>NC_141287.1:17181223-17818723 GCF_037954325.1 Fistularia commersonii | reverse complement strand
AGTTCATATAACAATAAGAACATATTGGCTTTGCAAAATTATATCCGCGTAGATTGAAACAAATGAGGCTGCAAGTTTTTGCTTTGTTAGATAGACTTGCCCTGTAACTTAAAGGGTTCTTCTTGCCTGATGTCACAACCGTTTTGTAAAGATGGGCCTCTTGGTTTGATTCTCATCTTGCTGACGGACGGTCGAGAGACGAGAAGAAAAATTACAAAGAAAACAAACCTCCACAGGCGAGGTTGTCGACATGATAAAACCTTTGATAATTAAAAAAAGAAAGAAAAGAAGAACTAAATCACTATTGCTTCTCCACACTTGCATTCACCCCGAGCATCTCCATTTTGAACTGGAACCCACAGCAGGATTAAAAAAACAGTCTTCCTCACACCTTGTCATCTGCCTGACTTGGCTGGATGTTATTGTAGCCAACTTCAAGGCCTCAGCAGCAGCTGCAATCACTTACTGCAGTCTGCCTTAGTTCTCAGCCCCTCTGTGCCCTCAGCTAGTATCCCATCAGCCTTCGGGGGGTTAGGCTCCTTGCACTCAGTTTCAACCCTCCTGCCCTCTGTTTTGCCTTGTTGAAACCTCCTCGACCTCTGCAGAGGTTACTGAGGTAGCTGAATGAGCCAAGAGCTCAGCAGTGCAGAACGTGTCCCTCTGCAAACCCAGTTGGTCCATGTTACGTGTTTCTACCGCGTCTTATTGTTTGGGGACGGGGTTTTTGAGTGGGCCGGGCTTTTAAAAGCACAGTGTCCTCCAATGGCAGCACCGGGATCGCTGTGTGGCACCGCTGATTAACGGTGCGTCATTAAGTCAGCACATTCCTCTTCGCTGCGGCCCAGGTGGCTTTGGGACTCACAGGAGCAGAGGTGGCCCTCTGTGGAGCACAGCACATCCAAGCAGAGCTAACTCAAGATGCGTCCGCACACCCGTTACCCCAGATCCACAGCCGTGCCACATCCGCCATGACAGGAAATCCTTAATACAATACATACCAGCATCTTCCATATATGTTTTCCATTTTATGTTTCCTCTATCCTGTTTTCAATTGACTTCAGCTGTGCAACAACTACAGTAAGTCCAGCGTCATCAATTGGGTCGATTCGGCCACAGTTTCAATTTCGAAATCACACGCGCAAACACATAAGTATACACATGCTTATTACAGTATCTGCAACAAACAGCACACATGCATTTTCTATTCCTATTCAGTTCACTTTGTGATTTAACCCCATCTCTTGTATCTCAGTAGTCAATCTGAGTCACGAGAGATTTTTGGAGCTGCTTTGCCCTCTAGTGGTCAGGCATTGTGTCAGAGTCCACCCAGATATTAACCCCCGCCTCCAACCCTCCTCCAGCAGGCAGGCAGCTCATGTGCCACAGCCCACGCTTAAACCCCTTTCAACAAATTTAATAACACGGCTTGTCAATCTGCTTAGAATTTCACCTCGACTTTCTAAGTTTTAGCAGACTGACAATAAAAGAAATGAGCTGTTAGAGATTTCAGCACTTTATGAAACTTTACAAGCAGTATTTACAAGGCTACTAAAACGCCCGGCCAGTCTTTCAGCTGTGACCTCCGCATTAGCTACATACTGTGGTTAAGGTTGACAAAAACACTTCAAAATACTTACGTAACCTAAATATGAATCTTAATTTATTGCCTTTACAGTTTTTGATAGACAACAAGATTGGAAACTGTTGTCAAATCTCAAAAAAACATTGGTCCAACAACCTTAGCTTGGCAAGGAAATGTTTTATACTTGACATGTCTGAAAGCACAAACACACATCCATTTGTGAGTGCAAGAAAAACAGATGCTGTATTCACTATCAATATGAGTTCATTATGACTGAAAATGGTTGTGGTTGTTCCAGCTCTTGGCTGTAGCTCAAGGGAAAGAAAAAGTGTGGTGATGAGTTACTTCCTGCATGCTGTTCCCCCCTCTCTTTCTCTCTCTGTCTTTCTCTCTCCGCCACACTTTTTCTGTGTGTGTGTGTGTGTGTGTGTAGCCCCCACCAAAATTTTCATTGGTGTTGCTGAAAAGCGCCTCTGCCCCCTCACTGACAGAGGTAACGTGAGACAGACGGTGTGCCATTTGCTGTGTCTGACTCAGATGTCTTGACCTGGCCGACTTTCAGCTCTGGCTTATCTCTCTGGCACAGCATTGTTCACTTCACACCCAGCTACTTGATCAGCTTCATTTACATGGGATCACCAAGGTGGATAGTGAGGGTGGATAGTCTGCAGTATTTTGTAAGGTTAAACGTGCAATTTAAATTGTGTAATTTAAAGACTTGCTTTCAAATGCAGGAGGATGTAAAATTGTATTTTCAAGCACATAATCACGGGTTGTTCATAAGATTATTTGTTATGAAGATTATTTGGCGCATGAACAAATACAGCATTGTATCAAATTATAATGAAACCATAATATGTAGTATAGAAAAAAAGCAGATGTGTGGACAATTTTTGACATGAATTCCAAAATTAAAAAGAAACGAAATAAGTTTATGATGTATTCTGTATCATTCCTTTGATGTATTAGATATATAGTTTTGACGATGAAATTTTACCATATTTCAAAATGTATGAGTGAATCATTGATTTTAGGAAATGATCACACACACACACACACACACACACACACACACACACACACACACACACACACACACACACACACACGCACACACATGCATTCATGCATACTGGTGCCAAACATCTGCTCTGACATATAAAGGTAAAATATTCAACATAGAAGGGTGTTTCGCCCATTTGCTGTATATTTTTATCTTCTGTGATTCCACTGGAGGCATGATGCATTAAATCTATATATATATCATTGTGGAAAATAAACATTGCATGGCCACACACACACACACACACACACACACACACACACACACACACACACACACATACATACATACATACATACATATACATTTATAGGTATCTTAACATTTAATAGCATCTTTATTGTGAGAGCACTTTTATTATTATTGATATCTACCTAAGTCAGATATAACTGGATATAAGTGCAAGTAAAGTATGCCAGACAGGACTTTCTTATTATACTATGCATGGACATGTGATTTGACACATTGTGCACCAAGCAACTATTAAATATTCCAGAAAAAAAGAAACACAAGTTGCACCTTACAAAGCAACGCACAGTAAGCCTACACCTGTCACGCAAAATGAATGTTCCGGCCAATAGGAAAGCAATATTGCAATGCATCATTTTAAGTGAGTGGACCTCTGTGCTGCAACCAGTGTCTTTTAACCTTTCCTTAATTTGTCTTGCCTTGTTATGAGCCATGAAAGAACATGCGACGGCCTCTCCAAACCAAGTTGCTAAGGCTTGTGCCGAATGTTGCTGGACTGCGTTGCATGCACTCAGTTCTATGCAAAACGATTATAACTAGAGTTAAAGGCAGTATTGAAGTCACAATTTTGCTTTGCTGTACATTTCTAGAGTAGATGCAGCTGTTTCCCGTCTTATCTGGCCTTTGAAAACACACAGAAATACTGTATCCAAACAAGGACCTGACACTTCGGACTGTGTTGTGTTTCCTGTTGTCAGAGCACCATCATTAGTGTGTTCAAATGAGAGGTTAATAAAGAATAAGTTATTGCAACTTTCACTGCATGCTTGATTTACAACCTCCACCTTTCGCCAGCGAGTCAACATCAAACACTGTGTTTCAACAGAAAGCTGATAAGAGCATGTTATCTCAGTGTGAACGAGGCGGTCACCTCCTCTTGGGCTTACAAGAGGTAAGACGATACAGCGGGGAAATATTTGCAGCATTGTCTTTCAGCATGACTGACAGCCAAGCATTAATCCCTTGTCTTTCTGCTGTGTGTGTTGAGTGAAAATACCATGGAGCAAACTGCGTGGATGCTAAAATGTGAACTGTTGCAAAACAAGTTCCTTGTCTCAGGGGGGCAGCTTTCCACTTGCATTGGACATCTTATTCAACAGCCTGACACATATTTTAGGAGGATTGTTGCCACAAGAAGGAAGTTGTAAACCAAAGAGGCTTCCAGTGCAGGAAGTCTCCTTTCATTTTGGGTAATGTCACCTTGAAAACTCCACAGACTTCACTCATAATGTAGATTAAGGCATGGAATGATGTTTACCAACCGTGTTCCTACTGTCAAAGCCAGGAAAAACATGCAAAATGCGAAAAGATTAAAAAACCTCGTCTGGAAAGCAACATGTTTCAGATTGGCAGGTTTAATTTTTAGGACTTGTTTATGTTGTGTTTATTCCCTCTCATGCCCTGGACACTTTGGTAACTCCAACCCTTCATTAAGCCTTATTACACACACCACTCACTCAACATCTGGCTTGGGGCTCCCAGAATGGCTCATTTGCCGTGCTTTTTTATTGCTGTCATATAGTTGGAGCTGTAAAAGCCTATGCGACTGTGTATTGTTTAGTTTTGTGGAGAATGTTCAGCAACATGGAGCCGCTCATTTGCAAAAGTCAGTCGCAGATGTGATGCCACCACCATTTACCGTTTTACTTTTAATCAACATTTTTTTGGGGTTAAACCACCCGGAACAAGGGATTTATTCATTTTTCACTTTTGGAAAACACCATCCTCAGTTTTTCACCAGAGTTGTATAGTTGAATTCCCGCTATTTGAACGGATGAGTATCGGTTAAATACAGCAAGTGGCAGATCGTGGAGGGACTGTGAGCTCTTATAACTCCCTCCAACAGGTTTGTCATCTTTCCCCGTGACCCGCCAGGGTTCTGGCCCTGATATCAAACCCAGTGCTGATGGATGACACAGGTTCCAGCTTTTAAGGTACTGTCGCAAACATGCTCCTCTACTGCCTATTTGTGTGAGTGCATGTCGGAGGCGGGATGCACTACCTTGCTTCCCCTTCAGTCTGTGGACAGAGTTGAAGATAGATGATACACAAACTCGTTTTGTTTGAAGTTAAAAAAGCAATACTCGTGTATTCTTGCCCTGGAACTTTTGCTTTGCTCGAGATCTTTCAGTGTCTGCGAGGCAAACAGTGACCTTGCTTTAGAAGCATCTGGATGTTACAAATATTTTGATTCTTTATTAAGGTTCCGAGTGTCTGCGCACAGAGGAAGAAATTAAAGTGACCTCTTGTCTTTCACACCAAATGTTAAATCTCGAGTACTGATTTGTTTTAACTATCATGACTGAATCCATGTTTCTATCCCGAATATATAAAAAAATATCATTATACAAGGTTTGGTAAAGGTCAGTGTTCTGATGAAACAATAACAGAATGAAACAAGGTATAATGACACCTGTATTCGATTTTTTTTGAAGCAGACTATGGTGTGTTTGTTTGCGTCACATCTATAGCCCTCGCACAGGGTTGTCTGGTGTGAATTACTCCTGAAGGTGAGAGAGATTAATACTGAAAGCCATCTTGATAGTGTTACAAACCATATAAGTGTAATCTACAGTGGTGCGGCTCTGCCTGGCTCCGTTATTTCATTGTTTCGACTCACTTCTTTCACCAAATGCAGTTAATATTGGCTGGAGTGTGAACTACAGCACATCGCAGGAAGGAAAAGAGACCTGGTGGTGGGGGTTGGGAGCAGGATCCCAGACCATAAAATCTGGCAACCGCCCTTTTGCATTGTTCGACACCACCATTCCAGCCCAGTCGCACTGTTTTCTCCCTGCGCTCTGTGTATCCTGTCTTTTTAGTGTCAGTAAATGTTGTTGTCATTCATCAGACAAACATGAATGCTGACCGGGCTGCTCGTCTGCTTTTGTCCCGAGGACTCTTGACGGCAGGAAGAAGGCTGAGTTAAACACAAATAAATAAATAACATGGTTATAAAGCATGATGCAGGTTTCAAATAGGTCCAGGCAAACACATGTGAGGTTGCATGCAGCATGAATCCAGTGTAATGAACACATAAACACAGCCTTTCTTTTTAAATGCATGCTAGCACATCAAAATCTCTTCCTATAGCACCACCCTGTGGCTGCACCGAGCTACTTCCACCACATCTTCATGAAGATTGATGCGTCACAAGAGAAAGGGACCTATAGAAACGAATCAAAAGCGCCTGTTTTCACATGTTTGATGCAAAATGTAGTTTTTGCAAGATAATGCTAGATTTCTTCACTGTGTTTCAACAAAACAAATATTCATAACATTAAGAATGCTCTTTGCTCTCTGAATTCTGCATATTCAGATTCACCACACTTTTGGCACAATTCTATCCCAACCGTTTCATTACAAATGCGTTCACTTTACCGACTTCGTAATTGAAAATGTGTGTCTGCCTTTGCGTGCGGTGAAACACTCAGCAAGACGGAGGCAGCGCCGGACAACTTTTGTGGAATGCAGATCGGGGTCTCTCAGCCTCTTTTATGTGATTTAAGGCTGTCACGGAGGATGAGCAGCAGGGCCCAGACAGCAGGCCGCACATGACAATGAAGCTGAGTTGTGCAAAAACTGCTCCCCCTGCTGGCAGGGCACGGGGGAGGAACTGATGCCAGACAACCTGAGAGGGAATGCACCGACTCCCATTCAGAAACACATTCTGTAATGGCCTTGAATATGATTAATGCCTGGGAAAGTGAAAATGAAAGTGTGTAAACAAATAACCCAAAACAGTGGTGTTGATGAAACAAATTAGTCAGAAATAACCTCTGGTTTGTTTGATCTGATTATTATAGCCATTGTATTTCCTGCACTTTTTGGCAAGCGCTCTAAATTAATCTAAATTAATCTGAAAACCACATGGGGGTTCATTCTCTTCTCAATCCCTCATCTTGTGTCTGTTCTCTTAGGGGAGTCATAGCAGTAAATAGGGTAGAAAATAACTCTAAGATCCCTTCAGTAAATAGAAGCTGGACACATGGTACATTTTTTTCCCTCATAAACCACTTTACTCTGCCCTAAATGCATCCTTTCTGTGAGATCAGAGGGGCTGATGAGGCCTGTCATAATCATTTCTGGGCTACATTAACAGAGGCAGCACTGCAGTTTGCATTGGCTCGGGAAAGTGTTGCTACACAACCTCAAGAATGTACAAAAATACAACCTCCTCTCATGGTGAAGTGAAGGGTCGATTTCTTATTGAGTTATACAGTTTGAAGTAAGGAGGACAGGAGCTGCTCTATTTCATACTGATGGAGGGCTCTTATTTATAATAACACAATGATTATCCTGTATTTACTGGATGAACAATGATGGAGGAAAATTTGCTTTCAATTTTAGCTTTTTTTTTTTTGAAAATTTGATTTCTATTTTTTTTTTTAAGTGATCGCATTTTGGGTATTTTCTCCCAGACTAAAAATTTAAGGGCTTTGTTGGAAATGCCCCGGTGTCTGAGATTGGCCGGTATTTTCAGAATCAGCCTGTCTCACAGTCGCTTGCAGTGCCACTGAAGTCATCAGGGTCATGCACCTCCCTCCGTAGTCATTTGCCAGCAGCTTCCAGCTGAAAAATTGAGCTTTCTGGACTGGGGAGGTATATGAACAGAGATAGCTTGACACAACCATTTGTTTGGCTCAGATTCAGCCAGACAGCAACACAGTCCCTGCTCTGCAACAGGACTCGTACTATGGCCAGATGCTACACAGGACATTCATTCCTCTGAGACACTTAGCTCAGATACGAGGCAACTGCACAGTTCGGTTTGCAAAGCATCATTGTTGGTCATTTTGCATTCACTGTATGCGAATAGAAAACGCTTGCGAGAGGTTAAGAGGAGAGACCTCTTCCTACAGATACTTCAAGTATGTCATGATCTATCGCAGAGTATTGCAAAATATAAGATAACTGTAAATGTTGAATCAAAAGTAATAAAAGTATACAGGAATTACCAGCAACTATGTAAAGCAATCATCATGCGGAGATACGGTTGTTCTTAATAGAATGATATAATATAATACTCGTCAGTATAAAAATTATACTATGGGAGTAATTTGTATAGCAACAGGAGAAGATCGAGGAAGTTTATCTTCTTGGTACTCTGCTAATATTTGACAGTGGATGCTAGGAATAACAATAGTTGTTTACGAATGTTATCTTTTAAGGGAACGAGTGAACGCCATGGCATCCTCGAATACATTGTGTGGTTTGTGTGATTGATCATTTCAGTTATAGTCATTTAACAGCTTATTATTTTTACTTAGATGTAAAACAAAAAATGCCAGAAAATACTTTAGATTATCTCAGCCATGAACCGCACACCCCATTAATGCATCGAACGTTAATACAGACAGGGACAACACTGAGCGCAGCGTCTCGCCACACTCTGCCTCCTGCTGCTTTTAAAGGTCATGTCCATCTCTCCCTACAAGTGATTAATTAATTCACCTTAATATACAGTGGCAAGTATAAATTTGTGTATGTCAGAGGCAAGAATGGTCTCGGGATAATCAACAGTGATTATAACACCGGAGAAGTGATGAGAAGATGTCGCCTTCCTCAATTTCATTTCTATATCTTGCATGTGCAAGTTTTACTGTAACAGGTGTTGACTGTCATGAGGTGTCAGACTGTAATATTCACGGCTGCATACATGCATGAACAGAAACCCAGCATCCACTGTTATGAATATGAATCGGCCACCGATCCAGTGTAAGTCTGGGTTACTGCTCAACCCTGCAGGAAATGAATTGCCCTTTATTTAACATCACAAATTACAGGTGGCCCGCAGTGAGGAGAGCTGTGAGTTTGAGAGGTGCGACAAATAGATTTAGAGGGGAAATTATTTCCTCTTAGATTCCTGTTGTGCAAATGCAAGAGATTAAATGACAGGACATATTAGGAAATAGTTTGTGATACCTACTGTGATAAGCCTAATATGATTAGGAGGCAATGAATATGTCTGTTTTCATCTCAATTAAATTAGATTATCCATTCGATTGCATTACATTGATTTGTTTCATTGCAAATTGTCATCTTGATGTGCAAACAGAAGGCTAATGAGGATATGAGGTAAGTGTTGCTGTAGGGGTGTTTTGTTTGTTTTTTTCCTCTAATTCGCACCCAGGATTCTGCGGCGAGCCTTAAGGTCTCACCGTTAAAGCCGTTATCCTCTTTCGGCATCACTGTTCGCAGCACGCGGAAAGTAAATTCTACGCAGTGAAGTCCTGTTGTCAGCGTGGTGTTGCATTTAATCTTTGTACACTTAGTGATAACTCACCAGAGGTAAACCACATCAGTCACATGTTATGATCATATTACCTCAGAGATAAATCCATCAGTCCCCTTGTGGATGCATGGAGGCGAATGTTCAAACCAACCTTTACACCATTTTAGGCTGCCTCTTCAGCCACTGACTTGGTCTGTTGAGTAATGAAGTGTTGGAGTTCAGTAATGAGACTGTTTACAGGGCGTTCTTGTTTCACATGAATCAAGCCCAGTGTGTGGTTAGATAAATACCAGCTTGGCCCTGCACGAAGCCAGTCAAACCTTCTCCTCCGCTCAGGAAATGGCAGCCAAATTCCTGTGGAATGAATGAAGAGGAAATCTGCAAGTGGCAGCCGACCACGAGAGCTCTCTGGAAGGAGAGGGTGGAAAAGCCGTGGCCCTTCCTCTGGCGAGGACCTGGGCCAGGGCTCACTAGGTGAGACTGATGGAATAATAATACACATCCTGAGTGTTCTTTTCATTAGCAGCACGGTTTCATGTTTTTCATCATCCTGCTGAGAGAAATGGAGAGACCCTTATTTCTGAGCTGGACAAATTACCCTTTCCCCTCTGGGAGATGCAGCTGCATTGAATATGTGTGTATGTGTGTGTTTGTGTGTGTGTGTGTGTGCCTGTGTGTGCTAGCGGACTGTGGCTTGATAGAGGGATTTCCTGTAGGAATAATAAATAATTACAACACGTACAATGAGCCAGCAATAAAGTATCTTGCGAAAATAGATTGTCCTTGCAACTTACGATTCATCTTTTTTCCAACACGAGATTTAGGTGTGAAACAAACTTCCAGAGTGATATGGACACAGCCTATCAGTTAAGTAAAACTATTGGAGCAGGACGTTTGAACTAAAGCGACAGAATGTTCGCCCATATTCCGAGCACATTATCTGGGATTCATATCAGCCCTTCAGCCGAAAAACGTCTTCCATTAACTCCAAAAGACGTCAAAGACGTCACATCCCAGGTGACCTATTTTCTCAATTAGCACTGCCATTTCTCCATGTCTCCTCCACATCAGCCAGCATGAGATGTCCAGACTGTGGTGGATTTCACAGAACTTCCTCTGACGGCTACATTAGAAGCCCTTTTTTTCTGCACTCTTATTACAACGGCCGAAGAGGAAGAATTACTGCTCCCCTCAAATGCAACCGGTTTGAGTGATAAATCTCTTGCGCTAATGCACGCGCTTCAGAGTTTTCGACTGTAAATAAAGTCATGGGAGACATGCTGCACTGACTACGCGGGGAAAGCCTTGAGGAAATGGCTTCCCTTCTATACAGCGTATGGGTGTGTACGTCTGCAGCCAATCAGAACAAGAGCTGGAAATGCTCTTGTTTTCCTGCGGGAGCCCCACAGGGTGTCTTTTCTGCATGCATTGAATATGTGACAATATTTTGCATGAACTCGAATTTCTTACAAAACAGTATATATATATCGCTGAAAGTAGTGTAAATACCCCTTAAATAGCTGGAATGACAGTTCATTCAGGGTCAATATATGTAGTGTCTCATTATGATCATCAAATTCTCATCCATAACCTGAATGACACTTTAATTGTCTTAGATAATACATTCATCCTGTCATTTCCACAGCAGCTATTGATTGCATGAACTGCTCTCGATCAAGAAGACCCTCAGGACCACTGCCACCGCGCGTTTGTTTTTACAATAACCACACAACGGCTCGTGAAATATAGTCATCTCGAAATGATCAATTATGTTTTTCATACGTTCTGCCGTTCGAGGTCGAGAATGAATTGCGGCGTTTCAGCACAAATATCAGGTAAATGGGGACGTATAGATTAGTCTTCGTTCGAGCGGAAAACGCCGTCATGCAAACCATCAAGTAAAGACTTGTTTGGAATGGAGGTATCCAGAAGCAGGTTCCAACCTAAACACCGCTGATGGAAACATCCTTACAATGAATGTGGGGGTGGGCTTCAGCTCCCAGCAGCATGTTTCATCTGCTCACAGCGCCTGATTGTAAAAAAAGCGGTGGCAGCCCGCTGAAGCACGGGGTCCCTCGTAGCGCTTTAATGAAGTGCACTGCTGCAGCTGCAGTTCTGCTCTAGGTTTTCTGCACGGTTTGTCTGTAGGAAAGTGTTGGAGGCTGCAGCTTCCCAACGGGATCCAGTACAGATGGAGCAATTAAAGGCCAGCCATAACAATCGTCCTTTCTCCGCACATATTGGCGGATGAACAGAAACAATACGTCCCGTTTAGAATATTTTAACGAAGTTCACAGAAAACAGTCTAACTAGCCACTGGAGGCTTGGGTGGTTTAAAAACAACCTGCAAGTCTGTGTTGCGGGATTTTCATATTTTACCATCAAATGCACAATAAGAGAAGCGTGAAGGTTTATAAGCTGCGCTTGTCCGCCGAAAGTTCGGTTTCGGACTCAAAGGTAAAGCAAAATCGGAATTGTTGTGAAAAGAGCCATTGTTATTTTCTTTTTATCAATATACCATTGGGGATTTTTAACATTTTACTTCACAATGACTTCAACAATAGTCATAATCCTGTTTTGAATTATGATCTGTGTTATTGAAGCACATTCTAGCTCCCATGAGACCATTTTGAACCGCAGCCCAGGACTGGCACATGGCCCTTTCATACTCCTCGGCCCTGGGAGGGGAACAATAGCAGATGGGAGGTGCATTTTCCCTCATCTGACTCACTTTGTCCTGAAGGTGTCGGGACACCGAGATGAGGCCGATGATATCAAGTTCAAATTATTGTGGAAATCTAATTCCACACGCTTTAAATCCTGTCTGATTTGGTTATTCAACACCATATATTAACATTACAACACGGTCTCCACCACATAACTCAGTCCAAATGTACCGCGTAAGCATTGCCAACGATAATAGATATTTCAGTTCAGCAAATATATTGTCTTTTTTTTTTTTTCTTTTTTTTTTTGGTCTCTCTTGCAACAGCTGTCTGTTTGTCAAAATGTGCTTTTTACATCTTCATTTACAACTCATATCATCTTCACATTTGTTATGATTTTCTCAACAATATCACTTTTGTATTTTTGGTTCAGGACTTTGAGGCCTGGCGATGCAGCGGTAATACAGATGGCCGTATCTAATAATCCAGGGAGTGCGTAAAAACGAAGTGCAGTACCGAGGTGAGTACTGAGGCTTAACCCGAGGGTTATAAGAAAATGTTACCTCATCATGCATTTATTTCACTATATTATTAAGCCAGGGATATCACTTGTTACTTGAGCCTATTTCCTCTGCCTGACTTATGCTACGGCTCCTGGTGCTGCATTCAAAATATAACACCAAAATATGGATTAGACAGTATATAGGGTTATAATAGACCTTTCCCACAGGGGACCATTTCCTCCATGTGACTGTGTGACTGTTAAGGTAATAATAAAATGAAAGATGACTGATCCATTTAGCTACTTTAGTTTCAGGGTCATGATATTGTTCGTGGTGGCTCGCTGTCACACTTCTGCAGTAAAAACATGCTCAGCATTAAGGAGCGGTTTAATAGTACCTCAGCGGAGTGTTGTTCACTGAATAAAGAGCTTTTTTATTGTGCTACTTAAAGTCGGCTACACTTTGCTCTTAATGGAACTGTAATTTAACTTCAGTCAAATTTCACTGCAGGATTTTTAACTGGGGGGCACTTTTTAACGAGTTTATTTATCTAATAGATACTGTATGTATTGTAACGTGTCTTGCTTCACTCATTAACTCCGCTATGCTACACACTTTATTATGTAGTCATTGAACATACAATAACATGCAATAACAGTTATATGAACCCAGGTAAATTTAAAGCAAGAGGAAAAAAATAACTTGACAACACATTTAAACAAATATCGACCCTCCTCTATACAGTGAAATTTGCACCTTTCCTGAACCTTTCCTAAATGCATTTTATCAATAAATCACTTACTTAGAATAATGATCTAACAAAACATTAAAATAGTCTAAGTGGTACAACTGGGTTAGCATACTAATAACAGGTTAAAATGTCAAAAGTACAAGTAACTGCAACAACGAACTATCATACTTACCATCCAGAATAACTATTGATTCACAATTTCTTTATGGCACACATTGTGAAACATACGTCTCAATAATATGAATCATGTTGCTAAACTCATGGTCTGTATGGCTTTTCTTTTCTGTTTTTTTTTTTTAAATAATTTTCTTCCTTTTTTTTTTTTGAAAAAAAGACAAATTAGAAGAAAAGGACAAAACATGTGTTATTGGAAAATTAAGCTAAATTATCTTTTATAACACATGTAACCTTACAAACAATTATCTAAACATTGCTAGAAGAGATGGCAGGCTGGCTGTTTGTAGTAAGAGGCTGCAAAGGACAGCATGAAGAATAGACTATAACAAAACAGTAACGCAAAAAAAAAGTTAGATTTATCTTTTTACCGTGCAAACTTCGAATTCTATATGTGTGATGAACTGGAATAAAATACCTTTGTATACTTCTATCACATTTTGCTTTGTTTGCAACCATATCCTAAAAGTTTTGCACCAGATTCAGTGAGCCAAGAGGAGCTCTGGACAGGCACTGGTCCAATTGTTTCTGGCAACATTCTGGGTGTTTATTTTTTGATGTTCCTAGAACTGATATATAGTTACTTTTAAGTCAAACACTCTAATATCAACCTGCTTTATGTTTTCCACAAAATTCCATGTCCAACATCTTACGGTAAATGGCAGGTCGACACCTGGCGTTGATTTTTTTCCCGGTGTATATTTACGTATAGCCACATAATAATACGTGAGCACAATGTTTAGAAGAGGACTGAGTTTGTCCTCTGGGTTCAAACTAGTGCATCGGCAGATAAAACAAATACTGATTTAATGAGCGCAGAATTGTGTGTCTCCGAGATGTAGACAAAGAACACAACAGAAAAGTTTTGTAAGAATGGATACCAATTGCAGTTGATATCCAATTTGAGCTGTGGTAAAGATATAGATCATGGCTTGACAAATGATTATGATGATTCTGATATTTCCCACAGACAATTCTACTTTTTCATTTCCTGGTAAATTGTCTCCGCTCCTGGTGGGCTTCCCTCCCACACCCGTCTTCGCTCTGTGGTTTTATTAAAGCTAACATTTGTCAGCAGGAAGATTGTTGATATGCAAAATGTGGTGCAGCACACACCTCACGCTTTAGTAATTCTCGCTGTTTGAGAAATGAGATATGAGGATTGCCCTGCTTTGACACAAAAGATAAGAGACATGAGTAATGTCCAGAAGATTTTGGAGTTATTACTCTTTATTATATATATATATGTTTTATTTGTACCTGTGAATTTCTAGAGAATGATATCATTTGACTCCCCATTGCCGACTGTAATCGTAAACTATTTCAAAACAATATAAAAGCGTTCACGTGTTAGTGGAATACGACCAGTTTAAGCTTTCATTCTGGAGGAATTTTTTTGTTTATATCTGCTGAAATTTAGTCATAGTAATGCAATTATTTATGCATTAAAACCCAAAGAGGGGCTCAAGGAACTGCAATAAATAATATTTACTGCCGCTCACACTGGAGTGCGAATCAATTTTCTGCATTCTGGCACAGTATTAATGAACATTTCCTTATCACGAATTTGCACACAAAGTGCCGCGCAATGTAATTGCCTCCCAAATGTCAATATGGGATATGTACTGTGTGTAATATGTTTCAGATGATTCCACAAAAATTAAATTAATCCAACGCTTTCATGCACATGATGAGATGGATATTACAGCAGTCTTGTCTCTAGATTTGAAAAGCTGTAAGTTCAACTTGAATGATAGATAAATTCAGGCTTGTGAGTTTCTCAGTGTGGTAAGACTGAAATGTAAAAATTGAAACATTATTTGATTTGCATTCTCTCAACGTATAACTGCCAGAAAACCTCACAGTCAAACTGTTATATTAGAATGCCAAATTACTTTGGACATAATCTCTTTTAAGGGGCAAAATCCTTTTCCCACCCCAGATTTTGTTGTCAAACCAAATCATTTACACAATAAGCTGGAAAGAAAGTAGTGCTTAAAAGTAAGGTTATTTCTCTGGATATAATTTCTGGTGCCAGGATGAAGAGAAAAGACCATGCTGTGTGAGGAAATTGTTCTGCTAAGTGACTCTTCCCCTCACATTGCTAAGCAGCATCTCTCCATATAAATGGCCGTCCAGGCTATTTGTCAGGAACACACATCAATCTTGATGTGTATCGCTGCAGAGCCAGAAGGCGAGCCGGCGAAGGCTGCTGGTACAACTCAGAATTGTGTTGCGTTTGTCTCCTCGGGCCATCCTCGCTCTGTACAGCAGAAAGCTGTAGCCAGTGTTCTGAAGACTGGTCTCTTTCATTAAAGAAGTCATTAAAGGAATTATGGGAACCCAGCCATAGATTTTTCTAAGATTACTGCCCTTGGATTTAGCTCAATTCATCTAGCGTATGACACAACTGAACTGCGACAGCAGCTGTTACAGATTTGTTGATGTTGTACAAGTATGTGAAAAAGGGGGGGTGCGGCTCGTGTTTGTCTACCAGTCACTTTTACATGAAATACTGATTTACTCTTGGCCTCGACTCGATCAGGAAGAGGGAGAACCAGAACACAAAAGTAGTGCTTTGTCTTCAGGATAGACTGCTTGTTTCATACAGTCATTTATCTCATTGCACATCATGCCGACGTTTCTATGGCTATTTAGAAACATTAGCTATGACTGCGATTGTGGTTCTGATTGTGATTGCAATTGTGATTGTGATTACCCCAAGGTGACAATTGACTTTGTTTCTAATGTTGACAGATCATGGCAACAAACGCATGCTGTCCGACCAAGATCCAAAAAGAAGATGTTATACTATCAACATTCAGCTATGTTTACCACAATTAGAATGCTGCGGGATTGAATGAGTACCTGATTGATCAGAAGGCTAAGTGATTCTTAAGGAGGGTTAAAAAAAATTGAAGGAACCCTCTAGACTTCACTAAAACTTTAAATGGCACAGGCTTATTAGCATACCTGCAATCAACTAACTTTATCCAAATAAAATCCACATTACTGTCAGACTGACCTTTCCTAAATAACCTAATGCTGTATTTCAATAACAGTTTAATGAAAATTTCATTTGGGCAGCAGAAATGACTGTCTAATAAAGTATGGATGGTCAATGGCTATTTTAGTCATTCCACACTGCTGGACATACAAAAATCAAACAGAGAAACAGAAAATAAACTGAATTTATTCCTCACATATTAACGCCACGCGATGCGCAGTCTTAAAAAAACTTAAATATTACGGTGATAGTAGTCAGCGTTTTCAGGTATTTGTCAGCTGGATACTTGGCTATGTTTACGAACGGAGCCATTAATGTGTCCACCAGCTGGTTGACCCGGTATATTTGTATTGTGTGACAGCACCAATTAACGGCGCAAAGAAAATGGCTTGAATATTGTCCAGGGGTGTGTTTTCATTTTGCTCGTGAATGTCCTCGCCTCCCCAGCATGTTTACTATCAATCTGGAACACGGGTTCCCATTTGGCTTGACGGGAAGTGCTTATCGGTTGCTGACAATGTTCACGCCGATATTTACACATGTCAAGACTAAATATAATGGCGAATACAGTTGATTTTATTCGGTATGTAAAGGCCTGAGAAAGATTGATTTAAACTCGCCCCGTTGGTCACTGCTCGAGTAAATCTCCCAAGATTCCAAGTCTGAGAAGTGAAATATCTATCAGACTTATCTCTCTCATATTTCTGTTATTGTTGAACCCGTCATGTCTTAAACTCTTAGAATGATGTTTATCTCTGCAATGCCACCAATCTAGAGAACAACGTAAGGACCCCTCTCGGGATCTAGGTACATCCTCTGACATAGAGATGTCATTTTATGTGCCTCATTTCATTCATTTCAAAAGAAATGTATCACTTTCAAGGTTTTCACACAGCTTATTTTTGCTACAGTTTCAAATGCTGCTAAAAAGGTTTATTCTTTGATTTATCATGAGGGCTACTTGAGGAGTGTTTTTAAGATATAACATGATGCGATGTGATCCTAAAATCCATTCCTAAAACTTGTGGCTCTGACCTACCACATTCACTTCAATTGCTTTGCTCAGTTTTATTTCCGCTGTCACTCACTTCCCATTGTTTGTTTGTTTTCACATCTGCCAGGTTTATTTAGATAATGGCGCGAACATGAATTAAAGAAATCCCAATAAAATACATACCACCCGTAACTCTGTTCAGATTGTTTCATCACATTATTCTTATAATTGAAAATATAACAAATGTTGATTTAGGTTTTAAACAGAGGTATGGTCATTACATCTCTCAAATGGATAGTTTTAATGTTTTGCAGAGAACTTAAGAACTTAAACTGAGTCACGTTTTCACCACGTAACTAACATGAATGGCTTTGAGATTAGTTTTTACATTGCCCGCATCTTCACACATGCTGCTCATATATTTAGACGCAGGCGCTGTTTGAATAAATAAACATTTACATCTTTCTTCAGTGCCATTTTTTTAAAAGGTTTTGTTTTCTGGCAATAATCAGTTATCATATATGTGGCATATCTATATGTGGATTTCCACTGGTTTCACCCGCAATCATTTTTCATGCTTATTTTGTCATGACCTGGAAGAGTGTGTATTCAGGGGGATGTTTTTGATGTCGTGTCCTGAGCTGTGGAATAATGTAAGAGCACTGGTGTGTTGCTGCTGCGTCTGGGGGAGCGTGTTGCCATAAAATATTAACGACTTGGAAGCCCAGCCACATGACAAGATGAATGTAATTGGCCCTCGCAGCTCTATCTGTGCATGTTAATGAGATGGGATGGTATTTAAATCAGTTGCGCCCCAGACACTGTGGCTGCAGTCTAGAAAACCACAAACAAAGACACAGTGAGAGAACATGGATGCAGCAAGATGCGGAAAATGGCATTTAATCTGTTTGTTTGTTCCACAAGCGTCTCTCTCCATTATTACATCTTTTTCCTTTCTTTTTTTTTTCCGCAGGGAACACAATGTGTGCAAGTCCGCTTAAATGGATTTTAAGAGAGTTATGCAAATTGATGACAAGATATATCGCTTTGTGCTTCCTTTTCTTTTATCTGTTTTTATATGTACAGTCACTGAGTGCAAAAGAGTCGTAAAAGCACGTGCCTGAAAGAGCAATATAATATTGAGGTGAAGGTGTGCACCTGCAGAACACCTGTCTCGCTACGGCACCCGAGTCACATCCCTCCTGTCACCAGCGGACTGGAACCAAGTTGTCGGCTCTAAAACGAAAAGTGTGTGACCGCTTCAGGAAATAACTGGGGTAGGTGGTATCTGCAGACACAAGCTCCAGTCCCTCAGACCTCCCAGGGGCTAGTCTCCAAAAAATGCAGCAGGTAGCAAAAATATAACCTAAATCGTACACCCAGTGCTCAGCGGTAAAACCAAGCGTGACTGCGCGTGTGTGTGTGTGTGTGTGTTTGTGTGAGTGTGTGTGACAGAGTAAAGCCCCTCGGATTTCTTAAAAACATGAATGGATAAAAAGGAAAATGTAGCAGATGGGAAACGGTGTCACTTTACTTTCATTATTCCGACAACTTTTATCTTTTATGTGACAGCGCTGTGGTCATCCTCACCGGCACCTCATAAAACCACACTCCGTTCACCACCGCAGTCATGTGATTCTAGCTGGATGAAGGTGTGATGCATTGAAGCCCTGGTGTCTCAGACAAAAATCTTGGCATGCTGTTTTTATCTGTGTGTGTGTGCATGTGTGTATGTGTATCCATGTATGCTTGTGTTTCTGTGCAGAGTGGGAGCGACCTGACGCCAAAGAGTGGGGGAAGTGCAGGCAGGAGGACAGATGGTCTCCCTCATGGTGGCTGAAATAAAAGAGGGAATTAGAGGACTCCAAGGTGTACACTCTGACGGCAATTACAGCAAATAGATTGGAAGTGGACCTCCAGGCATCCAGGGAGGCCGCTCTGTGGGGGATAGCTCCACCTCACTGCACCTGGGTTGAGCATCCCAAACAGCTCGGATAAAACCAAACAACTTTGCCAGACCCCTTTGGTCGAGACAAACCTGACCGACCATTAGCATACTTTTGTCTTCATGGTGTCAGAACTTGAAAATCAACTTCATCTTCGTTGTAGAGTTTGAAATGGATTTCTATATTACCATTTTTCTCGTGGCTGAAGGATTTGCAAAAACAATTTCAGACATCCCTGGGTACTGTTTTGGTTAGTTATTCTGCTGCCTGCGGGAGCTAGAAAACAGTCAATTATTTTTGTCTTCCTTGCTTCCGCCCATTGATTCACAAATGATTTTCACTGTCCCTCCAAGTAAGGATACACAGCAATTGAATTAAATAAGCCAACACAATCAATGCAAGATATGTAACGCATCCATGCTTCACTTTTAGAGCCCGTGGAAACTAAGATTTCATTGCAAATGAATGTACAAATAACCCAATATGTACTTTCACTTTTAAAAGTACATGAAAGGTTTGAGCTGCTTGATTCCCATCAAACACAATTTTTTGCATATAAAATATTCAATGCATCCTTGTGCCCAGAATGCCAAATAGAATTTGAGTTGCAGTCTTCTTATTGAAAGCAATTTAGAACAGTAGGGATCAGCAGATTCCATTAGCCTTGCCCTGTGGCTGAAAGAGTGAAATACCATTTGGAGAATAAGTGTCTCTAACCCCAAAACCTTGCATTCCCATCAATGCATAAATGATAAAGATGCAGTCTAATGAAACAAAAGGCTCCCTGCCAAAGGCCATAAAAATAACATTTGGGTGAGAGAAACCTTAAGCTTATCCATTAACCTCAGAAAAGCGTCTTTTCTGTTTCTCTCCCGATATAAGCTATCCAGTGCCAAATACACACGCACATGCACATGCACACACACACGGACAAACACACACACCCACATGCACACACGTAACAGTAATAAAAACCTATGTGAGTCAAAAGTATCATTATACAGTTCATGGAGGATCCAATGCTCACACTGAATCCTAATAATATGATACATAAATAATGTATTTCACAAAATACATGCAATTTAATTGTTAATTGATCAACACCACAGCACATACATACACACATTCACACACACTCACACACACACGCACACATAACATGTTTTAAGGGCCTGAGCAGATGCTAACGTTAATAAACAGAAATCTTCTTTTCCATTGCACAAACCGAAAAGAAAAAGATAAATTTTTGTGTGACTGTGAATCGGACAAAAATGAAATTTGCATATGTAAACAAGCAAGATGCTCACAGAAATGAATAAATGAATTAATTGAAAACCATCCAAAGCAGAAACACTTTCAATTTCCACTTTTTTAAAAATTATTTTCATTATAATTTTTGCTATCGTAATGTAAGCTCTCTGCAGAAATAAAGATTGTATTGTAAGCAATGTAAATAACGCTGGCTTCGGCCTCTGAGTTATGACCTCCAGAGCTGGCTCCTTTCCATTGTTGCATAATTTAATTAACTCTAAATCATTGGCTTCTAAAAAAAGCTTTAACCAAAGAGGATCAAAAAAACATCCATTAAAGATAATTCGGCAGTGAATGGAAATGATCAAGAAGTTTCTCGGATTCGGGATACCTTTATGCTTATTAAAAGGAGATGCAGTCGAAAATCAAATCGAAACACAGTTCATGACTTAGAAAAGGCTGAAAGGAAACCGTGGGGATTACAGAAATAGTGGATGAAAAATGACTGGTGA
Organism: Fistularia commersonii; assembly: GCF_037954325.1. Classification (NCBI taxonomy): domain Eukaryota; kingdom Metazoa; phylum Chordata; class Actinopteri; order Syngnathiformes; family Fistulariidae; genus Fistularia; species Fistularia commersonii. Next base: position 17,797,790 of record NC_141287.1, on the reverse strand, counting down.
AGGAAGCTTATCCAAAATAGGCAGAATCACTTTGAAGATCAAAAAATGCCAAAGAAAACACATATTCAAACATGAATATTTGATATTAAATGTAACTGGAACCAGATGAGAGAAAGCACATCGTGACAGCAACACAAAATCACCGATATCGTGTTCTTTTGAGGATCTGTTCAATCCACTGCGTGGTCCAGACTTTTTCATTTAAAATTGAAGAATTGAAGAATCAGTGTTCCAGGAAGTGCTCAGAAAGGTAAAATCCCAGATGTGATTTATGCCTTTGTTTCAAGCCATTCAGGTAACAACACAAATGTTGAATTCAGGACACATGATTGCAGCATGTGGCTTTTTTTATCAGCAACAAGTTAGTCCTGGCCAGCTTTGTTAAAGGAAGACAATGGGTTTCTCCGTGAACGCTCTCTGAAACCATCGTTGATTCTGCTTATTTCTCTGTTTTTCTCTGCATACAGAGGTTTTTCACATTAAATTTTCATGTGCTTGAGCGTTGCATGTTGAATATAAAGTAGCAATTACCAGTATTTGCAATATGTTTTTGAAATTTAAAAAACTTGGAAGTTATTAGTTTGCTCCTTTTTTCCCAAATAAAATGGAAGGAATGAAAACATCAGACCTTCACTGTGCATGACTTCTTTGTTTGTGTTGGAACGATAAGTTTGAGAATTATAGCTATATAGTCTGTCGAGACCTGCTCACAACACATGCGATCATAAATCAAGGGGGATATTTCTGCAAATACACGCAAATCTCATCTGCGGGGGGATTTAAAAAATTAAAATTTATTACAATCAAAGCAGACAAATATTTAAAACCATAAAAGCGCCAGCATTTTGCAGTTCTACGTTGATATTTGTGTCATTAGAGTCATGCTCAATAACTCTCGAATGGAACACAGTAACCAAGCAGTATTCCTATTCTGATTTCAGAGGAGAGAATTATCAGTGCGGATATCAGTTGTTGACCGTTACTCCGAATGAAGTAAAGTAGGAATGAAAACCAGGTGAGGCAGTTCAACAGGCTGACAACCATCACAGTGTAAAGAACATTAGGTTTAATCCGTTTAGAATCCTGTATACTCATCAACTAGTACATTTAGGGCAATGTTTTCTGCAGCATGTCTCTGCACACTTAACCTTTTTTCTCTCCCCGAGGTTTCTCTGTTTTTCGGGGTCTGTAGGACAACTTAGATCTCACATGCAGCAGCTGCAGGAAAAGTCCCGGCCTGGCAAGGCAAACTGGTAATTAGGACTCTGAAACAAAACCCTGCTTTTGCAGCCATCTAGTAACCTCATGTAGCGAAACCTAACTTTTTCCAGGAGTTGTTGAGCTAAATATTTTAGTTTGCGATATTAATCGAGGGATTTTGTTCCCAATCATGTCAGATTTGAGTTTGCACATTTTTCATCGGGATACCTAGATATATACAACCAAGTGAAATGAAGGTGAACTCAGTGAACTGTTAATTTATAGACGGCATTGATGTCGGGAACACTTGAAATGACAGAATAGCCGTTATTTTTCGTCACCGCAAAGATGTTTGGTGTCTAAATGTTTCTCTGACTAAATGAAATAGCAACGAGTGTACACTTGTGCTTATGTTAACAGTAATCATCATAAAACATTTAATCATATGAAAATATATCTTATCAGATATTTGAAGTCTTTAAAGAACTATTCAATATCCTCCATGAATGATTTTAATAGAGTGAGTCATATTTCAGGTGGCCTGCTTTTCAGATTGTATCACTGCTCAACATTTGTCACCTGTCAAATTATTTTCCCCCTGCGTGTCGTGTTCATTTGTCAAAACAACGTTTTCAAACTCGCCTACTGCTTCACGCCCAACTAAATCAGATTTGGTAGGGAGTTTTATTTGGATGTCTTATTTATGGTAATGGTATAATAATAAAACTGTGCAGATCTCTTAATGCTATTTATCTACGCCTTAATGTATAAAAAATCTCGGGACTAATCTTTTTTAGATGAATACATTACATAAACCCCCTTGCAACCATGCAGCGACACAAATGCACTTAAGTATGAATAAACATGAAACACTGGTCAGAAGGAAACGTTCGCCATCCCGTTCAATGTGAAGGTAAAATTCTTGAAATATTCCGCTGCGTGACTTGAACTTTGTCGTTTAACCTTTTCATATAAATGACAGTCGGGCTTGGCCAGAGTCCAGACCGCCACAGCCCAGGGCCGCTCCTGGGTAGATACTCACCAGATTTTTTAATATGTTAATATTTCTGCAGTGTCTGATCAATGCCAGAGAAGACTATTTCATATCATTCTTCAAGCTACTTAGAGGCACATCTGAATTACGGTTGGTGTATCCAATGCACATTTATTCTTCCCTCCTGACAGTTTTATGGAACTCATTATCCGCTTTGTGGCCATGGCTGTGAATGGAGAACCTGTGGGGGTTTTATGTATAGCCAGTAGCTCCTCCATTGACCACATTTAATGTCTTCTCAGACACAAAAACACTGGCGGGTCAGGGGTGGGTGGATGGGGCGTCCAAGTCCCTCTGACAACAGCGGAGAGCTCTGCTGACACACAGAGTGCCAGTGTTGGAGATGTTGATGCGAGGGTGAGGGAGCCAGACCGGGTTTTTGTTTACCTCAGGTGCAACGGCTCATTATAATGGTGTTAATGAGGAGCAGATGTAGCAGAGTGAAGGAGAAGGCGGGAGGGCTGACGGCTGGAGGAACAAGGTGTGGCCTGTCCAGGGCAACCCTACATGGAGGTCCCATCCAGGGATCACAAATCCCCCTCTTGCTGTAACCAATGTGCCTGTTCCTCATGTGTTAATATCTACTCAGCAAGTACCATTAGCAAACACTGAAATCTGCCTACTGCTGTGATTTAGTGGGCCCCTCTCAACCTTGGCTGTGCTGAAAGGTTACTGGGATATTACTGTAGTCGTAAATAATTTATACCCATGAAGAACTCCCTCTTGCTGGAGGAATTTGGGGTAAAATCTTTCTCAAATAAAACACACACCATAAGTCTGCCATTATGCATTCTGATTATAAAAATTAAACACCCTGTATTGACTAAAACTAACTATCAATTCTTGGTGTTGGGCAGTAGCAGATAATTCATGTACACTTACTGGAGTATTTGTATTCTTTCCTAGCGGCAGCACTGCATGGACTACCATTTTTGAAGCGGTATTTACTTGAAAAATATATCTTACACTTAATATCTGCATTTCAAGCCTGATTATTTTCTTATTTCTTTGATGCGTGTTACAACAGTGTTGAGCAACCACAAGCGAAAAAAGCTGAAGGAATGATGGTGAATTATTTCACTTTGGGAGAAACACCAGCAGAATGGGAGAGACATTTTACTACCAGTGACACAGCCAAACAAGGGGCTGTTTATTGAGGTTCCAAATAAGTGGCTTCAGTTCAAAAGGGAGCTTAACAGCTTGTAACTTTTAAAAGGAGATTTGAGAGACAGTAAAAGTAATACTAACATTGTGAAGTAAATGTATCGCTATTTAAAGGAATCATTGGAATTACATTTTTGGGATTATTTGTGTAATACGACTTGTGGACAGACTGGAGCCAATTAGAACATCTTCAAGTAGGACATTTCAAAATAAAAATATATAATATATAATATATAATATATGATATATAATATATAATATAATAAAAACCTGACTTACAGTCCCCATACTAGTTTTTGAGCATTGGAATTGTCTCACTTGGTCTTAAGACTCAAGTTGCAAACTTGGTAACATTGCACTTGGCTTGGAAAAAAATTGAAACTCTTATCTTCAACAAAGTCAAGACCCCATCCTCTACCCAAGGGCAAAAAAACAACAACCATGGAACAAAAGAGTAAATCATTGGCTTAATGCAAGCGGGCTCAGGATTGAAGAATAAAGATGTCAATCTGTTTCATTTTTTTCAGTCAGAAGAGGATTAAAATTTTGCGACATCACCAAATGTGCATTCATCACTATTGCAAAATAGTCCCAGGAAAAGGACCTTTACAATTATGACTGAAAAACTACAATGCCCTAGAAGGATATAGTTTTCCCTTTGAAAAATAAAATAAATGACACATTGGCCACTTGTTTAACAAGATAGTGACTCAAACCACATATAAACCACAGAGGAAATCATTCCTCTTTTCCTAGATGGAAAATTTAGAACTTTGCTGCATTTTGTTGTCACAGTACACTAACAATGACCAAACTGCAAAATGTGTCTGATCTCATCCTTTGAAAATGTATTTTTATGTCTGGCCTGAGCTACAGGTCATTTACAGGAGGCTGCATCGTTCACGGTAAGAGCATTTTATCTATTCTAATCAGTTTCGATCCCATAGTTGACACAAGTTTAATAGTGGGAAAAATGCTCAAAATACTTTTGCAACAAACACCAACATGTTTTCAAAGCGTCAAGAAACGGTCGTCAAATTCTATCCCTCAATACCTGGTCAAATCCTCAAATGCAATGTTTTTTAGCAACTGACAATAGGTAGGCTTCAGCTTTGAGTTTGCCATTGTGACATTGTCAGTGACTGAGGCTGTGCAGTAATGATCTCCGTAAGCCCAATGTGTGTGCCAATGGTGGGCTATAACTGTCTTTTTTCTCCATGAAACCTCCACTGGGATCATCCCATGGTCCCCAAGACAACAATGCTGGCAGCCAAGCCCACAGTTGGCCTGCCCGTCTTTTACGTTTTTATGGCTTTGGCCTTCCCCCTGCTATTGAGGCAAATGTAGGCCATCAAACAAAACAATTTATCACCCAGTCTAAATTTGACCTTGGGCCTCCGATGCTATACTACTCTCAGAAAATGTAGAAACCTACAAGTGAAAACACACACATATATGAAAGTGTTTAATGGTTTCTTTTATCGTTTAGAGTGATTGGCTTTACATTCAGAAAATGAGTGGCAAGGGGGTTTTCAAGCCGTTGCTCATGATGGGTCCTGCTGGACATGCTCATATTTGACGGGGTAGTTCAGGATCGGCTTCTGTGCTACTTAGAAAAGACTTCGTGACAAAAGCTGAGGCTGTTTTTCCACTATTGCTTTTTTTCCTTTTTCCTTACTGATGCAACACCCAGACATGTGTGCTGTCACAAGTTCTTTATTTACTGCAGGGTGAGCTTTGCCTTGTTTCCATTCATCAGCGCTGTCTCTCACTCTGCTGCGAGTCTTTAGCCATTCATAGCACATCCCTTCCAGGACACAGAAAATAACAAGCTTAGTGCAATTTGAGAAATTCTAGATTTTCAGATATGAAAAAGTAATATGAAAATTTCTGATATGCTTCATTGCCTGAGCTTCTAGTGGTTTATGTTTGTCTTTTTCCAAGATTTGCACAAAAAGAATGGCATGTGTATGAAAAATAAATTTGCATGCATATGCATCAACATGAGGCAAAATATTAGTTGTTGTGCTCCTGCTTCATTTGAGCCTGTTTGAAAACTTTATCGAAGTTGCCAACCAAAGCTCCCTGATTTTATTTAATGGATTAAAAGCCTCTGACCGACCATGTTTCTGGTTTACAAACTGAGAACCTATGAAGACAAAGTCAAGTTTTCAGTCGACATGTGAATAAGTAATGTTGTTTTTAAACTTTTGTCCATCCATCATCTATATCTAGCTTCAATGAATGAAACAACAACAGTTACGAAACAAACCAACCAACATACAAAAAGATTTAGGAAATGGATGAAATAAAATGCTCCACCAATTAAGACTTTTAACAGTGGCAAGTCCCTTTCTCTATATTTCATTTACAGTTATGAAACGCACTCTTTCCCCCCTGGCATATAATAAACAGTCCAAAGGTTCCCTGTCCCTGGAAGCAGTCTCTGTCGCCCAAACCAAGTTTTATGTTATTTCGATAATCACCAATTGAGGATTAACTACTCATTATAATGCCTGACCATCACAAAACACCAAGTTTAAATAGGCTGGTCATGTAATTACATATAATGTCATGTTGATTACATTATCATAGCAGTCAGAGTCAGAATATATTCCCTTTCCTCAGAATATGTACACACATGTGGGCTTGATCCCTGCATGTGATGTAAAGAGTGGCCAGGAAGCATGAATGATACAGGATGAAAGAAGGGCTCTCCATCTTTGTATGTTATATGGATTCTTCTCACGCATGTCCCTCTGAGACAAGGGGTTCAGTAATCTGTATCCTTTAGTGAGAGAACCCCATGGAGATGCATTAAAGAGATAAATTGGTATCATCCCCAGTGTGACAGACTCCTCATCTGTCTCTGCTTGCCTCCATTGATCACAATTTATTTTATTTGTGTTGTTTCATTATTAGGCGGAAGAAAAGCATTGCATTAATAAAGCCCTGATTATAAAGTTAAACAGATCTGCTATACTGTTACGCAGGAAGCTGGGGGGTTAACGCACAAGGCTCGCTCTTGTATCTTCTTACTCAATAAATTGAGATCACGGGCATCACTGATCATTCACTGTCCATCTAATTCATTTCTTAACGATTATCAGACTCTCCTTCACTGGACACTCTACTCCAAATAGACCACTAAAATCTTGCATTTCCCAGTAGTCTCGTCATATCTGTTGAGATGAGAGATGAAGTGTAATTACGCTGATAACGCCTGACAAGGTAGCCAAGCTCGGGCTTGTTGTTCTCATTGTAATGCATTCTGTTGTACCGGTTGGGACGTCTGCAGGAGAATATTGAAAATTAACATTTTATAACATGGTCTTCGAGCTGCGATCATATCACGGCCCCGCTAACTCACTTGACTATTGTATGACAAATTATCTCATACAATGGTCATAAATGTTGGAATAGATCTGATCTAAAAATCTGAAATATTAACAAAATTTCAATAACTGTAGAAGCAATAAAGGTCAGACAAAATACGACTATAAAATAAATAAGATATAGTGCATTAGGTCTTATTGCTTTAATAATCTTGAATTGCCAAAATGTAGAACGCTTCTTGATTAAAAATTTGGTTTATAACATTGGAATACATTGGAATCAGTTGAATTAATTTTGTTTACTTTAAACAAGATTATCATATTTTGTTGAGAGAGCTAATCAAAAAAAGGCACACCAGAGAAAACTACAACTACAAAGAGTCTTCAAAGTTTAAAGAAATCATAATTTTCATGTTTCTGTGTTTTCTTCCAATAAAACTCGATCAACTAGGGTCATTTCAAAAAGTGAATTAAAAAAGCCTTGGCTGTCATCGCGGGGGTCAATACGGCACATTTATATTTACATCACCTTATTCATGAAGGGGTTTATGGTATTTATTGAGCTATTTATTTATTTATTAACTGCAGGTAAAATTGAATAAATAAATAATGACTTGTATTAATTCCTGCCCCTGGTGGGAGAAAGGAGGCAGCCAATAACAACACTGTGGTAGAAAGTTGGCCTTGTGCTGTTTGCTTTTACCGTGTGTCAGGATGTGATGTTGTAACGTGCCAACAATATTTCATCACCATTCTAGAGTGGACCAACTAAATTTTTTTTTTCTTATTGAGCCCCTAGAACTCACTATAACCCGACCGCAGCCTGAATGTTCTTGGTTACTTCGATAACTTCAATTGGAAACAACTAAATAATCCTCACTGTTATCAAATCTCCCATTTCATAATGAACTGCACACATCAGTCCTATTCAATCCTGCGTGCCTTACTTTTTAAATATTAAACTTTTTTTTTCACCAAGTTGTGGTGTTAGATCACTTGCAGCAACCAGTCGCACCACATGGACAATTTGGACAGAACTTCAGCTTTTGACAAAAATGTTCATCTGATTAGTTCCAAATTTGACCTCAGCCTTGAAATACACCTAAAAAAAAAATACAACTTAAAAGCAGCACCTCCACCGATGTTGGCTGTCATCACAAAATCAAATAGCGAGAAATAGCTATGACATAATGATATCAAATCCTGAGACCAACAGAACCTGAACTTCATGGTGTGGGTGTCCAGATCCGAGCCTGCTGCAAATGAATAGGCAACAACATGACCAGATAACTAACATAGAAGACAAATACGTGTAAATTCATATCAGCGGAACGTTCATACTGATAAAGATGGATCCGCGATGGTCTAAAATTGGTCGACGAGAGTTAATTCAACCATCTCGAGGAATAATTTGTCGCAAATAAATTTCCTATCAAGGAAAACGGTAAGATATCCGGTGATATTTTGTGAGAAAATATGACATAGCCAGGCTGGATGTGGACAACTCTTGGATCAGCAGGAGCTCCCGTTGAGGTTATTTTTACCCCGGCACCTGGAGGTGTTACGGACCTGCTCGGGTCCGCACATTCTTTTCCCTCAACACAATCAGGTGTAAGAGCGAGTGGTCTTCATACACTGCAATTAAGATTCTGCCTTCATCTTCTCCTGGTACACAATTACTGCTCCGCTGCTGTTTGCTCTAATTGCTCTTTCTGCAGGGATTGCCGGGAAGTCAGTGAATGTGATGGGTAGGGGATTATCTCCTTTCCTTTACTTTGCCCCCTTAAAAAAATCATTTGTAAACTCCCTGGTGTAATTACTGAGCCTCATGATTAATTGTCTATTGAAATTAGCGCAGGTCTGGGTTTCATTTTTACGGCAACGAATATTAATTAATGTTAACTCTCCCCTTCCCTTTCTTCACCTTTTTTCTAAGGCACACCTTTTGAATATTCATTGTGGTATTGAGAAATGGGCCGGAGCCAATACCACGAGTCATACTGGCACTCACTATCAGAACACTGTACAAATATGGAATTAAAAGATGTGTTGAGGCCATAAATAATATTTACACGAAGCTGGCAGGTGAAGAAAGCAAACTCCTATTTAAATGATGTCTCATCCGTTAGCCGTGAAGTGTCAGGGAACATACAAAGCAGCCACTCAGCTTTTGTTTTTTCTTTGGAGAGGAAAGAATAGTCACATTTAATTCAGTTTGTATTAACTTAACCCTTGTGGAAAATGACAAGTTGAATAAGTGCCATGTAATCATATTCCGCATACTGTCATGCCATAATGTGTAGAACGCAATGTCACCTTGAATAAAGCATGCACCAGAAGAATACATTTGGGTAACAATATGGAAATGTACACTCTAAGGTCTGGATCAGATGAACATTAGAATATCTTCATATTCTATAAGCAGGAAACTCTCTCTCATTGGCCTGGAGCCAAAGATGCAGCACCAAAGCTGCAGACTTTAATTATACAACCATACAATGAATTTAGATATCAAGATAACTTAGCAGAAATAAATTTAACAAACTAAAATAAAATCATGTTGCTTAATAAAACTGAGCAGATTCGTTGCCTTATGCTTTCGCTAAATGTTCTGTATTTGACAGGCTTAAGTTAATTGCCTCGGATTACATTTCTAAATAAAATGTGATTTATACAGGAACTTTCATAAAACAAAGTTTCTTCGCTTATTAAAATGAGAAATTAAAACATAAATGCAATCCCTATTTTCTTAAATATGACAAAAATGCAGATTCTGAGAATTCTTTAGGACTTCTTGTTTTAATTTCCAAGGGAAATCTTCCATGGGAAACAAGTAATATCATAAAAATGACAAAAACTATTAATTGAGAGGTCTATAAGGAAATACATTCTGCATTCCCCCCAAAAAAAGAGTAATGTATAGAAGCTAAAATAACAATAAATATAATATGAGACAAAATGAAACAATCAATGTGAAATGTATACTTGAGTGAAAATAATACTGTATAGATTGAGAGGTTATAGAAAAAGTGATCATATCATTCGTTCATTCATTCATTCATTGGGCCAGATATAGACATATAGCCATTCACTGATATAACTTTTTTCTACATTATTACTTTATTTTGTAATACAGTCTTTCTGAGAGTGAAAAACATGTTTCAGTTCATGCACTTGAAGAACCTCCTACATTATATTATGAAGTATTACAAGACTGACCAAGTTTCCATGTTTGACTAATTAGTATTTCAGCTTTGTCCACTAAGATTCAACTAACCTTTAACCAATCATATCTAGATTGTAAAGAACAGGGTTGAACTATGAGATTTATGGATATGTGAAAATATGAAAATAACATTGTCAGACCTCATCCCATTAAAAAACAGTCTAACCCTTTAATTGCGTCTAACCCTTTAATTGCATTAATTAGATTAATGTCGAATAGCCTTTTAATACATACGACACATGTACATTTGAGCTCTCTCAGTGAGTGCGCTAAGAAATCCAGTCGACCTTCATCTTGCCTTGCTCAATCCGCATTCAGATAAAGGGATCATAGCTGGCAGATCAAACTAATGTCTTCACCTCTCAGTGTCTCTGAACGGCCACTGAATAAAATTGCAGTTGCCGTGAAATAGCTGTGACATAACTTGATCCACGCAGTGACGGCGCACACCACTGCTTGCACCCTGTAATATATCAGTGCCAGGAAACAGTGGACGTGGAGACACTCTGATTGAATCAGGGGCCACAGAGGCTCTAGGGAGAGTTCATCTATACCAAACCAGCAGCTCCCTCCATCTTATGCTGCAGATATATAAGAATCCCTTTGACTGTATCAGCTGTAACAATGTTTAAGGACTTTGAGGTCATTTATTCATCCCCCCCCCCCCAAAAAAAAAAAAAAAAACACTCAAAAGGCAACATGCAGAAATGTATATGTGCTTCTTCATCAAATGCAAAACCAAACCCTAACAATGAGAATTTATGGTATCTTTTTAATTTATGGCACGCTAATTACCAGTCATTAAGTGTGTGCCCCCTCTCACCCCACTGATTCCAAAATATCATGGAATAAAACACTTGAAACATAACATTTCAAACACAGCACATAACATTTGCACGGTATAAGATTTGCTATGCAAATGTTCTCAGTGTATCATTATCAGTCACTTGCTGCTTTACATTTCATTGTCATTAAAAAGTTGCTTCTCCCAACTCATATGATATATTATCTTAACAACCGACTCTAAAATTGCTTCTGAAAGATTGAACTGAGATTTTTTAGATAGTCTCCTTCATATATGTATACTTCATATATTTGAAAGTGGATTACAGTGCACTGACTAATTGAAATATCTTTATGATCCAAAAAATAAAAAACAAATAAATAAAAGCTCGGTCATTTCCTTTTTGATAACCCTAAACGTGGTGGTATGAGGGCATGGAGATGGTACGTGTGATAAAGTTACATATCGGTCTATATTCAGTACAATTAATGCAACGCTTGTTATCTGGAATCAACACGGTTTGCATTTGTATGCTATGCAGTGATAGGAAATGCATAAATGTAATTGCAACTTCATAAGAGGGTAGAGTAATGATGTTTGTATTTGCTTGCTTAAGACCGCTGTTTTTGGACAAATTGAATAATCAGGATGAGCTGAGAAATGACGTTGATCATCAGTGCTTTTACTGGATTGATCACATCTTGTTGCTTTGATATTTGATTGATGAACAGTCAGGAATGAGTGAGTTACTGCTCTACTTGAACGGAGAATTACACTAACAGCTACTTTAAGAAATGAAAGATGCTACTGGATGGTGCATACCATTTCTGATACAGCCAAACCACTTGCAGAAATTACTCCTTTACAAGGGCATAACTTTGGGTTAAAAATTGAGGGGGCTGAGCTCCACATCTACATACCTACAACCTGACCTGAGAATGGCAGGGCGGAAAAAGAACTCAGCGCTTCCTTCCTGCCGGGAAGTGGATTTTTTTGTTTTTTTTCCCTTTTGTCATATTGTATTTGTCAACTTTGAAATTGTTGGTCGGCTATTCAGTACGCGGATTTGTTCAGTCACACAGGCAGCCTGAGAAGGAGTAGACAGAGAGGATGGGGATGGGTGTGGCACAGCAAGGTCTTACAATGCAACGGTGAAAACATCCTTTAGTTGCTTATTGACTTTAATGAGATGATCGGAAATTTTATCACGTGAAGCACAATTAAGAATTTTCATTTTCATTTAATTTATTTGGCAGTGCAGGTTATTTGCCCCTATGCTGACATGCTCAGTTAATCTGGAGAGAGAAATAGCAACAAAAACAGTAGGCAAATACCTATCACACTGTGCCAAGTGCATAACTATTCCGTCAAAAGCTATTCAATAAAAACATAGTGATTTGCTGAGCCACTCAAAGAGCTGGCAGCCCCTCAATGTGATGAAAAAATCCTTCATTTCATGTTTTAGCCACAGCTGAAAGTAGTTGTATTTGTTGTTGAATTCCTGATTAAGGCATTATGAATGCAGTTAACTTTCTGGCACAGCAGTGGTTAAAATAAAAAAAAAAAAAAAGAAAAGAAAAAATCCAAAAACCACCTTTCAGGTGCTGGAAAGGAAATTACAAAACTGTATTAAACAAAACTAACGGGAATAAATATCAATAAAAGAGAAGGGAAATGTGCGAAATGCAAAATACAATCCACACACACTTAAAATGTCAAAAGCATTTTAAATTCCGTGTTGGGTCAGTTTGTTGAATCAGATGATAAAGGGGGAAAATTCTGGTATGTGTTCAATTTTAAATTTCAGCAAAGTATTCAAAGATGAAGTGTGATATGTTTACATTTCTTCAACAATAGAGCAGATGGCCACAGGCTATTGAAGTTTTCATCTGTTAACTGGATACTAAAAGCTATAATGCTTCTATGTGAAAATGTAATGTGCTTTTCGGCACTAAACTAAATGTTAATTGTTCTATATATGGGATAATAAAGCCAATTGACTGGACAAGTTGGAAGCCTCCGTCATGTCACAGCAACTGTGTATTCTGGCAGTGAACAAGTGACTCTTTTTCATACCAGAGTTTAATTTACACTTCCCAAAAAGCAAGCTTAACTCATCCTACCTCCTGTACTGCTGTGACCCTGATCCTCCTCGCTGTTGCACTGCTCCAAAGTAACCCCATGTTGCTATAGTTACCCCCCGGCTATTTTGTAAGGTTACAAGCACTGGTGAGCCCTTCCCTCTGCGTACAGGCATAACTAATGTCTTGCAGGTTCAGGCTTGATGTAAATAGTCTCAGTTGACAGCCTACTGTACAAATACTCAATTACGTTTGCTTAAAGGAAATGATTTGTTGTTACAGCGAGCACTCAACTTGTGTGACATCAGTGTTGCCCGGGCAACGACAGCTGATTGCGCAGCCTGGAATTAGGTATTGATCAGAGGAGGGGGCCCGGCGCCAGTGAGGGACTGGAAGTGATCCGCCACTACGATTTACAGAGGATGGGGGCTGGGGTGAACCTGCACACTTCGCCCCAGCTCAGAGAGCCGAAAACCCCTCAGGAACCAATTTACACACCGCTACAGTGCAATATCTGCAGGAGTCAATAATGGAAATCTGATGCCCCCTCTGCCATCAGTGTGACCGCTCCTCTCCCTCTCGTTAGAGCACCTTGAAAGTTCTAGGGCAATCCATAGACACAATGGATTTCCAATGAAGAAGGGATATTTTGACTTTGGAATTCTCAGTGTAATTACACCTCTAAATAAGGTCACAGTCTTGTAATCTTCTTAAAAAACAACAACCAGAACAAGAACCTTCTTCTAATGTAATTCAAACTTTGTCGAACCATTTTTCATTTTGTTTTCTTTGTTTTTTGTGATTTTTTTATTTTTTTATTTTTTTATTTCCAATCATTTCACTGTTCGCTTTAGTGTCCAACAGTATTAACTGGCCCTTTTTCTGATATATCGTTTTAAAAAGCTTTTCAAAAAACATCAGAGATTAATGATCAAATCTGATCAAAGCATGTAACTTACGCAACTATTTCATTTTGACACAGTGGGGCCACATTTGTGCTTTCACTAAGGCTTTAACTATGACATTATTTACTTATGTTTCATATATATCAATTCATACTGATAACTCCTTTTACTATCTGCCAATAAGACAAAATCAGTACTTTTGTTTCAGGTTTTGTTGAAACAGAGGGTTCTGACTTTTCTCTAAAGTCAAGGGAAGTGGTCTGGCCAAGATACCACCTTCTTTTTTTCTTTTTGTGAGTTTCCTTTCACAGGAACACGCTCTGATCTCAACTTCAAAACAGACATGAGCTTCACGGACACAAGTTAGTTGTAATTATATTTTCAAATAATGATGTGTGAAGCTGAAACTGCAGTACCTCAAACATTTATCAAAGGGTAAAAACCTTTCTTCCCATATGAGAGATATTTGTAAGTACAAAAATTGGTCAGCCATCCAATGAAACACAAACACAGTATTGAGAACTTGAGTGTTGTGTAACAAATGTTTCCTAGTCGGTCTGGTATGAGCCTGACCCCGCTGCCAAACCTTCGTGCAAACCAGTGTATGAGTTGTGCTGCCATGTAATGGACGTATGTGTACCTTCTCGGAACCAATCATATCCTTGACAGGAAAGACTCCCTCTCCTGGCTGGGCCCTGTAGTGCAATCAGTGTGAAGTAACACTTCCTGACATCTGAGGATGTTTAACCCTGCTGGGCTCATTGCAGCCACATTTCCTCCATTTTCATAAAGGGGATGTCTGTTCCGCAAATGATTGAGCTGTTTCCTTTACATTACACAGACCTGAGAGATGTCAGCCACTTGTCTCATCACAGGAATCAATTATCCAATACATTTGCCAAAATGTAATATATGTGAATTAAAGTAAATTCTCAAAGAGATGCTGCTACTTTAATTGAATGCAGCTACAAATGTTGGTAAATTCCAAGACCAGGACGTAATGGAGAAAGTCTGCCAGATCTTCACATGTCTTTCCATCTGAAAGAATCCCTGCTGCTTTTGTTGTAAGGAGCTATATTATCAGTCACTGTCACGTTAGGTCGAACTCGTTTGCTACGAAACAATGACACTGCTTTCTTAAACTAATCTTAATGCAATTGTTTAACTACCAATATTAAAAACCCATGTTAGCGACTAAAGCGATTAACTAATATAGTGAACATGATTTAAAATAAACAAAATGTTACTGAATGGGCGCACTACAAATGGAACATGTACTTGTACCATATAAAAAATAAACCTCACTGAAAAGCAGGTTTGTGTCCATTTAGTTATTTACATTCCCACACACCATGTGTGAAACACTAATGTCAAAAGCTATCGATGTTAAAACAAAGTTTTGTCTGTATGTGGGTGTTAGAAATGTAGCTGCAGGTGTTGTGATCACAATGCTGCACCTCTGAAGATAAATCTCGAGTATAATGTCCCCAGGCTCTGATCACAATTCATCCCTCTGCGTACAATCCTTGAGAATTTAATCAAGAAAACAGCTTGAAACAAACAAATTTATAATATAAACACCTGCTTAGGTGTGTGTGTGTGTGTGTGTGTTTGTGTGTTTGTATATCTGGTGCCTGCCTGCCAAGGTATCTATTAATTTTCTTCCTCTGTTTTTTTTCCTAAGCATTATTACACATTGGCTGGCACTGCAAGTTTAATTTGTGGTACGTCTTTTTTTGTCTCATTCTTTATAGTGGGTTCAATGTCATCTCTTTGTTGTTTCAAAATGCAATCAATGAAGGTCTTCCTACCCCATTCACTGAAAGTCAAACCCAACCTATCAAGGGCCACTAGGAGCTGCTCTGTCAAATCCAAGAATCGAGCCCATATTTCTTGGAGTCGTGTTGTGCTAGTCCTCACTCCAGTTTGTGGGTGCTCTTGCACCTAATATACAAAAGATCTATTGAAATATGCATGAGGCCCATGATGCCTGCACTAAAAATAAACTCAAATAGGGAATACATTGACAGCTCTGTTATTGAGCTCTCCTTGAGGTTCCTCTGTCACAGCAACCATCGCTCTCAAGACTAATGTATTATCAAAAACACGCAACACATCTCTGTCTGACACACTTAGTCCTCACTCTCCCCGTTTCACTTTTTCCTCTTTGTCTATTTTTCTTCTTGCCTTGCAGCCGATTGCAACAGAAAATACATACGTTCATTTAAAAGCTCTTTTTGGCGAATCGGACCCAAGTAATATTAGTTGCAAGAAGTTCTGTTTATCTATGAATACAATCATTTATTGAGGGCCGAGGGTTGAAATTCCAAGGAATGCCTTGTCATAATTAGGTCTTCGTGTATAAAACTTTGAGGGACTGAAATTGTTGGTTCATGACTACATCCATTTACATCCTGTTTGTCAGTTAGTAAGAGAGAGACCAATTCTGGCTGGAAGTAATAGAACCTGATATGTTCTGGAAGAAATCAAATGTGTGGCCTAATTTTTTTTAAGGATGCAGGGAGCAAATAGTGTGAACTCTTGCAAGTAAAAATTGTCATATGATATGCTGATCTTAAACTGATACTGCATCCTGCAGACCGAAGTACTGCGCCAACAATTTGGACCTGCTGGGAGGCAAATGGGAGAACAAGTCCCACAAGAAAGCAATAAGCTTTTCCAGAGCTCAGTGTCGGCCTGCAACAGAGTGGAGGTAGGCTAATGTGAGCTGTTAGCTGTGTTGAACCTAAAAGCATTGCAAACTTTGAGAGCCCAAAATGAAAGGCATTGATTTTGTAAGTACTTCTGGGAAATAGATCGGTATTGTTGATATTTTTTAATATCCGTTACGCAAAAAAACAGACTGTTAACAAATAACTTGAAATGGCACGTACCGTGAGCCAGGAAAATCCTTAAAAACACAAATAATGCAGCAGGTTGTACCAGAAACTAGATCCTAGAGATTTTTGATGCCATTTGAAATGAATACCACCTCTGAATGTGGTACATCTTTTGATAAGTTTAGGAATAAATAATGACATTTTTATCACTCAACATTTCATTTCACAAAGCTGTGATTCTCAAATTACTGTCTGAAGCAATGGCAAGAGTTGAAGACATATTATACGAATGTGGGTTTGGATTTACAAATAGCTGGTGCAACCCAATCCTGTGGCTTCCTGGCTCTTTGAAACACACCCTAAGGCATCATGGGCATAAATGTAAAGAGCAGTTAAACCAGCCACCTTCAAAGTAATTCCAGCAATTATTTCTATAATACAGTCAAGGCCCCCTTTTACTGCCACAGATGATCTAGGGGGCAGAGTTTTATGCCACATTAGCCACTGCTCTACCATAAAGAATGATTCAGGGGCTAGATATTGGCCTCCAACATGAGAAGAGCCTTTTTATTTGACATAACATGACATAAAAGCAAGGAACATGTACAGCATTACCTCCTTTGGTTCTGTTAAAACATTTTTATATAATCACAGTAAACTGTAACTGCTCCGCTGCCTTGTCCAGCTTGACTAAAGAGGTTGTGCTTTACACCTTGGGCTAAGGGGACAAATTGGTAGGCATCAGTACCAGATACACCTCTGTAATTGGGCAGATTTTAGAGAGGTGCTGCGAAATACACCCTTGCAACTTTAATAAGTTCCAGAGTCCCAGGCACCAGGTTTCTGCTCCCACGGTGCTGCTCGGAGTTAGGTAACATTTATCACACGAACCTCGAGCCCAGCGATGGCTAAAGCAGACAAATGTTTTCCTGCTCTGCGATCCCTTCTGTAGCCATCAGAATCGGGGCAACAAATACAGCTTTAATAGTTATCTATGGAGTCTCTCGCAAGCAGTGAACACCCACATTTATTTCACTGCTTTCTCCCGATGAGGGTAAGTGGATCAATTAGTAAAGACTACAAGTTCAGCATCTTTACACATAGTATCAATTGTTAAGCTGAGCAACAGCAGGTCCCCAGATTATCTCAGATCTGTACCTCCCCTCTCCCATCCCTACCTCTCTCCCTCCTCTGGATCCGAAGCTAGCCTCATTACAAATGATCCTCTGATACACACAACCTTGGCACACACCTTCTTGCTAATGGCCCGCAGATTGATTTTTAATTAGTAACACTTTTGGACGATGGCCAACTCAAATGGACTTTTATGAAAAAGTAATCACCTTTTAGCTTTAAAGTGTTAAAAGGTGTAAGTGGATGGGTGAAAGTTTCCGCACAGTTCAGATAGTAACAATAAATGCAACTTACAGAAAATGAATGATAGACAGGCACATGTTTTTTATGAATTTTCCAGTTGCATGATTTCAAAAAGCAGAACCGGCATTTATCACCACAATAAATTACCGTAGCGCACTTAAAGTAATGTGCTGACAGGACCGTGGCGGAGCAGCCACCAAAACGAAAAGTGGGTCAGGTCACATCATCTCAGGGTTGCTGGAAATTTGGGGCCAATGAAATGTCAGTCCACATTAAACAAGCAGGTCAGATGGGAACAGAACTGTGCCCACTAAGCTCAGCTGGCTTAAGTTCATCTTCAAAAACCAAACTTTGATAAACTGGGGCAGTGTGATGGAGAAGAGTTATGAACAACAGACGGTCACTGTCTGATTATTTGAACAAGCTGATGAAAACTGCTCTGACAGAATATCCATCCATCATGATCCAGTATATTGGAAATTATCTGTCATTGTTTATTGTGTGTGTGTGTGTTTGTGTGTATATTCAAACAGTATAATGCAGTAAGATGTTGCCATGGTGACAGCTACATGGTATATTCTGAATGAGACAAAGATGCAATTTTAAGAGATGTGCCAAACTCTGTCTTATCACTTAAAGGTCATAACTGCTATCATTTCCCTTTTTACGGCATGGGAGAACAGATACTTTCAAAAAACACACAATAAAACACAAAAAAAGCGAGTTTGTTTATGTTTTTTTTCCCAGACAATACTGCCCCCCCCCCCAAAAAAAAAAAAAAAAATCCGTCTATGGAGTTAGACGGTCACTTAGAAGGTCATTAAACAGAAATTTTCTTTTTGCTCAGAAAGTGACATTGTATGAGAGAACACACATGCCTGCTCAAGTCATCCATGTGGACGAGTTGAACCAGTATTTTTTTTGTTTTCTTTTCTTTTCAGAGAAAAGGAACGCTTCCCAATTCGTCTGTGTAGTCAACCACTCGGGCATCTGAAAAGTGTATTAGATTAAATGTCCTTTCCTGCCCTGTCCTATCCTGCCAGATTAAAAGAAAAATGTATGGCTTCTTCCCTTGGCCCATCATCTGTCCTTAAACTGAATTTGTGAAAATAGGTTTGGGGGGTGGGGGTGGTGGTGGAGGGATGATTGGACTGGCACACAGCACAAGTCATAATATCAGGAGTGGAAGTGATAGGCAACATGAAATGACAAAATTGTAACAGATTTTTTTTTTGTAATTTGACCAGTGTGTTACTGCAGTGAGTTCAGTCACCTCCAGTAAAATATGTAAGCGCAAGATTAATGTGAATAGCAAAGTGTCACGGGAGGATTATTATTTGTTTATGTTTGTTTTTTTCTGCTGCAATATTCATCAGTTCTAATTAGTAGTTTAGGCGTCTTGAAACATTCCTTCTTCAGTCGTGCCAAAATCATCATGTTAATATTTCATACTGGGATTCATGACGAAACAACAAGGTCGATTAAACGCGCCGTTTTAAAAACAGAATTACAGCGTAGCTCATGAGCAGAAACATAAACTGCTGACTGACTTCAGAGTTTATATACAAGGTTGCTGAAAGCACTGAAGCAGAAGGAGTGTGGGGAATTCCTGCCGGTGTTTCCTTCAACCCGCACAACTTCTCAGATCACACGGTTAACTCAGTGAACGCACAAAGACGTCACGGCTGATTCTGTGAAGATGCAGGGGAATGTGACAACAAGTGATTCTTTATGGCAACTCTAAAGATAAAATTAGTTTTACTCTTACTCGCTAAATTATTCTTGAAGCACTCTTTATGGAACAAATTTTCTTTCTTTTTTCCGAACATACCGATGTGGTTACATTATCTCTGGGTAAAATATGTGTTTTAATGATACATAAATGAGAGCCCAAAGCGGTTCGTTCTCATTTTTTAGCAATTTTCTGATTGTGATATATTCGGACTGATAACGGCATTTCAACTATCTTTCTTGAAGTAGTTCTGTTGCCATAACTCTCTCTCCAGTTTAATTAATTCAATGTCCAGTGCACCTCACATTCACCTGCAGCCTGATTGTCTTTCTTTTTGTTGCCTATTAATCAAATCTGTCATTTTAGGAGGAAGGGCTCCGCTGACACTCGGTTTGCTCTACAAAATTGTCATTTGGCATGGAATGCCTTTGTACATGGTGAATATTTTTCTTTCAATTTCACCATCCTTGTGTTTACCTTGTTGCTTGGAGGCTTAGTATTTTTCAAGGTGTTTCACGCTTTTGCACATTCACTGCTGCACACTCTTTTTCTGTCCCTCTCTCTCGTTCTCTCTCTCTCTCACACACACACACACACACACACGCACGCACACACTAAAACATCTGACCTAACAATCCACTCAACAGTAATTTATCGGTGTGATCCATCATTATCATGTTTTATTATGGCCACCGTTGGAGATATAATTCACAAATAGGCATGCACTGTAGAGATGACAGTGAGGGAGAGGGATGTCCTTTACCTTCGTCCTCTGCCAGGAGCCTCGAGGAGCTTCTCTGTCCCTCTATGTAAGAGCCCTGATATGGGCAGAGAAATTGGGATCTAGGGAGCAGGAGCCTCTCCTCTGGCCCGCTCCATTGTGAGCCAACAGGATTTCTATTGAGTGTCTGTTAAGTGTGTATGAGTATGTGAATGTGTGTGTGTGTGTGTGTGTGTGTGTGTGTGTGTGTGTGTGTGTGTGTGTGTGTGTGTGTGTGTGTGTGTGTGTATTAGATAGAGAGATAGAGGACAGAGAGACAGAGAAAACACATGGCTTCCACTGTAGAGCTGTGTCAGTATCATATCACATGACCACCTTTGTATTCCGTAGCCATAAGTCACTGCCTGTGCATGGGGATTGATCCCAGCCTGGACACTCCCTGGAGGAGCCCTGGCACTCATTGGAGTTTGATCCCCTAGATTAATGTAATAGGGATTCCCGGTCCAGGCCTTTGTCTCAAGCCAAACACTTAACACTCTCCAAATTTGTATCCAGCAAAGGTTGAGTCCCACGTTTATTTGGGTAATGAATTGCTGTAATTAATGCACCTATTGATTCCCCCTCAGTGTCTCCTACAAAGGCCAGTCCGATTTTCTAATTTAAAGGGAGTGGGAGTGTTAGCAAGAGGATGAGGAAAGGTGAGGAGAGCCCCGTATAGGCAAAACAATTGCACTAGTGGAATGAGAGTGTAATTGTTCAATGAATCACATCTGAATACATTCAATTAAATCTTTCAAGTTGCGGGCATTTCGTCAGTGTGTGTGTGCGTGTGTTTTGTTATATCACTGTGGCATCCCCCTTATGTTGTAATAAAAATGTAAATCCTTGGAGGACATCCGAGAGCCCATGAGGGCATTTGCCAAGCAGCATCTCTGAGCTCTGGTGTCAAACTAATAACCACAATGCAATTTTCTCCCACAAACAGACAAAAGTGCATTAGCATATAATCCTTTGGAATTATGACTACACTAATCTCCATCACCACTTCTCGGAGGGATTCTACACTTTCACTGAACGCATCTATTTGACTTTTGTTTTTATTTTTGAATTTCTGCATAAAGAGCGATCACAGTTTTCAAATGATAACCGGTAATTGCTTTAGAATGAGGAGCATACTGTCTGTAAGGGCCACCGGCGTGAAGCATTAAAAATTATTTTCTGTGATCTGAGACCTCTGCAGGGTCTCTTTTTTTATTTGTGTAACCCTGGTCACTGGTGTGGTGTAACATCCGGCCATATAACGACGAACAGTCAGCTGATCCATCTATTGCTTGTTGAGTTTTAGCTAAAGAAATGTCCCCATGTGCATAATTACATGAGATTGGGCCTTTGACCTTTCATGCATACTGCGGCCCCAAAAAATTGGAGTTAACTAAAATGTTGTCAATATGTGTTTATTGATCACACTTGTAATTACTTCTAAATACCTTGACAATGTAGTGGTGGGTGGCTTCAAGGAGTGACGGATGTGAGCCGTGGCACAATAAATTAAACCACAAAAACCAACCAGCATTAAACTAATCATGAAGAGATCCATTAGATTTCTTTCTTGCTTGCCATTAATTGTAATATTTAAATTGGTTTTCGGGAGTGTAACAACAATGTAAAACAGCTAGTTATTCAGCTCATTTATAAGAGACTTTAACTAAATTGCAGCCAACAGTAGAGTCTATTCCTCGCTTTTCATCACTCTAACAACAATGATGATGGATAATGATTTATTTTAGCCTCCCAGATTTACTAAGAACCTATGGCATGCCTTATTAAGGACAAAATAGGCGGAAGACTAATTAAACAGACCAAATAGGAATGACGGCATGCCCAACAGCCAGACCTAAGTAAGGGCTTGAAAAATGGCTCCCCTGCAATTTCAATTAATCAGTTGTATTTTGCTTAATTTTGTTTGACGTTGGCAAAGGAAATATCCCCTGGGAGTATCTGTCCTTTGACCACTAAAGCTTTTGCAATTCTCCCATCAGTAAGTCCCATGATTAAAAACAATCAAGTGTGTGTATCGGGTTTGCGTGCACATTCTTGCAAGCCACCGTTTGCACGTTTCCCTAAATCTAAGGCTGATCTTCCCCCAGCTCACCATGCGTATGTGTACCAGTAAAAATGTCATCTGATTCATTTTTCACCCATTCATTTATGACGATGTGCTCTCACTCCTGGGATGACTACACTGGTTGATTGCAAGCCCACACAACTATGAGAGGAAACTGATTAACCTTTCTGTGACTTCAGTAACATGCGACCACCGTTTCCCCTCTCCTCTCCAGCCTAAAGCCCAGGTAGGAGGTGCTGAACTTAACCTCTGCTACAGTGATGAATTAACAATAGAACAATTCAATGCCCCAGTAATTACCAAACACTTTCGACATGGCAACATTTTTCAGTTCTGCCACACAGGTTTGTCGGTATTGGTGGCTTTCACCTGGAATTCTGGGGCTCTTTGCTCTTCCTAACTTTGTTTTCTCTGACGCAGATTAGATCTGCCACCCCATTACAGATTCATTTTCCTAATTTTTCATGTCTGCGCCGCGCCCCATCTGCACAGGGCTGATAATTGTGGGGACCAGCCCTGGTGATTAACATCAGCAGAATTAATTACGCCCGCCATTAAGGCTCCAGGTTGCACACAATGATCAAGAGAAATTAACTTTCTCCCAAGCTCCTAAATCATCTCACCTTCAAGTGGAGTGATGGCAAAGAGACAGGCTGGGAGTCCTGGACCTCGCTCGGCACCTTCTTAACCAAACATGAGGTGCCCATTCTGCACCCGCACTCCTTCCCACCGAGGAGATTACAGCAGTGGTTGATGGGTATCAATTACACTACCTTATGTGGTGGGATGAGCGAGAGGTGTCCGGGGTCTGTTGACTAATGGACCTGGGCTGCAGCCACCCTGCAGAAGGAGACTAGGGACCTGACTGTTTTTCTGGCCAGGGAGCATCAGCCAGATGCTGAGGGGCTCAGTTCACCGGCCTGACACACACACACACACACACACACACACATACACACACACATTTGACTGAGCGCTGCAGAATAGAGCAGTCCTCTGATTTTATATGATGGTTGGCCAAAAACTAACAAGGAAAAGGTCTTTGGACAACTTAAACATATAGACATACTGTTGGACAGTTATTTCCAAGTTGATGAATCTGATTGAAAGACATCAAACAAAAAAAATGCCATTTTAGGACAAACTTTGGGTTGTGCTTCTGTCAACTATGTATGCATGCGCAAATGAGTGTGGCTCCTTTGAGAGTGAGTGTGATTTGTTTGTAAGCTATGCTAATGGTGAAAGCCCCGTGCCCCTGCAGCAGGGAGAACAGTAGTAATGTCAGGAGGAGATAAGCAAATTGCATCTGTATTATATTGACTTGTCAAGGTTAAGCAGTGTGTGCAGGGGGAGGTGTAAGAGGCAAAAAATTGTCCATCCCTCTCAGACCCTTTCCTTGACTTGTGACAGAGATTCACGAGAGGAAAGAAAACAGAAAAGACCGAGGGTTCGGCTTTGCTTTGAAGACCCAAACTTTCAAATACAGAGTCCTGTTGAGATAGCAATCACATAGAACAGACAACAGACATGCTTTGTGAGGGGAGGATTTGGCTCTCTGCTCTCGCTTAGACTGATTTGATTTAGCTCCACAGGATCTAATTAAACTCAGACCCAAACCTCTTTGGAGTTTCACCAGCCATATTGTGAATGTCAGGCTTTGAGAAATGAGCATGAGCAATCAGTGCTGTGCATGTGTATTTTTATGTACACATATGACACACACAAAAAAAATGACTGGCAATTAAAATATGGTAGTAAATACTGACATCATTATCTATCTATATCAATTGCAATGAGATGTAATGCAAGATGGTGCAGAAATAATCTATACGCAGACGAAATAATGGTTTGCATCAAGTAAAAACTGCCACGGAAAAAAATAAATAAATAAATTTAAAAATACACCATCGCCTGAGGTTCATCCCATGGCAATTGTCATGCTTTTCCCCTTTTCCTTCTAATTAGCTTTAGCAGTTTTGCCTGAATTCATTGTACAATCCCCTGGATGGAGTGCAGTCAGCATCTTTCCTTTTCCTAAAAGCACAAGAGGTGCAGTATCATCAACTCTATCATCACCCCAACACTGCCTCTGGATGATTTAATAAGGTTAAAAGACTAGTCAGCAATTACCCCCCACTTAGTGGAGGGAAACTCAGAAACACAATTGCATTACCGCTATTGATAAATGCCAGACACAACATCCACGAAGAAAGTAGCAATCTTTGTGTATTAAGAAAAAAAAGGGAATCATTTCTTCAGAGGAAACTGCAGAGTTTTCTTAACAAATTTACGTATCCATTGTTCTGTTGGAGTGTTTGCATATATTAGCCAGAGCCATGTAGGGGCCAGAATGAGACAGTCCAGAGAGTGTCACAGAGTGACATTTACTGCATTTTCTGTGGAGAAACAGGTAAGCAGAGCACACCATCTACAAAGTAGTCCCCTTTGACACCAGCACTCTACAAATCAGAGCTGAAAGGGTAGGGCAGAATGGGGGCACCGACACAGAGGTCCTTTAGAGTTCCAGCATAGAACAGGAATGTAAGCAGCTTGAGCGGAACAACCAGTCGTTTGGGATTTTTCTGGCAACGCACTTTACACTTGCCTGAATATGAGACAAAGTCAATTTTACTCAAAAGGAGGAAGGTTTCAAGTCAGAGACTGCTCCACTAAACTTCCCACACTGTGACTGAACCAGGTAACACTCTCAACTGCAAGAAATTGCTTTTGGGGGGTAACCGCTCTATTGGAATTAGTACTCTTAGTTGTGCTTATTAGTTAATACTTCCTGTATTAGTGGGACAGCAGTGATAGCAGGCAGATTTACAGCTCTCCCTGGCAGTCAGCTCACTGTAACTAGGGCCGTGTTAACTCTGCAAATCAAACAGAGGATGTCATCACTCCACGCCACTGTTGCATGTTACATGTCACACATATCCTCTGTCGGCCAGCCTCTAGTGTCCACCCGTCCACAACATCCTTTAAATCTGTCATTGCCACCTGGATCAGGGTTCCCCTTTTGAGCACTCCACCCCTCTGCAGTGTTACATGCATGTGGTGGGCACATGTGGAGGAATATAAACAGGTGTTGTGTGTGTGTGTGTGTGTGAGAGAGAGTGAGGGGCACATAACACACACAGCTCCCCCTCCCCTCAATGTATGTGTGGACGGATGTGTGGCACAGCGGTCGGCCTTTTCGCATGGGGAGAGGTGCAGGTGTGACGCTCATTACAGACCCAACTTTGTACACAGGCCAGATAAGCAGAACAGGACAAGATAAGGAAATGTGGTCGGGCACAGCTGAGTGCAGGGAGATATTCTGATGTCTCCACCAGATGAAACTGCAACCAGGTCTAACAACATACAAGTTCATTTAAGTGCTATTTTAATGAAATGCCAGTTTTCCTCTCACACTTCCGTTACGTCCCTTTACGGCACATCAGGGGTCATGCTATGTTTTTTTATTCTAATACTAGTATTGAACACGTTTGTATCCTTTATGCACCTATTATACAATATATATGTCAAATTAATGTTGAAAAGGAGTTATAATGTTTGGCACTTGCACTGTAAATATTTACTTAAGACAAGAGAAAGCGGCTGATAGAACAGGCTTTCAACCTCATGCCAAAGGCTCCCTCCAAAGTTGTGTCCAAGCATTGCATGTAATAAATTCTTCAGGGCTTCCATACACTTTAAGCCTGAATTTCAATTACCTAGAAACATTGCTTAATTCCTGAAAGAGAAATGTTAATATATGTTTTGTCCGAACCAATTTTACCGCCCCAATGGCTTTAGAAAGCTGACGTTAAATTGGTATAAATATGTCATTGTCACTTAAGCATATGATTTTCTGAAATATTGCTGGATATGATAATTCTCTCTCACTTATCGGAAATCTTATCTAGAGAATTTCTAAGAAAATAACAACATTTATTTACCTTATTATCTTTAAAATGATAAGAATTGTGCAGTTACAATGGATCACAATAATCTCTAAAGATGCACTGAAATGTATTGATAATCAGTTCTCTTGTGTGAAAAGACCATGGAGGATTTGCCCATGTCGACTTGCAAAATATCTCCTGCCAGCACTGGCAATTATACTATATTAGTCACAAACTCTTGGGACTGCGCTCGCCTTGTGGTTATTCTTCTTTAAAAGGTGTATCATCAAACTCTAAACATTACGGAAACGTGCTTTGCCCTGTATGCCTATGTGTGCGTGTTTGTGTGTGTACATGTCTGTGAACCAATATTGGCTCACTTAGTGTGGAGGTCATCATTCAGTAGCTTCATAGTGATGCAGATGGTGTTTACTGTATCCAAGTGGTGCCATTAGACATCATGTCTACAGAAATTTAGCTGCCGCCTTTCTTCCAATTGTTAACTCCTCTCATCATCAACAGTGCAATCATTCTCAGTGATGGTAAAGCACAGGGGATGGAAGGGGAACTGGCCCTCCAAGATAAATGTGTGTTATTGTTTGTGGGATGACAGTGTGTTTCAATCAGGCCCTCTGTGCTCTAATCCCAGGTAGAGCTTTTGAAATGCTGAGTCAGTTAACGCTTCATCGATCCATCACAGTGGGTTAGTAGTGGGCAGGTGTACTCCCCGATTCCCAGGATAACGATGAAACACCTGCCCGGCGCTGCTCGGGACTTCATCATCTCAACATCCCTTTGTCTCCTTGCGCTTGGAGCTCAACGGTGAGACACTGAAAACTGTAAAAGCAGCACTTTTGTGGTCATTTGTTGTCTGTACACAAAAATTAGGGGAAAGGAGACATGGTTTTCCCCTGTCTCCCACATCTGCTCCCTCCTTTCCATGTCACCCAGGAAGAAGGAAAATGCACTGATTGGACCGCCCACAAAAGCCTCGGAGTGGCACAAACCACTATAAGCTTGTGCTATTCAAACACGGTGTAGGAATACAGGGAAGCAGAGAAATGCCTTCCCCCAAATCTTCATTTTATTGGACAGTGTTTTCAAAAGGCACAGTCCCACTCTATTATGATAGCTATGGAGGGGAATGACTTTGGAAGTACATTGAGAAAAACATATTGGTTATTACTACATCATAGAGCAGTGTGGTGGCAAGGGCTGAGAGTCTATATGTTTCTTCTGCTGCAGGCAGTCAATTAGTGCCATTGCACTCCTGTGTTGCTCTCCTCTGAGGAGCTGTAAATAAAGGTTTTTATTACACCGCACTATCTGCGTCTCTTCTGTGGTCATCAATAGTCTGATGCATTGGACTGTTTTCTAGCTTAATCACTGATCCTCTGTCCTTTTTTTTACACTCAAACAAAAACCACAATACTATTGTCAAGGCTAAGTAAATTACATGTAATTCAATTTTGGAATTGTTATTTCACACTCTGACTTTACAACCTGTTTTATACAAACACCTTGCATTCTATCCATGTATTATTCATCGGTGAAAGGACTCACAAAAAAAATAACAAAACACACTGTTGCATCTAGACGGAATTCAGAGAAAGCCTGTATAATTATATCTTCTTATACAGGAGTGAGCAGCCATTGTTGACATGTAGTTCCTTTTGAAATTATTTCACCTGGCCTCTGACGGTAACATTGTTTGTGTGAAATCAACATGTCAGCGCCAAAAAAAAGTCAATATTAAGATGAATCCCAGGTGCAATGTTGTTCATATGAAGATCTGATGACTGTATCGGTTAGTTTTAGAGCTCGAGACAAAACACAAAGGGTTAGTGTCCCAAACCCTGTTGAAACCGGGATTTAATTTAATTTTGAATGGAGAATTGTACAAATTCATTCAAACTTTGATGTAGTTCTGGATAAGGTATAATCTCAGCATGAGAATTGCCCTGAGTAGAGATTTCAGCCAATTTTTGTGCAAAGGGTTATCTTTGTTAAATTATATTCTTTTTTAGAAAGATTTCACTGGCAGAAATGTTTACCACACTCTACAATGTTACTTTGTTACAGACCATCTGATTGCAACTATTTTTTGCTTTGCTGAATCAATGTGACAGTCTCAAAATCATATCGAGTTTGTTTGTTTATTTTGCAGAATTTTCAGGTCAAGACATAAGATAGAACACATTTATCTTGATACTTTTATGCTGCAGGATTAAAACTGTGTAGATATCTCATGGATCTAGTTCAGCCTCCTTACTTCTGTTAGCTGGAGATTCGAATACATTTATGTGAGTGAAAGAATCAAAATACAAGGCCAAAGGCACTTTTTAGGTCCTGTAAATTGAATGCTGATTCTATTTATATTTGGTGTGATTTACACCCAGTTTCCTCCGTGCAAGTGAACAGGAAACAGATGCTAGGAATTGTTCTTTCCCTGCATTCCTCAGGGAGAACTCTAATCAACACCGATGTGTGAGATTGCCTTTGTACTTGCATGCAAAAAGGTGGTAGGCAGTGTCTAAATTGACTCCCTGGTTTCCCTGTTTCTAAATCTCCATTTCCTCAGAGTTTCCACTTGCGTATGTCCGTCTGCCCAAACACAGGTAGTGGCAGGCAGGCCTCCCTGATAGAGTCACTTTCTTATGGACAAGGTCATCCCATCCCTGCAGGCGGTGGGGTTGTGGTTTGCTAAGAACATCAAGTTCGTAGCATTTCATTGGCAAATTGTAAGGCATTAGAGGTAAATAAAAACGACATTTAAATCAATCTAATACAACCGGCATGGATGGAATTATTTTCTTTCAGATTATGTGATTTTAAATTTTTGAAGTGATATGTTGAATTAATCAATTCAGAGAAATTAAATTCATGCCATTTTTTACTTTTGCTCTGTATCAGTCATTACGTTAATAATAAAAAACGTTTTCCCAGTAATAACATTAATTATGGAAATAAACAGTAGCAAACACAATTTAAATATGAGATGATTGTAGATAATCAAGTTACTGGAAATGTGACACAGGGGGGAAATAATAATTTAGTATCTAGCAATATTGTTTGACATTTACAAGGTGATGTGATTTGAAAACATAAGGTTTGCCTTTTCATGGACCATGGTGCCATCTAGAGGATGCTGAAAACAAAAAGAGATTCTGTAATATTCTAAATGTACTTACTATTTGTAGAGCGCAAAATAGGTTCCTTTTCTTTGATAAAAGTTGTTTTCATATCACTTTGGTTTAATGAACAGGAACCCCGGCAAGCTTGCCAGTTATTTCATGTATGAAGCAGACACCCTTTAGGAAGCATTTTATGTGGTGCCACCTATTGTTGGATAGCATCCTCTGTGATGATCAAAAATGTCACTATGCACTTTAAATGAAACCTCCATTAAAGACTGTACCATAATGTGTCTGTATGTTTTTCACCTGTCAGACATGACAAAGGGGAAAGGTTAGATGCACGTCATCTGCTGCCTCCCAAGAGATTTGCAGCCACTTGCTCCTCCCTCACAGAGATTTACAATACAAGAAATTTTTGCTGACATTGTACTCTTCAGCTGCCGCTGCTCAGATATATGGCAAACCATAATTTGGAGGTGTAAAATGGGTATAAAGCCTATATTAATTATTTAATCCCGCTTCTAAGTGCTGCTTTTCAGTCCACACAAGGATGTCATCCCCCTCCATTTCAGCAGATTATTATATAACTCCTTTGTCATAGGAAAAAATTCTAATCAAGGGAGCGATTGTAAAATAGTATGGTAAATCACAGTAAACTGAGATCTTTTTATGATAGTCATTAAATATTAATTTTAATTCATTTTTGCACTCATTTTAATGGAAATGAATTGGTAATTCCATTTAAATCTCAGTTCTTTGGCATCGCACCAATTTGTAAACCTACTGCCATACATTGCTGTGCAAAATTATCTGAAATGTTTCAGGACTGGCTTAAAAGGCTACGTGAGGAACGAGAGTCTAATATGAATGAGCTGCGCTAAATGTTTGACTACAGCTGGGTGCAAAGACCTAGCGGTTTGATCAGCTGATGTCAGGTTTGATGTCATCCTAAGGTCGAGGTAAGGAGGGGTGGATCTAATATAGTACCACATATTCAGTTCAAAAAATGGCTTTCAATTAGTACCCTGTACTTTCACAGACATTACCATGTTTCTACAGTAAGTAAATAAGTAAGGGCCAGTAGTGTATGATATAGTCTGTGCTACAAATTATACAAAAATCCTTGTTTACAATGAAGAAAAAACAAATAAATCAAATAAAAAGAAAGCTCCTTAACTGGATGAGAGACATTACATATACTGGCTCAATTCATACATTGTAAACTCTCATAGTATTTAGGATCTTTGTTAGTAGAAAATGCTGCAAGTCTTGGAAATATGTCCTATTGAGTCTGTCTTGCCTTATCACTGATTGTTCACCACATGCAGTTAAAGTAGATGGACCAGCAGTTAATACGTCAGCACTATTATGAACAGAACTGGAGGAGATTCAAATTTAAAATGAAATGGATATGACAGGTGAAGCTATCCAATAAAACTCCAACGCATGGTCTATTTCATCATAAAAAGACAGATACAACTGACAGACTTGAAATGGATTTTCAGACCTTTTCATAATCTAGCAGTACCTATAGCCCAACATGTAAAATGATTGCTTGTCATTAGCAAAATACATTCGTAAAAACAACCTCTTTCAGTGCAATCATATATAAGAGAGAGTTTCATGTTGCATGTCATAACTTGTCAGGTAAATGAGGTTAAGTAAGAACCAGGTGTATTTTCCTACTAAATAAGGGTCAGTAAGCGTGTAAAAAGTGCCCTAATAATAAAGTAAAAGTGTCTCAAATGTTTCATTTTACTTTCCTACAAGAGAAATGCTAAGTATTTATACTAAATACTAAGGTATGTTGGTTTCTAAACAATTGAAAAAAAAAAGGTTTTAAAATAGCATCTGAAAATTGTTTCATAATAGTAAAAATTTGCATCTTAATAACAAAGTTGGAGGTTCATGGTAGTCAGAGCGATATCCAGACATGGAAGATCAGCAACAGAAGATAGTGTACTAAGTTCTTATTGCATTGTAATGAATGTGTTCCGCCTGTTTATATTCCTGCACTTGGAGCCAAGATAAAGCTGTGAAGCCACTGTAACTCTTGTTCTTTTACACCAATTGCCCACACATTCTTCAGATGCCAGGAGCAATATTGCTCTCTCAAAACAACCATCTACTGTGGACCAACAAATAACAAGAGTCCGGAGTACCATCATTATCCGCAACGGTCCAACAAGATCCAGTTCTCAAAGAAGCTTTTGAATAAAAAAAAGATTAGAAAAACAATAGGTTGTATTATTACTGCTGAGAGACGCTCCTACTGTGATTTGCATTTTCAGTATTTGATCTGAAATAAAAAATAATGTTGCACTTTAGGAAACACATCAGACATTTAATCTAGAGGGAAAGGAACGATAACAAATTAAACTGCTCTTCACCATTAGCTGAAATTGATCTGATTTGATCACAATTACAAATTTGTATGTATTCATTTATTATGAAATTGATAGTCAACCCACTGCTAAGCTCTGAGCAAATACAGTAACAGCCACAGCACAAACTGAGCTAGCGGACTCTAAATTTAAACTACGGACTGATCATAAATACTCATCATTAATTGTGTCGGAAAAACATTACCCTTTTTATTGGGGCTGTATTTTCCTCACACAGTACAATAAAGTTAATGACAGACATTGTCTGAATCATAAAGCAGTCATATATTTGGAGATGCTGGTCAGCTTCAACAAGGCAGAGTAGCATCTGGCTCGTAGATCACATTCACTCATCGAAGCATTCTCGTCGGAGAAATCAAACTTGAACCAAAATAATGATGTATGTGATCATTACAGATAGCATCCATTTGAATATCTGTCCTGTGATACTCTAAATCCTGTTTTGTCTAAGATATCGCCACTTTATCATAAATCACTGCTTTATTAGCTCTGCAGTGCATGCAAAGCTCTGATATTTGGGATCACAGCGGCAATTTAACTTCAATTCATGTTCAATTAAGCTTTTTGTACTAGTAATGCTGTCAGCTGTTATTCTATTGTTATTGTGGCCCACCCAGTGTAGTTTAGCAATCCATTACTGTCAGGTGAAGAAACACAATCGTGAGTAAAGTGGGTCACTGCCACACACTCACTTCGCATCATCGTAATACACTTACGTTTATATATGTGTATTATACTGGAGGTTTGCCATATAGGATTCATTGAATCCTTATCTTTCAACGATTCATTGAATCATTACCTTATATATATATATATATATATATATAAAACAACACAGATTTTTTTTTTTAATTTTGAAACCTTATTTTCAAAAAAATCACTGTAGTTATTTTTCATTTCAACCCCCGTCCCCAACATTCACGCATACGTGCAATGCATATCCACTAATATTGATTTGAATAAATACTTCAATTGGCCTGTCGCAGTTAGCATTGTAGTGGTTTTATCTATGACCCTCTAGCACCCACTGTAACCTAAGCAGTCCCAGAAAGTTAAATGAATTTTTTTAATTTGCCTCAACTTCTATATAGTCTGCTGGTGTGTTATCATGTATATGTTATACTCACAGTACCTGTCAGAACAACCCTCTTTAGCCAGTAGATGGGGCAAAATGCCCTTTTTTTTAATAACTCAAAGTACATAAGACCAGCGATGAAACCTGTCATTTTCAGGACACCCATATAATTAAGGAATGTATTTATAAAACACAATTCCGTCTTTGTGTGTTTGTGTGTGTGTGTGTGTTCCGACTTACTGTTTTGGTCACGTTAACTGGAGTTGAGGGTTTTAAAATTCCGTAATGACGCAAGACGTTGACGGTCTCGTTGTCACGTGACTCTGTCAGCTCTCCGACCGTGGACGTCTGCGAAATGGAGGTCAGAGGCGATGAAATTTACTAATAAAATATGGTTGTATGTAAAATTCGAGTGATGCTGCGGAAGCCTCTTCGCACACATATGAATAGCATACTGTACCTTTTTCTGTCTTCGTGCCGAAAATCGTTGCTTCGATGTGGCTTTGGATCCGGCAAAGCTAACCCGCTAGCAAAGATAACGGTGGTCCAAATTCTGATAAGCTAGGTGGCGTTAGCTCACATAGCGGGACAAATTACAATTTATCTCCAAGCTCGCTTAGTACCCGTTGTTAGAAACGGTTCCTGTGACATTGTAGATTTTTTTTGTAATAAAAGCTTTTATCACCACGACTCTCGCAGTCCGGGTTAGCCGACTACCTCATTCGGATGCAGAGTGAACCCTGTTCCATGCACCGGCCTTTACCTGACCGATATCTGCGAAATATCCAGAAGAACGATGGATATTCGTTCATTTCAGGGGATTGCTGTTAAGTCACCTTATGTCTGCTTGATTAAACTTGGGATTTTAGAGCATGAATAGTCCCCACAGCTGGAAAATCGATCAGATCTGGCATTTATACTATCAACATGGTATTAATTTTCGCTGCAGATGTGTGTAAAACTACGCTCTTTTTTTTTAGTTTATGCAAAACTACTCATGATATCCGTGCATAACTTATAAAGTGAGTATATGTGTCTTAAGTAGTCTGCTCTTTGATGTACTCATTGCTGAAATTGAACTATAATTTGTGTGTTTTCATATGCAGGATCGTGAGACAAAAGAGCCGGAGCAGCTCAGAAAGCTGTTCATCGGTGGTTTAAGCTTTGAGACCACTGAAGAGAGTTTACGGGCCCACTTTGAGCAATGGGGGTCACTTACGGACTGCGTGGTACGTATAGCAGACATGCAAGGACACAAGGTTTTTATAGATGGTAGCTCAAATATTTTATAAATGTTTGCGTGAATATGTCCTATTTTTCCCCTTCTCAATGGCATTTTATCATATGAAGGTGATGAGGGACCCCAACAGCAAACGATCAAGGGGCTTTGGGTTTGTGACATACTCCTCAGTGAGGGAGGTTGATGATGCTATGAAAGCAAGGCCTCATAAAGTGGATGGACGAGTTGTTGAACCCAAGAGGGCTGTGTCCAGAGAGGTAAAAAAAAAGACAAGGCACGTTTTATAACAAGATTTATAGTTGCTGTACTTTGAACTGTACTCATTGATGCACTTGTTTTAGGATTCTAATAAACCAGGTGCCCATTTGACAGTGAAAAAAATCTTTGTCGGTGGTATCAAAGAAGACACAGAAGAGTACCATATCAGAGAATATTTTGAGAAATATGGAAAGATTGAATGCATTGACATCATGGAAGAACGATCCACTGGAAAGAAGAGAGGATTCTGCTTTGTCTCCTTTGACGATCATGATACCGTAGACAAAATTGTTGGTATGCAATATTTTGTAGACTGTAAGAAGTCAAGATTTGGAAATGTTTGTAAATATTATGATCATGAATGTTTTGTCCTTGTTTTATTGCAGCCCAGAAATACCACACAATCAACTTCCACAACTGTGAAGTCAGGAAAGCGCTCTCGAAGCAAGAAATGAGCGCCATGTCAAGTAGCAGGGGTAAACAAATCATCTGATACTACTGTTGTAATCATCATCACCTAAACCAAGACCAGGTGATGGGTGGAAACAGGCTCTATCAAGGCCCAAATTAAGATTAAGACCAGACTAGTACATATTAAAAACCGTATGACTCACGTAGGATAAAATGCGAAACATATAAACTCTTTGAAGCAATTCTCTGATTCATCTGAAAGAGCCCCATCAATGAAAACACCCATTGAAAAGATATCTTCTCAATTGTTCTTTTTAACATCGTAAATATATATATATACACACAAACACGCATGTATGTGATCTATCAGGAAAAATTAGATTTTGTGGAAGTTACTTAAATATTTGTGGAAATGTGTTTTCTTTGAGTAAACTAATTTAAAGAAGCACTGGCGACTTGAATTGTATTTGGCCAGTTTTCTCCTTTTACCATGATATACCACCCACGCTGAGGAGTTTTCTTGTCTGTATAACAATCAGAGTTTCTGTTTAAACAGAAAGTGTTGGGTTTGAAATGAGTCAATCTTTGGTTTCATTTGACAGAATGTTTTCCATCCAATTGTGGCTGTGAAATTAATCAAAAAAAAAAGAACTGATCACTTAGTTCTTGTTTTTTTCCTACAGTTTTGTCTCAGCTGGTTTGGGTAAAAAACACCCAGAATCCTAAGCATGCAGTCAATGGTCCAATAATTTACCCCCCAAAATAATAGCATCTTTCTTCAATTTTAGGGAGGAGTGGCGGAAGTGGCGGCAACTTCATGGGCAGGGGCAGTAATTTTGGAGGTGGTGGCAACTTCGGCCGAGGTGAGTGGTTTTAAGAGCATCCATTGTAGTGTGGGCAAACTACTAAGCTACTAAGACATACGTTCTTCGAAATAAACCTACAATTTGATGATGTTTTTCATGACCACTTTTATACACAAACACATCTACATTTCACCCTTCCCAACTTTTCCTAGGTGGCTACGGTGGACGAGGTGGTTATGGGGATGATTTTGACAATGGTAAGACTATGGTAGAACTGAAAGAACAGCTTAGAGACATGTGGTTATCCAAGATACTTTGACAATTGGACAATTGGTCACTCAATCGCAAGGCATTTCGCATTAATTCAGGTTCTGTAAGGTTTCTGTCTATCCTTTAAAGGTCCAGGTGGAAACTATGGCGGAGGACCAGGCTATGGAGGAGGCCGAGGGGGCTATGGTGGCGGCGGTCCAGGTTATGGCAACCAGGGTGGGGGATTTGGCGGAGGCTGTGATGGAGGGTATGGAGGTAATGACGGAGGTAAAGGTTTTGTTCAAAATGATCTTATAAGTCAAGTTCGAGGCACTTGTAATCATGGATGACTTTAAAATTCTTTCTGAAATCTTCAGGTTATGGAGGAGGGGGAAATTATAATGACTTTGGAAACTATGGTGGTCAGCAGTCCAATTATGGGCCCATGAAAGGGAACAACTTTGGTGGCCGAAACTCAGGTGGACCCTATGGAGGTGAGTTATTTGTCAGCCTTTCAGAAAATATATTGAAATTGCAACTTCAGCTGTGTCCTGAGGAAGCTCAAAAATGATTTATCTCTCATCTAAAGGTGGATATGGCTCTGGTGGAGGCGGCGGAGGTGGCTATGGCTCCCGACGCTACTAAGTGTTCAGTGTTTTGGTAAGTTGCATTCAGTGTCACACCACCCTCGTAGCACAGTACAGAGTGAGCCCATGAAAGTACAGAATAACTATTTGTTCTATCCTGTATCCATTCAACAGGCTTCAGTTCTTAGCAGGAGAGGCGAGGAGGGAGGAAAAGGAATTGTCAGGAAAGCTGCAGGTTACTTTGAGTCAGTCATCTGCCAGCATTAGAGGAAGACAAGTCAGACATTACTGCAGCTTATTGGAGAAGTTTACAAAATAAAAGACTGTAATAAAAAGATATGAGTGCAGATGTAACCCTTCCCTAATTGTGATAGATGTTTCCTTGCTCAGCAGTTTTACCCCCTTTTGCATCTGAAGTGTGTGTGTGTGTGTGTGTGTGTGTGCGTGCGCGTGTGTGTGCGTGTGTACGTGCGTGCGTGCGTGCATCCGTGCGTGTTGTGCCGTGCCTATGGTATCAGGGGTAAAAAGTTTTGTTTTGGTTTTTTTAATGAAGTCCATTCTTAAGTTCTTTATTTTTCCAATTTTTTTATATCAGTTAGTTTTCTGCTGGTCAATTAATCTTGTCTTTTAACCTGGTTTTTGTTAAATAGAATAGTTGTATCAGGTCCTCAGATAAGCTACAAGTACACATTCTTTCTTTCACAAGTGATTATGATTGCTCAAGTGTCAAGTGTTCTTTTCATTTTGTATGTGAAGCACAGTAATGTAAATCCTTCGTAGTTACGGTGTCAAATAATTTAAGAAGACTGAATTAGAATGAAGGGATTCCCTCACTGCTTGTTCCCGGTAAACCGAATTCTAGATTGTTCAAATATTTTGAGTAGCTGGAAAAGACCGAATAAAATTGTGTAGTAAAATAACCTGAGGTTCACTGCGTCATTTGGTTCAGAAAAAAAAAAAAAAGGAGCTGTTTGTTCATTTGCTGCCTGCTCATTTTGATTCTGAAGTTGAGCAAACCAGTGTGTCCAGAACTCTTCTCATGGGAGCACTGTGTATTTTTACTTGTACCAAGATTGACAAAGGAGTTTTGTGTAGTCCTAGGGAAGGGAAGGGCCTATACTGCACCTAAACGGGTATTGAGAAGCTAGGATTATAACAGCGACAAGCACCTGCCATTGGGCCCTCAGCATCGCTAGTGTGGAGGATTGCAGATGACTGTCAGACAGGACGACTTCAGCCCCAGCACAGTGGACCAGGCAGCATTTTGAGTGAGAAGGGAGAATGCAGCATCGAGCGCAACGCCACGGAGGAAGCTTGCAGTGTCGTGCCTGGTAGTGAGCTTCTATCACTCTTTCAAGGCTAGCTAAACCTCCCGGCAGCTGATGCTAGCGAAGAAAGACTAGTTCCTGGACAGAGATACTGCAGTTAACCAGCATATACTAGATTTTCAGTCATAAACATGAGAAGGGAGTGAGTATTTCACAAAAGCTGATTTTAAAGAAGATGGAGCAGGTAAGAGTAACCACTTTGCTTGATTTGCAGATGTGGAAAGAGGCATTCTCTTCTTGCTGAAAATCTGTAGAGACGTGATATCTTGGAAGGTTCTGGATGGGTAAGACTTTTTCAAAATATTCAAGGCTGCTCATTTTGTGATCTAACTGCACTTGGTGACTGTTACAAGGTGTAAGGGTCTTAAGGTAAACCTAACAGGATAACATCAGGTATTGTCCCACTTTGACCACCATCAGCCTGTGGCCTAATTGCACTTTTTGGTGTAGCATGAGGGAAAATATGTTTGGAAACAACAAGGTGACACTTACTCTAAAAAAAGAAAAAAAAAAAAGGTAGCCAAACCCATGTCTAACCATGCTATGTTTACATGTAAAAGGGATCAAGTCCTTGTTGGTCCTCAACTATCTGTATAAGTTGAAGAATTCACTAGTCTTCAAAGCAGAAGTGAAGTGCCAGATAGTATTTTTCTTTTATTAAATATTAAATACAATAGAGGTCTCAAATTATTCTACCATCAGCAGACAGGAACAGTGACCACAAGTTGAACCAGACACTATTGGACCAGACAGATGATTAAAACTGTTTACAAGCTAGTAAGTAATATGATATTAGTAGTGTTAAAGGAGCCTAGACCTGAAGGTAAGAAAAAAATCAAGAACTGGCAACTGTTGACTTAAAGTTCAGGAGTTCTTTGTCTGGAGATTTTAATATTTTGACCAGATCAAGGGTAAAGGAAACGATTCCATATTTGCCAAAAAGAAATATAAAGCTCTATTGATTTCAGAATATTTGCTTGCGTAAATGTTGAGTTGTAGGAAGGACATTGTGCATCATTAACAATACATCTTTATAGTTTCTATAAGCGTAATTGCCTTTTAAATTTGAACTCACAAGACCCCAAGACAAGTAGTGAAAATTACTAGTTGTTGGAATTAATCAAGACACTCTGATAAGCAGAAAAATGCTGAATATTTCCCATTAAACTGCAAGGTACCGTTTCTATAGATGAATCCAATGACCAGTTTCACACCGTGAATAAACAGACGTCTGCTTGCACCAACAGTACATGTTGTAAAGTGTGAATTTGTCGTCTTGAATAAAAATGTTTTTCTTGAAGTGAGTCTCTTATTTCTTGAAAAAGCTGCAGTTTAGTATTCCTTCATAGCATACCCATGTCAATGATTAACTATCACAGGGCTGCTTTTCTGGTTTTACTAACATAGTATATAGATTCACATGGTGTGTCAGCTGCTTGTCAGGTTAGTTTGTTACACACACTGAAGGCATGTTGGTCAAAGGTAGTGTTTGTGTGTGAAAGTGCATGTAGAGCAAATACTGATTGTGAAGGGCTTTATTTTTGAATATGCTGGCCCGGTAGGCCATTGTGAATTTGCGGTGCATGGTTCACACTGAGCACAGTATACTGTGGATCAACAATTGTGCCCTTTGTTGTGTAACACAAATGCAGTGGGTGTGATTTCTTTTGCGACAGGAGTCTCATAGTATTAAAAGATTTAGGTTACTGTACAAACATCCATGCTGTAATAAAAGCAAGCTGATTGGGAAAGTGGTTTTAAGCCAAATAATTTTGTTTCAGTATGAAATTCCATTTAAGTTCTGCTTTGTGAGCCCGATGTCAGGGCCTCCAAGTCAAGAGCATACTTGAACATGTGGTAAGTTATGTAATTGTTCCTTAGACTATATTGCCATCTGGCATCAAGCTGTGGCTAAAGCATACTAAAAGTGTTCTGTTTTCAATAAATAGGAGACCATATAGCAGTATGAATAGTTTATTGAAAAGCTGAGGTTGAGATAAAAAAAAAAAACAACTTGGGACAGCAAATCATCAGATAATGAGTAACAATGATTAAAACATCATTAGCATACAGAGAGATCTATACAATATATGTATATACAGTTGTGTTCAAAATAATAGTGTTTTTTAAAACATGAGTTGG
Source organism: Fistularia commersonii (assembly GCF_037954325.1). Lineage (NCBI taxonomy): Eukaryota > Metazoa > Chordata > Actinopteri > Syngnathiformes > Fistulariidae > Fistularia > Fistularia commersonii. Next base: position 17,757,721 of record NC_141287.1, on the reverse strand, counting down.
GAACACTGCACATTCCATTTAACATCAAAACATGAAATTTAATAGTATAAATATTTTAATTACAGAAAATTAAAGTTTTGTTAAAATTGTTATTGGCTGTTCAAAAAATATCAAGGTCTGCATTTTTTTATTACAAACTCAAAATATTTACTCAATAAACTGAAAAAACATTAAGGTTTAGCATTCTTACGAATCACTAAACATTTAGTTGTGTAACCAATGAGAACTGCAAAACTGTAATCAGGTATTCCAGCCCAGGATGATTTGAGAACCTTCTACAATTCCTCTGCATTTCTTGGCTTTGCCTCAGAAACAGCATTTTTGATGTCTACCCACAAGTTTTCTATTGGCTTAAGGTCTGGGATTGGGCTGGCTACTCCATAACTTTAGTTTTGTTAGTCTGAAACCAGGATGCTGCTCGCTTACTGGTGTGTTCGGGGTCGTCGTCTTGTTCAAACATCCATTTCAAGGGCATTTCCTCTTCAGCATAAGGCAGCATGACCTCTTCAAGTATTTTGATACAAGCAAATGGATCCATGATCCGTGGTATGGGAAGAAAATTGGCTCGACACCATAGTAAGAGAAACAGCCCCATATCGTGATGCTTGCACCACCGTACTTCACGGTCTTCAGTGTACTATGGCTTGAATTCAATGTTTGGGGGTCGTCTGACAAACTGCAGCCCTCGGACACATAAAAAGCAATCTTACTTTCATCAGCCCACATAATGTTTCTCCATTTCTCTTTAGGCCAGTCATATGTTCTTTGGCAAATTGTATCCTCTTCAGCACATCTTTTTTTTTAATAGTTGGACTTTGTTGGGGCGTCTTGCTGATAGATTAGCCTCACACAAGTGTCTTCTAACTGTCACAGGTAACTTCAGATGTCTGATATTCCTGGAGCTGATCATTGGCTGAGTCTTTAACACTCTGGCTATTGTTCGATCCAAGCGAACGGTAGTCTTCCATTTTCTTCCACGTCTTTCTGGTTTGGCTTTCCATTTTTAAGCATTGGAGATCATTTTAGCTGAGCAGCCTATCATTTTCTGCACTTCTTTATATGTTTACCCCTCTCCAATCAACATTTTAATGAAAGCACGATGTCTTTCTGAACAATGTCAGGCACAACCCATCTTTCTCAGGTTTTCAGAGAGAATTGTATGTACATGTTTCTTCACATAATGAATGACCTCACTGATTGAACTCCATACTGCTATTATTTTGAACATGCCCTTTCACTTAATGATTCAATCACACAGACTCAGGAGCATTCATATCATAACTTTCAGGTGACTCTACTACACCTCGTGGTAAATTATTTTCCATGTAATAATACGCTTTATACCAAAGACAGTGATTAATCTGGTTAGTCATGTTGGACTGCTATTATTTTGAACACAACTGTATGAACTGTTTTACCAATCTCAAAAGCATGTCATGTTTATTTACAGGTTATATAATCTGAGGGTAGAGTAAAAAAAGACGTAAAATATCAAAAATATTACATTCAAGAGATATTAAGCAAAAACTATACAATAGTTCTGCCGAGCTACTAGTGCTTAAAGCTGCGAAACTACAAAATGATTGCATAGTATTACTATGAAAATAAGTACCTTATTACATAGGAGATACATGGGTGTTTTCTCTCTTAATGAAAGTCTTTTTAGTACGAGGAACAAGAAAGATGTTGCCATCAGTGGACTGCTGGAGAGAGTAGTCAGATGGAGAGTAGGAATTTCCCTTCTCGTCTCGCAACATACTGAAGACTTCAAGGTACAAGGTGTTGAGCTGCTGCTTCATTTCCTTGAGTTTGGTGACGTTCTGGGTTTTCTCGCCTAGCAGGCGCTCCTTTTCATCCTTTAAAGAATCCAGGTCACTCTCTAGCCCTATGATGTTCTCCATCTTGCGCTTGCGGCAATTTTGAGCAGCGACCTTGTTTTTGCCACGCCGGCGTATGTCTCGGACCAGGGCCAGCTGGGCCTCATTCAGTTGGTGCTTTGACATCATTTCATTGAAATCGTCAACGGGCAGGTTTATGATCATGTCAACTGTGAAAGGAATTTTGAGGGCCTTGGCTCTTTGTTCGTCTCTGGAGAGACGCACATCAGAGCTTTTCTTGCGCTTGTCTTTGGTGAAGGGAGACGTGTTGTGGCCGTTCTCTTCTGCCAGCTCTGTCTTATGGTCTTCGGGCGACTGATCATCCAGGTCTTGAGGCTGACCAGGAGCAGGTACCTGAAGTACTTGCTGAAAGTCATCAGGTTGGAAATTTAGCGAGAACAGCTCAGAGTAGTCAGATTCTGCACTGCCAGGGTTTTGGTCCATCTCCTCCATGTCTGAATCACTGTAACCAAAAGACCCATCTCCGTACACAGATTTCCCAGGTGAGCTTGCGTTTGGGCTTGTATTTGCTGAGATTCCTGAATCTGAATCGATCACTTCTGCTGTCAGAATTTGTCTCCCTCTGTCTAACGCTTCTCCCGGAGACAGGCTGATAAGTTCCATGGGAGTGAAGAGTGACTTATTTTGGGCCTCTGCAGTGATGCTTTGTTCATCTTCCTCAAGGTCATTCTGATCATTGCTCTCCTGCAAAATGGAATCAGGGTAAAATATGTCTCTGAAATTCGTATTTAACTGGGGGTCTTTGGGCTTAATATGGCTGTGATTGTCTAGTGGGGCCATGACTGGGACAGAGCCATCAAATGTATTGATAAAGTCTGGAGGACTGGCAGTGACACTGTTTTGCTCCCCTTCTGTGAGACTGGACATCGAGTAAAATGGGAAGTCGGGATTCTGTAATACTGGACTGTTTGGGAGGGGGTAGGTTGTGGTCTCCAGCGTGTCTTCCATTTGCATGCTCAGACATTGCTAGAGGAGGAAAAAAAAAAAAAAATCACAAGACGAATCATCAAAACAACATTAGCTGTTGCTTTTTTGCCATGTTATAGGTATTTAACAGTCATTTCCAAGTTGTATTTGGTGTATTTTCTAAAGTAAGGTGAATTCATTTAATAATCACCGAAAGTCCACTTTAATCTGAAGACTCAACAGGCCAAAAAAAAAAAATCAAAAGAAGGATTTCAAACCCCATCTGTATTCTCTGGTATGGTATACTTCATGTTTGGACTCGAAAACCACGAGTCAATGGTATTCTCTGAATTAAAATGGCTGCTAGCACATCACTAACAGAGGAGCACTGACAGCTAATTCTAGCTTACTCACTGCCAGGTATGCCAGTTGGTCTGAGGGCTTAGGCATAAAAACTGGGTTTGAGTTACAAAGATAGCTTTTCACATTGCCATTAAAACTCAAGATTATCAGATGAATGGTTACTTTTTCAAGAGACTGGCTACATTTAGTAAAGAAATATTCTGCTATGCTGAACTCCAATTTGCTCCATCAGACAAATCCTAAACATATGGCGTGAAGACTAAAGGTTATGCAAATTGCTTTTGCCATTCTCTAATCAGTCTAAGTGTATTCAAAACAGGGACCCTTGAGTGGAAGCAGTTTTGTTTTTGATAATTATAGCATCACAGATCCTACTGAAGTTAAAAATAAAGGTTGCATATTCAAAGTGGAATGTGAAGTCCCAACCAATCCACAAAAACATTCTTTCAGCATTTCTTCCACAACTTCCACAGCAATGTCCACCATTAAATTGTAATTTACCTGCAGCTCAGGAAGGGACAGGAGCTCCAACCAGGCCTGCTCCAAATCTGAGGACATCCGTTGTGCTGGTTGAGGACCAGGGGAAACGGTGACTGCTGGCAGAATTGGCTGCTCAGGGGACATCATGACACTGTTGCTGCTACTGTTGCTGCCGCTGGATGCCGAGACGGCTGTTGTGTCCAAGGAAGTGTTCTATGAAATAAGCACAAGACGTGACATGTTTTTGTCCGTTCGCAAAACCTGTTAAAATGCAACAGGCTAGGAACATATGTGGCAATGTTCTTACCTCACTTTCCTCGACAGGAAATGTCTCTGCCAGTAGCTGCAAACATTCATCAAATGACAAAGCATCACTATTCCCCTCTGTGAAGCTGATGTTCTGGAAGAAAGAATGAGATTACTTTTACAAACCCTCATCTCAGCACTTTTAATGGCACACCTAATTTCTTAAGGCATCTACAATAGTATATTTGGAGATCTCCAATTTCTGTAGAGCAGTTCCTACTGCGGAATACACAGATGCGAGCTACAGACCCATCTGTGCCCCTGTTCTTAAACAAGATGAGTTGGTTACCTAGCTACAACCTATCTGATTAAATAAGATGGGAGTGGCACAACTCTCTATTAATTGATGCCATTAATGATGAATATGTTCATGTACCTCAGAAACCTCCAGAGGGGTGACTGATTGCATTGGGGCACTGGTTGGTGGGCGGGGTATGTACTCTCCCGTCTCCTCATCTAGCTGTAGTTGTGCCAGCAGAGCCTTCTCCTGCTCCCTCAGCAGATGTAGCCTCTTCTCTTCCTCCAACTCCTGCTGCCGTTGCAACTCATTCTCTTTCTGACGATGGTTGTAGTCAAACACTTCACGCCTCGCGCCCAGATCGATGTCCTGCTTCCACAGAATGTCGATCAGGTCCATGTTCTGAAAAGAAAGCAGCAGATCAGTTTAGTGAGTTAAGCTGTTCCTCTGAGATTATGATCAACATCTAAGAAAGATAGTTCTGAAACAGCTCTGTCGCTCCTACCACACCCTGTCCCTCAGTGTCTGTTCACCGGCAACACTAGTAGTAATGTCATGGGGGAGAGACTGCATCAATAATGGATGCACTTCTCTCTTTTCTCCATTGCTGCTTTACTCCACACGCCAGCAGACAAACATCCTCATTTGATACTCTTTCTAGGCTAAATGTGGATTACCCATGAAATTTCATCCAGTGTTGAGTAAGTTTGCCACATCTATAAGTCATACCCAATAGATGTGGAGGTGAAATGCTTCATCATTGACCTAAAATCACACAGATAGCCTGGCAATTTGTTCTTGAGGAGAACTCATACAATCATTTGATGGTTTAACATATATTGGTATGAAAGAGAATTTCATACATGTTTATGTGCTGTGATTAGTAATTACTAATAAAGGACTATACATTGGGGGGCTGTAAAAATGTGTTTTCTTCCCTCTTCTACCTTCCTTCCAAGTTAATAACACATTCCTTTACAAAATGTTTTACTCTACTTTTAGTACAGACTAAGATGAGAGCAATGGGGCTGTAATTCATCTGAGTTCCTGCAGTACATGCCTTTATAAACAGGAATATGTGAAACTGTACTGGCGCCCCTAAAGGAGGAAACCATTTAACAGAGGGCCTCAGGATGTTGCATAAACCTCAGATACTGGTTTAAAGGAAAATAGTTAAGCATGTTAGATGTATATTCTTGTTGACTTCTCTTTGTGTGTGTGTGTGTGTGTGTGTGTGTGTGTGTGTGTGTGTGTGTGTGTGTGTGTGTGTGTGTGTGTGTGTGTTTGTCAGACATGTCCCCAAGATACAAAAAAGAAGAAAAAGAAATGTAAAAAGGGGGGGAATTGAAGCACAACAGAACAATAAACACACAGGCATACTGTATATTTATATATAATATCTATGACTTCAGCTGTGGCAAAATGAACCCACTAACACTCATTGCCTCAGTGTTGCATCACAGTCATGGCTGCTGGATTCCACACACTGCCGAGTATAAAGCACACAGCCATATATTATGGCTGCTAGAGGAATGAGGAAGTGAGCAAAAAGGTCTACATCCGATTCCCGAACACTCGTTTATGTTTTCTCAGACTAAAATAACAAAAAAACAAAACAATCATTATAAGTTGTCTGTTGGTCACACCTCATACACTCACCAGACAAGTCATATGAGTGACTTAAACAGCAATCCTCTGTCTAAAAAAAAGCCCTTTCACCTAAACAGGAGAAATGATTTATTATGCCATATTAAAACATCACAGGAAGAAAAAAGAAAAAAACTTGCTGAACTTATGATAAATAGACTGCTAAGTGAAGGGTTGAATCCGTTTATCATTATAGTATCAATAACGTGGCTGTCACAAGACCTAGATTGGCACCAAGACAAGGAATCAAGCTCAGAATTAGCGAGGATTTCTTAAGCAAAACAATACACTACTATTGGCAACAAGCGTGCCTCCGGTAGAAATTTGTGAGAAAAAAATAGCAGGAGGCATCAATTCTAAATTAGGACTTAACAGCAAGTAGATGATCAGAGTATGGCAACAGTGCTGGTGGATAGTGGAAATAAAAGTTCAGTGAATGTGTGTTTTAGTAATGGTTATTCATTTACTTCTCTTCGGTTCCCCTAAACACGAAGGCCTCACAGCGGCCTTGACACCTGGAGGATGTTTTGCCGAGGCAGTGGGCATGACCTCCTGACCCCTGGATGATGAAACGTCTTGACACATGTTCCATAACAACCCAACTTCCTGAGTTCCCCATAGCCCCCTCACTAAACTTCACATCAAACCACGTCATTTATCGTAAAATCCGCTTTATGATACTAATGAGCAAGGAAACTAACAAGAGTTTGAGGGGGATCTCTGACAATTCCTGAGGAATTAATGAGAGTGAGAAGATCTGTCAAATGATTAATAGCCCACGCTCCTCCTAGCCACTGAGCCTCATGAAAATCGGCCAAGACCTTTTACACACACACGCACACACACACGCACAAACGCGCGCACACACACACACAAAGTAGTTGGAGTGACGTGACATAGTCAAAACAGACTAAGGAGACGTTTTAAATACCGGTTAAAACTGGTTACGCCTACAACTTGTTAGCAGTATCAAGATAGTGGATCACACGCCGGGGGACCAAGTGGATGTTATCTTGAGAAGGGGGGTGTTTGCAACACTTAAAACAGGTTTAAAATTTACCCTAAGAGCTCCAAACGGCTCAAAATGTCCTAATATTTACCAAATCGTGAAGTTTAATCTGTTTTTTTTGTTCTTCCTGATCGAGAAATAACGTCACAACTCGATGACTTGCAGAACTGAAAGAGGTGTTTAAGGACGAGCGTTCTTGTGTGGAAATTAGATTATTCGTATTTGTATCCTTAACTTATTTTAGGAAAGGGGCTTTCTGTCCGTGTCAATCTCTCATAAACTAAACGATACCTTGTTTGTCATCGTGTGAGTCGGACAACACGCGTCATGTGGTTCCGAAAGGACGTTGCCGGTCCGGGTTCCCGTTTTCTCTATCACTTCGAATCGGCTGAAGAGCTGTAATTACCTGTTGACCGGAATGCATCACCTCCATGTCCATCATCATGGAGCTCCGTCTCACCGGAAACAACACGCCTCGTAGTTCCTTTTATTTGTATAAAACTCCTCACACAGTTAAAATGGCGAGCGGTGCGGGAGAGATAGTCCTTCTTCGTAGCTGAATTGAGGGAAATATTACTTCCTCTTGTTATCCAACGAGCATTACGGGAAAGCGGTGGCTCAGCCCACCGAGCAAGCGGCGCCGGGACCGTCCCCCTTACCGGCCTATGAGGCGCTAACGGCTGCGCTTGCGTGACCGGGCCGCTAGGCTAGCCGGAACCGACGCACCGTCACCGCGGAGGATGAGATACTTTGGCTCACTGGGATGGTTTTCCAGACCGAATAATAATCCGGGAGTGTCGGAAGTGTTTTAAATAACTGTTTGAGTTGTTAACCGGTTGGTTATTTCATTAATGTTACGCTTGATTTTTTTTTTTTTAAGCTCCGTCATTAAAACGTGTGCTGCTGGTCGATGGCGCCCCCTGCTGGAGCCCCACTGTGGCGGTTGATGCCCGGGGGCCCCAACGTCTCATTGCCGGTGAAGACACTTGTCATGTGGGAGTGCAGCTCCCCCCTCCTCACCACAAACACACACACACACACACACACACACACAAACACACACACACACTCTTTGCTAGTCTTAATGGGATGCATATTGTAAGTTTGCGTTGAAACGGAGAGTCAGGTTCAACTCCAAACAGTGGAAAGCTGGTCAGATAGTACTAACACACACACAAACACACTGGAGTACAAAGGCGGCTGTTGTGCGCTTAGAAATTGTTTTTGATGGAGAAATTCATAACAGAATCAGATAAAAGTACAGTGCTTGCAAACTGTGTTTTTGTGCATGTCTTAATTTTTCATATAAATGAGTCATATGTATGAAATACGGGCAATCGGAATCAGCTTTATAGGCCCAAGTGTGTTAACACAAACAAGAAATTTGGGATTTTAGTTGCCCCCTGTTCTGCTGTAAAGGACTAAACAAAGACTAAACAATAGACGCAATACAAAAATATGATGTGAAAGTTACATTATCATAAATTTAAACAACAAAGGAAGAAAAAGAATATCCCATTGCTCAATAAGTCATAATTTTTGGTTTTATTCAGCCATCACAATTTATTGATGTTCGCATTCACAATGAAGAGTACCAATAATGAAGTTCCAGGATGAGATAAAATGAAAACTTCTCATGTACTTTTCATTCCTGAAACAAATAGAAGGAACAGATACTCATGAAATACTGTAGTACAGTCACAATGTAACCATTCAAGTTGAGTCTACAGCACTGTACTTTACACTGTACTTTATACTTAGCCCCTGTTTAATTATATATATTTAAACAGTCTGGGTTATTTTGAATACATGCAAAACACAAGATCAATTTATAACGTATAATTCATTACAGATTAAAAGCCACACCCACACAGCGGTTAGCAATTGTGTAGCTGCAGGAGACAACGGTGACTACGGAACACACTGAATACGTTTGAACATGTTAGGATAACATTTCCTACGGCCCAACAAATATATTCAGTTTTAACATTAAAAGCAACAGTTCCACACAGAGACTCCAATGTGACTCTTCCGATGGAGACCTTACTTTTTAGTAAATATCTGACCTTTGGGTTCTTCTGTTCAACCAGTCGCGTATAACACAATATATAAAAAAATAAAATCTGAAAAATTCTGAAAATTCTTTCATTTCACCCCCCCAACACACACACACACATTTTTTCTAGTTTGTTTTTTGTATAGCATTATTACTTTTTAATGATTAATTCAACCTCGAAGATCGGACGATCGAGAATTTTATCAGTGTCTAGAAAGTTTTCTAAACATTATGTAATACACGTGTTATAACCGTAGGTATGGACCATATGCAGCGGGTAACATGTGGAATCACCATGTAATTAAATAGGACTACCTTTTCAAATATGTCAAGCTAATGAGACAGGCTCAGTTCTGCCTCTGTCACCCATCTGCAAAGAACCTCGCACTAAAGTGCAGCCCACTGTGCTGCTGCGCGAAATTACACTAACCCCCCCCCCCCCCCCCCTCATGCGCGCTCACGAACACGCGTTCACGTTTGGCAGCTCCACGTCGACATTCTTCCAGCTGCATATAGTGAACTGCACAGGACTCGGGAGAAGAAAAAAGGTAAAGGCGGCTGAGGGCACCTTACGATTTTGGGGCGCTGCAAGTCCGCAGACGTCCCAACAACTGCGACGAAAACGGGCGTTTGCACTCCTGATCTCGCCGTGGCCTGCAAGATCGCTTTCTGTCTTTGCATTTTATGATCTTTACTGTTTGCCCCTCGTGTCGGATTGCAGCTGGTCCCTTGGCGTCTACCTTTCAGGTACAGTACGACTTGCAGTAATCTACTTACTTTGCCCTCACGCCTTGCGAAAATACAAGGAAAACCTTTCGGGGTCATATTTGACAGAGGCATTGAATGTTTTGTTGCATCATGTTGGCGTTTCTCAAGTTGCTGTCACTTGAACGTTGTTGAATTGACCAGTCAGCCAACTAACCTTTTAAAAACTAGTGCAACAAAATAATCTCTTGAAGGTCAACTGACCTTCTGCACTTCTCCTCAATACTACCATAGTCACCTACATTGTTGCTTTAAAAAAAAAATCAAGCTCGACTGCCCGTTGAGCCCTGAAAGTTGTCAGAGTTCAACAGGTAGTCAGTGACACAGTGGCACAATTGTGACACAATCCTAGTAAAGTAAGAATCAACTGAAAACTGTACTAACATCAGCTGGAAAAGAATTTGTTACTCGGTTTTTGACCAACCAGATGGTCAAGGCTGAAGTGGAACCAAAGGTTCAGTTATGTTTCATAGTTCAGTTATTGTATGTAGCAAATAACATAATGGGGAAGTGAAAATGTGTAAGAAGACCCCATCTGGCTTGCCTTACCTATGCTTATTGGAAGAGCTACTCCACAGCAAGCCTTTCTGCAGGCCCAGACTGTAAAACATTCAGGTATACGTTACTTGTGGTTTCATCCTATATTCGTGATACTGTTGGTCCTTTATGTGAAATGTGCTGCTTTTAAATGATAAATAAAGTCATGAACACTCTACAATTATATAATCCTATATGGAAATCCTGCTTTCCATTGGTTTTGTGCCTTTCCACAGGTTAAAGAAGCAGACTGCCGTGAGGTGGAAATGGCTCTGCACAAGGACAAACCTATGAGGTGGCACTGCGGCTTTCCAAATAAAGTTCTGTGATACACTCAGACTCTAATTGTCCGCAGTCAGTGCATTACAGAACTTTGTTTTGGAAGTTAATAGATCAACCGTATGGGACATAAATCTTCACGCTTCTTGTTATTTGGCACAGCTTTTCAGATGATTAATGATTCTTTTCTCAATAAAGTTGCTCTTTATTTTAAGCAATTCTACTGCCTCTGTCTTTTCTTGTCCACTCAAAAACCTTTGACTTGTATTCATGCGTCTCAGTACTTGTTTATATACAATAGCTTTGGGTTCAATCATTACTTAGAACACTGCTGTGTGCCATATGGGAACAGTAGTCATGCTGGTCAGGTGACTCACCAGAGGTGAAGAAGAAAGGTAAACAGTGAGGTCACATTGTTTCAGGTTATTTAAAAAATCGCTATTATTCAGCAAGATTGTCTTAAACAAATTGTGTTTGAATAACGATGAAAAATGAAGGCCATTATTCATTTGTTTGAAAGTGATGCATAAAACCTTGAAGCACCATAAACACTGACTGGTTTAAGATTGGGGTGTAAGTTAAGAATACTGCGTTACATGAAAACCACGTACGAAAAAAATGCACCCAAAGAATTTTCCCACTTTCCCTTCCGTACAATTCACCATTCTGTCCCAAAACCAATATTCATTTTCCATTGCCTAAATTTTGCCATGTATCATGACAGTATTTAACTGAAAAAGTCGTTGATGAGGTCATTTTTTGAGAATTATGCAGTATTCACCACAGTGTGTATTATTAACCATTAAGTTTCTTGCTTGGTTTTTCATGCATTTGCATGAAAATGACACCCCATTTTTCAACCAGTGACCATAAGAGCTGAAATCCTTTTGTTTCTTCCAAGAGTAAGCTTCTCAAGATGGACAATAAATTCCTCTCCCAACTTAAAAGAACTGTGCTCCTACCAGTCTGTCGAGCCTATGCGACCAGACCTATATTGCAAGGCATGCTGGGAAAAATGTATAATGGTGATAGCTTCAGGTACTACTCGTTCATTCCAAACTTATGTCAGGAAGTCTTTTCGGCTACATTAGATACCAAAAACAATCATTCACTAAAAGCAAATTTATGAACAAGAGCCATAATTAAACAGGCATGACCCCACATTTTTGTTAAAAAAAAAAAAGAGTTACGACTAGATTCAAATATGTGTTGGAGACCTCCTGGAAGAAAATATATTGGGTGAGATACAAACTTACAACAGAGCGTTTTTTTCAATTTTTTTTTAAGTAGAATAGTTGCTGAAAAGTAACACGTGCAAATATTTTCGATTTTTGTTTAAGAGGTTTTTAGATAAAGTTTAACTCCTAATTAGTTAGCGATGGTGAATTATAATTCAATTCAAACATTATTTATCCCCTGGGGCAATTATGATGTGAATTATAATGTAAACCAGTTAAACAGAGACGTAGGCTATTATTCTTATCATCGGTGTATTACTATGATCACGGGGTTTTTGCGATCCCAAACACACAATCCATATTTCATTAAAAAAAGTAGTTTTTTTTAATTAATCTGTTGAGAGGATACGGGCTTTGCTATTTTCGACAGACTTTGAACACACCACACTTTCCCTGCGCCGACCTCTGACAGATCCGCTCCCTCCCTTCACAAACACGGAAGCAGCATGGCGTCCGGCAGCGGCAGCAGCTCCAGCTCCGACAGGCAACGAATCGCACAGCAAAGACTCAGGATAATTGCCGGACATTTGCAGACACAGGTGGATGGCGAGCCGACCGTCGTTGCCGCGGAGTGCAAAGCCCAGGAGAGCAAGGCAGATGCGGCCAGTGAGGGGAAGACGGTGCCCAAGAGGAGGTAGGAGACTGTGATGGAGCGGTGGATACGGGGGTCGATCCTCCGTGGATGTAGATAGTTATTAAGTAATACATCACTAGTGTTGCAGCTAAACAGGAGGCTATGGGGAAAATCTCTGTTCGTCTCGCAGGGGAACCGAAGCCATTGATTCCGGTCTTGTGCTCGCTAATGTTACTTGGCCGAAACAGTAGCCATTCATTGGCAAGCGGAGGGTGCGGCTGGCTTTACTCACTTTGCCTCGGATGCCGTCCACTCTCCGACTACTTCCACCTTCATATTAAACAGTCCAACCTTCACTTTTACTTCCCCCTGACTTGAAACCAGAAAATGCTAACGCTAACGACTAGCCATCTCCGCTCCTTTACGTATCAGTTGTCTGTAGTAAAGTAGCGAGACATGCAATGTAGCAGTTACTGTAAATGCTAGCCTCCAACCGTTACATCCCGTGGAAGAGATTCCCACCCCCGACGTACACATCGTTAATGTTTTGGTATTTTGACAGTATATCTGTTCTATTTTCGCCATAAACTTTTTTTTTTGGTTTCGCTTGTTTCGAACCGACGGAAGAGACAAGGAAACTTGTGTCCCCTCCGTTGAGCTGATTGGCTAGGAGAATCGGTGGTCTGACTTCCAACCTATTGGCGGCCCGGTTCCTTTTGAGGAAGCCGACCACGTCGTGCTGACATCTAGCGTCAATCTGAGATAACAGCTGGAATGAGCGAAAAAAGCGATTTGAAAACATCAGTCTTAACCCCAATCCGTGTTTTATACTAGTCTAGTAAAGTGCTTTAAAAAAAAAAACAAATATATAAAGAACTGACAGGAAAGCACAGCAAAAGCAAACGGAGTAGTTTTCATAACAGCTCAGAAACAAGTGCATGGCATCCACGTGTATGCTAAAAGTGGGTGGAAAAATAAGACATTTTCTTGCAGTGATAATGAAACAGTGTAATCATTTGTTTGTTTTTGTGCATTTGGAGATAAAGTCGTACTAATATGTCACCTTTCTACAGGAAGTACAAATGGTTTAATTCAACCTCCACTTGGCTTAAGAAGGGGATTTCCTTGGAACTTCCTTGAGTACTTATGCACTTTCAGTCAAAAATCCTGATGTTCCGGTTGAGTGGTGATTTTACGAAAGCCTTATCTGCAACCACGCCCCAACGTGCTGGCAAGGTTTTATAATCTTTTTTTTTTTTTTTTTTTACTGGAATCCGACATTCCTTTATTATAAGAAGGTTTTTTTTCCTGCTACAGGTGTAAAAGGATGTTAATGTGTTCTGTCAGGAAAGAGATAAGATATTTATAGATCTGTAAAGGGTAAATTATCATGTTATTATGATTCATTGACATACACATTAATGATCATTTTAAAATCCAATTCAAAAAAAGTTTGTTTTTTCCTAAAGTTAGGAAAGCATTGTTATTTTTTATAGAGCTTTCCAAAATAATTAGGCTGATGTATTTGTATTGAATACCCAAAAATGCATATAATTCATTCACACGCAATGTAGTATCAGCATGCCGCTTTATAAAAGTTACTGCAAACTTTTGAATGCAAATCTTAAAATTACCTACAACTTATGTCAGCAAAGGTATACAAGACAGTGATGAGACCGGCGATGCTGTATGGCCTAGACACAATTCCAATGACGAAAAGACAGGCTGTAGTGCAAGATGTTACTGAGATGAAGATGGTAAGGTTCTCTTTTGGAGTGACCAGGATGGATAGAATCAAGAATGAGTCTATCAGAGGAACAGCACATGGAGAGCAGGTTAGAAAAGCCAGACTGATATGGTTGGGTCATGTACTGAGGAGGGATAGTGAATATATTGGTAGATGGATGCTGGAATTGGAGTTGCCAGGCAAGAGATCTCAAAGAAGACCAAAGAGAAGATTTATGGACACAGTGACAGAGGATATGAAGGTAGTTGGTGTGAGGGAGGAGGATACAGAGAAGGGGTTAGGGTTAGATGGAGAAGGGTAATTCGCTGTGATGACCCCTGAAGGGAAAAGCCGAACGGAGAAGAAGTTAAATAGCCCTATTCATTATTAATCGCAGCATCTCCAGATTCATTAGCTTTAGTTATAAGTTATCTAACAAGAGGATGCAACATGTTTCACTTCCTTGCCAATCAGCAGCCACAAGTGATTAAGTTTTAATCAACTGGAACATTGGGGGATAAACTATTTTGATGCCTGTTTTTCCTACATATCTAAACTAGCAGAACAGAATGTATACGTATCAACTACTTTGAATTCTTTAAATAGCTCTAGCACTACTACCTAGTTGGAACCACATGTGCTTACATACAGTAGAGAGTTGCTCTTTGGAGAGGAATTTTCAGAGGAATATTTACATTAAAACCTAAGGTTTCATGCATATATCTCTGGCTAAAAGTCATGTGATATCATCTACATTGATGGACATTCAGCAATATAATTGCAGTATTTTATGCTTTGCATTTGGCTGGATCAAAAAAATGTATTCTGTATAATTTTAACCTACTGCGAGCCTTACCTTGCTCATTCTTAGATAGACGTGCATAAAATTAACTTTCTGTTTGAGTATTGCTGTCAATTTAGAGTAAGGATAATTCAACTACTTTGACTATATTTGTCCACACCTACTGATCTGCCATTCTCATTGATCATCGGCCAATGTCTGGCTTGTATGGAACAGATGATTGTTTTTGGTCACTCGTTGTCATCTTTTTCATAGAGGTGATGTGTTGAATTTGGTCACTGCTCAATGGCTTTATATCCAATCCTCATACAATTAAGTGCTGCAGGGCACTCTCAAAATATCATTTAGCAAACCTATTAAAATATTAAACATCAAAGCATGCACTGAAATATGATCAGAATGACCATATACATGTATTTAGGGATTGAACAGTTGAATTTTCGACATGATGGAATTGCATGTTCAAGACATGTTAGGCCTCCATTCAATGAAATTCAACTATTCAATTCCAGCTGAACACTGTTTGACCATCCACAGCTTTGGATTTTCCATGTAAATTTATGAATAAAACTGAAAAGCTTGAAAAAATGTGTCACTGGTTACATTAATTGAAAGTTGAAGTATGAATCAGTACAAATGGATAGATAAAACAGCGTCATATAGGCGAAGGTTAATTAAACTTTATTTACGTGAACTTGGGGCCCGTTCATTAGGTCCCATTCCTGTGTTTGCGAGTTCAGTAAATTTATGTTGGGAACCACCCTCTTAGCTGCAATTGCATCATGTGAAAGAATAATTTCTCAAGACGTCTCCTTAAATTCAACTTCTTTACACAAGTGCAAATAAGTTCAGCCAAGCTTTGTGAGCGTAGTTGACAACATGAGATGGCTGTCTTGCTGCTATGGAATCAAATGCACCACCCAGAGTGTTTCTACAATGGGGTTCTATTAGCTCACATAAGACAAGCGTTCTGTGACTCTCAAAGCGCGTATTTGTGCTGCTGCTAACAGCTGTGCGGAGGTGTGTGTGTGTGTGTGTATGTGTGCGCGCGTACGTGCGTGCCTGTGTGTGAGAGAGAGAGAGAGGTTCGGCATTGTTTCTGCTGATAGCCACAGGCAGGGTTTATATTTCTTTTTTGTGTTACTATAAAAATGAGAACCAGCATTATTCATGACCCAGAGTAGATCTGTCTGGAAGTGGTGACTGAAATCTGTTTCAAACTCTAGCTCATGAAGGTTAGATTGACCAGAGAACATGCAAGCTATGTGGTGCCTACATTTTTTGGACTTGAGAAGAAATAAACAACCCCTCCCAGTTCTGTGTGTTTTCCAAAAATAATCCAACAAAATTGTAAACCATAATATTTGAAAGATTAGTTTTTAGGAGGAGCCTACCAGTTATAGGGGAAGTGACAGAAATGGCATTAAAGGATAATACACATTATTTGAATAATACCAAAAGGACATCACTTCGTGGAGTGCAAATATATGTAGCTTGGTTAAAAACATAGTCCAGTTTTGTATATTCCAAAACTTAAAATTAATCCAAATGGCCAATCAGCTTTGATTAATGATAATTATATTAATAGTTTGCAACTAAGGCTAAGTAATTATATTTTTTTTGCAGCTCTTAAACACTCTGTGTCAAAATTTTTGTATGGTTAGGTCAACAGTCTCAGTATGAATGAAATTTGCCTTTCATCTGAACTTTTCTGCGGGGGTTTTGTACATGGTTACTCAATGTGTTCTGCTCAGAGCTGGGTGACGTGCAAAGCATATAGGCACCTTTTTTGACAATAATACATTTATCTATATGAAAGAAAACAGTTATCCTTTTCGTTAAAGCAGTGTTTTTTCTTTATTATGAACAGAGTAGCGATGACATCTTAGTAATTGCTTCTAGGATGTTTTGCCCTCAGGAAGTTATGGGTGCTTTCCATTCTTAAGATGCTTGAGGAAAGAAATGAGTAGCACAAAGATGACAGTGTACCTACTCATAAGTAAATCAAGGAAGTTGTCAATCAAATTAAAACTGAGCTATGTCTACATTTTTTTCTTCAGTATACTGCACATATTTTTCTGTCCTCACAAAACTGGCTGCCAGCTAAGAGAATGTCTATTTTACTTTGGCTGTACTCATCGGTATTTTTGTTTTTACAGTTTCTCAGTGTGATTTGATTTACACAGAGGTATGCAACCATGCACTCTTGCAGGTGTAGCTATCTGAGCTTCTATAAACAACCCGTTCCTGTTTCCTGCCATATTACCTGGTCTTGAGTTGCGAAACTGTAAAAATCAGATTTCAGAGTCAATTCTGGCTGTCATTCAGGCATAAACCCCTGTCTCAGAAAAAGCCCACAGTAGCAAAATGAGATTATAACAGGTCCCCAAAGTGCAATATCACATCCACCTATGTTCATTTTCACCTCCTCTAATAACCGTTCTTCTTAAGTTTTCTAAATGTTTATAGAGGAGCGATGAGTTGTTAACTTCTCCCAATATTTGCTTTTCTGCAGGCAAGATGTTATGAAATGGAATGGCTGGGGATACAACGACTCGCGATTCTTCTTCAATAAGAAAGGTCAAGCAGAGTTTACTGGGAAAAGGTGAAGTATATTGGGGCCTCGCTGCTCTTGAGATCAGTTACAGGTTTCATCTGCAAATCTCACCTTACTGTTTATCTGTCTCATGCAACAAAAGGACGAATTTCTCAACTCCCCATCTTCTTGCCATTACCATGAACTCACCCTTTGATGGGTCTCTGCCTCCCTCCCACAATCACAGCTATGTGGTGCTACTGCCACCTAGTGATTGGCATTTGAACTGTAAAACACAACCTACTCAGTTGGGATTTACTGTTTGTGCCTGTCACTGTTGCTCATTAACAAAAGAAAAAAAAAACAACAGCAATGATAATGTTGCTCCGCTTTTATTTGTAAAAGAGCAAAGTATCCTAGTGTAGAATTTGTTTTATAAAAACAAAACATATCAGTTTTAGTATACACAGACATGAACAAGGAGTGCTATTTTAAATGTATGTCTAATAGCTCTCGCTCCCTCTCATTTCCTAAGAATAGAGGTAGCAATTGACCTTTATTGTAATAACGACAGATGCGATTGTAGGACCTTAACTGTCTGATTCTACACTGGATGAAGAGATCTATTATGAGTAATGAGTCAAGCTGAACTTTATAGTGCATCGCAAACCATCTCCTGTTGTGCAAGCAGTTGGCAGATACTCCTTCATGGCTTTTCTGATGAGAAGCTACCTGAGCACCTCAGAGTAACTGAGGCTCAGACACAGTTGAATGAATGCCAGACATAGTGATCTGCTCCTCTGAGCTCATTGTGACATAGCCTATTTCATTCTTGAGTGTTTCATGGTTTCCCGGACACTGGCAGGCCATAGTCCCCTGATGGGCTTGTGGAAACCGTGCCAGCGACTCAAATATGTAGGGGATGGCAATTGCAATCATGTGGTCAGCACTGTCACTGCTGCACTGCTTCCCTAATATCCTCGCAGGAATCAAATATTGGATTCAAGTTTTTTGTTTCCATTTTAGATAGATTGTCTGAACAGCCTCTCTTCTTTATACAAAATCAGGTATAAACTAAGTGGCATGGTCCTCCCGAGTCTGAAAGAATGGTTTGAAACTACTTTTGGAGCCAGCGTGCAGCATAGAACTCCAGCAACAGTGAGTGTCTTTCACCTGTATTTGATGCGTTTTCAGTGAATCTTACTCTGCTGACAATCACAATGGCTTGTTTTGTTTCAGCCTGTTGTCAATACCAATGATGTACAGCCTCCCATTGTGAATGAGGCCTTCTTTGATGAGCTGAAGTCCACGGGTGTTCCTTTCTCACAAGATGCAGAGGACCGGGTATTTCGTAGCCACGGTAAAAAAAAAAAATTAAAAAAAAAAACTCGACCGTTGCTCTTTGTGTTTGTGAAATGAAAACAATTAAAACTCACTCTTTTAATTTAGCTAGTGTGTTATTGTTGCGATGATCATGTCTGTAAATATTGACTCTTTTCACAGAGTTTGTCCCTTTTCTTTTATTATTATCTTCCCAGGACATTGTTTACATGAGATCTTTGCCCTGCGAGAAGGCAAATATGGTCGCGTTCCGGACATGGTGGTATGGCCAAGTGAGTTAAGATGCTAACACTCCTCTGTGGTTTGCCAGGCTTGTTTTCCTCATCCCACCGAGCACAGCCGATTCCCACATTGGCCTTTGTGATTTAAAGGGTTAATCTTTGCAGTGGCAGGGATATTAATATGTATGACTGCAAGCTTAATAGAAAGCGTCAGAGGGGAGGATGGCTGACGCCCAGTGTTCCACAAACCAGCCGTGCTCAGTATACCTATGAATGATGACTCTGAGGGACTGGTTTTCCAGTTGTTTTGCCCGAAACAATTTTGTCATGTAAATTAGAGTTGATTAATAGTGAAAACCTGTTAAGTAGCATCCCAAATAACTAACCAAACACCCAACAATTGATAGATTGGGTTCAGCCCATGGTACTATTTCTATTGTCCACGCAATAGAAATTTGGCAAGTAATTTGCATTCCTCAGTCTTGCCGCTTAGGTACGTGTGCGGGTGTATTTGACGGTGAGCCATACACTGATGCTGCAGTTAATTAACAGGCGAAATGTTTGAGAAAACAGGCAATGCATCAAAAAGCACATGTGTCAGGTTAAGCACATCATTCTAGGTGGGTATTGCTCTCCTCCGGCTCGCTCCAGTGTGAATGGATACAGGCAGTAAGATTGGCTAAAGCATGTTTGTATTGATCCAGTACATCCCACCCCAGAGAGCAGGGCTTCATGCAGTCTGACTCCACCTGAGGAAAGCCTCAGGCGAATCAAAACACACCCTGTTTTTCCGCTTGCTCTTTGCTCTAATGGCTCAGGCAATATAAATATATCGATTGTCCACCGTATGCGGAGGTTTTGAGCCATTTTTATTTGCATTGTGTCTACTGTAATATTATTAGAACGCTTGAATTATGTACGGAACAGTCGAGGATAAATGGAAATATGTCCACTGTTATTGCATCCAGTTTTGAAAATGATCCTCTTTGCCTTTGCAGACTGTCACAATGATGTAGTGAAACTTGTGGAGCTGGCATGCAAACACAATGTGTGTTTGATACCATATGGAGGTGAGTCCAGATACAAATTATTTATACTTTTTTGTTTCATATCTTTGATATCTCATAGTTTATTGAACACGTCTTCTAGCAACGATGAAAACACTGCTTCTAAAATGTGTTCAGTAAGATTGAGTCTGAAGTTGCTGTAACCAAAGACAATTGGAGAATGTGTAAGTCAATATACCTATCAGTATGATTGCCTTTTTCCCTATCAAAGATGAGACCATTACCCAAATTTTCAATACCATTAAATGCATGGTTTACTTGCATGCAATCCTACAGCAAGGAAATATCAGTGTATTCTTTTAGCTGTTACAATGAAGTCATGGTATCTATTAAAAAAAACAAACATTTAAAGCAGAAATCATGATTCTTAAGGAGTTTTAAAAGGTGAACAAGGGTTTAATGTTATAGTCAGTCTTGAACAGGCTAAATTTTCATACAAAAGTGATAAGGACAAGCAAATCGTCATTTTGCAACGAAGGAGATCCCGTTTATAATGCACGCTATGAGCTCGTCTCGAAGACTTAACCTGTTCCCAAGCAGGTCTGCGCCTAAGTTACTATGGTGACATGTCCTGCTGAACAGTGAACCATCATGGGAATTCTGAAAAGCCCCATTTCAGTTTGAAGTTATTTATCTAATCTAATCCTGCTTGACGATACAAGCCTCGGTGTTAGTGCAGTGTTTACATTGGTGCAGGAGGCTGCAGTCTCTGTTGTACACTAATGGACACAGTAGGCTACTGTTGGTGTTAAAACGTCAAATTAAGTGTCTGGTATATTCCCATAGTCACTTTGAATGCTCTTACATTGTATCTCATTCTTTCTGTATTGTTTTTTTTGTTTGTTTTTTTTTAATATAGGAGGAACTAGTGTCTCTAGTGCTCTCGAGTGCCCCCAAGAGGAAACTCGCTGCATTGTCTCCCTAGATACGTCACAGATGGTATGTCAACACAATTACGGTTATTTTTAAGAGCTGATTGTCAGGGCAAAAACAAACAAAAAAAAAATAAACTCAAATGCTGTCTGATAGATGTAGCTTCATTTTAGTTTTGTTTTCATTGATCCATCCATCTATTTATCTTGGTTTGGAAGCTCAGTTATTTATGTTTTGTATTTGCTGTGTTGTTTTTCCATACCTAATCTTAAGACAAACATGAATATCGGTTTAAAAGAAGAGGCTTTTACTGCACATTTTTATATTAATTTCATGTCTTAAATCAGGTAATATTAAAGGCCATTTCTTAACATTCTAAGGTGCCACTAATCTTTTAATGAATAGTATCTTTTTTTTTTCCTTTAGCTTGAGTGTATGATCGGAAAGTCTCCTGTTTACCTCATATTATTTCAGTGCCTGTTTATTTGTTTTATACAAGCTTTGGATCAGCATGTGGTCTGCCAATCGTTGATGATTATTTCTCTCAGTTGTTTAACTTTTATTAGCAAAACAATCAATTAGGATACTAATTGATAACAAAGTCAATCTGTAGTTGCAGCCCTAGTAATAATTAACATCTAAGCAGTGTGCAGTTGGGACACAATTATGATAGTTTGGCATCAGCCATTAATCTTAATGTAACTAAAGTGCAGTCACCATGAACATTATTATGTTTTGTTTGGTGAACATAAAATGGGGAATATCATCATCATCACAGCGTAGTCCTATGATCCATGTAAAGATGGCATCTAACCCGCTGAAGCTTGCTGGAGAAATCAGAGTCAAAGGTCAGAGGTGAGGTTCTCTGATTGAAGTGAAAGAAACAGTAAGGCTGGAACATAAACTTTATTACCTTGGGAGAATAATTGATGGCAGGTGGGCAGTGACCTTCTGCAGTTAGGGGTAGGCCTCGTGCTCAGCGGCCCAAATAAGAGGCGTATATTTGGAATTAGATGTTAAATTGAGTCTAACCTTGAGAAAACTGACTGTTGTGTCCGTCCCTCAGTCCCTCTGCAACCATTTATACAAGACACGTGACTGTCAGGGTAGAAGGACATGCAAGCGATAAACCTCCTGTTACCCTCCAGCTTTCCTCATGGACTGCCGATGACTGCAGGTTATGCCTTCAAAGCTTTTGGAGACATTGGCATCCTGGAAAAATACATTTCTTGTAAAAATCTCTTGTCACCTACATTGATTTTGACAGGTTTGGCTGGACTGCATTGCCTGTCGGACCAAGACAGAATGGCCGCAAGGACCTTCCTCATGTTCTTTTTTTTTTTCTTCTGCAGAACCGTATTTTGTGGATCGACGAAAACAATTTAACTGCCCACGTGGAAGCTGGCATCATAGGACAGGATTTGGAGAGATTGGTAAGAACTGCCCATCCCTACGTACCTACCCGTGCAGCAGTTTCCATATAGTGTGACCGTTCACATGTATGGTGTCCACGCGTACTCACCTGGGGTCCTCTTGGCCAGGGAAAGTTTGACAGTCCTCAAGAATGAGTTTGAAATGGTAACCGAGAGCTGAAGGGGAAAGAGTAGAGAATGAGGTGGCGGCCCTGCACAGATGGCATCATCAAGTTAATTCAGAAAAATTGAGACGGAGCAGGCGTTTCATGTAGAAGATTGCGTGCATTGCATCCAAAGCAGGTGCCACTTCTGTATTTACACAGGGCCATTTTGATGGAGCAGATGGGTCTACGTTATTAACTGCCTTCCAGGGGAGAATTGTGATAAAACCAGGTCTGACTTTACCCCCATCACATGATGAGGGCCCCTGGTAGAGGTTGTTGGACATTAAGGTCATTATTATTGTTATTGCTATGACATTTAATGAATTTTGTATTTTTGACGAGATGGTTACGGCCGTGTTTGACAGCCATGTGTTCCTCTTTGAGTTTGCAGAGCTTTGAAGAAATTATGTGCCAATATTGAGGGATCGGATACGTCACTTAGTTGCATATTTTATATAAATTATATTAATATCCCAGGCAATCAGTAGTGTTTTGAACTAATCAAATAATGCTCACATCACAATTTTTAAGGCTTTTTTTAACTTTCCACGTGGTTTATTTTAGATCGTTGTAAAAAAAAAATCCATCAAGCCATAAAATCCAAGTTTTGGCATTGCAGTGTTATAAGAGCAGTAAAAATCTGCAACAGAGCTGCAATTATCTTTTCCATGCGCTTGCTAAATCTTTATTTTTTGTTATTAAAACATTCTTATGGGTTTACAGAGTCATTGTTTCAGATCCCATTTTGCCCATTTGTTAGTGCAACAAATTTATATTTGTTTTACAGCTAAATGAAAGCGGCTACTGCACGGGGCATGAGCCCGACTCCATGGAGTTCAGTTCCTTGGGGGGCTGGGTAGCAACTAGAGCCTCAGGCATGAAGAAGAACATATACGGCAATATTGAGGATCTGGTGAGTTTTTAGCTCCTCTGTTTGCTTTGTCTTTGTTCCATGCAAATAATGGCAGTCAGAATAAAAACCTTACTAAACACGATGGGATTTATTTGAAAAACGTGAATGCATGTCAACCTCACCTCAATGGAGAAGTGTGTGTGCATGCAAAACCGCATGAGGATATTTGAAATAAGCACTCTCAATTTGGTTTAACATATTGTGACACTCTTGCTGACCATAATTCATGTACCAGGTGATAGAATCTAGTGTGTGGATAGCCATTCACTGTAATCCCGATAGCATTTCCTATGGAATGAGGTCTAACATGGATATAGAGATGTCAGAAATAATGCTTTTGTCAGTCGAGCAGGATATTGGTTGTAATTTGTACATAAGTAATGACAAAATGCATAGTTTTTCTTTTTAAATAAGACATCTTTGTGCTTTTCTTCTGTTCCTCATTGAACAGGTTATCCACATTAAAATGGTGACACCTCGAGGGGTGATTGAAAAGAGCTGCCAGGGCCCCCGCATGTCCACGGGACCAGACCTTCACCACTTCATCCTGGGTTCAGAAGGTTTGCTCGCTTTCTCACGTGATCCCTGCAGCATGTGTGCACGTGTGCAGCTGCATAGAGTCGTGTGTTAAATATACATTTCTGTGCATATCTGTGATAAAACAGTAACATCTGGGCAGCTCTCATGCTCTGTGCCACTTACACATTAACCAGCTTTGGTGGAAATGTGATTTGGAGGGGTGTTCGTCAGGAACCAGCAAGTGTCCTCCCCGCCCATCTGCAGTGCCCTGTCCTTGTGAATGCCCACAGAGAATACTGCCATATGCCAGACTTCCACTACATAATGAGGGGGTACAGAGACTTTTGGCATTGCTATGTTAAACAGCTGGGGATACAAACTTTATATTCGCCTTACAAAGCTCCGCAATCTGCTGGCCGTATGGACTCCGCTCAATGCAGAAATCTCCTGTAGTACTTGATCGATCTGATTTCATTTCATGTTTATTTCTGAAACGATAAAAAAAAAATAATCAAAAATAGCAATTAGAAACAACTTTCACGTAGTAATAAAAATAGAATTTTAAAATTAATATCAGATAAATGATACAATAAAAGTTTCCACTACAAGCATTAGTACCCTCTGAAGGGACTGAGTGAAACCACACGTACGTAGGAGAACAAGTACTTCAGGGAGGCCCAGTAGTAGAACTACGAGGTCACAACACTGCTTGGTCCCATTAAGATTATCTACCTTTCCACCCTAGAAACTCCCATCCTCCAGTCCGACAAAAAGCCTCAACAACAAAGCACAAGACCAAAACCTCAGCTATGTTCCGCATGTTAAGTGGAGCACATCCATTTTATTAGAAATTACTGTGAAACATTGAGCTTTTCATTCGCAGCACGAAAGCGGGGTCCATCTCTCTTCCTGTCCTTTGAGTAGCCTGAATGCAAAGTACCCCCCCCCCCCCCACCACCGCATTACTATTGTGTAGAAGGATGGGAATAATCAATGATAATAACCCTTTTCCTTTGAAATAATCAGAATAAACCTCTATAATGTAGGGGCTTGAAGCCATGGATTTCAATGTATCCATATCTCGAGACTTCACAAGAGTTGTGAATAACACTGTCCTGCCTGCACCTTATGTCCAACAATAAAAGCATGAATAATCCCCTTCCCGAAACACCAATCCTGTAAGATTAGGCTGGTTCAGTGCAGACAAGCAAAGTGGAAATGGCTTAAGTGTTGCACTCAGTCTCTGGGGTTTTTCCTGACCCCACCGTTTTGACCTGCTTTTTCCTCATCGGCTCAGCCTCTCTCCTCGCTACTACTCAAGCTCCTCCCTCCCAAGTGTTTCTCCAAACCCCTACTCCCTTGCACTCTCTCTCTCACTCTCTCTCTCTCACTCTCTTGCCTTCCCCTATTTCATTTTCTCCTCCCACACACTGTCAGGTGGGAGGAGTGTAAAGGTCTTTCCTGCCATGTCGCATGGTTGCATGTTTTCCACTGCACCACTGGGGAGCAGCGTGTGACATGCAGTGTCACATTTGAGGGCTCATTAACAACCATAACTGCCCGACAAGGGCTGCTAATGGCAGACACTTACACTTACTTCCCCCAAATTGACACTTTTTGGCTTATAAATGTAAGGGGAAAAAAAATGAAAAATTGCCTTTACAAAAAGTACAAGGTGTAAAACACATACATATTTTTTAATTGTAATTACATTAGTATAAAGAGATGCAGATTGTTAGAGAAAACATTATTTTCTTGTAAATCCCAATTCTTGTTGAATCTCATGATCACTTAAGGGGCACCAAATTTGATCTTTTTAACATTCTCAAGTAGGAGCAAATCTGAATTTAATTGGATATTACTGGATACAATAAAGCCTAATGCAAATAAAATAATGCAATGAGGATAAGACTACAATGGAAAAACTTATAAATCATTTGTAAAGCAGAACCAGCAAAAAAATTACTGTAGATGCATCTGTTTATACAATATCATTCAAATGGATCTTATTTCATAGCTTCTGTCATTGTATTATATTTTTATAGCTTCTTACCATATCTTCGGTGAATGCTTGTGATGCCGACCATTGTTTTGTTTGTTTGTTTCAAGTACCTCATAAAATTTGGTGTTTAATCCTGATTTTGGATGAACTGACTCCGTCTTTTCAATTCTGCTTGAATAACAACTTTTAAATTGCTCATGCAACTGCTTCTGACAAAAGTCAGATAAATACAAACTAAATATCAAAATTTTAACAACACACTGTAAGCATCAAAATCGTCCATGGCATGTTTCAATAATCAGGTGTTGTGTTGAATTTTGAATGTTGAGAATCTGGTGATGTATCACATAGTTAGTAATGTTCTCCAAAAATCTTCTTTCTCTACCATATTGTTTTTTACTTTAGTAGCAGGTACAGGTGCATCTACTGTGTATATAGCTGCCTTTGGCGTGTCTGCTTTTATTGACACTTGTCTTATTTCTTTATGCCCCCTAACTGATAAATCTCAGTTGCCTCATAGCCCACCACTTGGCAAAACATAAGACTGGGGTCCTTAAAGACCATTAGGACATTTACCAGAACTCAATAAATGACTCAAGTTCTCGGAGAGGTGGTTAGGCCCTCTAAATTGCAGGAACTGACTTTTGTGTCCTCTCTTTGGCATTTTCTGCAGGAACCCTGGGTGTGGTTACCGAGGTCACCTTGAAAATTCGACCTGTTCCAGAGTATCAGAAATATGGCTCAGTGGTATTTCCCAGTTTTGAGAAGGGTGTTGCCTGTCTTCGAGAAGTTGCCAAACAGGTATCATGCAAATCTCCTCCAAGACTTTTCTCCTGACTGGTTTCCCCTCTGGATGCTGGAACCTCAATCTTTCTGTATGATGGGGCTTTATGGTTTTCTCAAAAGCAATGCATTTTGGCATACAAGTGTATCCCTTCTATTAAATTGTGATTTTTCTGATGAAGTAGAATCATTGCACATTTTAACTCTGGCTAGTCCAACGTTTACTAACTTCCAATTGAGCCGTAAAGCTAAACTGTCCCCAGCCCTATAAATCCCACGCTTTCTGCAGCTTTTCTACAGTCGAGCAGAAATCAGATGTCCAAGCTGTGATTATCTCTGCAAAAAGTGTGAGATGATTAATTATGCCGCAAAGGCTGTTGTTTGCTATTTCAGTTGTGGCTGTTTTGCTCTGTCTGGCTACTGAGGTTTCAAGAGTTACGACTGAAGGCATGCAAATGAGAAACCACCAGTAATCTTCAGCAGCAACCATATAAATGCATTTTTATTTTTTTTTACATCTATTTACATAATTGCTGCTAGTATTACCTCATGTTGGAAATCATTGCTTGGCCTCTGTTATCTGTTTTAAAAAAAATCCTTTTCTCAGGTGCAATCACCAGTAATTTTCCTTCAGCGTTCATAGTTGCTAGGCTACAAAACCCGCCCTCCAGTCACTTTCCTTCATTGTGAACGCCAAGTCTAACTGATCAGAAATGGAACGGTGACAAAAGACACACACCTGACATTAAGTGAGACACAGCTGCGTCTGTCCACACTTTTTATTTTGAAAATTGATCATAGTAATCTCTTACCTTTTTTCATTGCATTATCGGTAGCGACCAAATGTAGATTCTTTTGTGGCATTGCTGTTTTGTGTTAAGATTGTATATCTGGTCACCTCGAATTTGATCAGTCATTTCAAAAGAAGTGACGCTTGGCAGCTTTTCAACTTTCAACTGAGACTGCAGTGAGTGCCTCAAAACATCCTGTATGCTTAAGTCATTTTTACAGTGTTGTTTTCAAGAGGCCGTAGAAAGAAAAAGAAAGCTCTGCTTGTGCACATGCATACAAGTACATCTTGTAACAAAAACGAGGCATTTTGTCAGCCTCAATGGATAATTCTTTAAGGTTACCTTTGTTGTGTCAGGGCCTGAATACAGTGAATTAACGTCTTGGATTGATAGCCAAAAATGGTCGGAAAAACAAAGCCTTGTATTTTGAATGGTAACTTTTGAGTGCTTAATCTTTCCTCTAATCCAAACTCGGACTGTCGTCGTTTCACAACACTCTTAAATGATGAAGGATGTATCACATTTGGAGCACTCGCTTCCTCAATTGAAAGCCCCTCCCAGCCCTCCACCCCCCCCTGCGGTCGGGTTTGTTTGGACATATGGGAACAGTGTAATTGCACTCAAATGTGGGACAAATTAAGCAGGCCAAGATAAAAAGAGAGGTTAGTCATGGCTCGCTTCCATCAAAAGTTTGGAGTGAATGGCTGGCATTGAGATTGTAATTCCAGCCACCTGAAAAATGTTTTGTCCGTGATCTGAGTCATTTCATTTTGAGTATACAGCATACGGTAACAGAATCCCAATTCAGTGTTTCTGTAATCCACTGTCCTCATCATAGCTGTCTTCAATAATCTTTTAATTAAAGGGCGTAAGAATATTTCTATTCTCCAGTCAGTAAAACATTGATGTTTTTATTACGACTACTTTAACCTTTAGAAGCGTATCTCGCCATACATTTTTGTTCTCAGTTTTATCGGTCTTAGTGACAGCAGACCTAAAACAAAGTGTTCAGTTGCAGTTTGTGTTCAATTTAGATAGTGCCCTGATTAGCCCTCATCTTTAATGTAATCCTATTTCCTTCCTGTGAGCCATAGAATACAGACAATATTGTACATTGTATGTATCAAAAATGCATTGGATTTGGCAAGGTGGTGTCTTTTGCTTCTTTTTGTATAATAAGTCATTACTTTAACTTAGGTAAGATTGATGTAAATGTGAAATATTGAAGATGAGTTAAGTTAATTATTCGATTAGAGTGAATTAGACCACAGGAAAACACTGCAAATATTTAAGTTTTAGTATTCAATACATTTTTTTTGTGTGATAAGCAAATCTACAGTCAAGCAAAACACAAGTCTTATGTATCAAGAATAATTTCATCAAGTGTGTAATGGTTTTTAATGTTTGTTTTTTGTTTTTTTTTCTTTTTTCTTTTTTTCCCCCAGAATATAAAAAAAAAACAACAGTTGTTTGAGTGCTTCTTAAATTTTCAGAATGGCCCTTTTTTTTCTTTGTCTTTCTACTTTCAGAGGTGTGCTCCAGCCTCGATCCGACTTATGGATAATGAACAATTTAAATTTGGTAAGTTTTAATATTTATACAAAAGCTCTGCAAACAAACATGGATATTACTATTATAGTCCACTGTAATTTTATTATTTTTTACATGATTTGGTTGATGCTTCATTGATTCATACATGTAGTACAATAGCAATGGCAGGTTATGGTTTTACCTTCCCCAACACATGAGCCTTACATTTATGATAATTATTTCACCAGAAGAATAGCTGCTACCCACAGCCAGTGAATTACCGTACAATGAAAATGGCAGATGACCAGATGAAGTAGTTGTTTCATTGGAATTTTACGGTGTTGTTTCATAGGTCTCGCTGAATGCATCTGGCATTGCCAAAGATCTTTGTAAAGTTCCTCTGTCCCCAGGGAGCTCATTATCTGCCCTATATTTCTACTTTTCACAGAGTAGGCACTTCTTAGCATTAAGTAGGGAAGATGAAGCAACCAGGTTTCCCCCTAATAACCAAAACTCGTGGTTCTATGATACCTCCCTCGGCTTATTAGTTGCTTCGCCTCACTTTTAATCATGGTGGCGGGTTGAGGTTAGTTGATGTATTCAGAGGTGCCTTTCAGATTGCGACTACAAGTACCATTTCACATGGCATGTCCTGACACACAAGAACAAAAACGAGAATATTGGCATCAGTCGCAGACAGTGTCTTTTCCTATATATATTATCATATCATTTTTATATAATATATATATTGATGTGTGTGTGTGTTTGTATGTATATGCACGCACACACACCAAGTCGCACAGTTAGGCAGTCACCGTTACATTCAACTGCAATTTTCCCTCTTTAGATGTTGAGTGTATAATTAACAAGTATGATGGCTGTTACAGCCCCAAGGACCCACAATCAAAGTTTGGATTGGACACAATTAGGACACTAAGTGATGAAGAGACTTGAGATTGGGAGGTGGGGGGGAAATAAATGAACTGTTAAGTCTCTGTGACATCACCCGTGACTTCCCTGTTGTGATTGATAACCATCCCACTGGCCCCATCCCCTCATTTTTGCTTGTCCACAGGCACTTTTATGTGTCCGATTAGGAATAAATCAAAAAGTGTGGGTGAGGAAGACGGATATCACCGTGTCAGCCTCACTTCCCTTCTGAAACCCTCTTGATTTATTGTCTCACTGGCTGGCAGTCATCTGCGAGTAGTTGTTAAGTTATTCAAATAGTCCTTTTTCTGTTTTTCTTCATTTTGTCTGAAATCCAAAATAAATCTGGCTCCTGTAGAATGACTAATGTAGAGCACTGTTCTGTTTTTTTTTTTTGACCCAGACTGATGCAGGACGATATGGAAAAGTTAATTATACAACATTTAGAAACCCTTTTTTTTGATTACGATATATCAACGAGAATTGAATGTCAGATTAGCCAGCAGCAGGTAAATTGAGCCCTTCAAATAATAAATACTGATTAACTTACTTTAAACTAATACCGTTTTACTAGAAGCGCACATATATTATTGGTTATTGAATACTTTTGTTTTCTCATTTTTTGGGCCCTTTTTACTTATTTTCAGGTACTTTGACTCTGAATTTCCGTTGATATTTGATACATCATATTGAGTTTGCTGAAACATCCAAAAATTGTCAAGATCAACAAAGAAAGACAAATAAAATATACACTACACAATGATTTTTTTCCAGATAGTAAAAATGTGCATGAAGAAGGAAGGGCATCAATAATATGATGGCATTTAATTTATTCTTTATAAATATTGTTATATCATGCTCAGTTATTGCTTGAATTATAGAAACATAGTATTTACTGTGAACTACTGTCTTCGCAGGTCATGCCCTGAAGCCTCAAGTTTCTTCAATTTTCACGTCGTTACTGGATGGGCTGAAGAAATTTTATATTACCAAGGTTAAAAAAAAAAGAATACGAGAAAGTGGAAGTCGTCAGTTGAATACCCTAAAGATTTACATTAAGAAAGCTGATCCTCTTTTCAAATCCTCAGTTCAAAGGCTTTGACCAAAACCGCCTGTGTGTGGCCACCCTGCTGTTTGAGGGAGATCGCGAGAAGGTGCTGCAACACGAGAAGCAAGTTTACGACGTTGCTGCAAAATTTGGGTAAGTATCTATTCCTCTGTCTTACGCAGAGGCGTAGATCAAATAGCTCCGGCCAAAAAAATTCGAGATGTGACAAAAACACTGCTGAATGGGCGGGGCAACTGATGTCGCTTGATTTAACCAGCCACTATGTGGGGAAGCACCGCTTCCTGCTTCAGACTCAGTCTTCCGCTTAGTTTGTCCCAGTATTCCTTGATGGATCACCTGTGGATGTCGTCTTGTCAGGCCAGCTTTTATTTTAAAGTAGGTGTGGTGTTGGAGCTGATAGTGGGATGCTGTTCCCCTTTGGACTCAACAAGGCTCGAGGACATAGGTTGAGACTGCCTAGCTGTTGTGATTGATCATGCGTCAGATCAATGAGGACTTTGGAGGAAATCAGTAACCTGACACAGCTGAAGACATGGGTTTTGTATCGTCAGCCTATTCTAAATCCTTAGTAACAGCTTCATAGATGGAAGTAAAGTTACTAAAGCAAAGCATATTAACGCATTTGACAACAGGAGCCACCAGAGTGACCAAATTTCGTGAACACGTCTTCACTGTTTCTAAGATATTTCATTTGGTGATCGAACAGGAAGGAGCAGTGAGCAGAGGCTTTAGCTTAAATTTCTCAGTGAAATGAGAAAATGTTTTAGTTTGTTCGAGTGGTTCGTAGCTCAACACAGTGCATTCCACCATAGTCGCTCACAGAGTGATATTAAAAATGTTTTATTAAAAAAAATGACTGACAATTGCCAAAAAAATGTTTGCTGGCCACCAAGTTCAGGATGCTGACAGAAACTAATAAACGTTTCACTAAAAATCAAATGATACTTTTCCCTTACTGTTTTTTTTTTCTCATTTAGCATTGACTGTCTAATCAATCTTCTTTTTAATAAAATTAAATTCAAAATAAAAAAAATGAAATACAATTTTTTTTTTTCATCTTTTTTTTTATGGACTCTAAATCTCAATCCTCCAATTGCAAATGCAAAAAGAAGCAGCTCACTGTAATGCTTTTTTAAATGCAAATCTACCACAGCCGTGTATTTATGCTGTTAGTCACTTGGGTATGCTGGCAGCTGAAGTAGTGACTTTTTGATGGCCAGCAATTAAATCATGATAAACTTGTCAGGTACATGCAGCATCCTTTGCTTTATTGCATTGGATCAAATAAATCACATACACCTATCACATCAAGTGCCCCTGATGGATAAGTGTGGTGCCATGAAGGATATTTTCCTCTGGTTTTAGGAAACAGGAAGGATGGTGGGAATCTATATAGCGATTTTCTAATGAGCTTGGTCTGATTAGTTTGGGTGGTAGATGAAAATTTGATTACACACCGCAGGTGATGGATGTGTGGCTGACCTGTGGCGATACACCGAGTCCAGCTTCATTGATCTGTACATTGTTGGATTGACAAGCTCCCAGGCAGCTGTTGTCAAGGGTAGTGCTTGGACCAACAATGCCGAAGAAAGAGCTGTTGAATATTAACCACACTATCTTTTTCCAGAGGCCTGGCAGCTGGAGAGGACAATGGACAGCGGGGCTACATGTTGACCTTTGTCATCGCTTACCTCCGGGTGGGTCATTCCTCTTTTTGCCGTTTTTTTTTTAGGGCCTGAGATGATGGGCAGGTGGGGCGGGACGGGATGGGCTCGACAGGCCCTGTTACTCTGATAGCAGCTAAGAAATTGTGCAGAATGTGACTCTGGGGGTCTTCGATTTGATCTGGTCACAGTTGTCATTAGGGTATCAAAGACCGAGAAGGCTTTTTCTTTCACTTCTCTTATGTTGTGATATATTGAGTGCTGATGATGGATTGAACCAATGAACACATAACAAGACTTGCCATTTACCTTTTTATCCAGTCATAATCAACCTGACCCAAAAAACATAACTCAAAGTAGACCTGGACAATATATTGATATTTAATAATAGAGATTTTTATGAAATTATATAAATTTAACTACATTGGCACAAAGACAAGCAAATCACGTGTATTGTTTTTGACAGTTATTCAGATTTTGTCATTTTATTTTTAATTTTTAGTATTTTACAAATTCTTGAAATCCTTCTAAAATTATTCAAGTAAACTAACAGACAATGACTTAACAGGTCAGAGGAATGTCTGTCTAAAGCTCAGACAGAAATTTCCAAAGAAAGTTGTCATGAAATGAACTTTAAAAAAAAAAGACTTTAACTGCTTTAGAAATCGGCATAAATAACTTGCATTTAACAAAAGGAAATGTGATATTACGTGACATTTGTACTTAGCACCAACACTGACACATGCTAACAAAAACTTTAGAAGACGAAGGCTAACTGCTTATATGATGGAAAATTGTAATAAGCCCTCCTTTTATTCATCCTCACAACGGCTTTTAAATTATATAGTACAGGGGTCCCCAGATCCCCGAACTGGGGACCACCTCCGTGGATCATCTGCGACCGGGGCCCAAAGAAATTCTTTCTTGGTAGAAATAATATTTTTTTTCGTTTGACCTTCCGGATTTTATTTTGAAAAACGACCGCAATACTGCCACACTTAATATTGTAAATGCCTAATATGAAGTGTAATGGTATTCAGGTTAAATACTGTGACCTGACAAAAGTTTTTATTGTTTAAACACCCGCGCCTCTAACCGGTCTGCGGAAACATTTCCATGCATTAAACTGGATGAGACAATTTGCCGTCACTACAGCGCCTGCCCTTGCCTTGATATTGGGCCAGAAACTGAAGGAATCTGCATCTCCCCTCATTAATACAGATAAAATATATAAGCTGTCTTTCTGACAAGGTCACAGTGGACATAAAGACATCCAGTTCATGGACACAATTTCTCAAGTATCCTGGTTTCTCTCGCTCATTCGCATCTCCTGAATAAGCACTCACATGTCAGTTTACTGATGTAGCTGTTGTTTTCTGGGCAGGACTTGGGGATGGAGCACTTTGTGATAGGGGAGTCCTTTGAGACCTCTGTGCCTTGGGACAGGTAAATACACACATGCCCTAAATAAACAAATTCATCATAATCCAAGCATTTGTCTCACGCACAGCGTGCTGTACATTATATCCCATGTAACTCTCGTGCATAAAAAACTAAACCTACAGCGCATCCCTTCTATAAAATCTGATTTGTGGGCGGAAAAAAACAAATGTCTTGATGCTAAATTTTATCTAGGAAAACCATCTTTGGAATACAAATTTGACCAATTTTGATACATATCACAAGAAATTACTGCGTATGTAAAATCACATCAGGCACTCAGCACAAATAAATTGAGTGTGTCTCCTGGATAATGAGGAACTATTTAATTCCACTTTAATTTAAATGCTTTTGAAAGGCTTCTGAAGGGCGCAGTCATTCGAAACCACTCACAACCATTTATGCTGAAGAAGTCGGACACCGAGACTCTGATCTGACCTTTAAATAGACGGTTTCAATAACGAGTCAGTCTTTTACTTCCCAATTTCTCTTATTGTTGATATTTGGTCTTTTTTTTTCATTTGGCAATTTGTCAGAAATGCATCTGACAATGTTTTGATGATTCTTCAAGCCAATTTATCGATGATGTTGAAAACAGTCAAGCAAGTTTACTGAGGGGAAAAACTAATAAGGAGACTAGTGGTGGTCGTGGTCTCTAAATATGTAAAGAATTGTCAACTATCACCATTATGACATGTCAGTTATAAAATTATCACAGTAAAAGCCAAATGAGTAATCATCATTACATGACGTTTGTTCAGTTAACATCAAAATATCATATTTAATTTACATTCATGTCATTTACCTGTATGGTTGGTCTTACCTCACTGGCTAACAACCTTTGAACACACACAGAAAGACCCTGGCTGGTGTTTATTTTTTTCTATTTTTCATTTATTTATCTTTTTAAATGCAAGTACATTTGACATTGCGGTTTGTTTGGCATTTTTACATGTCGTCATCATTGTTTCCCTGAAACTAATACACACACATACATACATACATACACACATGCGACAAACTCCAGCACACACAGCTCCTTGTTGCGTAACATGCCTGACGGGAGAGACCAAGAGATCAGGCACTGAGGCGAGCATATGTGCTTGGCTCATTACCCATCCTCCTCCCCATCCTCCTCACTCCACGCGGCTGCACATGTTTAGGGCTGGCGGCCATTTCCACACCAGTGGGAACCTCTAACACAATGGTCTTGGCGTGAAAGTCTCCGTTTCCTCTTGCCTATTTCTGATTTATAATATGTTTGCAGTTTTAAGTACATTCACTACATGTGATTTATTGAATGCACAGTATATGAACGTACGGTTTCACAGCATTTCACAAATAAGACGTGTAGACCCAACAAAGATAATTTACAGTTTTCAATTCTGTGTGACCTTTACTTTTATTTCCAGGGTGTTGGACCTTTGCAGGAATGTGAAAGCACGCATCATTCGAGAGTGTAAAGAAAAAGGAGTTCAGTTCCCTCCTCTGTCAACATGCAGGTAATGTTTGCATACGCTGTCAAATTTGCAATTATGTTTTTTTTTAATCTTTTTCTTTTTTTTTTACTTTTCTGTTTTTTACTTTCTTTTTACTTTACAAATTCTTTTCACCCCCCCAGTCCCATGACCTGTCTTTCAAGACAGAGAAACCAGGGAAACAAGTTGCACATAAAATCCTTGTTAAGACATGATGTTAACCATGCTCACTGTTGTGACACTAGAAAAATACCAAAGCCTATGCATTGTTATTTAACTCGCTTTTTGAGTTAAATTACATTTCCGGGGGTATCTTTTTTTTTAATTTATTTTAGGTGATTAAGATGTTTTTGTTTCCCTTTTTTTTTTTAAAAGCAGTTTAAAAAAATCATCAAATGAATTTGCAGTGCTGAATAACTTAAGTCTTACTAGAAAGAGTGATCCATGGCAGCAAACATGTCTCAACTTGTCATATTAAGTCACAAATCCATGAAACAGTATCAAAATTGTACAAAAATTAAACATATATGGATAAATTGCCCATTCCTACAAAGAACATAAGTTGGCATCTATTTGTGGATAATCGCTACGTGTGGCCAAATTCTTGTCAGCAGTGTGTGGTGAAAAAAACTGTTTGTTACCATCACAGTTGTTTGCTTCACCTGGAACAATGAAAACAGTCCCAATTTGTATTGTTTTGATTTCATCTTCTGCTTTAAACTTAATGTGGCGGAACCAAAGTAAAAGTATTCATACCCTGTAAACATAGATAATATCTCTGTGCTTATCTGCGTCAGGAACCCAGGGAAGTGTATTGAGTCAGTCATAGAACACGAGTTAAAAAGTTTGATTGGGGGAAAAAAACAGCACAACAGCTTTTAAATTTTAAATATTCCTGAAACAACCCTTGTGCCACATTTATATTATCTGAGCAAGTCAGCCATGCAAGCGTGCATTTATACCCGAGCGAAACATACTGAATCCTTTTTAGAATACAATGTAGTGCCAATGTCAGTGTGGGACACTGACAGATGGAGTAGGTGTGGCGCATTGATGTGTTTGACACAGTAATTACCCTCATATTTTAGTTTTATTTAATAAATAAAAAAATCGGTTGACTATGTCAAATTATCAAACGTTGTTTACAACTTAACATTTAAATGAGGAATGAATATAGCGGATATATTTAGGTGTAATCAAGGATTAGGATGCTGGACACACAGCCCTGCACAGCCCCCCAACCACTGATGGGTAAGCAACTGCCCCGACAGACAGACGGCGAGCCGGTGGAGGTGCACCAAGCTGCTACTCACCGATTGCGGACAGATTAGGCCTCAGCCTGATTATTCCACGGCCATTCATTTCCCCGACTGCGGTCTGTCACATGATTGATTTGTCCATTTAACCTCTAGAATAGTCAGCGAGCCAGGTGATGGGCCATGTCAAATGAACAGTGACTCTGCACCCTGCTCCTCTACAGGGAACCAGGTCAGGGAGAGACTGCGCAAATCAAGAAAGCTCTTTTTTTTTTTTTTTTTTTTAAATTCTAGAATTAAATAGTTGCTTTTGATATGAGGATTCATTTTAAAGAGATGCAGCCATAGGAACAATACCTTTATTTTGTGTGTGTGTGAAATAACAGTTCGAACAATCAAATCATTGTGGTCACTGAAAACATTTAATGACTGATAATGTTTGAAGTGACTGTTTATAAACTGCCTCGGCAAACTAGAAAGTTAAACATGGAAATGAGGAGGTGTTCACAGGGTTGGGGTGGGGGGCCAGACCTCCCACTTCTATTTGCCTTCCAATTACAAAGTATAAAATGCATCTATTGAATGCCAAGCTTTTACGAAACCTTTTGGGAACCCGTATAAATTAGATGTCTTTGTCCCAACGGGAGGAGAAACGTTAATTATGGCCGTCCTAACGTTTGTCTTGCAGGGTCACTCAAACATACGATGCCGGTGCCTGTGTGTACTTTTACTTTGCCTTCAACTATAGGGGAATCAGCGATCCTGTGCGCGTGTATGAAGAAGTGGAGGTGAGTTCACTTTTATTTATAGCCTGGTCTCCAGAAAGGTCATCGGAACATGTGGGTTTCAGAAAATATGAAATGTTACTGTTTTTGTGTCCCAGCATGCAGCTAGAGACGAGATCCTTGCCAATGGAGGGAGCTTGTCACATCATCACGGAGGTACAAACTTGAGATATTATAATGCCATGTCACTTTTCGTACATTGTCACATTGATGCACACTGAACTGCGATTTTAACGTCGGGATATATAATTATAATGTGCATGTGCGGTCTCGAGGAAGACCAAAGAGAAGATTTATGGACGTAGAGAGAGAGAGAGGATATGAAGGTAGTTGGTGTGAGAGAGAAGGATACAGAGAATAGGGTTAGATAGAGAAGGTTGATTCGCTGTGGTGATCCCTGAAGGGAAAAGCCGAAAGAAGAAGAAAAAAAAGATTTGTATTGTCGTGTATGACAAGAAGCTGTACTAAGTTGACGTCATGACGAGCTTCTCTAATTCTCAATCGGTTGCCCCTCCATCTTCCACCACCTCCTTGCGTGTTCAGACTAGCAGCTCAGTGGAATATCTCTTGACTCTGCTTTTTGTCCATTTCAGCAGTGACCAAATGGAACGTGAGCCGGCTGGGTGGGGGGCTGGCTGGGGTTGGGGGATTTGGGGGTTGGGGTAGGAGGGCGGTACAACTCTCCGAGCCCCATCAAGGCTAACCGAAACGGCTGCCTTATCTATATTGCCATCCGCCTCGCTGTTTTCATACATCACTTCAGGCTATTCATCACACCTGTCAAAAACAGTATGCAGTGAATCAGCTGTGATATTAAATTGCAATTTTTCCTGAAGGCGTGGATGGGTTCAAAATTAAAAGATTGCTAATAAAAAGGAGGCGGCAGGCCAGGGTAAATGATGCTGCCATTATTGCCGGGTGTAAACTGACCTCCAAACGGTAGGCCGGCCACCCCGAGCAGCCTGGGGAGGTGACGGGGGGGAGGAGGAGATATTGATGCAGCTCCCATGTGCGAGGCCCACTCTGTAATTGTGATTAATAATAGTGGGGTTTACTATCTGGGTGCAGACAGACCAGTTTGTCTGCCCACAATCAGTGGTTGACAAATGGAGCTAGTTTCTTTGGGTTTTGTGCATCAAACAAAACAGATGTAGTCAAGGATGGGAAGGTTAGAGGGCACAGCAGGAAATATATTTTTGTTGCCCCGTTTGTGTTGTATGCTTTACCACTGTCTTTGTAGGACATAATACTCAGCTGTGGAGTGAACGTCTAGGGAAGAGACATTGTTACTGAAAGTAAAATAATAATTATCACACTTCAGTCAAAAGAATTCCAACTAATAGTTGTCAGTTCTTGAAGGTAAAACATTGAAAGGAACGTCCGGTTTAACTAGGTCACCTGTGTTGCAGCAAGGAGGAGCTGGTAAGCATCCATCACCGGGAGGGTCGTCCATCCATCAGCCTCCAACCAGCACTGCGTCTCGGCCATATCACTGCCACGCAGGGCAGCCACCTTAGCAT
Source organism: Fistularia commersonii (assembly GCF_037954325.1). Taxonomy (NCBI): domain Eukaryota; kingdom Metazoa; phylum Chordata; class Actinopteri; order Syngnathiformes; family Fistulariidae; genus Fistularia; species Fistularia commersonii. Next base: position 17,718,600 of record NC_141287.1, on the reverse strand, counting down.
GTCTTTCATGCCTTGACCTTCATTTGTGAGAGATGCCCGGGAGAGGGAGACCGGAGCTCCCCGCCTCCCCTTTCCCCTCTCCCTCTCCTCCACTCTCTGTGTGAGAGTCACCCCTTCCTCCATTGAACTCCAAACTAACCATAAGTACCAAACGCCTTGCCACTGTCTCCACACGCAGGAGGTAGAAAAATGACCAGATACAATGATGCTCCCCTTTCCGCCACTCACCCTTGTTCCCGGCCCAGGAGAAATATGAAACCGTTCTCTTTTAAATCTGTCATTTCTGAAATAACTACCTGCACTTGTTTGCATGTCGCTCCGCGCATAGCAAGTCTAGAGAGATTGATTGCGATGGCTGGCAAAAAAGAACGAATACAACAAGATAGATGTGTAAATTATCACTGTGATGGAGGCAATGATGCAGTCCCAGCACCTTCTGTTTTCTCTCTCCTTACTGGGAGGAGGGAGGGGAAGAGGTGGAACAAGGGGGAGCGGGAAGGAGAGGGAGGTGGTCACATGGAGCAGGGTACTTCTCTACTTACTGGGCAGCAGCTGATTGGTCCCTCTGTCACCATCTGGAGGTGCATGTGGTCCGAGAGAGTCCCAGGTGACCCTTGTTCTGTCAAGAGATGGGCCTCTAGCCTCATGGCTGATCCCCATCTGGGTTCCCTGGCTGGACCCCGATAACGGGGTTCTTAAGTGTGTGTGTGTGTGGGGGCTTCTCTTGGCATCCCCTGCAGAAAAGGGGTTACCTGTCAGCTAAACATGCATGTTGGGCTTGGCAATTCATCGGTATATTCACATATATATATGTATCATATACTCTCCGTGTCTTAGAAAATGCCATGTGTGATTTGGCAATTAGTCATTGGAAAGTACCTCAAGTATTCCAAAAAGCTCCATTGATGTAAAATAGCTTAAAAAAACAAAATAAGTAAAAAACGTTAAATTAGGACAAAACGCTGCAGGACATGCATGAGTAAGGAGTTTCTGAAAACAACCTAAAGTGGAACCTAAAACAAAAAAAAATACATATGTATATATATATATACACACATTATTATTATCGTTTTGTTTTTTTTTTCCAAGGTCAGATTAGTCAAAATGTAAATGAAAGTGGAATTCGATCTTGCTCATATTTATTTTTCAAGCCTCTGTATCTAATCTGTAATGGTTTGACTCCTGGTTACTCGTGTTTATCCAGCCAGCAGCCCAGCAGCACCTGCTCCAGGTTCACACACGGGACAAAGATATCGTGTATTTGTCTAAAGTTGTTGTGACCTCGGGAAGCAAGTTAACCGCACGAAGTGAGAAAGCTGTGTCTGATGGTCTGAAACCCCTCAAAGACACCCAGTTCAGACACATTCCTAAACACAGAAGACAAAAGTGAAGGCTATCACATACGGAATAAACCTTTAACAATCAGAATCACAATACCTTATTGATCCCCCCTGGGAGAAATTGCTTTTTGTTGAAAGCAGCTCCTGCTACAGTCAAAGAGGGAAGAAGCAAAATAGAACTGTAAAAATAAAGAAATATATAATAGCAACATATAAAAATATGTTATATAAATATATATATAAAATAATATATATAAAATAGCAACTAATAGATACAATAAAACAAACAATAAGGATAGAAAGAAATAACTTAAAATAAAGTTAAAAGTATGTAAAAATGTTTAGAAATATTAGTTATGTGTGTGGGTGCGTGTGTGTGTGTGTATATATATGTGTGTGTGTGTGTGTGTGTGTGCGTGTGTGTGTATCTGCAAGTACATGTATATGATTGCATTCTGTAATTTTGTGTATAAGCAGGGGTTGTTGCACAGTAAAACATTTATTGCACAGAAGACAATAGATCTATTGGACATACGGAGAATTATTGCACAAGAAATGAATCCCTTATTGACATTGTTGGTCTGAGACTGATGATGAAATTGACATTTTGTCATGAGTGGTCATTTCGGGTCAGCGCTTCCACCTCACAGCAAGATGGCCCCTGGTTTGATTCCGGCAGGGGGCCCTTCTGTGTGTTCGTTCTCCCACAGTCCTAAAACATGCGGAAGGTTCATTGGAGACCTTAGGATGCCCAGATGTTTGAATGAGAGAGTGCATGGTTCTATGTCTCTATATGTGGCCCTGTGATCGGCTGCTGACCGGTCCGTCTCTCATCCAATGGCGGCCGGGATAGGCTCCAGCACCCCGGCGAGCCCGAGTGCAGTATAGATAATGGATGAATGAATAGTTTTGCCAGCTTTATTTTCCTGGATGTTATCAAAATTTGGCCTTGTCCTCCTCACCTCAAACCTCCAGTTTCACACCGGGTTGGATATTTTTCAGTCAGTTGGTCAGCCAGAGATTGTGCACAAGGTTGATGTCCACATTAATTTTACAGAATTAAACTTGTTTTTGTTTTTTATTTTTTATATATTTGGATTGAATAGTTTTCAGGATCCATGGGAAGAAGGCAAAGTAAAATAATTGGTCATCTCTACACACTGGTCAGCACTATGAATAATAAATATCTGAAACTTCACAAAAAAATAGCTGCCACCTAGTGAGACACAACCTAAAGATGAGCAGTAAATTAAGACATTACAAGATTTGATTTTTTTATCATTTATTTATTTACTCATTCATTTATTTTCTAATTATAAAAATTCTACATAAAAAAGGTCAAGCAATTGCATGGCAGATTTTAACTTTTTAAATACTTCTGTAAGGGTTACACTCATTATGGCATTGTGTGTTTGGTTTCAAGATTGTATCTTGCTTTCAGAAACCATACTTTATGTTTTTATCATGTCACCCAGCCCTAATTTGACATGCTTTTAGCATTTGGAAACCTGGCGTGTGTTTAAACCCCCATGCCAGAGCTCTTGTCAAGTTGTGGGAAATGGTGATTTCGATCGGAGGTCCATTTGGAGCGTGGCTCTCCGGTAGCGTTTCTCTTGTCGTCAGCTTAGCCAAACGTCTCGCTGGTTTCCAGACCGTCTGCTGAAAACCTGTCGGGTTCAGACGCTCTGGAGTGTGTTGGACTGGACAGCTGGCGAGTCAGCGGGCACCCGCGCCGGGGTTCAGGCCGCAGCCAGACTCCCTCCTCAGGTTTTCGGAGACGCGAGAGCAGCTGAGAGCTTTAAACTCCCGCCGACATGGAGGAGCGTTATGTGGCACATCCAGAGTCTGCCTCGCCTCCCCCGTCGGTGCAGGAGCCGGTGTCAGAGGGCACGGAGAGCTCTGGGAAGTGTTGTGCGCTCGGCAAGCAGACAGAAGTGCACAATGAACCAAACAACACCCCCGCGACTCCGGAGGGAAGGAATTGGAGGGGAGTGGTGGCTCGCTGGGTGAGAGGAAAGAGTGAGGTAGCTGGGGACGGGCCGCTCCAGCCGGCAGCCAGCTCCTCCTCTGGGAACACACACAGCCTAATGAGTTTGATAGTCTGCTGAGCTCCATAAATCATGCCATGCAAAACATTTCTCCTCTCTGAATAAAAGCATTTATCACCCTCTGTTTATTCACTCACTCTCAGAAGATTGATTGGCTCACAGCAGCCTGCTGAGCAATCAGCCGTGCCGATTCCTCCATTTTCCCCCCTCTGTGTTCTTCCTCACGTTTATTTATTTATCTATTTATATATATTTTCTTCCTCTCTCTTGTCATTCAGTGGGGAAACTTCGGAAGGAATGGATGAAAGAGACGGTCTCCAACGTCGGCATCGGGATGCTCCAGTCTGTCAAGGACTACTTAGACCCCAGCAACATCTTTGGCAACAGGAACCTCCTCTAATTTCCTGTTCTTGTCCATCTTTGATCTCCGCTCCTTTTCTTAAAAAAAAAAAAAAAAAAAAAAGACAGTAAAGAAAAAAAAAAAGCATCTTGTGCATTTGGATTAATAGCTACTAAATGTGAACTTCAAACAGACAGAGATCTTTTTCATCTAACTGTCTTTCGGTGCCATTTATCGAGTTTGTTTTTCCTTTTTCTTTCGCCCAGACCTTTTCTTTACAATAATGTTGCACTCCTTATGCTCTAACAATCATTGTCCTTCACGCTGAATCTCATCTGTGCCGCGCCATCCCGGCCTCCCGCTTGTTGTCGGAGCTGAGAACACACAGCCGGCCCTAAAGTTAACCAGAAAAGATGCAACATAACCTTGACATTTGTCATACTTTGTTTATTTTAACTGTCCTCTACATATACTCGCCAGTTCCGTGCATTTGTTTTTTTTTTCCCCCCCTTCTCTCTATGTCTTCGTGTGTGTGTGTGTTTGGAGGGGGGCACTTCTTTAGTGGTCATTTCTAGATGAATGCGTTTCTAAAGCTCTGTGCCTTTCTAAAGCTTTGTCTGCCTTTCCCTTCTACACTCTGCTGGTGTGTAGCAAATCCCCTTTTGTGCAGAGAAATTGACTTTGAGAGGGTTTTTGTGCATCTTCATACGTGTCAGTCTCCAGCTCAGCCATTTCATACCCTAGTACCTTTTCTTGTACTGACCTATTGCCATAAGAGACTATTTTCTGGAGTGTACTATTATGTATGTATGTACATACGTACGTACGTGTGTGTGTGTGTGTGTGTGTGTGTGTGTGTGTGTGTGTGTGTGTGTGTCTGCTAACAAACGTTCTGGATTAAATCCCAAAGCGGCCCTTTCAAATAGTAATCTTTGCATATAACTATAAGGAATATATTCCTTGTGTGTTTTTGTAGCTGTACCAAACCCTCCATGATTTTTTACTGAGAAAGTCTGCAGAGAGGTCTGGATCCCGGTGCTCTCGTCGTACCAAAGACTCAACACCTTCAAAACGTCAGATCATCCAAATATTATACTTGTGTTCAGTCTGTTTTACAGTTCAACAGCATATGCAAATGATCTGTAAACAAAAGGTTAGATATATCACTGTTGCGAAGAATCTTTCTGTTACAGAATTGCATTTTGCTTTTTTTTTTTTTAAATCACTACGTGTGTGTGTGTGTGTGTCTGTGTGTGTGTTGCCTAAATTGGAAATGTTGGCCAGAAGTATCTCAGTTCCTCTTGTTCCCTGTTGGTGAATGTGATTGTCCAATGCTTTTTGAAAATGGGTAAAAGTCTATATGGATCTGAAAGAGGCTCGTTCCAGTTCAAAAACCGCCACACTAAGAACACTGACCCTGCCTTTTTTTTTGCCCTACTTTATTTTTGGGGTTTTTCTACATATTCCCCCTAAATGGAAGAATTTATCCGGGACTCGCCAACTAACACTGCATTAACCGATGGGGTTTCGTGGATGTTGTGTCAAACAGTTGTGCAAGCCTTTGAATGTTACGGAGTTACCCCTTTTGTTATTTTCTTTTAGACAATTGTAGTAACATTGAAGTACATTTTGTCAAAGCTGTTTGTGCAATAAATTCAACTAAAATATTCAGCAGCTTTGTTTCCTCTCCTCAAGTAATATATTTGCAGGTGCGACGTGAGGACGCATAGCAAACCAAGTCCAAACACACACACACACACACACCAGAGGTGCCTGCAACAGAAAGTTTGAATGAATAAGAAGCGAGGTAATTAATAAAACACTGTAACTGAAGAATGAGGATTAAAGAAGCACATGTTTTCACCTTTATAATGAACCTTTTTTTTGTTTTAATGCATTTTTAATGAGTAGTTGTCTAAATATTGTCCTTCCTCTATATACACTTTATGTACACACACACACATATATAGAGAGAGAGAGAGAGAATACAATGTGCCTTTATTTGTCCCACAGTTAATATGTATATATCTTTGTAGTCTCAAGGTAATAGAAATCAGTGGAGTTTAACAGAGCCCTTTCTATCCCCTCCTGACAGATTTTTTTTCAACACAAAGCCTCATCTGGGAGTCGTCTTCACCCACACAGCCACCCACACACACTGGCTGCTGACGTCACCTCCACCTTTCAGCAGCAGCAGCAGCAGCAGCCTTGGACTGTGAGACACACCGCAACCATCACCCTCCTCATTCTTGATTTAATACCCCAGGATTGTGTGAATGGATGGAAAGTGATTGCAAAAAAACCTCGGTGTTATTTCTGACTCGTATAACCGGATCTCCTCGGTTGATTCATCCGGTTGTTTATTTCAGTTTTCTTAATGATCTTTGTCATTCCGACCGGATCTCTCATTGCAAAGCGTGTAATTCCCTTCATTTATAATGCATCTGAATTAAAGGTGCAGTATTTCATTGAGACATCATACATGTGCAATTACCTGTTCGTCCACATGAAGTCAGCAGTGAGGCGGCTGAGACTGGAGGAGGGAATTGTCACTGTGCAGCTTCATGAGAAAAACAATAGCATAGAAATGACATGTAGCAGCATCTTTTTATTTAGTTGAAACAGAAACATTGCACATTTGCTTTTTCATGCCTTGGGTTTCTCTCAGTCTGGCCCTGGCTGAGGCTGAGGGTCCAAACACGCGGAAGAAACAGGTACAAGAAGCACGTTTACATTTCCAAAAAGACAAGTAGAAGTTGGCCCGTGTTTGTAGACCTAATAGAAAAATAGAACAGCGATATTCATAGTCCGCATAACATGATGCAATACGACTCATGCATTTCGATGAGATCATGTCTTTACAGGTGAAGTTCAAAATCCGAGGTATTTCTTGGCTCACATGTTCGCTACATCCTTAGCAGATGGTTGGATTTAATACTGCATAAAACATGCAACTTAAATGAATTAATCTAATTGACTTCAGTCCAGTTCAACTAAATTATACAATGAGTAGCACACAGATCCATGCCTCGCAAGGTGCACAGTCACATTTCAAATGCTGATAAACAAAGCTACAACACAATTCATAAGGCATACCCCTCTCAAGACACTACTTATAATAATAATGATAATAATAATAATAATAATCATAATAATAATAATAACTTGTCACTACATGGGCACTTGAGAACTAAAAGTATCAGAAGTCTCAGTAGTCCTCTGGATTTGATAGAAGCTTGGTGGTGGTACGTAGCATTTGTGAGCTTCAACAAATATTGGTTTGAATGTACTTTTGAACCGTATATGTTCGTTTTAGCTTCTGCAGAAGAAGCTAAAAGGAGCATATACGGTTAAAAAGTCGGAACTTTTATCAAGGCACATTGTGTGTGTTTGTGACAAGTGAGACCCTGCATTTAGAAAACAGCAACCGAAAACATAAGTAAATAAATAAATCCATATCTATATAGTGTCAAATACTTTTGGCTAGACCGGGAGAGTGGGATCAAGACAGAACCGTGGTCATTGATTTTTTTTTATTTTTTTTATTTTTTTTATTTTATTTTATTTTTTTTTACAAATTATGGCAAAGTAACGATTTAACATGGATTTCCATACGATGTAAGAATGAGGAAGCCATGCATTTTTCATTAGGATCTTAAACAAGGCACAGGAGGGGAGGAGGTGGAGCACTCAATTTGCATTGCAAGCACTGTCACAGGTTGTGCTGTCGCTGCACCGCTTGACCCTTCAGACACACGTTACAGTCTGAAGCTCACAGTTTGTCAACAGCACTTTCAGTCAACGTTGTTTTCAAACTCAATAGCCTATGTACAGATATACAGAAAAGATCTGTTACTGCCGACGAAATCCAAGTAACAGAGAGGTACCCACGGCAAAACGGCAACATTTATCTCCGATGTTCTCCACGCCCTGTTGTGCAGAAAATCTGTGCAATGCCCAGAATAGTTGAGTGAGTTCGCCGGTTGACATGTTGACACAGTGATCTGAGTTTTCTCTCTGACACGGCAAGATCAGCTGATTCATAGCTGCTCCAACAAGCTTGCAAACAAAGCTCTGTCAGACTTCAGCATGTCGAAAAACTGAAGGCAGCAGCAAAAACCTCTACCCTAGCGCCTCAAGTCTAAAGCTCATCTTTAGCAGCAAAAGCGAGGAGCAGAGCCAGAGAACCTCTGCATGCACTGCGCTCGCTGCCTCTGTCGCAGGCTGCATTTGAGAGGAAATAAGAGATCAGCTCGGAGATGCCAGCAGAAACTAACTTACTGATTTCAAGGGTGTCATGTCAGTACCGCTGCTGCTACAGCAGGGGCTGCTGCCCATTTTCGGGACATTGCAGCCGCTGGTTTCTGAGCTGTCACCACTGCAGGGGCTCGCCGGGGCAGAAACACTGTGGCCACGCTGTCTCTGGTTGTTAAGCTCCTCCCATTTGGCCCTGTTTGCTCTGATCATGTCAAGCATTGGCTGAAGTTTAGGATTCAACTGGACCAAAGTCTGGGGAAAGAATAAAAAAAAATTTCACATGAAAGATATAGCACTGAGAACAGCGAAGGTCACTGGTCATTTCAAAACAAAGCATTGATATTTATCCAGGTTGAATGATATATTGGGAAAAATAACCCAAAAATGAATTAAAATCTGGTTTATTTTGACAAATACTGCCAAGGAAAGTGTCGGGTTATTTTAGTTGGAATGGGTGGTATTACCGAAAAAGGCACAAAAAAAAAGGAGAAAAAATCAGCACATAATTCATCAAATGCAACAATTACAGAAAACAACCGGCTACAATAACAAGGACATACAGGCGGTTCTGGCTCTTATTGAAATAACCGCCCTCTCCAGAGGCGAAGCTCATGTAAGCCGGAGATTAGTTTTTTGTTGTTTTTTTTTTTCCACGTTGAACGCTTTGCTCAGAGCCTTCGGCCACCACTTAATAAATCACCTGAGAGCGCAGAGGAGTTTTGTTGCCTCTGTTCCCGCTAACATCGTCCGAGGCCTCGTCGGATTTCCGAGGAAGGTGTGTAAGTACGTTTTCATTAACCCCTGTTTCATATGCAAATATGACTCACGAGACTTCATTAACGAGGAGTAACCATTGTAAAACGAGAATGAAGCAAACACGCGTGATAATGCACTGGAATTCAATATAATGACTTTTGGTTTTTTTTCTGTCCTGCTAACAAATGAACACATCTCTCATGGCGGTTGACCGTGTGGCGAAGTTCACACATTTGAACTTGATCTCTTTGTAAGAAAAAACAGGAAAAAATAAAAAAGAAAACACCCACTTGTTTGAGCAGTGCTGATACTGCATTCATCAAGGGCTGTGAAAAATATATAAATAAAAAAAAAAAAATGTGCACCTCAATAATTCATGACGCTCTGTGAGGAATGTGCCACTACTTCTGAAGCCAAGGATGCCTAGCAACATCATGGCACAATACAGATTTCCATTTACATCATCTCAGATAATAGGTGTGTGTGCAAATGGCTGCATGGCAAGTGGCTTTTTTTTTTTTTTTTTTTTCTAAAAAAGCGCACAAAGTATTGACTTTTTTTGTGTCTGTCTGCTCCCCCAGCTGCAAGAGGAGAATTCTCCAAAGGAAAGTGATTCTCCACGCTGTGTATCCACTGCGGGACACTGCCGTTTTTCCAAAGAGGTGCGCCGAGGAAGGAGCGGGGAGAGACCGTCGTGTGTGTTGGGATATAAAAAACAGGAGCTTATATAATAGGGGTGGGGGGGGATTAATATTCCACCGTGTAGCGAGCCGCCACCACCAGGAGATGGAGATCAGCGAGATCAAGAGTGAGATCTCTTCCGCCCACGAAAAAAAATCCCGCTGCCTCTGAACTTCCTCTGTTCTCCCCCTCGTGAGTTTAATTGGCAGCAGTGTGTTTGTAAGCTCCACATCTGCATTCTCCAAACATCAGCTTTTACACAAGGCTGCATGGAGACGCCCCGCCGCACACACATGCAGACATCACACCGTTTTTATGCTTTTTATCTAAAAGCTATGTACAATAACCAAGGAACTTTATGACACAAATAATTCAGTGCCTATGGTACCGACTGGTGTGTTTGCGACTCCGAATGTTGTGTTTAATGTCAGTGAAAAAAAAAGGCGAGGACATCCTCCTGCAAAGACGGTCCAAAAAGAACCGTTCTGTCCTTGACGTCCTTTCACAACTTCTAATCCGTCTGACGCGCTTCCTTTCATAAATTTGCCTGCAATACGCCTCATCGTTTAACAGCCCCTGATCTCCTCCGTACACCTCTGCTTCCTCCCACACAGCCGCCGCCGCCGGTGACAGGAGGGGGGTAAGTGGCCTCGCTTGACGTCACTGAGGAAACGGGCACGCGGGCGAGGACAGAACGCAGATTCCCCCATTCACGCTCAACTCAAAGCCCAGCTGTCATTGGCTCCTCCAAAGCGAGGCCTTTATCTGAACAAAGAGATCAGATGCTCCCTCTGCGAGCAAAATCGCCTCTAAAGCACACGTGTCAAACTCAAATACGCAGGGGGCCGACATTTTTAAAAAATAGTACAAGCCAAGGGCCGGACTGGTTCAATGTTTATTGAAAACTTAATGAAATGACCTTATTGCACATATCGAACCTGGAACTAACTAAACCTATAAGTTACGGCCTGCCTTCTTTTCCTTTCGGTCGCTCCCTTCAAGGGTCGTCACAGCAAATCAATCCTCTTCTGTCAATCCAACTGACTTCATGTCCTCTCTCCCTCCATCCATCTTCTCTGGGTTTTCCTCCAGGCCCCCTGCCAGGCAGTTCCAACCTCAGCGTCCTTCTACCAATATATTCACTATCCCTCTTCTGTACACGTCTAAACCATCTCAAACTCTATCTCAGAAACATCTGACACTGATGGACTCATTCCTGATCCCCTCCATCTGCGCCACTCCCAAAGAGAACCTCAACATCTTCATCTCTGCTACCTCCGGCTCTGCTTCTTGTCTTTTCCCTAATGCCGATGTTTAAAAATCAGACGGGGCCTTTCTGTGTGGAGTTTGCATGTTCTCCCCGTGTCTGCGTAGGTTTCCTCCAGGTACTTCGGTTTCCCCCACCACTAAAAAACATGTACAATAGGTCGGGTTGAATGAGAGTGTTTTTGTGAGCCCAACTGTGGAACAACGGATGCAAATTAGCCCATGGCTACAATCCGGAGTGGTGTATTTACATGCATGTCTCATGTGTGCTCATTAACATGCACTGTCCCAACCAAATAAACAAATAAAAAAATATATATTATTATTAATGTTGTTTTATACTATAAAACAACTTAAATCATCAAATAAATTATACAAAAAAATTAAAAAAATAAATTTAGTTGCATTTATCTGCAACTCCCCCCACAACGCCCCCCCCAAAAATCCTTCAAAGAAATATAAAATCCTGTAGTAGCAAGAGAAACCAGCGGTGCATTGTGGGACTTGTAGTATTATGGTGGCACCCACAATATACTTGCAGACAATTCTAATTGTAATTGTATGTTAGAAAAAGATTCACAGACCTTGAGTCTGACACATGTGCTCTAAAAGGACCGCTAGCGGTCGAGAGACATTCGCCTGCAGCAAAAGTCCGCCGTCTTACTGAATATGCAGCTGCAAAAGAAATCTGAGCGGTGGAAAATTTCATTGCCTTCAAGTCTATGAGATGAAGTGTTACCTCGTAAAGCGGCGCGCAGATTCCATCGATCCACTCCAGCTGAAGCCCCGGCAACTCGTCCTTCCGGTTTCGATCAAAGATGGCCTGAAACACAAAACCGAGCCTCCTTTGATTTTTCTGCTGCGTTCGCTCCGCTCCAAGGAGGGTCACCGGGGCTGAAGGTTCGACTCCCGGGCTGGCGTATTTCCGCTGCACCTTCTGCGGCGCGAATTTAAGAGACTCCACAGAGGCTGCGTTTCAGAGATAGTTACCGGGCTGTGACTTAGAAGTTAATATTTAATTTCAAACACCCACACACACACACCGAGTCGAGCAGGTTCGACACAAGGAGCAGACCTGAGGGTACCGCATTGCTTCTTTCATAGAAGAGGCAATGTGGCCCGGCATGATTAGTGAACAGTTAATTACACACGGTGGGCTTTTTCTTTTCTTTTCTTTAAAAAATGGAAATGTCTCTCCTCAATCAAACCGCAGTCTTTTGTTGTAGAGCCTTAGAAACTAAAACATCTACATCAACTTAATATCTCCATCAAGACCAGTTTTAATCTCTCTCTCTCACAGTGGACCTGATTTCCACGGCATAATTCACGCTCCCTCGTCCCCATCACCGAATCTCGATCTCTATCTCGATGGAATAGATTCTTCAGGGTATGATGGGATGTCCGACTCTAAGAGTAAGAAGACTCTCAGATGAGGGGTGAAGAAGTTCAATTCCAGTTGCCACGACACGAAGCTTTCGACAAGAATCACTATGACCTTGATGACTGAGAACATCAACAGACATACTGGAGTCGGCAAATGAACCCAAGAGTTTGATATCCCGGATAAGGTCCGTATCGGGGTCATCTGAAAAGGTCAGCGGATCGACAGATGTGAGGTTCACGTGCGTGTATTTGGATTCAGATGAATTAAGGTGATCGCTGCTTTGTCAACGCAGACTCAAAGTTGGTCGGGACGGTGGGACCTGGCGGAGATCCATCGGAAAGGCCAGAGGTGGCAACTCATTGGACGTTACTTTGATTACATCAACGACGTAAGGTGAGGCTTCAAGAATCTTCTGAAAGTCAACGGCAGCTTCCTTTTTTTAAAAGTTTAAATCAGAGAGTTAAAAAACTGCGAGTGGAAACAAGTGACCCAACAGAACCGACAAACCAACAAATCGGCCGAATGAATAGAAAGTTCCATATTTGCTTTGAGTCAGGTGTGGGAGGACTGAACAATTGTTACACCGTCTGTGGTTTATTCTGGCTGCCGCAGCCAGTAAGCGCGGCAGCCAAGCTGACATCTCATTTTTCTCACGCTAAAAGACACGACCTCTCGTGTTTCCCTACCGAGCGGCTGAGACTGCAGAGACGGGAGGTGAGAGGATGTACTCACAGAGGGCGTGAGCTTCAGCTCCGATCTTTCTCTGTCTCCCTGCTCGAAGAACTCGCTGGTCACCAACTCTGCAACCTGGGACCATGGACAGACGTGTTGTTTAAAAAATGCATTTTTAGATATTTCATTTTATCTCCTTTGGTTTCTCACCTTGCGGGATATTTCCCACGGTTTAGTGACGGCACCGAGATCGCAGGCTGTCATCATCATGGATCTGACGAGAGAAAGAAAACGTCCAATTTTTTCTTTTTTTTCTTTTTTCTAAAATCAGCTTAAATTGTAAGTGATCGGCACGCGGTTTTCACCTGCACATGTCTCTGTGAGCTTTCACATTCCAGTTGTATTCTCCTTTGCTAACCAGTTCAAAGAATGTGCTTCTGTTTCTGTGGGCAAACAGGACACATCTGTATGGGCGCGTGCAAGTTACATCAAATCCACAAGGTGGCAATGTGTCCAAAAAAAGAAGCTTGACAACCCCAGTGCAGAAAAGTATCAGGAGACAAAAGGCGGTCAGTGTGTGTTACTGTCAGTAACACACACTGGGAGCACACTGCACCCTCTGGAGATTCTCTGTCTGAATGATGTTGGCGTTTGTCATACTCAAAGTAAAGCGTGAGGTCCGTGGCCAGAATGGACTGCTTCAGCAGCTGCATGAGGTCGCTGTATTCCGTGGACGACAGGTTAGAGAAGATATTATGACCCTGCGGAGACGCATAGAGAGATAACATAAATCATACTTTTGAGAAAAAAAGAAAAGCAAAAAAGGGCACTTTCTTAACAGACAGCGAGGCTGTAATAAAAGTAGGAATAAGTCCCTGGATAAATTACCGATTATATTTGTGCAAAAGGGCGGGGGGTTTATTTACTTTAGGAAAACGTCCGTATTGCCTTGAACATAGATCTCCCTTTATCAAGATGTACTTCAGTAAAAGCTTGACCATTAAGTTATTATGGTTCCAGCTTATCAAAGATAACTGGATTTTGGACATATGGCGCAGCGTTGGTCGATAAACAAATAAAAACCCAGCCCGAGTGATGGAAATAGGGCATCTGTTCAGTTCTACATCATTCAAGCTTTGAATATTCAGCCTTCGAAAAAGCTAATTTTAAAGAATTTCTTAATATATCCCTAGTATTGATGTATGATTCTCAGAATATTTAAACCTCCCTGAAAGGCGCATCTAGAAATAGGTTGAAAATACTGTTCACATTTGATCTTAAACAGAGAAATCCACACTGTGACGTGCAAGAGCACAGGTGAAAACAGAACCTCCTCCACAATCACGTGAATTCATGGTGTATCAGAAAGAAGGCTGAAATGCAATATTATTTTTTCAGAAGTATTAGCTAGTAGCCTGGTGTAAAGTATTCATCTGCTGGGTTGGGTTTTACAAGGGTCATTGCAGGTAAACTGAAGAAATGCAAAATCGTGCGAGATTATAAATTCACAATTATGCAAGATGCACATTAAATCTTTATGAGATGTAGAGCTTCAGATCTACAAGAAAAAAAACGTCACAAAATTCACAATTGAAGCGGTATAAATATCCCAAATTATGTGAAGGGTGTGACTTCTTCCAGCTTTATCTCATAATTTTTCCAATCATATTTCACAAATCTGTAGCTTGATGATGACAGAAAAGTTGTTTTTTTTTTCATTTCACCACCCCAACTAATTTCCCTTCTTTTTTCAAGTTAAATCCCTTACATGCATTGTAATTCATCGTTTATTAATTGTCTGTATCATTTATTGCATTATCCATTACATATGATAATCATATAACAACTATAATAATAATAATATATTATTATTATTATTATCATTATTATTGTTGTACAATTATTATATATAATAGATAATACAATAAATGATACAGACATTGTAATTTATCATTCATTCATTCCCTGTATCGTTTATTGTGTTATCTATTATATATAATAATTATGTAACAATAATAATGATATATTATTATTATTATTATTATTATTATTATTATTATTATTATTATCATCATTATCATTATCATTATTATTATTATTATTACTATCAGTAAATTGGTCAACAATTAACTTGCTATGTTTTTCAACATCACTTATCAATTACTTCTGACAAATAAATTATATCAGCTGCTCGTGGTTGTGAAGAAGGCACAATTTTTACTAAAAACCTGAACAACTACTTTTCGGTTTAAGTTAGACTATTGTGTTATTTGCATGCAAATGATCAAGTATCCCTTCCTTATCCCTCTGCAAATACCCTCTTGCCGCGGTTTCGCCCAATGCTCCCACAGTAGACATGTGGTACATATAAAAGTTGTAAAATCTGCAGCTGTCAAGTCTGGGCACATTATGCCAACAGGCCTGGAGTGGCCAATATGCTTATCATTAAAAAGAAAACACTTGTGTTGTTATTATCCGGAAACAAGTCACTGAGTAAATTTGGAGTTGTTATTTTTTTGCTTTTCATCTAATGTGGTTAGACAGAAAGGCAGCCGGTGTTATGGTTATACAACTTGCAATATTAAATAATGTGCACGAGCGAGAGGAAGGCATCCCCTGTTCATCCTGTCTCGCATCACACACTGGCCTCCCGTTCACCTCCCCGGGAACCACCTCCGAAGGGCTGAACGGCCAGAGTCGCAAGAAGGATGATGTGGAAACTGTAGCTAAAATGGGCCATTATGAGACTATTCCTAATTGAATCCTTTGTTTTTCTTTGAAGACTCTATAAAACAGCCGCGGGATCAGCCTGCGTGTTTCTGCAAAAGACCGAACAATGTAATATCAAAGACGTTCGTGAGGAGACGAGGCGGGCGGCGAAACACAAAGTCAGGGGCGATAAAAGTAAACAGAGAGATACAAAAGCGGCGTCTGACGTTTAAAAGTTTACGTTTTAATTAATGGTTCACGCGGGCCTGGCGGACCGGCTCGTGAGCTTTCTCTCTTCTCCTTGAATTAGCCACACTATTCATTTATATGCTAATGGGACAGGGGCAGTTCAACCCCTGTATCAAGAGAAACCATTATGATATTCCGAGCAAACATTTGTCAGCTTACTGTGTTGTCAGCGCCGTGATAATGAAGCCACTGGAAGCGACCCCACTGAGCCTCCACACAGCTGCTCCCTCAAAATGTCTTTAATTACAAGTTCACACAAACCCAGTCACCTGGCAAAATGTCTCTCTCAACCAATTACCACCAAATTTATCCCTTCTGTAATTACATTGATTTGAGGGCAGCGTGAGATATTTGTTTACTCTTTCACATACTACAGTCGCTGAGGCGCCACATGTTCGCCTTCAAGTTCAATTAGTGTCGGCCCCTTTCACTGTTTTCAAGAGAAATCCGGTCTCTGTGGTAAAAGACGGAGAAGAGGTAAGAAACGGGCGGGGTGTAATTTACTTATTCACCGAAGTGCCGGTCAAGGTAAAATATTGACCTAATTTTAGCAGCACGAGAAAGGTCAGGAGGCCACTAAAATCATTTAAGTTGATCCTGCGGGGAATCACGGATGTCCCTCGAAAATATCTTTGCGATTTGTCCGACAGCTGCGAAGAGAGACGCCTACCGACAAGTCCGACGGCAGCTTCCAAGCTGCAAAACGGGGAACGCGAATGAGATCGGAGTGTATCAGAAATGTTGCAGACGGGTAGCGTGCCGCCATTAGCATCTGCGCAACATCTGGTTAATTGCAACAGAGCACGATTGAAACTCGGCGCACCTCGCTTTGCAGGATCATGACGGCGTGGTTGAAGTGGTGATGCTCCAGCGTGGCGGAGGTCCCATAGAGCAGAGCAAGGGCTGATCCCGTCCTGACACACACACACACACACACACAGGGAGGACACTGTGAGCCTTCGACTTGTGCCGAGCAAAACATAGTGATGTAATCCCTCATAAAGCAGCGGTTAAAATTCGCCTCTTCAGCGTGGAATGTGACCATCATCTGTTGCTTTGCTGAAAACACCAACCTCCGTATGTTTCGTTGTTTATTTTTGGGTTTGTTTGTGCTCCTACAGATCCGTCATAGAGCGCGCTGTTCTTTAAACACCTGACTTCTTAATGAGTGTTTCCACAAAGTGAATAGAGCATCATTAAAAATGCAGTAAGATATAATAAGGCTGGGTAATATGGAGGAAACACATTCTTGATATTCGATTGTGTTTTTTTTCCAAGATACCTGCCTAGGTATAGGAGATCCTTTGTTATATGCACAGCTGTTTCCTGAAGAAAACAAAAGGTAGTCCAATTCAGAATGCAAAAGAAGCACAGTTACTTATTTGCGCTTTAAATTCACAAATAATTTCTTAATTCCGGTTACAAGCTTTTTAATGATTTGACACTGAAGTCGCTGTAATTCTGAAATCACTGTCTGATTCAAAATCTAGATGTGGATTTCAACCTGGCTCTCCTAGGAGACATCGGTATTCTTTCGTACCACAAATGAATAATATAGCCATTTTTTTCCCCAATTCATCTATCAGACGACTGTACTGGCCATTTATTACCCCCCATATAAATCCTCAGCTGCCAAGTCAACAGCCAATCCATAAAATGCATGTCAAAATAACAAACAGTCATAGTCTTATGAATGGATGAGGCCCCTTAGTACACATTCATATCTCGCCTTACACACATTACAAAACAAGATGATTAATATATACATACTTTTATTTAACTTTGTTTTCCCGACTGACCGATAACAACACACTCTGTAACTTCATTTACGCCGGATAAGAAAATATGAACTGTCCATGTCAGGCGAGTTGAAGGGGCCCCGGAGGTCAAAGGGCACCAACCTAAACAACCCAGTGCTTAATCGGTGATCGATCGTGTTTGTCAGATGATACGCAAATACTGAGAATGATATCGGTAAAGCGGCAAGCGGAGGACGATGGTCAAAACGTCATTGATCACCAACATCCAAACATTTACAACAACAATAATAAGATTAATGATGATGCTAATGATAATGGTCATTAATAATAACAATGACAACAGCAAAAATAACAATAATAATAATGATAATATGATTTGCTTCCTCTTACCACATTGGATTCATATTCTATATGCTGTAACAACCTTGGAAAGGGCAGGACAAGGACCTCGACGTGGTAACAGCTAAGCATCCCACTCTGAATGTGCTCAGAATCGGCAGTGTTTACAGTCTCTTCATTAAACAGAAACTTATATAAGCCTTATACAACTTGCCACTTGACTCTTGCTGATCTGTTACAGACAACTGCAGGTAGGAAAACATACTATAAACCGCGCTTAGGACGGACTGTGTGTGTGTGTGAGACAACAGAGAGCGTGCAAGAAACAGACAGAAGAAGATGAATTCGTACTTTGCCTGAAAAGCGTTGTTTGTGCCTCGGTGGTCTAAGTCATGACACACACAGCCAACGATGAGAGCTAAGATCTCCACTTCTGTCAGCGTCTCCTGGAAGCCTGCCGTCTGATTGGCACAGAGAAAGACGAGGCCAGTGAGAAAAACAAACACTTTTGTGAACCGCGTCAACATTTATTTTTTTTATGCGCTCTTTTTATGATGCAATGAGAAGTGCTGTTGGAGAACAGAAATGCAACGCCAGAACAGCAGCTTGATCCTCAAACACGGCGTCTTCGTAAAATGCCACTGGGACCGCGGTAACGCAGACACACACGCGGATTTATGACTTGGATGAACGGGTTCTGGGGGCCGTGTGCTGAGCGTGTCACTATAGGTCATTGCTTGGATTGCAGCTTGGATAGCGATGCTTCCAGCCTGCTCATTAAAACACGTGTCAGGGGGCGGACAGGGACCCCTCAACGGCTTACACACTCCTCTTTCATGTCCCGTGCCGACGATCCATTCATATTTGACATCTTGCCTTCGTTTTGTGCTCAATTAAACGGCCTCAGAGTCAAAATGTAGTAATCCCCTTGTAATTCTCTCTAAATGAATACTAATATGTGTCCTTTTCATCACAGAATGAACAGTTTTTATGTTTGCCATTGAGCAGAGAAAACACACAACTGTCTGTGTTTCATTCACACGTGTTCGCACATGTCACTGGACACACTGCGGCGGATATGATTAAGTCGACGAAGAAGAAAGAAGGAAATCTAATTTGCTATCCCCTCTTGGTGGTTTTCCTCCTCCTCACAGCTGTAGGCTAATTCAACTCTTGGTGGTCACGTTTCTCTGATTTTAGGAAAGGCTTGACTAGAGGCTTGGCAAAACGCTGATTCACTTAGAATATCAACTAGATGTGATTTTGCATCATGGAAACACCATCTTACTGTATATGTTACTGTGTTATTACAATGTTACAACCAGACTCCGCTTATTCTGCTTTTGTGGTCTCATAATTCTGAACTTCGTTGATGTTGATAAACTCTTTCAGTAGCCAATTTCACAGTCGGGTGAAATTGGGGAAAATTCAGGTCACCTTTAAAAAGCTAATTTATTTGAAGATTTAATGAGAGTCTGTTTAAATAATGACAACAAATTCACCTGTGAGGCTGCGAGAAACACAATTTGAACGAGAGCCAGCAAAACATCAGCGAACGGTCATACATCCGCGTCGTACGTCTTGATCTTTTGATAAATTTCAATATCGAAACAATCGAGCGTGAATATGGTGATGTCAATTTCCTCCATTGAGGCCGTAGCAGATAAAACCTTTCAATGGACTTTCATTCAGCACACGTGATTTGCATCCCTCTGGATATTTACCGTCAGCATGGCGAACATGCATTGGCAGACGTTGAAGGCGTGCCTCCAGTTGTGGTAGAGAACCATACGGTAGTTTTTTCTAACAGTCAGAAGCCATCTGCACAGAGTCTGGACGGACAGAGGGAAGAGAGAGAAAGGAACATGTGATCGGCGGTCGGCTTTAAGAGGACGCATTGGGTGTAGGCTACCGAGAAAGAGAGCATTCCGGGCAGGAAAAGAAGATTACACGAGTTGCACCTCATAGTCGATCTTGAATTTGGGCACCATCCCCAACTCTATGAACATCCTGAGAGCCGCCGTTATCATGGCGTCGACATCCAGGGAGAAGTCATCGAAGGAGAGCTTATCGATGCCCAGCTCGCACACCAGGGGGATGTTAGCGGCCTGTTATACATCGCGGTGGGAGAAATAAAAAAACCAAAACACAGAGACGGAGAAAGAGAACATGAGTTCGGCGAGCCGAGGAGGATGGAGAGGTCAGACAATCATCACACTCCGAGGGCTCATTCAGAGAGGGTTAAAATTAATGAGGGAGCACCGCTAAAGCGTTCCACTGTTGTTTACTCGGTGACAAAACTAGTTGTTCGGTGGTAATTATCAACAGCCATTTTTCCGCCGTTATTCAAACAAAAACAATTCACATAAATGATTCCAATTAAGCATATTCATACTGATGTGTCATGTCCTTTGTCCTCAGCATGGTTTAATGAGCACAGCGACTGTCTGAGCAGATATATCCCTCCTGGCTTTAAGCATGACCATTTATTGCTGCTGAATCTGCATCTCGTTCCGATAAATCAAAGTTCTCCGAGCGTTCGCCGTTATAGATCGAGTACGACGAGCGTTTTATCTTTTCTCGCCCTCGCCGGAGTCACAACTCTACCTCACAAATGTTTCCCGGTCAGTTCAGCAGGTATCCCCCCCCCCCTCCCCCCTCAGCCGTTTGAAATTCAAATCTCCCGGTTACGGAATTTCGTTTGTTTTCACTCCGGTGGAATCCCAGTCAAGCGCACTCCTCCATAAGGCACCGTAAGTAGAGCAGTTATGGAAGGGGGTGGGGGTGTTTGGCGAGGATGGGGTGGGTGGGTGGTTGGGGGTGCAGAAAGCAGAGCACAGAGCTGAATGTGGGGGCTGAAAGATCACACAGGCACGCTGAAAAGCGGGGTTCCTACTTTGCAGTAATGGTCACATGGGAAAATCCTTCACATGAAAGTGCAGGGAAAAAAAATAGGTCATATTTATGTTTCACAAATGTCACGCCAATTAAAAATGTAGATTTTTTTCATTTTTCATCTTTATAAATAATACATAGAGAGGTATTATCAATTGATTGTGGTAATCCATTCCAAATACCGCAATTAGTATATTTACTTTGGGGAATTCTCTCATATTTATGACGCATGCCTGCACAGTTCTTCACAGGAACTGGAAAAGGAAGTCAAGAAGGCAGACTGTCAATAATCCCCTCTGATGACATAGATTTTTCTTTTCTAATCCATTATAGCAAATAAGAGATTGTCATTTAGGATATCTTAATTAAAAGGCCCGGAGGAAAAATCAAATGCATTCTGAAATAGATATCAGACACTTTTGTAAACAACGGTAATTAGCTGTTACCGTCTTCCATCAATTTTCCATTTCATTTTTTCATTCAGAATTTACAACACTGTGAGTGGAAAAACCTTTCACGGCAATTGAATTGAAGACTATGTCGGCGCTTTCATTTTGACTTCCATTGAAATGATGAAATGTTTTCATTCTGGACTTTTAAGTTCAGCACTGTATTCTAGTTTGGGAATATTCAGTCGACTGATGTAAATCCAAGAGAGGGGGGAAAAAAAGAAAAAAAAAATGCGGAGAAATATGTAATGACGGTAATTGCAAAGTGTCAGTTACCTTGAATTTGTCAACTTCAGTCTTGGAGCAAGTGGCATGGTAAGAAAGAACCTGAAAAATAATGAGATCCGTTTCATGTGTGGTATTTCTCAAATCATTAAAATACACAGTTAAGGCTCCCCGAGAACAGACAGATGTGTCTGAAAATACCTGAACGCCAGTCTCGAGCATCTCGACCGAGAGCATCTCCCCGGTTAGGGAAGTCAACGCTCGTGTCGAGATTGCTCGACAAGAACATCTGTGTCAACCCCGAATCCGTCGCCATGTACCCTGCATTTCCTGAGAGAAATACCTTGCAGAAAAACTGCAGTTGCTTATTTGATCATAAACGCTCATGTTTATTCAGCGCTGCCAGGAGCAATGCATCTACACATTAGTTTGTTCATAGGCTTTCCCTAAAAATGCTTCATTTCTCTGTTCTCTTCTTTTTCCCTTCTTGAAGCAGAAAGGTGCGAACTGACCATAATGCAAGCGGAAGCTCCCCATTGTAATCTTAGGATGTACAGTAACGGCTGAATAGTGCTGAAAGGCCACATACTGTGGGGCGGATGAAGGATTGTATATCCCTGCCTCTCATTAATTTTCAATAAAACCTTTGTGGGGAGGTTATCTACAAGTCGAGATCAGCACTTTTTTTTTTTTCCATATGCACGTGCTAGTGGAAAAATGAGAATAAAAGAGGAGCTAAACATGAAGACCAGGGGGAGAGTCAGTGGACGTTTTTTTTTTTTTTTTTTCCTAAATAGCCATGCAGCATCTGTGGCTTCTTTTGACATCTGTATTTCAATACAGAGCATATGTCATCCTGAGAGAGAAATTGATATAAAAGATAAAAAAACATGGGGGAAAAAAAATGATCTGAAGAGAAAGACAAACCAAAACAAAATAAGCCTAGAGGTATGATGACATGAAACCGGAGCGGAGGGCGGGAGCAGTGAAGCGATCCTAAGTGACTTTTGGGTTGACAAAGCAATGTTATTTCGCCAATGTGCATGTTTTCATTTCTGCACAGAAGGGTGGAACTGAAATAAGAGGCGGTGCTCTTACGTCCAAAGCCACGGACTGCTTTGCCCAGGATTTCTTCACTTGGTCGTACATAATGGTGTTGTTGATGCCCAGTCCGCAAAATATTACAAACGCCTAGAAGAATGCAAAAAAAGGTCAAATCCGTCGCTTTCTCACACACCGAATCTAATCTACTATACTTTATCAAAACCTCAAAGTAATACAAGTACTACCTCAAAGAGTCGCTGGTCTGCGTCATCGAATGGTTTGCCATCAAGCCTGTTGAGCACTTGGGCGACGCCTGTGACACAAAATTGACCAAAAAAACAAAAAAAAAACCAGGAATAAATGCCATTTGTGATTTTACATTCAACCTTCCTCCAGAATCAAACCCACATATTCCACGTGACTCCAACTGAAATACAGCGTTCATTAAATTCAAACTCACAAACATACATCTATCACATAAAGACCCATTTCGAGAATGCTACTGTAGCGAAGCGGTTTGGGGAAAGCGCTAGAAAATATATTAATTGACTATAAAAAAGATGTGCACGTTCCCTTTATTGTGCATCAGCGTACACACATGCTGATGTAAAACGACAAATGTGCAGAAAAAGGACATTCAATTAATGTTATCTTTGATTGCCATTGTCAACAGCGCTGCAGTCATAGTGAAGTCTTTTTATTTGACAGAGGTGCTCTGGATATGCAGCTTTCCTCGCTCTAATTAAAAACAGAAAAGGTTTTGTTGATAGACACGGCCCAGACATTTAATTGATGGACCATTTTATTGTTGAAGAACGCGGCACATTGTGGGTGGTTGAACTAAACCTGCCGATGCAACCGCGCGCTTCCGATTCATTTTATGTCGCTGAGTTGAAAAAGGATTAGCACTGTAGCTAAGATTAATATTCATTGTGGTGTCATTAAATTTAAAACACGGGCCTAATGTCTTCTTAGTCCTTATTGCTCCCAGTATAATAAGCATGTAATTTCTGATGATTTGCGGCACGGATAGCAAGGTGCTATGCTGAGGTACGAAACATTCTTACTGTAGGAGAATAATATGCTGCGGTATTTCTTAACACGCCCATTAGAATAATATTGTGAAATATAGAACTCTTAAAATGCAAAAGCAGTACCGGGAAGCCAAATACTGATAAACCAGCTGTTGTCATAACCAGAGTAGCCCATCGTCATTTTGATATATTTCTGTTACAGAGTGTGTTCTGTTGTATTTTTAATGAGTTGTCTTGCAACCCTGGTAGAATGGATGTTGAGTTTTATTGTGTGGAAAGTACTGCGAAAGTACAGTGTAGTATGATATAGTAATGTGAGCTTGGAAAAGGACACCGCGTTAAAATATGACCAAATGTAAGGGAGGGGGGGCTCAGCAGGCAACATTTAATGCCTGATATCTAAAAAGGACAAAATGAAACTTCTGCTGTTGGGGTTTAATATGAAGCATCCATCCACGCTGAGTCAAGCTGGCAGGAGATCTGAATCGTGACCCTGGACATTACCAGATGACCAGACACAATTTCTCTAGTGACCTTTTCTTATTTATTTTTATTTTATTTTTTTGCATTGAAGAATAATCTTGAATTTAAGATGTCTCAAGCAAACTTTTAGAACTCTCTTTTTGAGGGTTTTCCCAAAACACGCAAACGAGATATTGCGTTTTTTTATAGGTAATGTAATGTATTCCATTTATGAGAGTTGTGCCTCAAAGTATGAATACTAGCCCCATATCAAACCTTTAGAATACGTAATGAAAAATACAATTCATTTTTCGCGTACATAAAACTAAACACAAATTGAACCAATCTTTGTTACATGGATTTCAAATGATCGGTTTAGAGCAAGAGCTCGCAGTAATTAGATTTGACGTTGCAGTTTTCTCCCACAGTTCCGTTAGTCTATTTGTAATACCTACAGCCATATTTCCGTGCGACTAAAATTTGAATGAGCTCCAGGTAACCTTTGCGTATGATGCAAGGACGTTCATTCTCTAATTGAATGTATCAGTGACTGGAGAATTTCATCTCTGCTGCTTTGTTTGGAAAATGGTTTTTCACTCCAGGTCCTCAGGTGCCGCCCACACACTGCAATTTTTTTTTTTTTCTCTCTCCACTCACTCCTGTTCTTTTCCTTCCCGCCTTCCCCCTAACAAATGCACCAACACCCACACAAAAAGTAAGTACACAGAGAAAATACACACACACTCACACACACAAATACACACAAGTCCTTACTAATTTTTTTGCAGCACACATGCTGATCACTTTTCACTCGAATCAAACTAATGACTTCCCGTGTCAGATCTCAGCGGAGCCGCTTTCTCGGCTCCTCGCAGCAATATCCAACACCAAAAACCGAGCCGAGAGATCAATGATTTATCAGGGTGTCAGAGTGGAGTTAACCTGGGGCTGATACACAAACACAAAGCATACAACAAGGGAGCACCACCTCTAAATGTGGAGCGACGGTGCAACGTGGATCTTATCAAAAGCGTGCTCCCGCGCCTTCTGTCTCCATTTAGCTAAAACCAGGCATGATGAGGAGCCAGGTTTTGGATCATGTTAACGCTGAATTTCTGAATGCGTCTGATTTGTTGTTGGCAAGATAAGTTGCGCAAATCCCTTTTTTTTTTAAGCATTTACTGCACATCTTTTCCAGGCAGAGGGTCTTTTACTTATTCAACATGACAACTCCCGAAGGCCATACCTGTCAAGGTCCGGAACACCGACCTCAACCCCATCGTACACCTTTTGGATTAATTTGAGCCACAACTGTAAACAAGGCTTTGTCACCCATCATCGGAGGCTAAAGGCAGCGGCAAATCTTTTCCACGCACTTCTGGCTACAATGTTAACTCCATTTATCAAGATTGAACACATCCCTCCCCCAACGGGGTTAGACGCAGTAGATGTATGAAGCTGATGTGAGCGCTGAGAGGCTGAAGGAGCTCTGTTTCACTGAATAGTAGAAAAATCTTAACATCTTGGAAGGACGAGAGAAGAATTCAAAAAGAGTTCCAATAGACCCTGTTTATAATCTGTTTAGACTTCATATTTATGATTTAGTTTTGATAAGAATAAAAAAGGTGAGTATTTGAGGAATGATGAGTGGGTCTAGTGATTTCCCTTTCACTCTCAGCGTTATCTCTGGAAATATATGATGCCGGTGCGGATAAGCCGATTACGATATAACGGGAGAAAATCAAGCTTGTTAACTTACCAATGATTTGATGGTTGCTATTCCAGATAGGAACACAAAGCACCGAGCGAATGTGGAAGTCGGAGAACTGGTCTGCCTGAAACAACAATGGGAGGGTGGAAACATGAAAAATAAGGATGAAATTGCATTTGCATTGAGAATGTATTTCCATACAGTGAACATAGCATTATACCATTGTATTATCGTAAGTGATAATTCAGTTATAATCAATAAAAGTATTTCATCAACACCATATGTCTATTTCTACACCAGTAACCCTCCATTTAAGACACATCTCTGTTTGTTAGAAAACTGCTCTTAGGATTAATCGAGCACTACTGGCAGTAGTATTGCAACTCTTAAAACAACACCCACCTCTATAGGATTAAAACTGCGCATAAATTGTCGTCTCACCACAGGAGCATTCATTTTGCGAACATGTCCCGCTTGTAGGAGTCGAAATGCGGATATGTGGAGATATAGAATCTATATCCGCAGTGTGGGAAAGCCTTTGAAATGAGTGACAAGAAGCAAGTCACCACATCTATTCAATTCACAGTTCCTGCTGGTAGCTTTTCCTTCCAGCCAGGTGGCCGTGGTGATGCCATGAATGATTGATGAGTGATTTTCCTTTTTTTTTTTTTTTTTTTTTCGCCACGAGTGCCTGATGTTGAGAAAGTCGAAATTTTAATGTTTTCGGCCAAAGGTAGCGTGGACTGCGGTGCCAACCTGTGTGATTCTGATTAGGTCTACAGATTCTTGCTAGAATGCTGCACTGTCCTCCCCCATGACACCCTGTGCATTGTGTATAGTGCATCAAGCATTCACATGAAAGCATTTTTGTGGTCAAAAACATCTATGGAAAAGACATAATTTCAGGAATACAGTATGTAAATACCATTGATAATACCCATGCAATTTGGCAAATTCACCTCTTCTATGGTTCATTATGTGATTCTTATCATTTTGCTAATTATGTTTATCCAAAATATAGGTGTGCAACAATGTGTACTCAATATTCCAGAGTAAATGTGACAACCAGATAGCAACCAAATGAATTACCATGCAGCAAGGTGGGTGTTATCGACACTAGACCACTGATCAATTTCCCAAATATTAGCAATCATGTGGGTTTATTTTGATACTTATATATATGTCGCAGGCATTAACGCTTCCACCTCACAGCACAAAGGGCCCCAGTTCGGTGCCTTTCTGTGTGGAGTTTGCATGTTCTCCCCATGTCAGCGTGGGTCGCAGTCCAAAAACATGCAAGCGCTTAAGTAGAATGAATTGAAAAAATTGACCAGATTGGTGATCTATCCAGGGTGTACCCCTAGCTCCAGCATTTTTTTTTTTAATAGCACACCAAGTTGCAATTCTTACCTTGTAAAAACTAAATTCATCAATGCGGCTATCAAACCCAACCGTATTGTGCATTGTTTGCAAGGCCCACTATGCTTGATACACCTCGGTTTAAAAGGGCCTTATCCTGCAGAGATCAATTAACAACTCCAAAAATAGAACCACGGGTGTTACGTATGGCTCACCATTTGGTGCGAGTAAAAAGGGTTTAAAGCTAGTAATAAAAAAAAAGAACAAAGTCCGAGGCAACTAAACTTTATGAGAGGAAATGTCGCTGCCACTCCATGACGCTTCATTAAACCCGCCGTCCAGTTAGTGTGTGTGAGCTCCTCACAGCCCGGTGATTTTTTACTGTCGTTTTGAGTCGCTCAAGTTACGCGACAGCCAATTGAGAGATCCACGTACGAACAATCCAGCGTTAACCCTTGTGGAAAACCTCAGCGGGATGCAAACAGATGAACAGACAAACGTTTATGGCCCGTGTAAGCATTTACATTTTACCGAATCCCTCTCAAAACGCTTTGTTGAAACATCTGACCACAAAGTCATTTTAAAATTGCTTCTCGTGTAACTGAATAACAATTAAAAGTGACCCATACGGCACATAAAGAAGTTAATCCCATGATGTAAAATGGCAACGAAAGCCACCGGAAGACATGCAGTTAAGTTTATTTGGCTCCGCGGTCTCCGGTAGAAGCGTCAGATTTGGTGCAGCTTCCTCTCTGATGCTATTTGAGAGACGATTGCCGGCGGATATAATCGTCTCTCTCAAATTTTGAAATTTGTTCTACTGTATTTACCTCAGCGTCGAAGCGAGGATCCTGATAGGCGTCGCTAATGTTGACAGGCAGTCCTGTGGACGCCACCAGCTCTGCGATACTGTTGTTGATGAGCCAGTCTGAGTAAGACGATTTCTCCATGCTGTCTTTGAAACTAGAGTCACAAAAAAATGGGTGAGCGAAAAGAAGGAAAGAAGCATGATTTTATTCTGTGTGTACTTTCCATCCCCTCGCCTTATCTCAGGAGACGAATAATTTTGAGAAACATTTCTCAGGCTCACTCTTATAACTTTGCTCTCACGTAAAATGAAAAAATCCTTTTTATTACATTTAAGCAAAATGGATTTTATATGCTCGCGTAGCAGAGCCGCAAGCCGGCAAAGGGTTAGTCGTATTTCTCCCATTTCTACGGACCGTCTTCTATGTTGACTTGCATTTAATGAACTAAGCTTCTCCTGCAGCTTATGAAGTAATAAAAAGTTAAGTGTGTGATTGGCTTCCTCGTTGCCAAACGCCCCCGCTCTCTGTCACAGAAACCCCAGCGTTCACGCTTCCGCTGCCTTTTCGCATTTACGGAAGTAGGATTTTTACCCTCAAATGCAACAAGTTAAATGTTCGGCGCGTCTCGTTTGTCCTCAAAGATTAGAAATAAAGATGGAGTGACTCCGATGTGAGCTCTTTTGAATCCCTGTGAGCCGGTGGTACGGTTGTTTGTGTGAGTGGACGCGAAGCCCACGGCGCAGCGAGGACTGAACCTCGCGGGCGCGGTGACGAGATGCCTTCCCTCCCCTTTCTTTCTCGCCTCACTCTGTCTCTCGCCTCTCTGTCTCGTGTCATTTAGCTGCCACAGACACGCCGCAGCACTGCGCACTAACTCAACATTGTTCTTCTTATGGGGGCGGCCGGGGATTCAGAGGCACATTAGAAATCCTTCTGCACACTCGCCTTTTGACAATAAATACATTCACTTCATTGCACACATAAATCTTCCATGGTGACCGTTTTTACTCAAATATGAACCATTAGACAGACTAATGTCATCTCGGCGATGATGCGCCCTTGTCGTCTGACTTGGAGAGGAGTTGATTTACCTGGAATCGCAAACTAGTCGATGCAACGTGTCCTAATCTCTCCATTTCTCACATTTTATTTATTTTATGAACCTTTGGAGTTATCTCCTCTGCCTTAAAGTGATCACATCCGTCACGTCAAGTGACTCCTCTCAGTGTTTCGTCTCTGTCCATAGATATTCCGCACGACGTTAAGCCTCTGTTTCTCCTCTATGTTATGCCCGGCAATGGAGAGAATTCTCCAAAACCACTTAAGTAGGACTCCTATAGTACACTGTGTATTTAGTACCAGCCTTTTTACTCCCACTGCACTACAGAATATTTTATTTTCATACGTCCTGATTCATGTCCTTGATGGAAAAGTTAAAGAGTAAGGCATGACTTCATATTTCAGTGCCAAAGGCAGTATGCAAAGATGTGACCTCGAGAAAAAAGGGAAAACTAAGGGCGAAGCTAAATGTTTTTCGTGAGACAGAATATTACTTCAGAGAGCCTGCATTTGTGTGTATCTAAAAGCAGAGTAGTTGTCCCAAAAAAAGAAAAAAAAAGAAGAAAAAAAGAGAAAGTCACCTGCTTTCAGTGTCTGCGCTACACTTCGGAGACAGCAACTCAAATGACTTGGTGAACTTCACTACCTGAATTATGCAAAAAGACAAAAAACATGATCGGTCTTCTAACAAAGAAGGGCAAAGATAAACATTCAAAAAGAAATTTGATTTATTTTTTAGGCACAAAGAGATAGACACAGCAGGACAACACAGAGATAGAGAAAGAGAGAGAGAGAGAGAGACGGAGGAAAAAAAACATAACAGTACCGGTGACTCAATGTCCTCCAGCAATTGAACAGAGCAGCGCTCGCACTTTAGCAACGTCTGAGCACGGTGCATGATCTTCCTGACAATCTTCTCCAGGTCAGTCTGCTCTTCAAACAGGTCATTGACGACCTCCAAGAGAGCCTGAATAGCAGTGACAGAAAAAGAGATAACCGGCGTCACTCCTGGCAATCTGGACAACAAGGCGCTGCGAAAAAAAACGACAACAAATAAATAGGGAAAAAAGACTCAAATCTATACGCCGCAAAATGGTGAAGACCCTGTAGAGAATTAGGTTTTGTGCAACTCAGCAGGTAGAGCTTTCATGTTACTACAATCCTTAAACTATAAAACAACGGGATTAGCTTTCCCCAATAAAAACAATTTAGCCCCTTATCTACGGCAGTGCCCATCCAATTTAATACACAAGCCATAAAAATCATTTCACTCCTCTATTCACGGAGCTGTGTTCTCATTATGTTCTCCCCCATCACAGATCAATGTGTGACATGAATTAGTGCATCTCTTAACATTCCCTTGGAGATATCTAGCCGAGACCCCCCACCCCCCCACCCCCACCCCCCACCCCCTCATACCCAGACCCTTCCCCCTGCCACAGATGCTGAGAAAATATCCATGCAGGGCTGCATGCTGCTCTGTGATCCCTGCTGCAATGGCAGCAAGTGGGCTGGTTGCTGATCAATATACAGCCTTAATGTCAGCATCTGGGCGGAGGGAATAATGCTGATCCAAAGGCGGGAGGGAGGCGGGAGGAGGAGGGGGGTATTATCACGTTGGCCCTGTGGCACTCACCCGACTCCTGTCATACTCCTTCCTCGAGGCGGCGAAGAGTTGGGCATTGGAGATGGCGATCCCACAAAAGGGTAGGTACATCTGCAGCACCTGTGGATACATTGTGGGCATGTTATTCTAGGAAGATCCTTGCTTTAATATTCATTTTATTCATTTTTTAAAGGCATATCATTCATATTTTCACCTCAGCAGATGCCCTTGTTTGAATTGGAACATATAAGAAATGGCCTTTCATGGGTGTAATTACTTGCAACGACAAATAAATCAATTCAACTGACATTTTACCATTTGACTGAATAGTCTGACTTACTGCGCCTTGGGCTGGTAAAATAACACTCATGTTTTCTTCACATTAATAATGTAATAAATTGATGCAGTTTAATTAGCATGGTAAAAATGTATCTTAAAACCCAATCGACACCTTACTGGTTCGGAATCAAACTCCATTTTTCGCTTCCTTGCCCCTGTTGACACACAACGCACATCTCTATGCAAGAACGGTGTGCAGGGGACGCGCAGTAATTGCGAGCTATTAAGACAGCTGGGATGTGCATACACGGGGTGAATTGTACAATTACCTTGCGATGTAGCCTTATCTGAGAGACACTCGGTTCCCATAACATGGGAATCAATAGAATTTAGGGTTGTGTTTCTCCTTAGGCTGCCTCTTGTTTAGTTATCTATCTTTGGCATCTGGCTGCTGTGTAAACAACACAATCGGTACAACAAACCCACCAATATTTACCAGCCTTCAGTCCAACCCGTGTGTAAGGACATTACAACAATACGTGAATGGGAAGTCACTCAGCTGTGGCTACTGATATCTCTCTTCACCTTTAAGAGACGATAATGTATCAATTACTCATCAGCCACAAATGAACACGTGAAGAGCAGGACCATATAGCAAAAACAGCTTATAATTGTGACAGGCTCTTCTTAACTAGTTCAAAAGTTTGCAAAGATGAGTTATAGACTTCACACCTGGGTAAATATGAACTTACGGCGAGAATTGGAATCGATACTAATTCTATTAGTGTTAAATTTCTCTGGCCGGCAAAACGGCAAAACCAAATTAATGCGTGTATTAGCAAAGAAAAAAAAATGCTTTGTTCAAAAGTTAAACATTAAGGACAAAACTGTTAAATAAATGATGGAACGCAAGTAAAAGCACGCTTGTTTTGCAAATTCTTCACTGTGAATCACCTCTGAACTATCTGTCGATGTATAGCCACAGTGTTTGCAAGAGATCCTGAACTGCACTCAAGTCCTTTTAAACAATAAACACTCAGACAGTAATGTGCGTACGACAAAATTCGGTATTACGCTCACTATAAATAAAAATTACTCAATTATTAATGTTTTGAGGCGACAGGAAGTGGAGATCCTGAAGGCGGGGGATTTCAAGTACTTCAGGTCAACAGGCCAGAGCAATGGAAAGTGTGGAAAAGAGGTGAAGAAACAGGTTAAAGCAGGTCAGAACGGGTGGAGAAAAGTGTCAGGGGTGCAATGCCATAGAAGAATGTCTGCCAGAATGAAAGGAAAGGTGGACAAGACAGTGGTGAGACCGGCTTGGATACTCCGGAGGCAGCGGCATCGAAAAAGACAAGAAGCAGAGCCGGAGGTAGCAAACACGGAGATGTCGAGGTTCTCTTTAGGAGTGACGAGGACGGACAGGACCAGGAGAGTCCATCAGAGGGACGGCACATGTGAGATGTTTTGGAGAGAAGCCAGACCGAGATGGTTCGGTCGTGTACAAAAGAGGGATGGTGAAGATATTGATAGAAGGATGCTGGAATTGGAGCTGCCAGGCAGGAGGGCGAGAGGGAGTTTTATGGACGTGGTGAAAGAGGACATGAAGTGAGCTGGTGTGACAGGAGAGGACACAGAGAATAGGGTTAAATGGAGAGGGCTCATCCCGGCGACCCCTGACAGGTAAAAAAAGCTGAAAAGAAAAAAAAAGAAGACGCGATTAACGACGTTTCCAATCATAATTATTTGACTTCTCGCTTCGTGTTGCTCATGAACAAATAACCTTTACGCGTTCATAAACATAATCGAGATCTTTATTCGGTTTTCAAGACGCCGGAGCCAAGTGATACTGAGCAAAACACTTATATATAATACTATGTCAACTGTCCTACGGAATTCTCTAATAATGATCTTCCAGAAAGGCAGCAGTCATCAATAGCCCCAGCAGAAGAAGATTCATTAGTGAGCAGGACTTTGGGGATCTGGCTATGGATCTGTCTGTGGTACTAACAGGCAAACCCAAGAAAAGCACTGCTCTCTCTAATTACATTCTGTCAGGCAGGCCATTATACAAGGTTGCATTACAAACAGACGTTTTTGCCTAGAGACGTGTGGACTGACCAGTAAAGAGTGGTTTGATAATAAAACTAACGGGCCTCAGAGACAGTCAGTTACACTACTCGAAATGACTACCTCTCCCACAACCGATGCTTTCTGAGGCGAGCGATGAGAAATTACAAAGCTGACTGTTTATCCTCCGATTACAGCCAGAACATCGACTACTGGTTGACTTAACCGAGTTTAAAATGGCACCGTTAGATGAAGAGACGTTCTCTTGAGGGACAGAGAGAGAGATTTTCTGATTACGCTCGACACGCACTGATTCTGGAAATTGATATGCAATACTAATGCGTCCGATGTCTACACCTCAACGTAATCACAAATTAAAAAGCAAAATTTCATGTAATGTAATGTGAATGAAATGAAAGAAGCATCTAAGAGCCGGGAAGAGTACGACCGCCTCTGTTTCCTTCATTATTTACTAATGACAGCGAGGCCTATGTATAGCCAATGGGTTGACAGTGTTGCATGTATTAGTTAAAGGGAGCGGCTCTCACTAAAACCCTTATAATGAAGAGGAGAAAAGCACAGAAAAGGAGCCCGGTTAACATTCCTCCTCCTCCATTAAGCGGTCTGGGCCGTCCCCATTCACAAAGGTAACACAGCAGATGGTTTATTTGAGGTTGCCGGCTGCTCAGCGGTATTAAGAAAATTTGAAGTGCTAGACTATTTTCCATGGATCTGCCGCTGCATTCATCTTAGCCTTCAAGACTTATTTTAGGATATATGTGACGGAAGAATACCCTACTTTATACAGCCAATTCACGACCTAGTCAGGTTGGGGAGATGTCCTCTGAAGTCTGTCACTGGTTGACTTCATCACTTGATTTTTGCATAATCCTGCTAAAAGTAGGTTCAGCCGCCGCACACGGGGCTCCGCTCACCGGATCTGCTCCACGATTCAATGTGTTCTTCCTTTGTCCATGCTACGCCCCTCCAGCGGCTTGTGAAAACATGCCAAGTGCTTTTAGTGTAATCCTCCTAACACTGAGTCTGACAAACCAACAAACGCATCGGTATCACACCAAGCTACCCGACTTCCTCCTCGCTCATTGTTCATGTTAAACCAACACCCAGGGCATCCACTGGCGTCTGTACCAGATGTGACAGTCACTTTAGAGAAAACTTATTTGCATTTATATCAGACACACTCAACTTGGACTTTTAATTCCTGCAAAGAAGCTTAAGGGGCTCATTTATATCAAGCTAAAGATAATTAATCGATTGTTTTTAATAACATGCCAACTATTTTTGACTATCTATAACACGGTTTGATTTTTTTTTTTAAGCGAAGCTAACACTTTGCTCACCCTTGCTCTTAAAATCTTTCTCCTTCTCTCTCTGAAGGAAATCAAACTCTGCAGGGATTCACCAAAGCATTTATAGATGCATTACACATTTACACAATCTGTGTACAAACAGAAAACATATTTATATTTTCAGTCACCTAACATGCAGGATAATCATCATTTCCTGCTTAGCACCTCGGATTATATCAGAGACTGGACAGGACTTCATTTTCACAACCGAAACCCCCGTCGGTCTCACAGTCAAGGGAATATTTCTGCTCGCTAAATTATCCTCTGGAATCCGATTACCCCCACGATATTCCGACGGTGATACGATCACGATACTGAGGTTCTGTAATAACTGATATATTGCAAAGACAGTATATCTTTGCTACGTAAAACTCTCCTAAAAACACACAAGTAAGATTTGTGCATTTATCGACTGTATCGTTTTCTCATTTTGACAGAAATGTAATAACGATTGAACGGTTTACAACAAAATAACGGTTTCACCTTAGTGCCCCGCAACGCTGCAATAAACATCTTGTCAGGCGTTCCATATATGGCGGCAATTGTTTCATATTTGGTGTCAACGTACTGATATAATATAACGATAAGAATAATGGAATTTATATTCCCTTCCACTCTTACAACATACGCGGCCTCGGCAAGTTGAAAGGATCTCAAAAATATGAATATAATAGAAATGACAAAAGTTGGCCATTCCCTCATCTATTAAACGGGTAAACAAAAACAACGTTGTCCGTGTCTGTCCGAAACCTCTACCCGTGTCTGTCACTGTCAATATGTGTTTGCCCGTCCTACCAATGCAATTGTGCTAACGAATCATTTTGCATAAATGTTTGGTATAACTGCTTTATCGACTTAGCAGGGGAGGCCATCTCTCTTTGAGGAGGAGGCTAGCAGGTCATCGGCAGAGTCAATTATCTTCTTAATGAGAGAAAAGTGTCCGTGCGCTTCGAGGCTTATCATAACTGTCTTATACTATCTATAGGAAGAGGACGGTCAGGTGGACAAAGCTCGTTGGTATTCAGGATTCCATTGACACACATTCAAAGCGAGTTGTCAGTGATTACACCGCTTTCACAATGGATAATGGATAGAGGTCCGTTTGAGGAGCTCAACCTTTTAAGGGATTCTGCGCGACCATAGGATGCTGTGAGGGCCGTCACTGTGCACGATGGCAAAATAAAACTGATGTTCATTCTGTGACCTCGATTACCTAGAAAATTTTAAACATCTAAAAATATACACAACAATTTCGCATTTTTGTATCATTCAGATTATCAGAAGTTGCTCCAAAAATGATCCCAGCTGTAGGCACAGGACTCGAAAGTGTCATCGCACTCATGATTTATCCTGACAAAACTGCTTTTGGAGAGAAAATCGGCAAGTGCCAGGTGAACCACACAAGGACGCCAAATCTCTCTCTCTCTCTCTGTGTTTGCCATATTAACACAGCAATTAGCAGGACACACCAACAAGAGAATTATCATTAGCAAGAGTAATCACAAAGACAGCACCGATGCAGATGATCTGTTAAATGCACGGAAATATACCCAACAAACCCCCAAACCCCAAGGATGGTACAGTCGCGATCCACTGGCGGCACCTGTTGGACCGACCAAGATAACCAGCGAGTAAACTATCTCAAAATAAACTGACTTAATTGCCAAATTTTCCCAGCATCTCTTTTTGATTCAAATGCCTGCCTTCATGTTTCTTATCCAGCCCTCACGTTGGGATCTTTTTCATTTTCTTGTTTAAGTGCACTCATCATATTTTAGTTATTCACATGTCTTTTATGGAAGCAGTTTGATATAACCTGATTGCATTTTGATATTCTGCAGAGATGCATAACATGCTTAAAAAAATCATGCAACTGAAAGCATAAGTTTACTTTCCCTTTTTTCTTTATTTTTACGTCTTAGATTTTGTGTAAAGCCATTATGAACCAATTGAATAGGGAGTTTGGCAGCCGGACAGAACACAGATATTAAACTACATTGGCAAACGGAGCCGACATGAAGGATATTGAATCTTGCTAAGTGTAAATTCATTATTATATCAACAGTTGATGAATACGGTTATATTAATCTATCCATATTAAAAAAGAAAAAATATCAACGCAAGTTGATTGCTTTGATGAATTCACTTTTTGCTCTTAAATTAGATCAGTTATTATATTCCTCCACAGAAGATAATGAGTTAACGATTATACGAGTCCAATTATACGAGTCCCAAACTGTTACTGGAAGACCCCGAAGAATTTCAATCCCGCAGAGAAGTATCACAACACAACTGATATACCTTGGGATGAGAACCAACAATGTAATGGATTTAAATATCCAATAAGGTATCACGACACAGATTACTGAAATAGTTTAATAAGGGTACGCTAAAATATCCATTTGCAATTATCATACCATTTGATGTTTTAAGAAGGCGAGATACATTTTCTTATTATAAGGTCTTCCATGATGGCAGAGCAGCAGCTGTGTCACGCAGAGGCATACTGTGTTCTCTGATGCCGCTATTGCATTTCATTACTAATTCAGCTTTAGCCATTCCGAGCATTTGTTTGATGTTGATGCAATGTGAAACATTCTCGAAACATCGGAGGCTACAGAAAAGAATCTTTCGTCGTGCGTCTGTTGTGAAAAATGAGGTATAACAAAGTTTCGGAGGTGACATTTTGGCTCTGTTTGATAAAAAAAAAAAAAAAAAAACATGAAATCATTTTGAATAGTGGAGACTAGATTTCTGTTTTTATACCTCATCTGTTTTTTAACCTTCTGTGCAACCACCTGCCGGTGGATTTAAGTCATATTTCTTGTTTCCCTTGGATACGTCAGGAACCCTCACCCATATTTTACATATCTATACATCACAATCCTTCACAAACGCAAGTGTGCTTCCAGCCGGCACGTCGGTCTTGTGTCAAGGCTGATAACAGAGTCACACTTAAGAGTAAACAGTGTTATGAAACGTAACGTTCCAGCCTTCACGGATCATATATGTGACCCACAAATCATCGCATCCTGTCTCCGTGTCCTGGTTCTCATCACATTCACGCCCTCGTTCACGCCTGGAAGCGTCTCACGTGGATCGTACGGCCACCGAGCGGTTCTGGTGACGACAGCACACTGACGGCAAACGCTCGGGACCCGTCCCGCTCAGCACATGGAAGCAAAACGGAAACCAATAGGAGATTCTTCTATGAAGCTATTTTTCCTGGTGATATCACGACAGGGTTTCACTGTTTTGAATGAGTGCCTTCGGAAAAATTGATTCACAGATACAGACCGGTGCATAACTAAGCACAGACTCGGGGGATACGGGGCACACGTTCGACGTGGCGGACAAGTGAACTGCACTCATGATTTGAAATAATGAGCATTTGTTAATTGCAGACAAACACAAAGACGGAATAAATATCGCCCGCTGTTTATCAAATAACATCATTATGTGCAAAGTATATTTGAAAACAGAGGGTGCGTGGGGATAATGCAGCGAGCGGATCGTTTTCATAGTTTGGCAAAACAGCGTTTGTTGTGGATAAAAAATGAGCTTGGCCGCTGTGACGATGGCATCCTTGGAACCGAAATCAATCTTTCACATATTGAGGCCTGTCAGAGCTGTCAGAGAAAATATTACCATGAGGACAACTTGATTTGAATGAGGAAATTCAATGACAAAAAACAAAAAAAAAAGCAATTGAAATCATAGCTGTTATTCCATCAATAAGGACTGCTGCTGTTTTGTCATTTCCATTTACCTGTTTAGGAGAGTCAGACAATTCAAAGTCAATATTACTAATGTATTTGGGGGGTATAATCAAAACAAATACAGTATGCTACATAGTGATTGGGAAAAAAGGCCATTTTATGAATTGTTGTCACACAAGGAGTATATACTATGAAAAGTAATGTTACACTGAAATACTGTAAATAGTCAAGATGCCATTTATGGATTTATGTATTTTTGGATTTAAAAGAGAGGAAAAAGAAAATCAGACTGAACCTGAGGCCAACAGTAAATTAACTGTTCCACAGTATGTTACAATGTTGTCGTACATCATAACACCCAAACGGGCAAATATGAAATCCATATATTTCTCAGAGAGTCTTTATAAATAACATGGCTATTGTGACATTGTGAACGACAAACTCTGTGAAACTATATTTGCCCGCAAAGAGAAACATCTCTTTGAAATGTCACATGTGAATCATAAAGCCTGTGAGCATTTCCGCTCTCCTCTGCACCAAGCCGAGGAGAGACCAAGACACAAGACCAAGGTCCAAAACCTCACTAGCGATTCTGGAAAACTGCAATACAACGATATAATTAAGAATAAAGTCAGCATACAAAGTTGCTTAGAACGGCGACATCAACAATCTAAAACCAGGCAGGTTCAGCCAATTCAGATGGAAAGATTCCCTTTTTTTGCACCGAATATTTGACCATTGAAATATTTTCCCGATGACGGAGTGGAAAAAAAAGAAAGGTCGGAGTCGGCACTGTCACCCGGTGGACGACCAATTCATCTAACATTTACATATGCAGTTCCCGGTGTGTTTTCAGTGAAATTATAAAAATTGAAGCGATGTGATTCTTATGGAATCGCAAAGTTAGCTGGATCGGTCGTGTGAGATCCATGAACTGAAAGTGTAGATAAATAAAAGAATACGAACCTTGTTGGTATCCTCTGAGGTGCAGAAGTTTCTGCTGAACCTGGACACGACCCAAGAAACTCTGTTGCAGCAGATGTGGCTAAAACTAGCCAATAAGACGTAGATATCTGTTTCTTTGCGACGAAACGAAAAACCTTCCTAGTTTCCGTGTCCATCTTTAGTATTCACTCCCTCACAACAAAAGCCTTTATCGACCAACTGGTTTAATCAAATACTTTCACTCCAATAACACTAAACTGACAATTCCCAGGCCCCTCAATAAGACACCACCGAACCATTTTTGGTCTGACTTGAGCTCGATGGGTTTTATTAATTCAGGCATCCAAAACTCTGTGCGGCGATTTAGAGAAGAGTTACGATTTAGTCTTTTGTGTGAAAAGTAAAAGAGGATACTGTGAAGCAAGACAATAGTATGAGGAACAAGAGAGTTATAATTACTGTATCGATGTGTTCTGCTCATGACAAGATAATAACAGTTCGGCGTGATCGTCTGTCAATCATACTCACCACTATGATAATAACATTATTACCTTTTCATCATCCTCGGTGAAGAGTTCTACACTCGAGGTCTTGTTGATGGCCTGAGCGACGCCAATGATCTCTCCGTCGCTGTTGCGAATAGGCATGCACAACAGCGACTTGGTTTTGTACCCGGTCAGCTTGTCGATTTCATCGCTGAAGCGCCGGTCCTGCAATCCATGGGGACAGTGCAAAATAAAGACCCGCGATGGTGGCGCTGGTGGCGGTGGCAGAGGGGTTTGCGGTGATGACGGTGCGGGAAGAATAAAAAGAAAAAAAAAAAAAAAAAAGGAACGTCGAACTAATTGTGGGGGATTTTTGGACACACAGAAGAAAAAAAAAAAAAAGATCTAGGTTTTTTTGTGATAAATGGTCGCAGGGTCTGTGTTGTGCTTTAAAACTTTAAACGAACCCGCCTGGGTTGACGAGAAAGGACGCTCAGATAGAAAACAGTAGTTTTAGGGTCATTTTTGACAGAAATAATGTCAACTGAGCTTCTCAGTCATCCAGGTCACGGTCTCAATCCCTGTCAAGTCTTGTCTCGATTACTTCACCTCTCACACGAGAGGCCTCTTCGGTTCTTCTAGACCGTGCACGTTTAAACCCAACAGTCTAGTAGAACGGAAGAGGCCAAAAGAAGACCCGAAGGCCAGTTGGCGGGATAAGATTTGACAAGGATCCAGAGATCGTAACATGTTTGCATCTTCTAAATGAACTAAAAATCTATCAGGTTGGGGGGAAATAACTTATTTTAGGGAATGGAACTGTCAGCTACTGATGATGTTCTCTGGTATGTTTTCATTTGAGGATAGTCGAACTGATAACACCAGGTGGTTTGAGTGACAGGCTGTTTGACAGTTGAGTGTGTGTGTGGGGGGGGGAACACAAGGAGGGAGGAAGAGGAAGATCACTCGTCTTCCCTTCCTGATCTCTCTCCTTCCGCGCGTCACGCAAACTGCCCGCAAAGTGTTGCCCGCGAAGAGGATGAAGAAGAAGGAGAAGCGGGCACCTGATAGGCGTCGGGAATGTTCACCGTCTCTCCGTGTTCCGCCACGTATCCAATGATCCCTTTGCCCCACGGCACCTGAACTTCATCCGAGTTCATGGAGGGCAGCACGGTGGTCCCGGCGTGCACGTCGAAGAA
The DNA here is from genome assembly GCF_037954325.1 of Fistularia commersonii. Lineage (NCBI taxonomy): Eukaryota > Metazoa > Chordata > Actinopteri > Syngnathiformes > Fistulariidae > Fistularia > Fistularia commersonii. Next base: position 17,678,079 of record NC_141287.1, on the reverse strand, counting down.
TTTGGACACGAGTGTCTTCTTGTTGCCGGTTCCCTCCACCAGGAACAGGGAGCAGCGGTCCGCGTCCACCATGATGCAGACGAACACCAGGATCTTGTAGCTGAGACTCGTTAGATCCAAGTCGTTGGAAATGTCTTTAACCAGCTCCAGGAAGAACTCCCTCTCGTTGTGCTCCTTGAGGTAATACTTAAAATCCACGGCCGTGGACGGATACTGGGGGATGTTGACCCTGGACTCCAGCAGCGCGCTCAGGATGTGCGCCGTGGTCGGAGGCAGGGAGCTGGCTTTCCTCAGCAAGGCTCTCCTCCGCATGCTGGTCAGCGGCTCCTGAGCCCGGGAGTTGACGTGCTCGTCGTACGTCCTGTTCACGTTGACGGCTTTAGACCTGGCGAAAGTTTTGCGCAGCTCTTTCTGCGATGCTCTGCGCTGCAGCCCGTCACATTTGCTCGCCCAGCTGTCCCTCAGCGCCGCGCCGCGCTCCTCCGCGGGGGACGAAGCCGCAGCAACGGCCGCGGCCGCCGGACTCTTCCCGGTCGCTTGCTGATGGTTCTTCAGCCATTTCTCCACCATGCCATAGCTGCCCTTCCTGTTCAAGTAGTCCTCGAACAACTCCGGGTGCGAGTCCAGAAAACTTTCCACGTCGGAGAACACCATACCCGACACTGCCATACCTGCTCCGTGGGTGGTCCCTCACTGATGCGCGTCCATGGAGTCGCGCGGAGAAATGTCATGTAGAAAACACTTGACAACATCAACTTCCGCGGCGTGCAACGGTGCTGGAACCCCCCTCCTCCTCCTCCTCCTCCTCCTCTTTCTCCTCTCTCCCTCCCTACCTCCTAAAGCTCCGGCCGCATTTCCACTCACTCCGTGGATCTCCGTGGAGTGTGTAGGGGGTTGGGTGGGGGGGTGAGATGTCCTCCGCGCACCTGAACGCCTCAGGAGAGCGTCTCAGCGCGCCGCTCCCGCTGCCCTCGGAGGGGAGGCTGCAAAGCCCAGGTCGGTGCAGACGGGGAACCTCGCGGAGAGCATCGCCGTCGTGCGGGTCTTCTGTGCAAGACGACTCTCTGGCTGTGGTTGGCTCGGTCCCGCTGACGCTGGCGTCGTCATACCGGCAGGAGCTCAGGATCGGTTTAGCAGTCAGCCCCCTTTGGCTGTTTGAACCGCTTGCACTCCTTAAGACGCACAAGGTATGACGAGGATGATGATGATGGTGGTGATGATGATGGTGATAACTTGCTTGAATACCTCTGTCATCTTCATTGCATGCAAGGTGCACATGGATCTGAAGAAATTTGAAGGTACAAAGGAAGAAATTAGGGTGGGAGGAGAAGAAGAAGGGGGGGGGGAGTCACATCTAACTCATTTACACTTCAGTGCCGTCAACGTGATGGATTCCTTTGCACCCCCCCCCTCCTCCTGCGCAAGGTTTTCATCGGAATGCAGCTGAAAGGAGTCATCAGTCATTGTGGCATATAATCATAAACGCTATCAATCGATAGCCACCTTGCATGTTTTATAAAGTCGAAACTTTTCAGATGTGGGTTTTGCAGCGGGTACCTGTGCTGTTTCATTATGTAACTGGAAAGGATACGGTCAACACGTCACACAAGCGGTCCCCTATATAACCTGCGTGCACGCTTGTTCGCCACTAGAGGGAGCTATTATCCATAAATTATTGTGCAATTAACGCATGTAATTGCAGAATAAATCTTGTCTTTACTTTTATATGTGAGGTTATAAATAGACACACACACACTTCTGCTTTCCATTGGCCGATCCTGTCAATGGTCACCACAGTGAAGCACCTGCCTCCTCCTTCTAACCCTATTTTCTTCATCTTCTCACACCAACTAACTTGATGTCCTTTCCATTCATCCGAAAACCTCTGATCCCCCTCTTGCTCCCCCGGTTGGCAATTCCAACCTCAGCATCCTTCTACCCAAATATTCACCATCTCTCCTCTTTACATGTCTCAACCATCTGTCTGGTTTGTTCACAGTCCTAGCTGTCCACCTCAATATTTTTATCTCTTAACATAAACATATATACTTGAACATTTCAATTTGTACCATCTTGTATGAATAAAAGAGTCAACTTTTAAGGTACTGCTAAAACAAAATTAAGACCAAAGGCTCTAATACAGTGGATAGATCAAGTTTTTCACATTCGCTGATGTTTTTACATTTAAGAATGTACACATTAAACATGTAAATTTAACAGCATCACACAAGAGGTTGACTTAAAATGTCTGAATGTGAATGAGTTTAGTGACACATATTGAACACCACTCACAATATATGGAAAAAGCTTTGTGTCAGTTTTATTCATTTCGTCCACTTTTAGAATGACAGAACCATCAGGATATTAGGTCAGAAGGTATTAAGGCATATTCATTTCTGGGACAGAAAACTTATTACCATCTACCCCATGACAAGTTTCAATGAAGTATATGTTACAATCCTGATTTGAAAAGAAACATCAAATAAAATTCAACAATAACACAGTGACAATTCACAGATACCCATCTTCACCTTGGATGATCAGAGTTTAGAGCCTTCATTACCAGTTGGATAATCCTGTCAGGTGTTTTTTTTGTTTACACTCCAAATCACTTATCAATTATAACTGTTTTGAGATGCATTGCTGACAGTAGATTCAAACATAATTTCATAACAGAAAAAACAAATCAAAAAGATTACAGATGACATTTTTACACTGTTTCAGTTGAACTACACGTCAAAAAGGAAAAGAAAATCAATGTTTTTTTTTCCTTTGAAATAAGAGGTTATGTTTGCCTGGTAATTAAATAAACCTATTGTATAAACAAATAGTATTAAAAAGAAGTTTTTTTTTCTTCTTCAAGGAACAAAATACTGGAAGACTTCCTACAGCACAACTTTCAGTCCCTTAATTCTGTCTTCTGAATATGTTCAATAATTTATTAAAAAAGAAAAATGTAGACCAGAAGATTTTTAACTTCCACTAAAGAGGATCACATCAAAATAAGGAACAGCTGTGACAATGGCAAGTAATAATTCCAGCACCATAAGATGACACTTCACATTCCCTAGTTGAGAAAAAAAAAGGCAATTCCTTGAGCGTTATCATCTTGACACAAACAGTAAAGTTAATCATGAAGTGGCAGATTTAAGGTATGCTATAAGGTCGATGCGTTCATTCTTCTTTTTAATGCCAGCAAAGATCATCTTTGTTCCTGGAATGTATTTTTTGGGGTTCTCCAAATATACATTCAGGGTGTCCTCCTCCCAGATAATACCTGAAATTAAAAAACAAAACAGCGCACGTTACACACAGAACATGAATCAGATTACCTCTACGTCTTTAAACTAGAGAAAGTATATACCTTTGCTTTTGTTAGCATCCGTATAAGAGTAGCCCTCCGCCTGGCCTGTTTTGCGACCAAACAGACCCCATAGGTTTGGCCCGACCTTGTGTTTTCCTCCATTCTCCACAGTATGACACTGAGCGCACTTCTGGACGAACGCCTTCTTTCCTTTAGCAATGTCCCCAGGCATGGCTTCTGCAGAGAAAAAAAAAACACAAACATGTTCATTTGTAGTTGTTTAACTCCTATTAAAAAAAAAAAAAAAAAAAAAAAAACATGTAACGACCTGCATTGGCACTAGGTGGCGTTCACATATGTTGCGAAACAGCAATGACCTCGTCAGTTACAAAACTGGTTTCCTTAGACATCCGCAGTGAGATGAAAATCGTCGCAAGAAACGCCGATTTGACCCCAAAAAACATTTTACTGAAGAATCCGAGAAAATACTTGGCACATACCCCCCCCCCCCCCCCCAGTCCGGGACTTCTTTAAACTTCGTTAACTTTTAAGATTAACAGTAGTATTTACAACAGTAACAAGAAGCAATCTACAGTAGATTAACTTAAAGTACGTTTGGAAAAAAAACATTTTAATTTTTGATAATTTAGGTTGAGACATTTAACCGGAAAAGTACCAAGCCGGCAAGACACCACGTTGTTTCGAAAAAGCCGGCATGGCTAACCCGGTGCCAGCTAGGAGGGATACCACACTCTTAACAACAGCTTAAGACGTCCGAATACATCCACTTACCTTTTAAATCTTATACAATCGGCAAACTATTATCTTGTTTCGTTTGTTTCCCGGCCTTTATTCTTCTTCCAGCTCAATAGCGGGCGATTCGGAGGGAGTTTCCTTTTGAACCCCTTACCATGAAGACGTTACGCTCTCGCCACGTCATCGACCACATGACCGCTGTCGTAATGCTTCTTGCGAAACCATGGTTACGTTTCAGGTGTGACTATTCATTGGAAGCGCTACACCGGATTAATTGCAATACAATACAATACAATGCCAAATCGTAGAATTATTTATTTAACTTACTAAATATTAGACTTGGCTTAATACTTTCATTCCCGTCAAAACTTTCAATCACTGATCGAATAAGTGCATGTTATCTTTTGTAAGGATATTTTATCTTTTGTAAGGATATACTTTAGGAAAAAGAAAATTACGAATAAAACATCATTATTACTAGTTATCCTTGTTGTGATCATTTACATCCATGTTTACAAACATGTAAAAGTGTTGACACAACAGTGCCTGTACAGAAAGACACATGTGAAGGTGAACTGAAAATTGTGAAGGTGATCTGAAAGCCCGCAATGCCCTTTCAGAGTCCTGCACCAAAACACATTTTTTGAGAAGTTATATCAAACAAACTCAAACTGGGGCTACCACACAGGGGAAAAGCCTGAGAAGCCTGAGAATACTGAAAATCGTTTTATAAAATTGTTGTACTTACCATGCAGTTAGAGAAAAGGGGATGGGTTCAATATTAATAAAAATGAATACACATTCACAAACTATCTAATACAGACTGTCTATTACATGCTAATAAACTGGGGAATATGAGTTTGTGGATAGGTGAAATACACTGAAAAGTGCAAAGGGGTGTCACCACTCACTTAATCCACACAGAAAATCTCACAGCCATCAAATACCGCAGTCAACAGTTAGAGCCTTGCGACTTCTCTGACATACCTAACATGTAAGAGCATCAGCACCAAAATGTCATGTCTTCCAGAAAGATGGCCCTCTGAAGAACTGAAAACATAATAATGAAACAATTTAAACTTCATAAATAGGACTCACTGCACAGGGTATAAATGGGATATAACTTGATAATGGTTTGATTACTTGGCAGGGGAGAAGACAAAAATTAGATTCTAGTGTCAGATATCCTGACACAGGTCACAGGCTACAATGACATGCGTTAATGGAATTGTAACAATGGCAAAAAGGAAAAACAGCAAGACCTTTAACTGAAGGCAAAACTATAAACAAAGGCCAAAGGTGTGTTACATAATCTGGCCCTCTTGATGAAAACTGTCCATCATGACTTGATTCAATGTTTTTTTGCAATACATTAGACCTTAAAATCCAAATGTAATAAACCCATTTGTGTTTATTCCAGAAATGAAAAAGTTGGGATCAGTTAAAACAAAACTGGTTAATGCAGTAGATCAGACAGCAGCCTTAAAATATGACTCACAGCCATTTTCAGTTTTGCTCAAGGACTGCCTCTAAATTTACCTTACCCTGTAAACTTGACTATTTATTATGTGTCCTCAGATTTCAAATATGCAAACTGAGCAGTTGAACTAATGAATACTTACCCTGCACAGTCACCTTAGGTCACTTTGCCATCCATGCAATCTGTACTTTTCTTTGTAACTTATGTGTAATGTAATGTTTGTGTTTTCAATACACGAGCTGAATGTGTCCATCATAGTTTCACTGATACTGTGACAAAATTGAGACGGGCAATTTGACTTGTAACCGGGACAGGAGTGTGATAAGAAGTTCAATTTGCTGAAATACATTACAGATAAACTATGCCCTCTTCTGCTTTCCTTATTGCAGGACATTTTTATTAGTCTATTGCCAATTCCCATTTCTCAAATATGATTCCTTTGACCATCTGTTTTGATTATGCTTGCTATTTCACAATTATGGATGCCCCATACTCTTCCCGATGGAGTCATATAAATGACAAAAAGCAAAAATTACAATTATAATTTTAGTCGAACAGCAAGCTTTTCTTTCAAAGACCCATCATTTATTGTTTTGAGTCCCTTCACCTGCTTCTTCTCGTTTTTTCTATGTTGCAGTTTGTGAGAAAACTTTGACCGTTATAATATCAATAAGAATAACCACGGCAACAATTTGACAAAATGTGATTACGCTCAAAGTACCTTACGGAGGTGGAAAATCCCTCAAAATCTGATTGCATTGCTTTACGGCTTTTCTCTGTTAAGAACTCCATTCAGCATAAAGCATGTTCCTTAGCCCAGTAATTGCATAGCTTCTTTATTGTTGCATTTGGATATCCAATTCACTGGTCAAAGACGAGAATGTTTTATTACCAAAAGAGTTGCCTAAAACTCCAATGAATTAGATGGAAAGAAAACAAAAACAATATGACTCCCAAGTGGATTTGCTATCTTTAGAACAGCAACATGTCTCTCCATTTAAAATCCTCCCGATCGCCCTGATTAATTCAAGCCAGGTACACATAAATTAGTTCTTATCTCTGAAAGCGTTAATGCTGGCCTTTATCTTATGATTGACATTCTCATTCATATGAAGCATTAATTAAAATGTGTAGAAAAGGTATTTAGTGATTAAATGTCTTTGATACCCACACAACTTTTTAGGCATGTTCATTTTTGGGGTAAAGTAATAAAGTGATTAGGTGACCCCTGCCCACTCCCATGAGTTCCAACTGGATGCCTTCATCAAGGTCATCCAGACCTCTCATGTCCCTTTGTGATTCTAAAAACCCATTTCAGGATGGAGTTGAAATCTGATAAATGATTAGCCTGATGAAGGTTACAAGCAGAAATCAATGGCTCTAATAATGAAGTTGTTCTATACAAAAGAGGTGTTGTTGGAGTTTTACTTCTGTATTGCAAAGGGAGTGCTCAACTCTTCTTCCACAGGAAACCAAATCTATCAAAGCAGTAACGACATTTATGATCAAAGTTTGTGCATGGAACACAAGTTCCTTATGAAAAACCTCCCCTTGTAGGGCTGTGGTAATGATTTAAAATGATACTAAATGTTATTGGTTATGCATTTATTTGTTAACTCCCCCTACAGACGCAGCCTGTTTAATTCTTGTTGTTGCTGTAGATTATTTCTGTTTCTAAAGGTAGAATTATGCAGTGGCAACCATGGGACACGATGAGTTCACCACTTAAGCTTGAAATGAAAACTTTTTGCATATTCACACGTTTCAAAAACTTAAATGAGCTACAACCAGAGGTGACATTTTCTAATTCCTTAACACCATTTACGTTTGTTTGGCATACTGGAAAACCACTGTAAGTCATACATTCTTTTTTGAAAGTTTTTTTTTATTCTTCGATATGGTGGAGGAAACTTTGTTGAAGTTCAAAATGAAGGGATTTCAGATCACTACCTTATGATCTGATTACATTACATTACATTACATTACAGTCATTTAGCAGACGCTTTTATCCGAAGCGACTTACAAAAATGCCAATTCAATAACCAATCTGATTATTACCAGAGAATTTCAAGGCTGAGGAAAGTCTAGAGAGGTGGAGGTATGCTCTGGAAAGTAGAGGAGTGAAGGTGAGTCGCAGAAAGATAGAATATATGGGTGTGAATGAGAGGAACCCAGATGGAACAGTGAGACTACAGGGAGTACAGAACAATAAGTTGGATGATTTCAAGTTCTTAGGGTCAACGGTCCAGAGCAACGAAGCGTGTGAGAAAAGGGGAAAAGAAACGGGTTCAAGCAGGTTGGAATGGGTGAAGAGAAGTGTCAGGGGTACTATACGATAGAAGACCAGAACGAAAGGAAAGGTGTACTGGACAGTGGCAAGTGCTGCTGTATGGCCTAGAGACAGTGACAATGATGAAAAGACAGGAGACAGAGCTAGAGGTCACAGAGATGAAGATGCTGAGGTTCTCTCTGGGAGTGACGAAGAGAGATAGTCCATCAGAGCAACAGCACATGTTAGATATTTTGGAGGGAAGGTCAGAGAAGCCAGACTGAGATGGTTCGGTCATGAACTGAGGAGGGATAGTGAATATATTGGTAGATGGATGCTGGAATTTGAGCTGCCAGGCAAGAGGTCTAGAGGAGGACCAAAGAAAAGATATTTGGACCTATTGAGAGAGGATATGAAGATAGTTGGTGTGAGACAGGAGAATAAGAATAGGGTTAGATGGAGTGGGTTGATTCGCTGTGGTGACCTCTGAAGGGAAAAGCCGAAAGTAGAAGACTTTATGATCTGATTTTTGTGACAATATCATTGTATCTCTATTATGATGACCGGTAAAAGATTGAAGCAGAATATAATAAACAACACTTCTACATCTCATCGACAGAATTGGATTAAATGCTCTTATAGGAGGTGATTTTCTTTGTATTGGAAATGTAATACAGTGCGTTTGCCTGAGGTGCTGTTATTAATGTACATTTGTACTTTATACAGACAGAGAAAAAATTAAAACTGTTTATGTAAAATGTCAAAAAAATAACTGGTATTATTTGGAAAATGGTTAGCACCTTAAATTCGGTTTTAATTGTTATGGTGAAATGTAGTACCTTACATAAACCGTACAATACGTGTGAGGTGAATGGCAGAGCTACCTACACTCGAAAGGCTAAATAGAGTAGCTAACGGCATAGCCGAGTACCTCCTCCAAGCTCCTAAGACGCTGGTCATTCAGTGCTTTCCCTTATTCAAGAATCATTCTCACTTGGGTTTTTCTTCGTTTTTTTTTCTTAATATCCAAAGTAATTTTGTCGATTTTGTTGTCATACTGTTGAACAGGATAACCGTATGTTAGCCCTGTCGTCGGTCAGAGCTAGCGCACAAGCTAACCCAAGAAAACGGTGATTTTCTTTGGTAAAATACTCGGCTTCTGGATTCACCACACTTCTCCCCCGACCAGTTCGGCAAACGTCTACTTTGAGTCCGAGGCTTTAGATATTCCACCTCCACGTTTTTAAAACGTCCAGCGTCCGCCTGTGCTCGATCCATTCCGTGGATTTCTTCCCGCCCAAAGCCAATCTTGCTGCAGGGAGGAGCGAGCGGAGTGCAGTTGAGCTGAGCGGAGCATCACAGCCCGCATTCAAGGAAACGGCCAAACACAGCACTTTTTGACTTTCCACAATGTTCTAGCCTTCGAACAAGACACTTCTTTAATGATAAAATTGTTATATTCGAGGTGGAATCTGATGGAAGCCCTCCGTCTTTGAAAAGCAGGGGACCCGCTGCCCAGGCAAAAGGGGATACCCCGCTCAATTGTTTCCTGCGCCAAGAACTGTTAAGACATGATCACTACAGCATCTGTGGTAAGGCTTTAAGCTTTTCTCTCTCCGAAGGCAACCTCATTGCCAGAACTGACGAACCGTCATATCGTTAACACAATGCGGTTCGTTGTGAGGCGTGAAGCCACCGGTTTGGCTGCGCTGTTTCCCCACTCGGAGACCCAGCGTCTCATCCTTTTGTATTTGCATCCTGAGTGAATCACTCACCGAGGACCAGTCAGACATGACCACCTAGCCGCCGACGACTTAGCTAGCCCCCTTCGACCCTCTCCTGCTAGTCTGAAGGTAAACCAGCTGCCCGCCGACTTTGTATCCAAACATGAGCATCCTTCATCGCAAGATCACGGCGGTGAAGTTGGAGCCGTCGTACGTGGATGCGGCGGAGGAGTAAGAAAAACCGAGCGGGCGGTCAAAACTCCGGGTACCGATGATGTAGTCGTAATGCGTCACTGACCTTTTCACCCTTATAACTCAAGATCCCCGACGTCTTTGAACTGGACGATAAAAGATGACATACCAAAGAATATAGATGGACAAGATGACCGTCCATATCACATTCACCTTGCTAGAGATGGCGATTGGAGTAATGAAAAGTTAACCAACTTCAGTCAATTATGGGATTGCTCCACGACTATCGTGCCAGTTTTTTTTTTCTCTCCCCATCCCCTTCACTTGAAGGTCATACAGTGACTTTGCAGTTGTTTAAAATAGCCGAGAATCCCATCAATTAAACAGTAGCAGAGGGGACTGGAAACCAGTGTGTCGGTAGTTACTTGCTGTCTTGATCTAACCCTGACTGTGGTTTAAATTGACGATGGATCTTGGCCCTTGAAACCCTCTTGCTGACTGTGTCCCCGTCATGTTTAGATGAAATCAATGCAGAGCTCGTCCACAGGATGAGTTGATAGGGAGAAAATTGTAACTTAGTTGGTGTCTTATGATGATGATTAAGTAAAATGGCCTTTAGCAGTAAGAGGGTATTTGCTGGTTGTCACCATTTTTAGTCACTATAAACTGAAAACAGAAGCCCTATTGATATGTGGGTTTTCAATGACTCATCACTCGCTCTCCCTGCCCGTTGTTTCTGCAATCGGTTGTTAGAATTTAGTTGTTGTTGTTCTTATTATTATTTCTTGTTAATTACCAATGTAATTGGGGTGAGGCAGCAAGGTGTCACACAAAACATTGTTTTTCTAATAAGATACACCTAATTTGCAGCTAATAACATATTTTTGCTCTCTGTATAACCACATTATCTAAAAATGAATTGACTACTTTTAGGTAAATCCAGATGCATTGGTGTGATCATATAAATAATGCATTGGCGTTATCTTATGTAGTTATATAGAGACTTTGGTGGATAAAATTCGTCACTTATGTATGCAAATAAATAACAAAGTTCCACCTTAAATCAGGAAATGTCTACCGAAGAAATGCTGGACAAGAATAAGAATGTCAATGTGGGTTTCCTATGTCCAATTTTCTGGTATTAAAACAAGAAATTATACAGTGAAATCTCCTGCTCTACCTAGATGATGTAATTTGTGCAGCGCAGGATAAACTGGCTCTGTCCAGTTACTGTTCTTAGAAAAAGATAGATAGATTGCTTACTTTAAAAGGGATGTTCTGCCTGCTGCCTCCAGATGTCACATAAGATCTACATCCTCCTGCTATCGCTCACCTGGTAAATGGTCAAAACATGCTCAGCCGATCAATATGCATTATTTGCCAGTTGTAAATTCAGATGATAGTTGTCCTCACAGACCCTGAAATATAATCTTAGGACATGAGTCCGCTTTTGTTGGTCCACTTTAATTATGCAACAGAGAAGGGAGATCAGCAAACTTGGTTCACTGGAGAGTGCTGGTCGATAACGTAATGTTGTGGGCGGCTTAGACATGGTCTAGAACACAAATGGGAAGATCTTTCCATTGCTGTTGTGCCATGGGTAGTATCAAATTTTCTTAAATCCTATGTTAAGGATAAATTGTCACAGTAGGTCTTCATTTAAATTGACTGTTCATTTGCTCAGGTGGCAATTACATATTGTGATGCTGCTTGTCAATTGGGTGTTTATATGTTATTTCAATTCAAAACTCTCCTCTTAGAGAGTATTACATAATTTCTTTACCTGTACCACAATGGATCACACTCATTTCTATTTTCATGATACACCGTAGACGCCAGAGAGAGAACTTCTACTTTTACTTTTCACCCTTCACATTTACAGCTATTGCAAACAGAGAGCTTGAAATGAATTGGAATTCAATATGATGTTGTTCAAAGATGTTTCCGTAGTGCAGTTTGCTATTATGCAGATTACTGAATCTGCCTTGATGTCTTTCCACTCTGATTCAATTTAAACTAAAAGAAAGTTAAAGAAATCTGAAATTTGATGCCTTTATTGTGGAACTGTTGCTTTGTTTGCAGCCATTGCAACCATGACAAATGCACACTGAACTGAAATGAGAACAATTACAACTGTAGCTTTTACTAGAATATCACATAATTCTAGTGACATCCTGTGGAGCATTGGGTTGTGTGCTCAAATAACACAATTAACCAGTAACATTCACTAAAACACAGTGAATTTTTTTGGGCTTACCCTATCAGGGGATGGTAAAAAATTCACAACATATAAACACAAATGGGATGCCAGTATAAAACAGAACCGATTTTGTATGCTGTTCACAAATTGCACTTTGACTTGTTTGAAATGTATTGTGTACTATATATTCATTGTGTGGTAATGGTTAAGAGTTTGCGACACTCAATGTATTTTTTTTCTCTCTTGCTTTCAGATGTGAGCAATAAGAAGGACAGAACTTGCTTTGTATGTGATTGTGCTGAAAATGCATTATGGGGTGAATGTGAGAGATGACGGGAAAGGGAAGTGAAAGGCCTTTCTTGCTTATCTAGCCATTTCATGGACCAAGCTACATGACTGTTAACGTTTAATGATTAGGGGGAAATTAGGCAGAGAAAACACATCTTCCATAAAACACTATGTTTCACTTCAAACCAAGTAATATGACAGAAATGTTTTGAATTGATATATGGAACAGTGCACTATAAAAATTTCAAGACCCCTCAGAACCTTAGAACCATTGCATTTTGTATTGTGGAACAGGGAATAGAAAAAATATCACGACATTCAGATGCCATATTTTTTATATTAATATTTATCTGAATATCTGCTTGGATTGAGAAAATCCAATGCCAGATAATCCAGTGGATAAAACCTATAATAGTCATGTTTAGTACTGAAAAGTCCAGTCCAGTGATATAAATATAAATAAAACCTTTTATATGTTTTTTAAAAGGGGATTTAAACATCATTGAGTTTTACAACTCTATGTATAAAACATGATGCAATGTACATTTCAATATTGTCTCATTAGAGCATCAAATAAGTCACATAGTCACCAGTACTTAACCAATTATTAAGAAAATTATGTTTGAGCCAGTATAAATTGAGTCTGCGATCATCTTGCCATTGAGAAGTTCATTTTTCTGAGCCCTTTTTTGCTATTCTTCATAACTTCTTACTGCAGCACCAACCCATTTGACGTTAGCAAAATCACAGTATGGCTGAGTGCAAATACCCAAACATTCACAGCTACATTATTTGAATTAAGGTAAAATGTGTCAACAAATCATCATCAACATAGCATTGCGATGTCTCAGAATGGCCTCAGCCTGACAATCTCCATATGTAAGGGGACTTCCGTATTGATTAAAAAAACTCTGCCAGAATGACATCTTAATCTTTCAAATATATCATTTTTCTTTTTTGTAACTTTCCCAACCAAAATGTTCTGTGCATTTTTCCAACTGAAATACATGTGATAAGCTTATTTGATTTTGTTTCTCATCATTTTCCCCCTTTTTAAATCAAAATAACAATTTTAAGATTATTTGTTCCTTTTTACTCTGGTAAATGCAAAGTAGGGTAATTGTTAAAATTTACCACTGTTCAGGTCTAAACTGCCAGTATCTTCATGTCAGTTGGCTGAAGGAATAGTGAGTTGTCATATTAATTTTATTAGGGAACTCTGATATAGTTATGAAACATCAACATTGGTTCTGCTACTGTGATGAGATTAAATAAAATTTCCTGGCAAAGGCAGGGTAAAGCATTATTATAGCAGTTAATAAGATAAAGTGGTTCAATTTAAATTACATTTTTCAACTTGAAACATCATAACAATGCTGCTAAAAGGCGTATTTTCCATTTCTCGTATATTAGTTTGGCTTTTTTAGCTGTTGCCTCTTGTCGTATCCCATTAATCCATTTTGAATTTCAAGCTCTATAGTTTATTTAAAGCTATGACTACACAGTATAGAGTTCATGAACAGAAAAGTACAACTTCCATTATTTGGATGACTTCATCTACAGTACGTATATATTTTGAATCTGATAAAGTTAGCATACTCTGAAACTGGCATGTCATATTACCCCTACATTTAGCAAAGACAGTATTAGCATTTCTGTATATAACCTTTATCCTACCTGTTCCCTAACTGGGACATATTAGCTACTTTAGTGGGTTTCATATTTTTCCCCTAAGAGAACGTGTTTGCAGCGGATCATAAAAACAGTCTCAGTCATCAGAAAAGAGGTAGAAGAAATACTCACAAACATCTGTTGAAAATGACCCGCATTGTCAGTAAAAACAAGTAATAGTAGGTCATGGAAACACATTTTAGTTGGTAGCACCAACAAAAATAGAAAGACCTTTTTTAGGGTGTCATATAGTACATATAAATTCTTAGCATAGCTATTTGGGAAACTGCTTAGTTTGTCAGTATGAGTCCATTTTAGTGGTATTATTGTTTGGCTCTTGGACAGGTGTAAAGACAGTGCCATTGCTGTATCTACTTGGCAGGGCTCGCTTTGTCCTTCTGCTCAGAGAGCCATAATCACGGTGACAGGATTTAGAAGATTAAGTTCATGACTAATCAAGGCCTGAGCAGAGATTTCTTAGGATGGCAACTGGCTTCATATAGAGCATCTAAACATGAATCAAACACACAGCTGTTCTCTCAGGTCTCAACTGTGCGTGCTTCCAGTGTCACTTTTGCTTCTTAGTGGACTACATGTTGTCAGTTACTGCTTCTTTGGCCTCAATCGTTTAAGTCTGTCAGTATTTATGTTGATTATTATACTCTGTTTGCTTGTAGAAGGAAAATGGGTAGCTGCATATGGTTGTAAACATTGGAATTGTTATAGTAGTTTCCTTGTTGTGACATTGGTAAGGTTGAAACAGAAAGCTGACACACTAATTTTATACGCATTAAGTCACCAGGAGATGAAAAAAAAACATTAAAAGGTCACAAACAAGAAATTGACCTGGTTACAAGTTTAGAAATTATGTTTTCATTCCTGTGATCCATCACCAGCATCACTGTTTTTTACCAACTTTTAGCATTTATATTGGTTATTTTTTGTTTTTGGTTTTTTTCACTTGTTTGTTTTATTTCTTTAGAATTAAGATTTGTGAAACCTTTTTTTTCTTGATGTCAAAATACTCAAGGGATTTCTTGTGAATTCAAATAATAGACATTTTTTAGTGTGAAAAATAAATATTATGGAGCAATTTGAAGGGCTCTCACTGGACTAAATAAGCTTTTATTGACATTGATTGTATTAAAGAAATGATTGTATTGACTGCAGGCAATATTCTGATCAAAAAATTCTGAGATCATGTATAACTTGTTCTTTACACATATATCATGTCTGGCAAATAAAAAAAAAAAAAAAAAGAGAGAAAAATGAGGACAGTATGGTAAAAGAAAGTTTTGCTTGCAAAGTAACTTCACTTTGACTGACAGGCTGTCTCATGTTGGAGTTAATCAAAAATTGGTCTGACCATTATTAGAGTAATCTTCAAACTTTTAAGTTGGTCTCACTGCTGCCTCCTTATCACCCAAAGGAGAGGGTTTCTATTAACAGGCTAAAGGGAATATATTGAGTGAATGGACTTGGCACACTGTCTTACAGTAGCTTAGATCCTAGTTTGCTTAAGACGGTGCGGGAAGGATGACGTTAGAGGATCTGAATAATAGCAATGGTGTGTGAGTGTGTGGAGCACATTCGCATGTAAGGATACGTAATGCCTACGTTTGCAGAGCTGGTCACTGGAGTCAGGGAGCTTCCTCAGAGGTTAGCTAAGACAGCAGACAGTTGAAACCACAGGATTAACAAGTGTTGCATTCGCAGTATTAACAACCTTTTTGTTTATATGATCCACAAACCAAGTAACTAACTGCTATTTTGATAATCATTGCTGATGTTGTTAGGAAAGGAAATATCCCTATGTCAATACTATAAAGCTCAGGCTAATATACAAGCTAAAGTAAAATCAGCTCCCCTTACTTTGACTCCAAATAATTACATACATACTTATAACATAGTCCCAAAAAAAGTATTATTGACCATTCTGTGTCACCAAATTGTGATTTTTGGTTTGAAGACCTCAAAACGTGAGGCAGCATGCTTCCAGTAACCAAGAGTTAATTGGAAAAGAATTATTGGTGCATTTCGTCCAACTGGGCAGCAACGATAGGGCAGCCCAATGAAGCACCATAACTGTACAGGTTTACAGTGTGCCATGTGGAAATTGCATGTGTGGTTAGTGTAACTTCCTGACAAATGTGTTTCAGATGAACCGAAATAGTGAATAAGGTGAAGTGATGCTTCCTGTCTGTGGAGCCCAGTGCTGAAGGAGGCCAACAGAGCCAACAGGTGCCTACCATGTCCCACCACCAACACTCCCAACGAGGCCCCCATGGCCGCACCATGAGTTCTGAGGAGAGGAGTTCCACGCCAGTCAACAGGACTGCCACACCAGTTCACAAGAGCGCCTCTTCCTCTTCATCTTCTCAACGCGACAGCCGGCAGGTAATTTTTAGTTTACAGCAACATTCTGGTAAGATAGATTTTAATGGCTTGCTGTACTTCACTTAAATGTAGATGTTGGGAAAATGTCCTATTTTGCCATTTCTTTGGCTTTCCGTGCAAAAGAAAATAGTGAACCAATAAGAAATATTTTGTAAAATGTTATCCCTAAAATGCTATCCCTCAATTTGAACAGCTAGCAGAATAATGGAATGACATGGGATTAGAACGTCTGGCTTGGAATAAATATCTATTGCTTTTCTTTAGGTAAATTTAAGAATGAAAGTGATGAATGTTAGCGTGTTTTCTGTCAAGCACATGACAGAAAAACAATTTATCAGTCCAATCTTACACATGCAGAGGTTTATAACTATCCACAAACACTCTACTTTGTTATTGAGGGATGGAAACAAGCTAATTTAAATGGCCATATTCTGATTCATATTCATATTCTGATTCTGATATTAAAAAACCTAACACTAGCAGCTGATAATGCATTCCTCCTACTCTAGTCCTGTGCTACAATTTACCAAAAAAACACCAAAACACTAAACCGTTGATTATGCCTTGTGCTCCCCGAACTCTAAACTTAGACCCACACTAACTTGTATGATTTGGGAAGCCAGCCTTCATAGTACGATATCTTGACAAATGCGTTTTTGACCACATGGAACAGTTGCTAATAGACCATCAACCCTACATTGCCCAATCAGCTAAAAGATTAGAGGTAATTCCCTTGTTAGTAATTTAAAATCGTGCTCTGGTAAACAATGAGATACACAATTCCCTCTTAGGTCAAATGTAAGTTCTTAATTTATCCCCAGGTGTAAGCCATTCGAAGCTTACACTACCTGTTCTAACATCCCAGAGCTGCTGTGTCACTGTGGCTGTGCAGGAACAGGACAACACAGCTGGAATCTATGACATCACAGCTTTTCCATCGGCACCAGCTGATGAATATTTCATGAGGGACAGGCAGGGGCTTGGTGCCCCAGTGAACACGAGGCACGCTGTGGCATGTTGTGTGGGAGCCCAGCGTGTGTGCGCTTTAGATCACTCTCCAGGGAGAAAAGAGATTTTGTTAGAAAAATGGTGGTTTGAAATGAACAGAGAAAGCCCTGCTGAGTGATGAGGTAGACGGTCAACCTCCACCTCCTCCCTTCATTGTTCTTTTTTAATGATGTTGCCGCTCGCTTTTGATAAGAAAGCCATCAAGATAGAAGGGTTTATTATTGAATTTCTCTGATGCTCCATGATCCTGATAAGTTCAAAACACAAACTGTACATCTGCAACCTAATATCAGATAATGTTCCTCTCTTAATCAATATCTAATAAAATGTTTAATGAAATCAAGTCTAAGGTAAAGAGACAGCTATCAAGACAGGAACAAATTAAGTTTTTGTGCATTTTTTATATCTTTTTGATCAAGACCTCATGATAGTCAGTGTGTTATTAAAAAAAATGAATGGCCCATCAAGAATTTAACTGAGTGTTTGCTCTTTCTGATTGCTAAATTATGCAGTCAAGTACCTGTTGTAGTCCCACTTTCAGGAGGAAATAACAGAGCAGGCAGTTGGAAATGTAGAGGGCAAATCTTTTTACATAATAAAACAGCGGGCTCACAAAACACACTGAGTTACCACTATTACTTGAATTTAGTTGGCCGCTTATATAACCATCAAAAGACTTAAGGTACGGTTTTTAAAAGTCGCTTATGCTTACGCCCAGTGTCGAGTCAATTTAGATTATTTCAGGTTAAGCCTGTGTTTTTACCTTCATGGAGGCACTGCTTTGCACCATAGCCTGGTTTTTATGTTCTGCCCAGGTTAATACTTTGTCAGCTGACTGCTGCAGAGATTACACTTCATTCCCCTTGATATCCTGAGGAAGCACAGTAGAGCCTGAAAAAAGACCTTAGCTGGCTTGGCCGAGGCTCTGTTTTGGAAGAAAAATGACAGCAGGGCATTTTCTTAGTGGACAGACTTAATGAGATCCAGTCCCTATTTTCAAATCAATATATGACACTTTCCTCTTTGCTGACGACAACTGTTCAATATCATGACAACAATCGGGGTACTACTTGCAGTAAGAAAGGGAGCCACGTAGAAGCTGGATTTTGTGGGTGGATGCAGATTCCATTGAAAGGTGTTTAAAGATTAATGTACAAAGTGATGAAGATGTATTATTTGGTCATCATCTTGGTCTTGGTCTTATTGCTGTTTTTTAGCAGAATTTTAATGTAATGGTAATATGACCATGTAATTCCTCCATGATACTAACGCCCATTATTCTTTGAATTATAATGAATATCAATATATATAAACAAACTAATTATATAGGCAATAATTACAAGAAATGAAGTGAAGCAGAAAATGACATTAGCATAACTATTTATGTTGTAGAGTATTATGTCGACATTGTACTATGTGACAAGTTTTGTGTGCGCACAAACATGTCTGCCAAATCCAATATATCTCCAATTAGCCATAATCTGCCAGTATCATCTCCCGGCTGATTAAATGGGTGATACTTTAGTAATCTAGTGCTGGTAAGAACATCTGACCATCAAGACAACAGAAATGTGACTCATGCTATATCATCCATTTATCTTCTTCTGCTTATCCTGCACTCAGGGTCGCGAGGGCGAGAGGTAGGACTGGTCACCACTCAATCGCTGGTGCCATATATATAGATAAACACTATATCCTTGAAAAAAAAAATGCCAAAAACACTTGGCAATTTTCCCGATTAACATGCATGTTTTTGGACTGTGGGAGGAAACCCACGTAGACATGTGGAGAACGTGCAAACTCCAAACATGCCATATCATTTGTTTGAAAATGGTTTTATTACAAACCTAAAAAACACACATTGGTGTTTTCCATCAGGGAAATAGGACCTCGTAAAGGACATTTTGAGCCAGAACACAACAATTAATGTAATGATTGTAAAAAAAATTCTCATCTTTGTTTAATGGGATTTAAAGGTAAACTGATTGTATTCATTTTATATTTACTTTGAAGTCATGATGACACTACCATGGGCTGAACATAATGTACCTTAAATGGTTGATGGACGTGTAGGGAAAAGAAGACATTATTTTAGACCTCCTCTTCCCTTTTTCTAGTCCTCTTTCTTGTCTTGTGGGTAGCCTTTACATTATTTTTATGTATTCTGGGGTGCTAGTTTGGAAATGATAAAAAGGACAATAAAAAGTAATGGTAACTGACACATCATCAATAGGAATAGGAGGACCGGGGGATAATTTATGGCAATACTGTTATATAGAATCCAGGACTCTTTCCTAATTTAAACAAATGGCTTCTTTAAAAAAATTGTGACAAACGTCAGTGTCTTTGATCAGCTGAATGACAGCTTTTCAGCCCATTTTCACTGTTTTATATACCATTCTCATCTTTTTTACTATTGTGAAAAAAAGTTCAGATCTCCTGTTCTACTCATTGATGTATGGAAGTTGTACTCGTCTCAAAATTTATATGGAAGAATGTCATGAAAAAAAAGGCAACACTAACAATGAGATGTATGTACAAATGGTGTCATGTT
Organism: Fistularia commersonii; assembly: GCF_037954325.1. Classification (NCBI taxonomy): domain Eukaryota; kingdom Metazoa; phylum Chordata; class Actinopteri; order Syngnathiformes; family Fistulariidae; genus Fistularia; species Fistularia commersonii. The sequence continues at coordinate 17,658,236 of NC_141287.1, read as the reverse complement.
TTGGAATGAACACTACTCACTTGTAAAAAAAAACAAGAAGACAGATCAGGATTCTCTTTTTGCACCATGATAGTAAGTGACCAAACAGCATAGGACTTTTTTTCATTACAACTGCTTTGCTCTTTTTATATATCAGAAAACCAGGATCTAAAAGCTAACAGTGAGGGGCCATGTGTAGTCATGTCATGTGGTGTTTGCACAGGGCATGACACTGCTCATACACAATCTCTTGGGGTATTAACTTCTCATCCCGCTGTCCTATTCCCAGGTCTTCTGGTGAGCCAATTTCTGAACCCATCAGCCGCATATAGCCTCTGGGAGCGACAGCTGAAATAAGCCAGAGAATATACATATGGAATGATAGCAAATCTTCTCTGTCCCAAAAATAATATAGATGTGCAGAAGTGACTTAAAGATGCATATTCACCAATGACTATGATGGGTCCCCTTTAATTGATTCAGAAAGTAGGTCTTTTGAGAGGTCTTTAAGTAAATGACCAAACCTCTAACTTAAGATATGAACAAACTAATTATGTTCCTTTAGACATTATAATAACATCTTATTATGTTATTATCATAACATAACTTGTCAAATGAATTATGAATCAAGATGTCCTTTAAGGCGGGGCTACTTTGGGATTGATAAGTCACTATCATGTTGGCTGTCTGTATTCCAGTCAGTTACACCCCTGGAGTGTTTCCAGCCAAGATGGCCATCACACATTTGCAAAAATGCCAACTGTCTTTCTGTCCTCTTCTTGTTTGTAGTCTTTTGTAAAAGATCTGTCTTGTATGACGTAATATTTTATTACAGTATGAATGCACAAGGGCAAAAGTAGTTTGCGTTGTTCTAAAGGATTATGATTCTATAAAAATTTATAGGCATCAGAGAGACTTCTCATGTCCATAGGAGTTGCAGTGATGTTAATAGAAACTTGTCTCCTGAAGGAGGCTGTTACACCAATATTTATTGATCCAATTTAGTTTACGTGTCCAAGAGGACTGTTTGTCCTTTTCGTTCAGTTGGACGCTACCTGTAATAATATGATAAATGGCTGTAATAAAGCTGGCACAGATTGTCCTTAAAAATGGTGTATTGACTTTAGCTTCGATCAGTGAAAGTGAAGCAAGTCGGCGATTTAATTGACATCATGATTGTGAATGAAAAATAAAATGCCACCTAATCCCATCATCCGTTGGAAGTCTTTTTTCAAGGCAACTGGTAAATAAGAAAAGGTTATGCTCCAGACAAAAATGCTAACTATAATGAAAGTTGTCCAGTATTGATGCTATGAGGCTGGGTACAAACCATGAAATGAGCTTAAGGACTATTTAATGGGATTAATAAACCAAATTTAGTAATCAAATAATTCAAATGAGCCTCCAAAAGTCTTGATGACCAAATCAAGAGACATCAGATTTTTCAGACACAAAGTAACACAAACACCTTTTTAATAAAAGCTTTAATAAAGTAGGGGCCAAATCAGCAATTCAGAGCTGTAAGGATTCTATTTTTTTTCCCTGTGACATCAAGGCTACCTCAGTATTGGGTTCATTTTGGAGTATTGTAAAGTCAGTGCCTCTGAGTAGTAATACTAGGTTGGTGGTGTGATTTGTCGGCTCTCAACAAGTATATGTTGTTCCCGGGGGGTTCGATAGTGTCTACAATTTAACTTTCTGCACTGCTTAATAACTTTAAAAGAATCTTTTCGCTGGCTGAAGGCAGTGGGAAGGAGGTCAGATCATGAGCATTTTAGTGAGGGACGGGTGATGCTCAAACAAGGTTTGTGTTTTTCAGTCTCATGTGAGAATAGAATCCAGGGCAGAGCTGCAGTGCTGTATGCATAGCCAAATTGTTCATGTGCACCTAATAAGGTGGCAAGTGAGTGTATGTAACAGTTGCTGGCATCAGAAATTACCACCAGCTGTCTGCCAAATGCTGTTAGATATCAGGCCGTAAAATAATGATTAACTATAGACCGGCTGGCAAATTTTAACATTTGTGCGCTCATGGTTATGTTATTTGCAATATTCACATCTTAAAAAGCTATAATGTTTTTGATCTTAAACTAACAGTCATGAAAGCATATTGAATTTCAGTTTTTGCCCCCATGCTATAGTTATTGATTCATCATTTAAAATGAAAGTTGTGGTGAGGATTAGCCAAAAGAGCTTTGTGGGAATAGTTTCTTTAGCTGTATGTTGTTTCCAGTCATTGAGGGTGCAACTACTAAGCATGTATTGATCATTGTATATGCATTATGGTTACATTATACAGTACAGTTGTAAGATGTATTCCCAGTCCATGATAATGACCTGATGGCTTTCAGAATGAACAAACATCCAACCAAGATAACATTACCTGCAATAGTGAGATACGTTTCGCTAATGAGGTTGAGCTGCTCCATCTCTCCAGTCACACAAGGCCAGTGAAAGGAGGGGGTGCATTCAGTGAAGAAACATGACCTCATTAGCAGACAAATCTGGTCAGGTGTTCGTTAGAGTAAACAGACTGTTATCCCCTTTTGTACACTGTCCTGGAAACCAAGGTCGCGTGTCATCACACACTTTTGGAGAGCTGTTCTGCAAGATCACACTGCACCAGGCACCACCTACACCCCAAGGATTGTTGTAAAACACTGGCCTTACCTTGAAAGCAAGGAGATAGAACTTATTTCACAGCTTCGCTTAGGGATCTGCATTAAATTGTTTATTGATTATCAAATATTACAGGGAGACCAAATTTTGGTCAGCCAATCATATTGAATTTCATATAGCTGAATCAAAAAATAAATTTCATGGAACTGTAATGTCTCAGTCTCAGTCTGTTAACATGCAGTTTTTCTGCAGGTCATCTATTTTAAGTGAACACAATATGTATAAATTTCCACATGATTATCAGCATTAAAAGTGCAAGTATTAGCTAAAACAAGCTACCAAAAAAATTCTAGTCATCAGATACATCAAGAGATTGGACAGAAAACGAACTGATGTAAATGCACTGATAGGTACTGTACTTTTATTAAAATTACATTTAATCTTCCGCTTGATTGTAATTTTTTTTTCCCGTACCATTTACCCGATTAATTAATTTACTGCAAGCGTTCTAAAATGTGTCAGCTTTGTCTGATTTGTTGATAATGTGGTGTATGGAACATTGAGGCATTTACTAAAACCACATAAAAAAATCAAGTGTCATGTTAGGTCACGCCAACATTTAACTTTGCTAGCATCCATGATATCTGATGCCCTCACCCACATGAGTCTCCTCTGAGTTGTTACCTGTCCCTGGTTAACCCTGCATCCCTTTACCCCAGAGGTGTCATTTTGATTTACAGACCCACTGGATACAGAAAGAGCGGAGTCAGGAAACAGCTAATGGAGGGGAAATAATGAAAGCATGGGGAAAATGTGAATGGAGCTGTACTACTCTGAATAAAAATAACATCAAGGTCTATTTGTTCACTCAAAATTGTAAAAGTGATTGAATTTGAATATAGCCATTTCTAGGCCTGGAATAAATTTGTGTGCAGATTGACAAAATGTTAATATTACTCTGCTTGAATACATTTTTAAAATTAGGCAATGTAGCTAAAAAATACTTTTGGTTAAACATACTACAATATAGTCTGATGCGAATTTTTATTGCAAAACAGAGATGCAAAACATTGGATTTCTTGCAGCTGTCCAATTTCCCGAAAATTTACAGCTTGTGATAAGCAATACCAATTTAGCCACCTTTTTTTCTACCTGTCTGTGGAGGGCATAATGATTGTCTTGCAGTGGAATTAGCGCATCATTAAGCCTACTCTTATCATGGCAGATGCAGATGTAGCCTAGTTCAAATGCTGAGCATTGTTAGGGAAAAATAAGAAATCGAGTTCAACTTAATTAACTTGCAAATAGCACAATCTACCTGCCGATGTTTTTTTTTCTGATGATCTTACTGACTCTGTCCATGGAGACAATCAGCATTCTTGTTCTTTTCAACCTACTGATATTGTTGACATATTGTTGGTAATGCAATAATGAAGTGCAACTTTAATTTTTCTTTTAAATCTGTGGGTCCTTACTATTCTGAATGTGTACATGGTTAACTTCAGAATCGGTTTTGGTACTTTTATTTCTCCTTAGGAAGCGGACAGCTGGGAAATCATTGAGGGGCTGAAAATCGGTCAGAGCAATGTCCAGAGGCCAGATAAACATGAGGGGTTTATGTTGAAGAAGCGGAAATGGCCTCTCAAAGGCTGGCACAAGGTAGGAGCAACATTCACACCGCTAAAATTTCCATTGCTAACTTTCAACAATGCAGCACAGGGTTAAACAGTGTCTATGTCAGCTGTCCTGCAAGATTTTTGTGTAGAGAAGTTATATCAAAGTACCTTGCCCCCAAGATATCCAGTGTGCTTGTGAATGATGCCCACTCCCAGGGCATCATTCACAAGCACACTGGATATCTCCTTTAAAGTCCTAAGTATCAGCCTACCTATTACTTTGTCTGGAAATTCAGTTAAAACCATTCCCCATTGATTGCATATTAAAACTCAGCACTGTGCCATGCGTAAAGATCTCCTTCAATGTTGGGGGTGGGGGACAGAGATTTTCTTCATTGCTCACTAGCTGGACCTTTGTCCATGACATGTCACGGTTCAATATGTTTTGTAAGGGCGGTGAGCAAACGATCATAATCCTGCATCACCCCTGCACATTGAGATATCATTGCTAATACATCATGATTTGTAATGCCCAATTGTAATGACCCCTAGTACAGCTATCCCACTTGCACAAATCTCATTAAAAATTAAGCACAAATTTACCACAAATTTCACTTATTCTAAAGAAACCATTTGTTTGAGGTGGATCTCACTTCATTGACTGTAACACAGACATCATAAAATCCCTACTATCAGAAGTGCTTGTCACAACACATCAGTTGGACAAGCTGAGCTGAGTTCAGACAATTTTAAGATGAGACTTTCAGATTTGATCATTTTTAGTCTTCTCTGCATCGTCCTTTTAAGATTTCTCGTGTTTGAGAATTAATTTGCCCATCATCTCACTATTATTCTTTGTCCAAAGTTTGTAAAAACAATGCAGCTCTCTTTGCTATACTGTTTTCGTGGCAGCATTGTGAGATAATGTACATACATCATCACCAAAGATGACAGGACTTTCGTGAAAGTGGCTATAAAGTAACACTGAAAACATACTGTTTCTCGCTAACAACGTAAATATAAAAGAATAGTCTGCTGTAACTTTGCAATCGTGTTCAATCTATCACAGCCTATAAAATATACAAATATTATTCATTTTTTTCTGACACAAGATGGATCAATAGGTTTTCTATTCATTAAGCATTTGCTGTTGTTTAACCAACATATTTTCCAACTATATTTTCTCTGCAGCGTTTTTTTGTTTTGGACAATGGTATCCTGAAATATTCCAAGTCCCCCATTGATGTAAGTAGCCCAGACTGAAACCCGCAGGCACAAACAGTCCAACCTGGCAATGAGTCAGCAAAACATCTGCAATAAAGGCCACAATGTTCAGCTTGAAACAGAAGGATATGTGAAATTGCAGGAAAACCAAAATGCAACTGATATGATTGAGATTTCAAATGCTTTTTATCTGAAGAAATTTGAATACTTAACATATTTTTGACAACAAATAAAGTCATTGAAAGTTAATTGAAAATAGTCCTTAGGCTATAAACAGTTGAGAAAGTTTTTCTGAATAAAAGCACATTACCAGAACTTTGTATTTTTAGTATCCTGACTAATCCTCTTATCCGTACCTGTTACCTTGAAAAGAATGTGGCAGTCTGTTTTGAGCACATTTTGGTTATTTTTATTGTCATTGTAACTTGAGAGAATTTAAACTATTGTTTGCGTTAGATTCAGAAAGGCAAACTGCATGGCAGCATCGATGTTGGCCTGTCAGTCATGTCCATCAAAAAGAAAGCCCGCCGCATTGACTTGGATACAGAAGAACATATCTATCACCTGAAGGTAACACAGATGGAAAGAGTCAGATCAGTAAATTAGTTATTGATTAACCTGCTTGTGGAGTTAAGGTCACCGGGCTCTCTTCCTCCTTAGGTCAAATCCCAAGACATCTTTGACGCCTGGGTGTCTAAATTGCGTCATCACCGCCTGTACAGGCAGAATGAGATTGTGCGATCTCCTCGGGATGCTACCATGCGAACGTTTCCTCCCCCAGCTGCCATGGAGTCCCCCACACCTGCATCAAGTGCGCCACATGAAGCCAAGGTACATCACTGATATGCTTGAAACATCGTTTGTATAGAAGTCCAAGACATATCATAGCCTGAGTGCAGTTACATATCAAGTATTTACGCCAGATCCAATTAATTCGAGTTGGCCCTGTTGTGTTTTACGGGATTCAGAACGCATAAATCAAAGGAATTGAGAATTCATTCTGTGTCAACCAGTCAGATCAGATGATGAAGGGTACATACATGTTGTGAAGATTTGTCAATCCAAATATCTCTACTCCCATAAGGCAGGCCTAGATTTTATGACAAGTAATTCAGAAAAATCATGCCAGATACATTGTGCAACTAGTTTAAACAAGCATAATTATCAAAAGTAGTTTCATTAAAATGTTGTTAGTATAAATTTAAGTTAACTTTTGTTATTTATTAAACAAACAAGTTTTTGATGTTTTAAAATCTTTCCTACATTCCGAAGTTAGTTCCTTATAAACAAAAACCTTCAAAGATCCACTTTTGGATGTAGAAAACATGTTTGTGTCATGTACATGTCTTGTATTCATCTGATTGTAAAATGATTTGCAGTGAATGTGTGGTAGGATGGCTGTAATGCTGGTTAAAAAGCTAATTGCATCCAGAGCATTAGTATAACAAAGGCTTTGTTTTTCTAAACTGATTCCAGTTTAATGTAAACAGCTTATACTCTTCGGACTGCCTTAATCGTTGTAATTAACACAAAGACTTGGATTTTATCTATTTAATTCAAGTTTAATTATTTTCTGTTTGCAACAGATGATGACACTTCATTGTTGAGTGAATATATTCCCATATTTTGCTGTATTCCATTTCTCATTTGTGTTGATCTGTCATTTTAACTCTTGAATGCTCTTACAGTAGCAACATTTCCCCTTTGGATGAGGTCCTTTCATATATAACCTTATAACATCTTGTGTAGTTTTATCTTGCCCTGAGACTTGAGTGCGTCTAATGTGGGCAGTTAGAGTCAATCAATAAAATCAAACAACTGATCAATTCACTGATAAGAAAAGCTAAAATCAAAGAATCTACACAAACAGTATTAACTGCGGCACCAAGGAAAACCTTTCAAGCTTTTTTGCACAAATGTAAAAAGGTGCTCAAACCTAAATATAACTATAGTGACAAATACTCTTCCTCCATAAAGAAATAATTTGATTTCTTTCATTTGCACATATTTGAAAGTTATAATTACGTTTACAGGGGGAAGTTGTTTTGATAGATTACTATATTTACACATTAAGGTTTTCAAAGATCAACCAGTCTTTTATTGCTTGGTATTTGACAGCTTTACTGCAGCTCTGCAGGGACCATAAAGGCTTTGATTAAAACTCCGAATTCATAATCATTCCTTAGGAAGAGTTTTATTTTTTAACCCCAAATTCTGAAAGCAGAAAATATTTATAAGCTGACAGAAAATAATTTTTGCCCAGTTTAAGTTTTATTAAATTGTAACTGTGATACATCTGAATTTTGTGCACCACTGAGAAGGCATATAAAATATCAACTTGGGAAAATGAAATCTGTGATATTTTGCACTCAAATTTTGCAGGCAACAACTTCTCAATCAGATCCCAAAATTGCGCTCATTGATTATTTTTCTGTCCATAATTTACACCTTAAGCTACTGATCTGCCTTATAATTTTGTCTGTAACTTTACTGCCAATTTTCAGATGCATTATTGCAGAAAGAAGGAGACAGGAAGGATTAGGAAACAGAATTTCCAGCCTTGGATGTAGACCCAAGCAGGGGTTCAGTTGGAGTGCTTGTTTGGTCAAAAAACGCCCTCGGTGAAGTTAATATGCTATATTGTCAGCCAATTAAGACACAATAATTCAAATACCTGTATTGCTGTGCAGCCGCCAAAGCAGGGCAACATGTCGTGGCAGCAGATGGTCCCCAGTAACAGCAGTAGCAGCAGCCTGCCTGCATCCTACAGCAACGGTCAGAGCAAGGTGGTAGCTTGGCTGCAGGAATCAGAAGAGATGGACAAATGTGCAGAAGGTAGGAGCGATGTCCATATCTCGGACTGAATCAGATTTCACAGAAGTCAGAATGTTAGCAACGGCTCTAGCTGTTTTAGTCTCAAAACATGGGAGAATCACTTAAAGCTGATTCATGATGGGATTGGTTTGTATTTGAATTTAACTTTCAGAACTTGCAAGATGCCAATCCAACCTAGCAGAGCTCAGCCGGTTACTACAGAGTCTGGAGATTCTACAGAGGACACAGTCAGCACCCAACTTCACAGATATGCAGGTTAAACACACTCACACACACACACACACACACACACACACACACACACACACACACACACACACACACACACACACACACCCACACACAGCACACACACACAAAGAAAGCTATTCAGAAAATATTTCATTTAGGGGTTTCTTCGGCAGCAGTGAGCAAGAACCTCTACAAATGATAATATTGAGGTAATGTCGGCTCTGTCTGAGAAAAGTTTATTTTCTATCCAGACAAATAGGGGTAATGATGCTTACAGATCACATGTCTGCTTCTCAAAGTTATCAGTATCCATTCATATTTAATTTAGCCTTTGGCTGAACTGCATTTTTTAACGCCATGCATTCCACTTGCTTACCAAGTTTGTTTGCAGCTCATTTCTTTGAATAATTTCACCATTATCTATTCATGTGCTAACTTCAGATTTATTTGCTATTTGTGTCTCCTGCTAACCCCACTGCTTATTCTGTTCCACATGTGCCTAATAGACCAATTGTGTAGAATTGTCAAAGAAAGAAAAGCGCTTGAACAGAAGATGGAGAACAAAAAGTGTCGGCAAAGATGCAAAATTCCAGCTTCAGGTACCTCTAATTCAGATTATCTACTCTGCTTGGTGAACAAATAGACAAACAAGGTTTTTATGTGTTTATTCATTCAAATCACAGACGTTGTGATGAGAAAAATGCTACAACTCCCTTATGAGCTCAATTGTCTCATATTAATTTTGAAGTGATACAATAATTCAAAAAACCCTTATTTTAAAATCCTTCCTTTTTAAAGTAATTTAATTGGCTTGAAGTAATGGTAAACATACTGTATTTCACTTGAGTCCATCCAAAATGTTCTTTCCACTAATTCATAAAGAAGCATTTTAATATCACAAAAGATTGCTTGTTATAAATATTCACCAGGGAGGACCATATAACTGCCAGGTCTGATTTTTGGGCCTCCTATGGGTCTGTGTAGCAAGTTGGGAGTGTTGGGGCAAATTAAAAACTGTTTTTGCATTTCCAAGAAAGGTTTTATTGTTGTTGGTCATTGAATCAGTAAACACTGTTTTTTTGCATTAGCTTTTATTGTTTGTTTGTTTTTTTACTTTCACCTTTTTAACTTTCCTTACCTTAATGTTTTATATTTTAAATTCATTAAAAAGAATTTAAATTTAATGTCTTTACCCTTTTGCTGTTAAAAACAAAGTTGCTAGCCAGTAGCAGTATTTTGACTGAAGTAAATGGATCAAGGACTCACCAACTATTCAGCTCCATCATAGAATCTGCCAAAGAAGCATAAAACATCATCTTTTCATCTTTTTATAGACTCTTAAATGCCAGTTACTCAGCTTTAATGAAAAAAAAAACTTTTCCTCATTAGTTTGGAGAACAAGTTAAAGACTTAGTGGCATTAATCATGATCGGAAGCTGTAGGTTGGCACAGTTCAACTTCAAATGTGCAGTATCACTGATGTGGTCCTCTGTTCAGTGAGACATACAGTTGGGGTAACCCATGCTGTAAACTTACAGCGCTTGCAGTGAGGACATTTCTCATATATGTATTTTGTCTCTCTACCAATGCACTTTCAGACTTCCTTTATCAGCATTTTCCTGTTGACTACAAATGATTTTAATTAAAATACCTAGGTTTATAAATCTATTAACTTCTGCTTTCATACATAGCATTTTTCCCACTTTTATTCCCGGCTTTGGCTGCAACACCCATGTCACTTTTTATCCATTTATGCCTGTATTATTGAGTTACATTACTCATTTTTGTTGAGTATGTTGGTTTATTTGTGCTCTGTGATTGGGAACTCTAAACTTGCTTAGCAATTCAGACCATCAAGATCCTCCGCAACTAATCCTGAAGGCAAACCTCAAGGTTGAATGGTGATAGGTTTCCAAATCTATTTCATCTCCAGTTGCTTTTGACTCAATTGCGTCTGATTTCTTCAATTTACACAAAGAAAAAGTATATCAGCCATAGGTGCAGGTGAAAAACAGGTAATTGGTTTTCATATACTTTATAAGACGGGCCTGAGGAAATAAATTAGATCCTCGATGATATATTTTTCACTGTGGTACTTGGTCTGCTTAGTTGTCAGACAACACTGCCATTGTGGTGATTGACAGCGATCCTCATCATCTATATCCAGGTACCCCTCTCTGCCAGCATGTCCCCTGTCCGCCTCCATTCCTCCAACCCCAACCTTTGTGCCGAGCTGGTTGACTTTCAGCCCCCTGTCTCACGGCTTACGGACAGCATGGAGTATGCGAGTGACTACATTAAATTGCAGGAGGAATTCTGCACCATCGCACAGAAAGGTAGGCAGGCAGCTTATAAAGGTAATTGGAACAGAGGGATCCAGATGTTTTTCCACTAGGTACATGCAACTTATGTAATGACTTTTTAAACACTGAGAATGAACAGGTTTAAGTTATGATACAGTGATTTTACAACTTGCAATGGTTATCAGTTAAGACTTTGGAAAGGTACCACGGATTGATGTCTTAAGATAGAAATTTTTCATTCAATTCATTTGGATTAAGCCACAGCAATTGTAGAAAAAACTGTGACATTGCAGCGGGAATGATCATTACATCTTTTGGTCTTATCTCTGTGAAGTTCACTCTCTGCTGAAGTCAGCCTTCAACACAGTGGCCATAGAAAAAGAGAAGATTAAGCAGATTCTGTCAGACCAGGAACAGCCAGACCAGTCATCCCAGATCAACTCTCTCAGGAAGTCTCTGTCACAGGTAATGAGCTGTCTACAACCATCACCCACGGTGCCTGTTTCCCTCTAGTCGCATGAGGGTTACTTTAACTGAACAGCCTGGCGGACACGTTTTACCACTTTATATTCAAAATGTTGAAAATGGTGCTGTTCTCATACACAGTTAACAGATAATTAGTTCAATAATTTGAGCGTCGTATGCCCATTTTGTAATTGTCATTTTGTACGATAAATTCATGATGCCGGGGCAGTCAGATGAAACACAAAAGCTGCAGTTTATTCCAAGCCATCACCGGGACCACAAAAATGACGGGGGTTGATGAGCACAGTGGCAAATGATTCACAAAAAGTCAAATAATCTCTTCCCTTACTAATTGGCAAGAGAAAGAAGGGTTCCATGCTCTTCATTAATTCTGCTCCTCAGGCCTGCCTCTCCACCCCAGTGACTTACTGTAATTGCACTTTTCCTTTGCTAACATTTGATATCAGACTAGTGAAATATTGCTGCTGCTTTATCTGTGCTTTGTTTTTAATTGGATACCCAGGCGGCCGTGTTGTCATGGGCATTTGGTCAGTTTTTTGTTTTTTGTTTTTTGTTTTTTTTTAAAGCCTCATGAGGTGTTGATGGCTAGCAGTCATGGTGACCAACAGTTAATTCAATCCATACATAGAAAAACGATCAGGTTTTATTAATTTTCCGATTTGTTTACTTTCAGGGCAGAATATTGCTTATATTATTGAGACTTGTAAATGCATTGCCATGTATTGCATTATTTTTCAGTCAGTGAAAATAAGATTCCCAAAAATATATTTTTTCTAATAAGACAGAGGTGTTTTTAAGTTGCCTTAAAACTTTTCTTCCAAATGAAGCTCTGAAGAACTAAGACTGACCAGCAAGGATATAAAGATGGCACACCACTGACCAATAAAATGTATTAGCTGGAATTAATAATATCATTGTAAATGTGTAAATGTTCTCAGCTGAATATGCCCTGACATCACAACTTTACTTGGTTAGGTTTCCACAAAACATACATGCACATTTTCACCTAAAACAGTGAGAACTGAAGCAGTGACACGAGAATTTAACAAACCAGCACATCTTGTCCAAGCATGGCTGCAATGGATGAGAGCAACTAGAAGTGGATGACATCTAAAACATAATCAGTGTATTGCTGGGAGTTTACTGGGTAAATCTATATTTTCTGCATCGTATAGCATTCTCTGAAGCAACAGTATTAGTTAAAAGCCAAGAAAAGAAAGCCTTGCTACAATAGATTAGTAACAGTCAGAAAATATTATGACACCATTTTTTAAAATGACGTTTTCCCTCCTACTCTGTAACCTACATTCTTATGGCAAAATCTATCGTCTTTGTAAATATTCTTCCTCCAGAATGATCTTTTCTTCTAATCCCTTTGTTTTAGTTTTGCACCTTGACACCTTTTTTAAGTCTCATTAGTTCCACTGCATTATTTTTATATTCTGAAATAGCTCTGAATTGTGGAATGCACTACACCACCTTCCTGGTCAACACTAGTGATTACATTATATTACATTACAGTCATTTGGCAGACACTTTTATCCAAAGTAACTTGAAAAAAGTGCAATTTAGTCACCGAAGATCCGAAGTATTAGTTATCAGAAGTCAGAAGTGACCACTCAACCAAATAGCCATCTCAGAACCATAAACACACATACATTCATTTCATTGTTTTTTTTTTCCCAGGGGGTTGGGGGCTAAGTGCGATTAGTAAGGTAGTTCTTGGTGAAGCGGTATGTTTTCAGCATAATTTCAGCAGCGATAAGCCGGCAAACATATTGCAGACACAATAAGAAGCAATGAATTTGATATTTGCCTCTGGTACACGCTTGAAGAAAAACCTAAACAATTAAAAAATATAAGGGAGTCAGGAAACCACTTTAGTAATTCTGCTCTGTTTACATGCAGAAAATGTAAATAAAATAAAAGCAATGATACAGCATACCAGTGTCATATTGACCTCTAGATTTTTAAACAGAACACTAAAAATAAATGTGTCTTGATGTCTGCCCCAGCCAATTCTGAGATGGTAAGATTTATCAAATTGTATTAAAATAGTCACATCTGCCCATAGCTGAATGTCTATAGGCCATTAGCAGAACCATTTGTTTACCTATCATTGAATAAATAAGAATAGATTTATTGTGTCATAGGATTGAAGAACCCATTCTTTTCCCAAAATAAATAATTCACAAGTTTATTCAAAGATATGAAAATGCAATCAGAAAACAATTGTCTTATAAAATTTGTTTTCCAGGCCCTGTCCCAAAACGCAGAGCTTCGAACCCGACTGAATCGCATCCACTCTGAATCTGTTCTATCTGAACAAGTTGTCAGTGTGAACATCATCTCCACGCCTGATGAGGTAGGTTGCCACGTCACTGACACTGCCAATATCTGATTCCTATATTGATCAAATATCACGATCCAAGGCTGGTCAGGTAGCTGTTGTATTTGCTCGCTCAATTTGTCAATAGTCTTATCGATTTATGTCCTGAATGACTGATGGGTTTTCCTGTAGACTCAGGCAGGAAGTTTAAATGATCACTATTCAATGCAGAACTGGACATTGAGTTAAATGCAAAAATGATTAATTAGAAACGCATGGGAGTTTGTCCTTTGGCAAGGATACACAAGCTGCAAAATGAGATTGGTCTTGTCTCCTTATATTATTTGGTCTTTCTTAAATCAGTCATCATAGCCAGGACCAGGAACCAGGCAAGTGAGCTTGCATGGTTTTTTTTCTACAGGCCGTGGAACAGATGGGGATCCCCCTGACGCAGCAAGCCTCTAATGAGAGCCGGCTCTCTATGTCGGAGTCCGTTTCAGAATTCTTTGATGCCCAGGAAGTGCTTATATCGGCCAGCTCATCAGAGAACGAGGTATAATGGGGTTTATGGCATTGGCTGTGTCTGAGAAAGGACAGTCGTTGGGTTCGTGAGGAGGGTGTTAAACTTGCTATGCTGCAGGGAAGCCAGATGAAAGGACACGCTGCAAGGGTTATGTGTGGAGCTGGAATTAGTCAGCAAATAATGAGTGCAGTGTTAGAGGTTAAGATAGCGGAAACTGTAACAGAAACTCAATCAAAGTCAGCACCACAGAGGAATTCTTTCACAATCAGCCCTGAAGCCAAATAACTCATTTGGGTACAGTTTTCTATGAAAAATTATCATAGAAAAATATGGGTTTGTAGCTACTACCTTTGTTAAAAACGCTTCTTCAGTTAATCACTTGAAAAATCAAGCCATTTTTTTTGTACCTTTGCCACTTTAAACACCTGTAGAGTGCCAGCTCAAAATATATGTTGCCTCTGAGGAGCCATTACTGATTAGTGCTCCAACAGCTTTCATTGAGTCATTTGAAAGATTACCCACTGAGGAAATTCATCATCCTGTAATTTTGAAATCGCATTCTCACCGAAGTAACCTGTTTGGTCAGACCATAATCAGTAGTATGAGATTGTAATGGACACTATTACAGTAATATGCCCACGTCATTGGCCTCATTGTAGCTTCTATATATAAGGTATGAAAATGCTGCAGTGTCTGGTCTTATTATTACCGCAGTGGGGTTGATAGCGTGCTGTGGTTGGTTAGCCACCAGCAAACTACAGAATGTGTGTTGCTAACCGCCTGCTGCTCAATTACTTTGTGTCGTACTCGACTAGACTGACTCACTATCGGTACTGGTTCTCCTCACAGGGCTCAGACGATGAGTCATATGTCAGCGACGTGAGCGATAACATTTCTGAGGACAATGCCAGCGTGACCGATAATGTTTCCAGACAAAGTAGGTCCAACTCCACACAACCAAAAAAAATTACAATCTTCCTTACATTCACACACGAATACACTCTGCTGTGGTAATGTTGAACGCATTTATCACTGTGGCTGAGGCAATTGACTTTGCAGGGTTGCTCTGTGCCAAGAGCTTTTTGAAAGCTGTCTGTGTAACAAGGGATGGGATCTCCCTCCTCCATCTCTGTCACATCCCACACACTGTTAAATAGTAGCTCACCAAATCAAAATACACAAATCTGGAAAACGGCCACAGCTGGTTTTATTCTCTCAAGGAGATTAAAACATGTAGGCATTGCATGAATAGCATACCAAGTCAAATAAATGTATGAATAAATAAACCATTACATGGCATCCAAAAGAATTGCCCACATTTTTGTGGGGGTGGTGCAAGACTGATTTTTTGGGCTGTGTTGACGCAGATGCCCTTATCACCCAGGGCAGTGATGATGCTGTCAACTTGAGATCCAGTTTGATAGAGGATACACCCATTCTTCTACTTTATTTCAATTAAACAATATGCACGTGCAAAATACAAAACTAAATCATTGCGTTGTAGCCATTTAATTCAGACCAGCAGCCCTATCATAAAACTCTTTTTCCCCTTCACATTTTTATGATTTAATATATCCTGTTCCCAGTTGCCAACGGCGACTTTGCAGGCTGCGCCTTCCGCAACGGGCGCCGAAACTGCCTGCCGGCACCCTGCCCCGACACCAGCAACATCAACCTCTGGAACATCTTACGAAACAACATCGGCAAGGATTTGTCCAAGGTTTCCATGCCGGTGGAGCTCAACGAACCTCTTAACACACTGCAGCGCATGTGTGAAGAGATGGAGTACAGTGAGCTGCTGGACAAGGCAGCGGAGACCGAGGATCCCTTTGAACGCATGGTAAAAAAGCCCCTTGCCTCCTAGTCAGAAAGCCAAACACTGATGAGGGAGATAATAAAGTTTGTTTGGCTTGAACCATATGTACCCACTGTTTTCTAGTCAATTGGCCCATTTGTCACTCACTGTCACCAGGAGGGTGGACAAAAGTCCTACACTATGATTGGTCAAAATCCTCATCTTTTGTTTTTTGTTCCTCTACATTGGATTTGAAGGGGTTGCCGTAGTCTGCTACTTGACTGTTGTGCGGATGTGCACAACCGTGAGATGGCAATTCTAGTTGACCATGCATCAAATCAGTGTTTATATGCGGGGTGACTTTGCCGACGTCAATAGCCTCATTCAGAGATGCACGTTAGCACAATGCTGTAATGCAGTATTCGACCTTGGATCTTCCTAATCTGTCCTCTGTCCACTTTGGAGGGCTCAATTCCGACTAATGTCTGGCTTATTCATGACGAAGCCTGATAAGAGTGACCCTGTTGTTAACGTCGGCTGCGTCATTTCAACTATGACAGGTTCTCGTCGCTGCTTTCGCTGTGTCGGGGTACTCGTCCACCTACTACAGAGCAGGAAGTAAGCCATTCAACCCGCTACTCGGCGAGACGTATGAATGTATCCGAGAAGACAAGGGCTTCTGTTTCTTCTCTGAACAGGTTCGTTTTTTCCTTTTCAAGATGTATTATCAAGCAATATCTGACACCATGTTTTCACATGTCAGTAACATAATGTTCTTTCAATATTTTGGCATCAAGCCTGCTCTTGGGCCCCCCATGTCTCACCTTATATGGTCCTAATCAGCAGAGGGGTATCTCCAGTTGCCATGAAGACTTGAATTTTCAGAGGCTTTTTTAGAGCTGTAAGGACTTCAGGTCTTGAAAGCTGAGTCCACTGGAAACTGCCATTATAATGCAAACAAAATGCTTATTTTATTTTGGTTTAACCTGTTTGAAGGAAGTGTTTCTGGTTGAACGAAGTGATTCCTTGTGCTTCCAGTTTGAAGCAGCTCTTTATCACTAGGCCTTATTCCCCCCCCAAAAATCCCACTCATCTGAGCTTTCCCTGACTATAGCTTTGTGATACACTAAACCAGGACTGTTTGTTTTTGATACTTCTTACTTTCCTTTCGGCTGTTCCCTTCAGGAGTTGACACAGCGAATCATCTGCTTCCATCTAACCCTCTCCTCCGCATCCTCTTCTGTCACTCCGACTAACTTCATATCCTCTTTCACCCCATCCACAAATCTCATCTTTGGTCTTCCTCCAGGCCCCCGTCTGTTTTTCATTTTATTTATTTTAATTCTTAAGTCTTTAATCTCAAATTATTCTGTTTTCTGTATGGGAGAAGTCACATTTCAAGAGTTACTGTTCTTATAATCTACTGTTTTTTCCTGACTAAAGAGCAGATATTAACACCTTTTCACTCAAACGATCAAAATAGGTGTTGTCATTTCCTGCTCTTTAGCTTTTAAATTAACCAGAAAACAGCTTCAGTTGTACGATAACCATTCTGTACCTCTTACTTCTGTCGTCTGTCTGGTGAATGAAAATCTCTATATGAAGTGTAATCGCGACAAAAAAACAGCTGTCAGACTGTTTGATCTCTTATCAAAGGTGAGCCACCACCCCCCTGTCTCCGCCTGCCACTGTGAGTCAAAGAACTTCACCTTCTGGCAAGGTAGGTAACAAGCCTAATTTTAAAGGGATTTTTTTTTTCCACACGGGGGGCTTCAGCTCTGCGGAGGAACCAGCTTGTCGCATTCGGCCTCTTTAATATTCATCTGACATTGTAGATGATGAAATGGACTTCTTATCTGAGAATAAACGAAGCAATTTCATTGATTCACCACGTTGCCGGTTTTCTTTTTTTTTCAGATGTTCGATGGAAAAACAAGTTTTGGGGAAAATCAATGGAGATCTTACCAATCGGCACGGTGAATCTGATGATTCCAAGGTAACTCTCATCTTAACACCAAGTCCTAGGCAGATTTAATTCCTTGCATTAAAAGCTGAGCAACATTTAAATTATTATCACTGCATGTTTAAACATCTAGCTGTGATATGCTAATCATTATTTTAATATTCACAAGAAATTGTGATTAATTATTTTAAGATTAAGTGAAAAATGCTCAAAAACTGAGCAAATTGTTACCTAAAATTCAACATTTTTAAAAAACAAACAGTGACGCAGGAGACAATTAGAAACATTATATTATTCCTATATTAGCAATATGGCAGAGAGACACTTAGATCATGTATATTCTGAATCTATCAGGTTTTTTTATCGGACAAATATCACAATCGATATTGAATTGCAGTCAGTACTAGAAAGATTAAGAAGAAAGATTGCTGTCATCCAGACTAGTGTCTGTTCGATCAGCCAGTAAGTTGTCATTGTGTCGTCGTAGGTTTGGCGATCACTACGAATGGAACAAAGTCACCACCTGTGTGCACAACATCCTCAGTGGGCGGCGGTGGATTGAACACTACGGGGAAATCACTATCAGAAACACAAAGAGCAGCGCTTGCCTCTGCAAACTTACTTTTGTCAAGGTAGAAAACACAGCAGCTACAGTCAGGACTGAATCAGAAAGAGTAATTTTTTAAATTTGACCTTCAGGGAAACTACTGGAGCTCCAATGTGAACGAGGTTCAAGGATTTGTAATGGACCAAGAGGGGAAAGTGATCCACAGGCTTTTCGGAAAGTGGCACGAAGGCCTGTACTGTGGTGTCCGACCGTCTGCCAAATGCATCTGGAGACCAGGTGGGCCCAGATCACCCAATCACAGACTGCCGTTCAAAGATAGTATCGGGAACCAGTGGAGGAATCAAGGTCTAAAACAAGCACAAATAAAATGTCTTAACCATTTCTCTTTTTTTGGATTTGATCTAGGCTCCATGCCCACTGACTACGAGCTGTACTATGGATTCACCAGGTTCGCCATAGAGCTGAATGAGCTTTGTCCCGAATTGAAAGACGTCCTACCACGGACTGACGCTCGATTCAGGCCTGACCAGAGGTAGAGCGTCAGAGCATCATCCTCCATCACCAGAGCCCCTGACACTTAACTCCTCCTTAAACTTTTTTTTTTTTAATCCCACAAGTAATAATCAAAAGGTTTAGCTGAATAAGTTAATTTTTAATTTTTTTTTGTATTTTGTGTTGTCTTCCCTGGCTTGAAAGCCAGATTTGTGTGCTTACCGGGAATTATTATTTCACACAGACACCTGGAAGAAGGGAACCTGGAGATGGCGGCCTCAGAGAAGCAGCGTATTGAAGACCTGCAGAGAACCCGAAGGAAGTGGAACGAGGAAAACGACATCAAACAGGAGCCTCGCTTCTTCAAGTAAGCCATGAAACTAGACAGAAGCTGATAATACAGTAATACATTTTCCACAGATTTATGAAATGGGTTCTCTGACTCCTGTGAATATAAATTGGAAGGGAAAGATCAATCATTATTTGATCTGGAAAAGTCATCAAAAACTAAAAGTGACCTGACAGCCATGCACACCCTCATATTCACATGCAACTGGAGTTTGTTTAACAAAGGTTCATCTTCTTACCTTTCAAATATAAGATTTCAGTATTTAGAACTGTTGACAGTTGTTGAGAATTTGTAACTAATGAATATAAGATTCTTAATCCTGATAAATTTCTGCAAAAAAGAATTCCTTTAACACATGTAGCTATTTCTTTGCTTGATTTGTTTGGTAATTTAGCTTTTTTTGTGCTAATTTAGTATCAACAGTAAGCAATGCTTTGCTAAATTTAAGGTTTTACAGTTTTAAATAATGGCAGACTAATCATTTTCTTAGCATTTTAATTTGATTAGAACTGTGAGACGTGTTCTTAAAATTATCACTATGGTCAGCAGAAGCAGTGGTGCAACAGCTCTTATTTAATGACGCATTAACATTTAAAAATAAACGCATGTGTAAACATGATCCTGTAGTTTAGATGTTCAATATACACTGATAATGTTTGTGGAAAAATAATAGCCGCGCTGACTGCAGGACGATATGGAATATTCTGCTTATAACCCCCCCGGGAAATCCTTTGACCGGACTGCTGCCAAGACTGTGCAGACAGAGCCAGTGATGCAGGCTTTCATGAATATAAACACTGCTGATGTCATGTATGAAAAATGACGATGTCACCTGAAAAAGTGACAGGGTGGTCAAGAAGCTGGTCTCATTTCTGCTTTCAGTGTGCGGGGCTTTTAGATTTTACCTCATGCCTTCAATGAAAGGAATACCACCCTTCAATGTGATGCTCCATATTTGTGGCCTGAATGTTTTATGCATAGTTGTTAAGCACCATAGGGTACATTTAATTGTGTGACTGTATATTATAAATAAGGCTAAAGCCAGTAATAAACCACTTTAAACACGGTTGACGGCAGGAATACAGCAGAAGATCTAATTTCTGTGTGAATTTGATGCTGACCGACGGCTGGTTACATAATCATCATACCAGCGCCTCCAAACCTCATTTATGCTTCAATCATGTGCTTCTGCCATCAGTCAGCTACCAAGCGTGACTTCACAGGACCCTTCACTGAAATATACTGTGACGATGTCAACCTTAGGGTTAAGAAAAAAATGATCTTCCTTCGGGCTGGAATCTACATCACAAACATACTGGAGGGCTTTATATATCTAACAGTGTATACAATCAAAACCCCTGCCCCCGAGTTGTGTTCATGATTGAAGTATATGTGATGTGTGGTTCTTGGTATTTTGATCCGTCAACCCGGTCTAGGCTCCCATCAGCCCTTTCGTCGGCTCGCGAACCGGCAGGCTGACGGGCTACTTGTGTTTGCTTACAGGAAAGTGGTGGACGCCAATCACAGGGAGCGCTGGGTCTCCAACAACATGTACTGGGAGCTCCGCAAAAACCCCGGCTTCATCAACATGGACTCTACAGTCAGCCTGTGGTAGCACACGGATCAGTCTCAGTTGTGTATTCCGACACAGACGAGACTGTAACCTATGCACAAGACAACAAGAAAACATCCACGTGCATGGATATGAAGCAACTAGAGTGCTGAGAGGAGGCTCTTTGCCCGACAACCTGCTCCGGGCTCTGCGGAAACGCCACCCGTTCTGCCAACCACGGACAACCATCTAAGATCACCTTCATCGCGCTTGTTGACGCTGGGTTGTCGGGGACACAATCGCAACACTCATGTAGATCTTTCCTCAGCTCCTTTAAATTTTGAGTATGTCCTTGCCTTAAAAAAAGAAGTTAAAAAAAAAGACCCATACAAGTCACACGATTTTAGCGCATTTTAGTTGGTTTGTGACAGCTGTTAATGGAGTAGACCTTTTAATGACTTACAGTTACATGCATGTTTAGACAGCAGCTTTCACTGGCATAAAGCCATATTTACTATATCATCAATGGTGTAGAAAAAATAGGTATTTTTATAAAGTATGTTGAAATTAATGACTTTATTAACAGAATATTAAGTGAATTGGCAGATTTTTATTTATTTTTGCCGTTTAATATGGTTGACTTTCTGATAGCGACGCTTTCTCGGGAAACAGCTCATCACAGATTGTCAAAGTTTCAAACCTGTACGTTGGTTTGAATATCAGACAAATCTACCCTCCTGCTCTCCGACCTGCAGGTTCTGTCCGGACAGAACTTTAACACCCATGTCCCTCAGTTTCATTGAAGTAGACTAAAAAAAAAAAAAAAAAACCCAACCCCCCCCCCCCCACCCCCCTCCTCATCAGGTCACTCCTGACCCCTTCCCGCTCCCCCGCCTGTCTAATTTTAACATGTAACTGACCACCCGTGGCACAGAAATACTTGCAGAAATGTTCTCCATACAGCCAACTCAACCCCTCAGACAGAAAGGAGCGAACAGGAGAGGAAAATGAACGCCATTTCTAACACCAACTGTTTACTGAGAGAATCAACTTCTATCAAACTAGATAAGGTTGGTGAGGTGCCTAATGACATTAGGCTGTATATATCAGTTATTGTCAAACTGATATACTGTCATAGGTTTGTGTGTTTCTTTGACAATCAGATTACATACAGTTGTATAAAAATCATTAAAATATTGACATTAAAGAAGTGTAAAAAAATAAATAAATAAATACCTAAAATCAGCAAAAATTAGAATAATGAACATGGAAATATCACACGATTTTAGGGAACCAAAAATAATATATTTAAAGTAATGCCATTTCAGATTTCTTTTATAAGTGCTGGCTTATGAATATCCAACATTAATTGTCCTCCATTCTTGCCTGCTTTCCATCAGGTTAAAAAATCACTAAGTACCATATCAACCTCTCCTGTTTTCATTGACTTCACTGCTTGATGTATTAAACCTAAGAGAATGGAGAAAAACATAGTGGCTTATCATTTGGGTTGTTCTAACCAGGTCATATAGTGGAATTTAGTCGATTAATGACCTTGATTACTAATTAGTCAAAGGAAACACAGCCACCTTTTCTTAGTGTTAATTGATTAAAAACGATAAAATGTGTTAATTAGACCGGGATTCATGAGCCCTCCTGGCAGCTGCACTGGTGAAAGAACAGGGCCACCTGCAGGCCGTCTGCTGGAAGATCGGTTTCAAATGTGAAGTAGCTTTTAAAACATGTTGGTCATGTCAAGAGAAGACCAAGCATTTAAACCTGGCGTGGGTTCTGATTCCCAAGATAGCGGCTGCTACCAGCTTCTGCAAAGCATCATGACTTTTTTGAAGTTCGTCGATTTAACGCAAAGCTTTCTTGTTTTAACCTGTTTCCTTCTTGTGTTGCAAAGCAAGAACATGTAACACGCGATCAAATCATTATCCACATCATTAAGAGCACATTTAACCCCCACAAACCTGGCTTGACCTCTGCAGGGTGGAGACCCTGACGGAGAAAAAGAGTTGGGAATCTCGTGAAACGAATCAATCCGGCGCGCACCGTTCACCTGGTACTGCAGATTCCAAACCAAAAAGTTATTACTGCAGTGCTTTGCATTCATTTTAATTTTCCTTGACGAGCATCAGATACACTTGCTGTGCCTTAATGCATTAATTAATGCTTCACAAACACACTCCAGAAGAGAATCCCTTTGCCAAGAAGGTTTGCCATTGATAAAGCTGAAGGAACAGTTGATTTGATAGTAAAAATGCGTTTTTGGTGATATAAGTTGTTCTGCACTGCTCCACCACCCCGACATGTAACCCAACCTCCGGGGTGAACACTGTAAATACATCGCGTTTAGAAAACGGGGGGAGGGGGGGTTCTTTGACGTCAGCAGACAGTTTTAACAAACCTGAACTAGAGCTTCGTGTGCGGGATTAGAGGACCACTTCCCTCCTGCTTTATTACGTAACAGTAGTTAAAGACCCTCCTAGAGAACCTCCACTGTTCTACCTGCATGTCTAGACACTATAGGCTGCCAATGAATGTTGCAGATGCCTTACAGGAAAAAAAAAAAGTTTCACTTTCCCAATTGGACTAGTGTCATTTTTCTGGCACATATCAAATCACACGTGTCAGTTTAGTTTCTTTCAGATCCATTTCCCGATGGGTACCTTCTAAAGTGCAATTTTAAACAACAAACATATCTTTCCATGAACACTGTACACTGCTGCTACATAGTGCTTGTTCTAATAAAACTGGAACTCGGTTGAGAGTGAGTGTTGTTTGTGTCCAGGGCTATAAACCTCTTTCTGATACGGTTCCAATACGAGACACCGAACCTCCGACTCACCCCTGTAAATGTTGGAAGTGCAAATGGGCAGGTTCACACACAAACACACGCTTATATCAATTCCGTATGGAATTGTTTTAATTTATAAAGTCGTGATTTTTTTATTGTTGGGCAAATCAGATCTAATGGTTTTGTTAGTATTTTTTGAATCTTTTTACAGTTTTAACTCAATTTATTGCTTGTAGTTGGGGGAAGGGAGCATTTCTTGCTAGTGTTTTTTCTGCAGTAATAACCAAGTAATGTGTGACAAAATGAATAACACTTAATTATTAATCATGACTTTGCTAAGGAAAAAGGTTAATGAAAGGCAGTTATTTCCCTCAGATTTGTCATCAGTGACCACATCCTTCAGAGAACATTTTAAATAACCAGAGGTGGATGACTTCTTTTAAAGAAAGAAAAGAAAAGTAGGAACCAATGCAGAAGCTTTAAGTCAATTACTTTTAATCAAGCTCTTACTAAATACTGCCAGAATTTAGGTATGGTTGTTTTGAGGCCTCTTGAATTACAACAGATTGTGTGACATTTTCTTAAAACATTGTTTGAATTTGCACAAAGAGACTTCTCAAATGTTTTTGAAACACCGGCAGAAACCAAGGCTCTTATGGAGATTATTCCGTGTTTTGCTTTTATTTTTCTGGATTTGAACAAATGCTGCAGATACTATTTACCATCGCAATTGAAAATGATAAGGTGTAAAATGCCAGTCAGGAAAATAACAGTAACACAGTTGGTCTATGACAGGGGTGGGCAATTATTTTGGCTGGCGGGCAACATTTCTTATTTAATTTTTATGTGCAGGCCAACTAGGTGAACAAAATGAAAATTGGAATTTAAATATTTCAATTTTTTGGCATTTTATTTAATTTTAAAATCACAAATGATCATATAAATGAACAACACATTATTTCGTATGTAATTATCCAAAAAAACCAAAAAACAAAAATAAGTTTCTAAATTCAATAATGATTTTCTTGTTGAAAATATTGTACTTGTTAAAAGATCTGCGGAGATCTGTCATACAGTCACACGACAGATTAAGGATATAATATGCAAATGTGCTCTTGCTATAAATCAAAACTCAACCATCGCTCTCACTCCAAACAAACTTCAAAAATTAAAAAAAAAAAAAAAAAAAATCAGTCAGATGAGGTAAGATGGAACCTACAAGTGCATGCCCCTGAAAATTAAAAACAGGCAGGCTGCTTCATAAAATTACTGCATTACCTCTTTTATTAGGTACATGTACACATATTTAAATAAGCAGGATAACTCAAGTACAGCATGATAAGTTTGTAATTTACAGGTACTTGTCTCACCAATGCCTTTGTAGAATCATGTGATTGTTCAATGTTTCTTCTCCTTTTGGTCTCGGCTGTTCCCTTCAGGAGTCGCCGCATCGAATCATCTGCGGTCTGCGATTGACACACACGATTTTAAAAATATAATTTCGCCTTACATTCTCTACAGTGCAGTCCCGGCTATGTGTGACAAAGCAGCTGTTTACTGGGTTGTAGTTACTTGCTGATCATGATCTTGATGTACTGAAGGGCGCTGTGCGCGGCATCATTGTGCGCGTTGCTACAGGAGATCCCCGTCCCGTGGCACACGGTGACTGGGACCGTGGACAGTTCTGCCAAACACTGGTACTGGCCGTTCACCGTCAGCTCATCTGTCAGGCACAGACAACAAAGAACGACGTGAATTCAATTGTCACGTTGCCTCTCTGAACTCAGCTGGATGTAGATGGAGCAATGAAATCCATTTTGGCTTTAGATCTTCACAGTTTTTAGAGCAAACTGGTGAAGTTCTCAGGTCAAGTTATTACTATTTTATTATGTCAACCTGAGATTGAAAGATGACGAGACAGCTCTGTACGGCAATGCTTCGACTCTTTCTAATTTTTATTAAAAGCAAGATCAGAAAAGGTGGTTTCCTTGCATTTATGACATGCAGCATATTTTATTTTTCATTGAAAATGAAAACAGTTGTTCAATCAATGGGGGCAGACAGATAGACTCGCCCTCAGTGTCTTGAAAAATTAACTATCAAGTGTTTATTTTAGGTTCAGTCATACATTTGGGAGGAAGCTTCAACCCTGCCTTCCTGAAAAACCCCAGGAGCCTTTTATGAACTAAAATCACTCAGCTTACCTCTCAGTGTGAGGCTTGTTAGGGTTCCCAACAGTTCAGACATTCGTGGGACCGTGGGCACAGATGTAATGAAACGGGGGAAGAAAAATCACAGCTGATGAGCAAACGTACCGATGTCAAAGTAAGTGACCTCGAAGCCTTGTTCGTTGGAGAGTTCAAGCATCAGCTGAATGTAGTCTATGTTGGGAATACTCAGCGGGGTTCTCCTCAGCAGCGATATCTTCTCAGATGAAGAATTCCTCAGGTTCTCATACCGCACACTCAGTTTAGGGGTCTGAAGAAAATAGAAGGAAACACGGTGAATATCCATTTTTTTAGCCATAAATATAGCACCTGCCTTCTGAAGGTCACACGGAAGAAGGATGTGATATGTAACGTACCCATGTGATTTCAGAGCAGCCCGACAGACTTTGAAGCTTTGCCACCATTTTCTCTGCAGCTGCCTGTTTTGCTGTTTTTTTGGAGTTTCCTACAGCTGGTTTGACAGGGAGTACAATATAATTTTTTTTTTTTTTTTGTTATGTAAACGCAGCATGAGTATCCGTACCCTTCTCAGAGAGGGATTCCACTCTGCAGATCATGGTGAACTCTCTCAAGTGCGGTGGCCCAGTCTCCGTCACGACCACGTACTCAGGAAGACGCCAGCCCCTCTGCAGTGCCAGCTCCTGTAGCCAGAGGTCAAATAAAACATTTCGCCGTCTTACCCCACAGTCATTTCTCCTCTTAGCTCTAAAAACAGGACATCCTGCGTTTACTAGTGACGACTGTCCATCCCCCCATCACACTGTGCAAACCTTACATCTCCTACAGGACCAACCATAACATCACACCCACACACGCAAAAAGAAAGGACAAAAGACATATTGCACATACCTGCAGTATCCCCACGCAGTTGGGCTGTGGGTTTGCCTCTGCAACAACACCATTATTCTCAGACTTTGCAGGAGCATTCCTGTTGGAATGACATCAGAGTGGTCACGACAGCTGCATAACCTCAGCTCCCACTGCAGGCGACCAGGAGAGGAGCCCCCGATGCATCACTGCATCACTGCAACACTGCAGAGCTGCCCGCACAAAAATAGATATAATCCAAAATAAAGCTAATATTTTGACATTGATATACCCTTGCAAATGGACAATCAACCACAAGGCCAACATCAGACCAAGATGCGCTGCCTTAGGAATCCCGTGGTGCAACGCACAGTGCCAGTACCTAGTCCGGCATCAGGTGAGACGGAGGAGGATCCAGGCCCGGAGACACCCCACAGTGCCCAGAGCCTCCACGCACTACCAGCGACACCCCAAAGCAGACCATCAGAACATCGATGGATTTTGTGGCCCGCTGCTAACAAGGAGTGTGAATGGTGATGATTTGATGAAGATGTTGTTTCAGCCCTGGAAGTAACAGCAAAAAGTAGCGTGGACCAGAGGCTGAAGACAATGAACACGTTTATTACAAGCATAGTATCAGACAGGTTTGGCATCAAAGAACAGCAAGCCAGGGAGCCGGCACCAATTCCGAACCGGCATGAGAAAAAGATCTCTCAACTCAGGCAAAAGCTGAGGACACTGAGGAGCCAGTTCAGGAAGGCGAGTGACGACGAGTAGGAAGCCTTAAGAGAACTGAGGGCTGTGGTAAGCGAGAAGCTACTCGCCACCCGGCCCGACGGAGGGTGAGTAGCTTCTCATCGGTTGGAACGGTTGCAATGCCCGCTGCAAGCCTATTGAGGTGGGCTGCAGGGGCTTTGGAGGCAGATCCCTACATCATGCCCTTGGACTCCTAGGAATTTGCGGACTACAGAGGCGAAGAGCCATCAAGAACATCTTGGAAGCAGCTGAGAAGGCTTCACGGTGGCTCTGGTTGTAAAAGGGGGGGAAGCGTGGCGTAGCGCGCTACCTGGACACAAGTTGGGGGACTGATCAATCCCGGCTGGGTCACCCGAGTTTGGGTGTACGGCGAAGACCCGAAACACCCAGTGATCTCGGGAGAGTCGCTGAAGATGTGTCCAGGTTGCACCACTAGCTGATATTATTAAAATCTTCCATGCATTCATTGATTTTAACCAGGATCCTGCAATCAGTGTGAAATACGAGTATATTTATATGTACTCACAAATATAAGTAAAAATATGAAGAAGTTTAAGTCATTCATTCATTAGCTATACCTCTTATTGTGCACTCAGGGCAGTTTAGGGTCTCCAATGAACCTACTGCATGTTTTTAAACAGTGGGAGGGAAAACCTCATGAAGGAAAACCCTCACAGTCACAGAGGGAAAATGCACACCCCACAGAGAAAACCTGTCTGTATTGAACCGAGGACCTTCTTGCCAAAAGATGGAAGCGCTTAAAAACAAAACAAAAAAAAAAAGCCTCCTATTTTTTCTGTTATTGTTCAAATAATAGCGCGGACTCGCACAGCAATGTCAAAATAACGGCATACGGGACGTTTTATATTGAGGTTTCTCAATTTCATCACATATGTTAACGATTATATCACCATTAATGAATACAACTGTATCCAAATCTACTGGAATCAACAGTTAAATTTTACGCCACCTCAGATTTGAATGACAGAGATGGTGGTTTTTCCACACCTTTCACCTGACCTCTTTGGATCTACTCACAGCGTCTTGGCGTCTACTTGCAGAACGTTCAGGGCTGCTTCTGCAGCCTCCTGTTTGGCAGCTCTTTTAGTGGAGCCTTGACCTGAAAGAGAGAAGACATTTTTGAGTTTTTCGAAACACTTGAGGAATAAGAAGACGAGAGCTGGAATGCCCCTTTGCTGCGATTTGATCTCTTCATAAATGTGTTACTACAAGGACAGAAATCGGAGCGGGGAAACTCACCGGTGCAGCTGATGTCTCCGACCATCACTCTGAAGACAAAGCTGGGCAGGTGAGCCTCGCCCTCGGCCCTCTCCAACACAAACTCTGGGATTTTTCCAATCTTTGTGCTGTACTCGTGCAGGATTTGAATGGGCGTCTTCCCCATGGGCACCCTCAGAGCCTCCTCTTGATTCACACTATGGAAATCAAAATGTCAGGGAAGTAACAAAGAAGTTCAGAAAGGTTAGCTCAGACCTGCCCAGGAGAAACTGCAATTTGAACCTTCTCTCAAAAATAGATTTGTGGATAAACTCTTGAAACTGTAATAACTTTGAGAGTTATATCATGTCTATATCGTCTTCACCGAATAAAAACCTTCATAATAGACTGAACTTCATAATTGTAAAAATCCAATTCCAACTTCAATGCACATCTATTAATAACTGTGGCAAAATATGTTTACCCCATGAAACACAAAACACTGCTTCGTAAAGGATTTATGTTTACCAGCCACTCAGCTGGGACATATTAGTGTCATTGTTTTAACTCAAAATAATGTTATTTCTCTCTAAAGGGAAATTCAGTAGTAACACCGACATGGGAAGTATGCAGGTATTACGCCGTCAAATAAAAAAATACAATACAATTGAAACAACACGACCAAGTTACAACCGATGTGAAATGTAACAATAATGATTCTAATTATTTTATTAGAAACTGACCAGGGTTCTTCGGGATTTATCCCTGGATATCCCTCCTGAGACATGTTTTCGCGAAGCCAATGAAACAAATTACGCTACCATGTCTGATAAAATTCCTTAGTGGCGGCGAAAAGAATGACGTCATGTCAACATCCGGGTCAGCGGCGCCGTCGTTGACGTCACGTATCCGCGGTCAAGTGATTACCGCCCCCTGCTGGTGTAAACACGAATGACGACCAATGAGTTCATGAGTTTTGAGAAAATAGGATTTTAATGATTTTTTTTATATTCTTCAAGTACAAACGACATGCGCAGATATATGTTGCAATCAGAATTTCAAAGGCGATGATCATTCCAATGATGTTTTTATTTAAAACAAGTAATGTTTTTCTTTTAAAAAAAAGGACAGTTTGTCAGGGAAAACAACCTCAGCCACGTCTTAATTAAAAAACACAATTTTGGAAGTTTATACCACACCCTTACATAGGAGAGGGTTTCAGTTGATTAAAAAATAGAGAAGTGTCATTAAAAAAAAAACAAATGCCAACTTTATCAACGGGGTATAGAAGGGGCAGGATCACTGGGTATGGGAAATATCAAGGTCTTAGTGAGACAGAAGGAAGGCTCAGGCATTTGTTTTTTTCTTCCAGTCACATTAGACATCTTGCTGACGTCTGCGTTCACCTTCGTCAGGATGGACATAAGGTCAAAGCCCCTTAAATACAAAAATGCATATAGTGAGACAATGACATTAAAAAAAGAGCAGAAAATCTATGAGGTTCATCTTTTCTAATTTCCAGGTGGCAGTAGACTAAGCGGCCTGATTGTAGAAATATACAACCTCAAAGACTTAGTTTGATTACGTTTGACTGTCTTGTTTGTCAAATTATGCTGTTAATCAGACAAAACGACAGATACTAAATAATTGCACGACTCAACTTACCGAGGCACCAACTCGATAAGGTTCTGGCACAGCGACTGGATGAACCATGTGCCTTTCCTCTCGTCTCTGAAAGAAACATAAGAGGGCACCGTGGACATTGCCATCAGAAAATGGGCATGAGCTGGGATGGATTCCTGAAAAGATCCCTCATCACTGAAAATATCATCGGTGTTTTTCGTCAAGACAACAGGATTCTGGTTCTTTTTTCCCTGGCAAGCTTGGATGAAAAACAATTTTGGTTTTTCAGCCAAAGACGGGCACCGAGACCCGTTTAGCAGTTCCTTCAGCTCCTGGAGCTGAACAGGGCAGCCATCCACGCCGTACACAACCCCCTCCAGGCCGTGGCTGAGAACACAGCAAACCAGGCAGTCCATCTGACTGTAGTCTCTCTGGCTGAGCTCCTGTATCAGAGCGAGCATTTGGTTCCCAGAGCGGTTTTGATGGATCTCAATGTTGAAGCCCAGCCACTCAAACACCTTCGACAGACAATCTGGAAGACAAACATACACATGCACGCACGTGCAAAATACAGACACACAAATGCAACACACACACGTGGATGAATACAGAGAATCTGCTTCGATGCTCCTTGCATAACCTGAAATTGCCGAAATCGATCATACTCACCCTCATCTATCATCGTCCCTTTCCGGCTGCTGACTTTGTCCTTTGCTTTTGAGAAGTCCTCATTGTTTATTATCAGGCAAATTCCCCTCTTGGCTGCAATCATAGGATAGCTTTCCAAAACTTGACTGGAGCCCTGAAACATATGCAGGCTTTATGCACTGTGGACACGTTTTCTAGAGAAGAAACACATAAATATTTGTTCACCAACAAAAGAACCTAAGCAATAAGCACTTTGTCATTGGTGGTTTGGTTCGGAGACTTTGTCAGGTCACAGGTCATCTGTGAGGCGGCAGTGTGATTTTCACCGGGAATCCTTTCTGAAGCATTATTTGCATCTAAGAGATACAAATCCACAAGTGATTTTAAATTCCTGAGAAGGAAAAACGATTGTGTCTGAAATAATAACAAGCCTGTTGGATCAATTAAACTCTCAGGAAATAAAAATGTTATAATGACCTTCTGAAATGTCAAGGCCACCTAACTGAGCGCTTAATCCACTCGTCTGGTATGACATCTCCTGACGGTCATCTCCACAATTCACTGCGTTGGAAAAGTCATAGGTGGTTACAGAATCAGGTGCGGAAGTGATAAATCCACTCAGGTTTTTTTTGTTATTTGACTCAACAATAAAACACAATGTTCTCCTCTACTAAGGTGTGGGAGGAATTAATATAAGACATGAAAAAAAGAACTTCACGTGAAAGACAAAAACAACAGAAGGAAATATATGTGATAATTGTGACAGGAGACACTCTTACACAGTCAGAAATTGGTTTATGTTCAATTTGTGTGGCTGTGTGTGTAGCGTTTGTGGTCATCAAAGTGTATTATCTTTAAACCCGGTTTCCGATATTGGTCATCTGACAAGAAGGTTGATTCCGAAATTATTTATGTAATTAAAAACCCCATTAAAATAAACATGAGCAGGTAAATTGACTGAATGCTCCCTTACACCAGAAACTGAGATTGGAGCT
This sequence comes from Fistularia commersonii, assembly GCF_037954325.1. Classification (NCBI taxonomy): domain Eukaryota; kingdom Metazoa; phylum Chordata; class Actinopteri; order Syngnathiformes; family Fistulariidae; genus Fistularia; species Fistularia commersonii. The sequence goes on along the minus strand of NC_141287.1, from coordinate 17,626,294 downwards.
GAATTTAAAATACTCTACAATGAGGACTCGTTATTATTAGCTCAGTTTACCTGATACTTCAGATGATGCTTTACATAAACTTCCAAAATCTGGGCGATCCTGAGAATGCAAACCAGACTGGTGTAAGTAAAAGATTAGAGTGCATGTAACACGGCGTGTGACGCCAGACATAAATGATAAAATCATCATGATACAATTCTGCGGTGCAATTCAGATGCATCGAAAACAAAAGCACCATTTTCTCTTCAAAAGGATAAGACTGACGCCTTGGTCGACCCTTTTCCTGGGTTACAAGGCCACTGGTATGTACTGCAATGAAAAACAGAAGGAACAAACCCATCACTTACAGGAAGATTAAGCGTAAAACATACTTGTATTCATATCAAATGGAACTGAAAGTCCAAGCCTAATTTAATTATCAATATCATCAACTTCATTTCTAAATCCCTTAGTGGATAGTCCTCTCTTTATGACGCAAATTACACAGGCAGTTTCAAATCTGTTCACGGGGATGTCAATAGATGTCGACATTATGATGGCTGAACAAATGTGTGTATAATTTCCCAAGAAGTGGGCCCTGCTGATTTTTCTTCAGCACCGCTTCTCGGGCACTCCGTTCCTCTCTCCATGCTTCCTCTCGCCAGGAATCAAACCACCAACCCTCCGTCATTGCAGTGACACCCTGTCTAAGGACTGGCCCGGCGTTTTTCTAGTGAAGCTCACCTTGTGTTTCCTTGAACCGCCTTATTTTCTCCAACAATATGGGGCAAGTCTGCATCAGCCTCTCCAGTAACTCAAGATTGGTGCAGCTGAGCTTGTCCATGCACTCCAGTTCATGAAATATTGCCAGTGCAGTCTCAAAATAAAACAGATGAATCAGACCAATAAATTTGTTATATTATGCAATGCAAGTATTGTATTTTTAACAAAAAAAGATCAACAGGTTATCACATTCTGAGTTTTTTTTTTTTTTTTAAAGAAACAAAAAGATAAGGAAAACCGCAAATTCGAGACAAATCATGAGTGATGGCTCCTGAGCCTGACAATTCAAACACTGACATTGAGAGGAGGCACTTACGGTACATCTCTCCAGTTTCCTGCGATTGAGATCGTTGGGTAGCAAGAACTTAATATCGCGCAATACTTTATCGGTGATGTTCTCAGAAAGGTTGTATAGCAGCTTCCTTATTATGGAGAGACATAAAGGAACTGAGGTCTGGTCAGATCAGTACAGTTAAGCAACAGTGACAGACGGGAACAAAGGAGTCATGCTTTCATTGGGCTCATGGCAAAATTCTTTTTTTTTTTAACTTCAATCTCATCACATTCAAAATGGACAAATGTTTATTTCTAAGTGTAGCACATCCTTAAATGTGACCAGTAAAAACAACATCCGAGGACAAGACAAAATGCTCGGTCCGAACCAGGGAACGTCTAGTGACGATATCTGATTCTGCATTTAAGTAGGTACGTGAGGCTGATATTTTGCCACAGTTGTTGAAATAGGGTGAATTATGTACCAAAGAACAAAACTAGGAAACTTGTATGGCTTCTAAATGATCAAGGTTTGTGGTTTAAACCCTGTATAATAATAATATAACAGCAGGATATTTACAAGCTCACCAATACAACAAATCATTACATGTCTGATCGTGGTCTATCGTTTGCTTTCTTTCCTTTCCAGGAAATGGGTGGTGCTTCCTCTTAGTGTGCACGGCTTACCTGAATTCAGATATAGAGCCTCTGGTTTCTTGGGAGAGGTTCAGTTTCTTGACCAAGGAGGGCCGCTGGATGATGAGCAGCAGCTCTGTCAGCAGTTGAGGATGTTCAGCTGTGAGGAGGTCTTTTTCGGCCAGACGGGAAAAGAGGTCATTGGATTCCTCCACTGAGGTTGACCTGTGGTCCAGCAGGTCGGTGCACAGGAACCCCAAAGCTTTGACCTCCTCTGCCTTCAGGTTCTGTCCCACATCTAAGAGCAATTTCTGGAACTCCATTGTCTAAAACAACCGTATCTTGAGTAAAAAGAAACAAAAATTGGACATCAGTGACTTTAGTCAGGGGAGGAGGATGAGGCTCTACTTCACCTGTTATCATGACAAATATCGACATAAAATAAATATTAGCATGTTTCCACTGATCTGTGTTACAGATGTATTTTCATTATGATTCCAACATTTAACATTTTCTTAAGTAAAACTTGCTGAATTGGCACCTTGTCACTGTTGTCCTCCTATCAGAACATAGGATAAAAATAAACAAGATAAATGAAGCAAAATGAGGAGGACTTTTACCGAAAAGTGACAGAGCTATTCGTGGAGAATGAAAGTCGTGTGGACTTGGAGTAAAAACAATCAAGTGAACAATTCACTTTTATACCTCTATAAATGAGCAACCTGTAATAAAACCGATTAAAGCACAAGCATTGAAGATTTTAAAAAAACAACTAAAAGTTTAACTCTCTTTTGAGTTTTTTTAATTAAATTTAATTTAATTAAACCAACACCAGTCAACAGGGAAGTTCCCTGTTAAATGTATCCAGTATTACAATTCCTGCACACTTATATCTCGAACCAAAGTTCACCATGACGTCATTTCAAAAACAAAAAAAAAGACATCAAACTTGACACAAAATCAAAAGAGAAAAAAAGACGTCAACATCAACATGACTTTTATAGAAAAAAAATGGGAATGGTGATCGGATTTATCTCAAATTTGGGGGAAAGTTGACGGGACACTTACCTGAACACCACAAAAGCGGCTGTCAGCAGGCCATCGGGAGGCTGGAGAATACTCCTTTTCGTCCTCGTATTCGAAAAAAAAAATCGTATTCTATTTGATAAATAATTCTATTTGATAAATAAGGAGGGATATAACGTAATTTTCTCCGGAGTCAAGCTGCAAAAGCTCCGTATTCACAATGCGGAAGACGAAAACGAAAGCGGGATTTTAAACCGGTGTCCTAATATGGCATTCAGTTCCGGCACAATGATGCAGGCAACAAGCAAGCGCACACGCACGTAATATAAGGTCCCGTAATATAAATCAATAGTTGCAACTTTTAATGTGTCTTGACTGGTAGATCTTGTGACTGCGTGTTATTACTGTGAAAATCAGTCTGTCATTTTAATGTAGTTGTTATGGAAGTTTTTTCTAGGTCGATTCAAGAAAGTCACTGGAGACACACCTTGGAGACGCTGTTCAAGCTGCAAGTCACACCATGTGACGTGTGAACTGTCGTGGCAACTGGACTTGAATTTCTTCACTTGAGGATATTTCACTCCTCATCCAACAGACTTCTTCAGGGTCTATTCATCCATCCATCCATCGTGGAGAGCCTATCCCGGGTGTCGTCAGGTGAGAGGCGGCGTACACCCTGGACTGCTCGCCAGTCAATCGCAGGGCCACATATGCAGATAGACAATCATTCACTCACTCATTCGGGGCAATTTTTCCCAATTTTTTCCAATTAACTTGCTGCATGTTTTGAGACTGTGGGTGGAAACCAGAGAACCCGGAGGAAATATGCAAACTCCACACAGAAAGGTCCCCTTCGGGGAATCGCAACAGGGTCCTTCGTGCTGTGAGGCCAAAATGAAATGCTAACCTGTGCGCCACCTGCAGCCTTGGTCCAGGGTCCTATTGATTAAATGTAATAAGATTCAATCAAATTAAATTAAAATAAAAAGAATGAATGGCTGTATGTCTCTCAATGTGACGTGTGAATGACTGAGTGAATGGCTGTATGGCTATATATACGGCCCAACGATTGACTGGCGACTGCTCTAGGGTTTAATAAGATAAAATTATAGTGAAGAGTGAATAGTTGAATGTGTCTATGTGTGTAAGTGACAGAGTGAATGGTTGTATGTCTGATTGTATACAGTATCTGTATATAATGAGTGAATGAGGAGGTGAACGGCATATGTCTCTCAATATGTGGCCCTGCTATCAACTGGCGACTGGTCCTGTGGTGTAATAAAATAAAATAAAATTCAGTTAACTAAGAGAGTAAATGGTTGAATGTGACATGTAAATCTATAGATGTGGCCCTGCTTTCAGCTGCCGACTGGTCCAGGTTACGCTTTAATTGAATTGAATTGATTTGAATTGAATTTAATTTAATTTAAAAAAAATAAAGTTTGTATTACATTGAATTGGGCAGGAGGTGGCCTTCACCTTGACCGTTTACCAGTTGATCACAGGGCCTCAGGTAGAGACAACCAGTCACTCTGTTACTCACACAACTGTTCAATATATGTGAAATATACATATTATGATTCAATGATTGATATCACATCAAAAGTTTTCAAATTGTAGTCCAAACTTTATTAACAAGTAGTTCAGTTCAGTTACCAGTTAACAGATAGGTAATAATAACAATAATCCAAATAAACTTAATGAAATCACAAATTTTCTCTGGATTATATAAGTAATATAATTCTATTTAAAGGTGTCTGGATGCTGTAAATATTTTGTTTTGTCTCACATTATCTATCATTCAAAGGGTTTCTACTCTACTCAGTTACACCAAAATAGGGCTATACTTCATAATTTGTACATTACGTTAAATTCAAGTCTCTTTCAATTTCAGTTAAACACCTTGTCTGTGGTAATCTTTGGTTCTAAATGTGTGGATTTTTTTTTTATTACAAATTCCTAGCCCTGTTTCTTGCATTGAGAATTGACTATAAATGTAAACAAGTGATAGTTTTTAGCTATTGTGTGCGTTTGCCTCGGGTTTAGTCTTCATGGTCTGGATGTGACCTTGACGTCTCATTCTGAAGCCGAGCCGCAGCCGGGACTTGGATCCCGAACTGTTGAACTTGAAGGACCCTGTTGGAGGGGGATGGAGGGGACATGTAAACACACACACACACACACACACACACACACACACACACAAATTCAAAACTGCATCAGTTCCTTGAATTCTGTTTTTTTTTCCTCCCACCATCCAACAACAAAAAGAAATGTACAGAAGCTGCAGTCATTCACTCTAAAAGCGCCAATTGGGAAAGGATCATTTCAGCATAAAAGGCATAATTTAAAACGCTTACTCAGATGTGCATTATCATGCACTCAATATAGATGCGTAGCTGTATCTACAGGAAATATATTGGACGAAATATCGGACATGTTTGTCCAGGGTTAAGTTGATGAAATAAATTGGCAATATTCAACAAATATGTGTTATTGTCGAATAAGTTCCACAGTGGGAAAATTGATAGTTAATTATTCCTGGAAATGTACATCTTGCAAATTTTTTTTTTTTTTTCAAAAAAGACACAAAGATAGATTGAAGGATTTACATTTTGATTTTTGATATACAGAGTAAAAACAGGATCATTTGTTGCTTTTACTTAAAATCCAGGTACAGTGCATGTTTTGTTATCAGGCTGTACTTGCATGATTCAATAAATCCCAGCCTCTAAATAGTAATTGCATAATCGTTTAAATACATAAATATATAAACTACTAGTTCTCAAGCGTTGAGTCATTAAAAGCTACCCATCTTTGATGGAGTTACAACAGGCTCTTATCAAAGCAGAATTATCTAAAGTTAGTGCTTTTTCCAAGTATAATAAGCGAGATGTTTGTTCAGGGTTAAGTTGTCACTATACATCAGGAGAAAGCATTATAGCAGATAATTCTTGTTACGTAAAAAAATATTTTAATATCGCTTCCATGTACTGATGGGTGTTTCTCCGCTTTGACATTTTATGATTGGAGCGGGGAGGAGTGAATGGATAATAACGGTTGGCTGAACATGAGACATGCATAAACAAATCCTCAAGAAATAGAAATAAAAATAAAAATCAGCAAAGCACAATGTACCCAAAGTGTGAAAATAGTGCTCTGTTATTGTTGCTTGCTACATGGTTGTCTTTTATTGTTCAACACCTCTGAGAACACTTCATTATCTGATTTTTTCATAAATTATTTTTATTCACGAATTTAATCATTTTCACACTAGATAAAACATTAATATTTAATTTTCTTCACTTACAAAATTTTCTTTACTTGATTCAAGTGAAGAAAATCAAGTCCAGTTGCTAGGATAATGAAAAAGGTAACCATGGATGACTGCGAAGCTCCACAGACATAATTTGACCTATTACTAAATGTCACATTAAACAATGTAAATGATGTCAAGCTGGTTTGACACTAATAAATTGCTTTAATAAAGTGATAACATTTTTTTTATTTTTTTTTTTAAACATTATTTAAAAATATTTGATCCTATGTAAAAATGACACTTACTGTCGGTGGTGTGGGAGTGCGCAGCCGTGACGTGTCTCCGGCCGAGGCCGTGGCTCCGGGACAGGACGCAGTCCGCGTAAAGGTCCCAGAAGACCCCGGCCAGGTCCCAGAACAACGCCGTGTGTTTGCTGTTGACCGACGAGCGAAGGGACACCATCAAGTCCCAGAAGGCGGGCACGGAAACCGCGATTCGGGGGGACTTCATCTCCAGCAGGAGAGCCGAGGACGAGTCCCAGCACTGCGGGTTGGTCCGGCGGGCTGTCAGGGGGTCCACCTGGCCCGGCCTCTGGCCCTGCAGCGGCGCCGCACACATGCAGCTCACAAGGAGGAGCAGGCGGGCCATCTCCCGCTGGAAGTGGGGAGGGATCGATACAAACTGATCACATCTGATTGGAAAATGAACCCACTTGCGCTTCACTCAGAGCGTGGGTGACTGCATGCATTAGAAAATCATTAACATAAAAAACATACATGCAATTTGTTATAAGACTGACATTCAATGAAACATTATATTATTTCATATAATGAAAAGTAGTATATCGTCACCCTCTTAATATAATCGCCTAGGTCATTTTTTTCTGATTTTTCAGGAAACACAAAAAAACTAAACCATTTGACACACTTTTGACATAGGCAATTTCGACTAAAAGGGTAGAATGGCAAAATCTGTTTAACTGAGGATGTAGGCAATTTTGCCAGAGGTGGTCAGCATCATGAGGAGGGGATTTAGGCAAAAACAACATTTTTTGTAAAAAGATGACTTAAGCGATTATTTTAAAAGGGTGACGATATGTGAATAATGGAATAGTGTTGCAGTACTCACCCCCAAAACTTGGTCGAACACAAAGACCATGCAGTTGGTTGGAGTTTGACGAGAATCCGCCGGAGTCCTGGGACGTCAGAGACCCCCTCCCTTCCAAACAGCCGCCACTGTCGTCATGAATCACAGCACAAATGCATTTGGCTGTTATATCTACAACAAAAGTTATTATTATTACTATTGTTATCATGATAATCATTATCATTATTAGTAAACCAATTTTTATGATCATTATTATTATTATAACCATTATCATAATCATCATCATCACAGTACCATCATCACCATTATTATTATTATTATTATTATTATTATTATTGGATGGTACCGTTGTTCAGATGCAGATGAAGAGGCATTTGGAAGAATGGCTGACGTGTGGGGGCCCTGCACAAGAGGAAAAAATATATAGTCATTTGATGCAAGGAAAACGTCAGAATTTTGATGTTTATTTTGATGTAAATGATCTCAGGTGAAGTCACATGCAGGTAAAAAGTTTGAATAACTCCATTGATGCATACATGTTCTTGGATGCTCTTGGATCTCAGTGCCAGCATTATCATTCTTATTTCCCTTCTTTTGGTCTCAGGAAACAGCGCACTCTGAAATAACTAATTACAAAAGCGGGTTTATCATTCACCGTCAAAGAATTATTTGTACTATTTGCAATCGGCTTAATTTGTAAATTTGTGCATTGTTTGAGTAAAACTATTTGAACAAATTTGTATAAAACTAAATATACCCTCTTGTTAGAGTGCTTATGTTTTTCTTATATTCCTTTTAATGCCTTGTGATGGACTATTTAAATATAAGAAAGATGAGATTAGATAAGATATTGTGGGACAACTATCAAAGCAACAAGTCATTAGATGTTATTCATATGTATATTCAATAAACTACCAATATTCATTTACTTTTTATGTGAAAAAGGACCAGAAGCTAATTAAAAAAAAGTCAATTTACATTAATGAAACTATTTGTAGCGACTGAAATATTTTTTTTCAAACGACAAGTGATTTTCCATCGATGGGTTCCCCAGCTGGAGGTTTAAGTCATATCGGTGTACCGTCAGGCTTTCCAGTTTTAGATAAAACTGGAGTCACATTCAGTCGGAAACTGTATGTAAAAACAAGCTCTGGCCGGTCTAAGTGACGCACAAGTTACATTTCTTGCTTTTACTGAAATGTCACATGCAAAGCTGATCTCAGGTATAATTATGGTCACAGTGAGAGGCCGACACTAAATGTACTTTAGAATTCTTACTCATTCCTTCATTCTCAGGATAATGCAAAAAGTAAACAGCATTTTCATTTTCCAGTTAAATCACAAATTGTAAAGTTGGAGTGCTTCTAGAGTGGGAGGGGCCAGGAGAGAGACATTATGAAAAGAAATAAAGAGAAATGTGTTTGTTTGTACAGTGCATGCATTCAGAAAAGAACATTTATTAAGATGGATTTTTTTTTACCAATCTAGCAGGTTATCTCAGTGCACATAAAATAAAATAAAATAAAATAAAATAAAATAAAATAAAATAAAATAAAATAAAATAAAATAAAATAGCTAACATTTTGATTTGAAGATATTTCAGCACCCTCATGACAAAGAGTGCCTGACAACTAGAAGTGGGCAAGGAAAGAGTCCAGTGAAAGCAACAGTATTAGTTTAACATGAATCGATAAAGAGACGCAAACTGACAATTTTTTTCTACAGCCAAATAAAAGAGCTAAAAATTACATTTCATAGCTTAATTAAAAGATTTGCCAGAATAATGAGAATAAACTGTCCAATCTCCTTTTACAGTGCTTTATATATATATATATATATATATATCTGTCTGTGTGTGCATGTCAGGGGAGGGGATGCAGAGAACAGTTAGATGGAGGCAGAGGATTTATGGCGACCCCTGATGGTAACAGCCGAAAAGAAAAGAAGATACACACAAACATATATGTATCTTTGACATGCTGAGCTGATTTTCAAATATACTTTTCCGTATGTTTTCCATTTTCTTTGAATATGTAAAAACTGTCAACCTATTGGAAAGTATTAAGAACTATGAGAAATTATAAAGTTACTGAAGTTAATGTCCGCTGGTTACAAAAACATGGAAAGTAAACAGTAGGTTTATGAAAGTGAAATAGCATCTAATGGTTAAAATAAATAACAGAATAAGAATAAGCTCTTAAACCGATGAAAAGGTCTGACAGCTTTTTCAAAAATAAATATTTTATGGCAGGACGGAATAATTTTAACCCCTGAGTGCATTGTTCAATGGCACCAAATGGTTAATAAATGAAATATTCTTTAATAAATTATGTAGTTTCACATTTTGTCAGAGAAATGTGGGCCACATTGACCTGAAATTTAGGTAAGCGTTATGTTTCACAGGATAAGTAAATGCAGTCTGCAGAGACCTGGTAGGCCAATGATACAAAAAAGCTGGGATAAAATTTATCAGTAGTTTATTCATCGGTCCAACTGTACATGATGCAGTGAGAGAGGACACCAAACGATGAGTAACATGGAGGACTACAACGATGCCAGTGCTATGGCAGCACCTGGAACACACCAACTATCAGCTGGACTGGAAATAATAACCCTGCACAGGGAAACTGTTCAGGTCTCAATATGTACAGGCACCATATATATGTATATATAGTGTATGTGAGTGAGTGCGTCTGTGTGTGTGTGCGTGTACGTGTGTGGTTAAAAATATCAAACTGGATGAAAATGAAAAACACATAAAAATGATTTTCTGTTACACATATGTAAAAGGGTGCTTTTGCTTTTTCATTGTAAATATTAAATTTTTTTAAAATTTTAAATAGTTGTCCATTTGTACATTGAAGCAGAATGAAATGAGACATTGGAGTTGCCAAATACAAAAGTGGAGCTGATTTGCGGAGGTTTTTTGAAATCCCATGACTACACCGATATTATTACCCATACTGTTTGTGCAATATCTCTCTTTGCATAGTAAATAAAAGTTAAATGTTTTGTTGTTGACATGCACCTATCTTTTGTAACATATTTCACTTGCGGATTTTGGGGGACCCCCATATAGAATTATAAGCCCATTATAGTGATTGCATGCAGTGTTACCAGAGAGCTGAGCTGAACTTGATTTCTACTAAGTTTTATGAGAGCAAAAGACTAAACTGCATATATTGGTGTGTGTATGTGTGTGTGTGTGTGTGTGTGTGTGTTGATGAGGGCTGAGAAGTGAGACCTGGCCGGACAGGTAACCGCCTGCATGGACGGCCATTATGCCCCTTGCAGAAGGAGAGGCACAACTGGCTGCAGACAGAGGAGAAAGTGCTCTGTGTGCAACAACATCCATATGTTCGGGGTGATCGATTCTTTGGCTTTTGAGTCATTGTTGAAAATACTGTGAGGGGATCTCGTGACGTTGTTCGGATGTGAACTCCGGTCTGAATCCCTCCAGAAGTGACGTGCTCCTCCCCGACACCACAGCTACTTACGTCCTGCTGCGGTGAGTCTAACCGTCGACCTCTGCCTTTGACAATCACAGCAGGCTCAGTCTTGTGATGCTAAAGTGATTTGACCCAAAACATAAATGCAGTTGTTTTTTTTTTTCTATTACACTGTCGCGCTCTGCAGCATGCGAAGATAAAAAGTAAAAAGTAAAAAGAAAATGATTTTCCTGTTAAAACCCGTGGTTAATTTCAAAATCTGAAATCCTCATTTATGTACAGTTTTCCAACTTGTGTGTCTGTGTGTGTGTTTGTGTGTGAGTAAGTGTGCGTTTGTGCGTGTGTGGGCGCACGCAATCTGCATTGCCCTCATGGGTCCTCACATGCAGTCTTTTTTATGGTCCACAATCATCTACTCAATGACCTATAGGAGCTTAAACCAGTTTCAACAGTTTTCCACAGGGGCTTGAATGAGACTTTCTCCTGCGCTGCTTGCTTTTTCTCTTTGGAAGTTTTTTTTTTCTGTTTGAAATTGTAAAACTTTATTTTTGCGGTATATTTATAGCTTTCGTAGCCATGCAGAGCCCCAGAGAGAGAGGGCTCTTCATGCCGGACGGCCAGCAAGCGGCATGATGTGCAGAAAATCATGCCAGGTGTTAGAGTGGTGTGGATTCCGCCTGAACGCCTGTGCACTGGCACTAAAGGATGGTAGAAGAGCTCTGTCATTCTAGAGATCAGGGTGCGGGTCGTGGGGTCGGGAGTCGTTACACATGTGGTGTGGAGTCGAAAAAGGCTGCGTTTCTAGTTTCACTACGATGGAATTTGTTGAAATGTCCACTATGTCTTTTTCAAGTAAATCTAATGCCAAAGATCAGCAGCAATAAGTGTCCAGCTGTCAGGTAGCCAACTAAGGAAGCCTTGAAGGAGTCCGTCTGTTGATTGCCATCTCTCCTCGGGTTAAATGGCTGTGGCATTAGGGTCATATCGTCGCTTCTTCACATTTCTTCGGAGAAAGGAACAAGTGTTAGTCACCGCACTTGTGAGCCGTGCAACACATAGAACTGAACACAAGCAACCGCACTCATCTCTTCAGTTTAGGACAGTTGAGCCGCAGGTTTGACAAATTAAAGGGAATTAATCGTATACTCAAGGGTGGGAAAGGCTGCACTTTGGAGAACTTCAAAAGAATAATGCAGAGGACACTGAAGTGAGGATGGGCTGGTCCATGTTGGTCACTATAGCCGTAACTGCAAGGAGGCACACAGGTGTATTCATATTCACAAACCTTTACACCCAATTCATGAGATAAAACCTGTTCTGTCATTTCTATGAAATGAACATACGCAACACAGGCAATAACCGGACTCGTCTGAATAAAACAACTAAACGCCGTGAGCTAATGCTTCTGGAACCTTGAGAATTTGGCGGTACGGATATAAATATTTCCCGCTGCCCACTTGCAGAAAATCGACAACTGATTTGCACGTGCAACAAAACGAACAAGAGTAGAAGATGGGTCTCACTACACGTTTTGATTGGAAATACCTTAGTTCCACTCAAAACACAATCATCTAGCTGGAAAAAAAAGCTAACACAGAATACCTTTTAGATACACAAAGGAGAGAGGAGAACAACACATTAACGTCAACCACAGCAGCGGGAGCGGCAACCACCACAACAGCGGGATGACAACAAATACGACAACAGGAGTGATGCATAACCTCCCCGTACTGTGGCTTGTTGTGGGGCTTCTATCACTCTGTCATGCACCTGTTCCAATAGTAGGCCAGTTGAATGTGGCACTACTGCTGTGCGTGATTCATGCAGTGCAATGCGCTTTATCTGTACCAGGTCTGTGAAGCAGGCAGCAATGGCAGCTGGTGGGGGCGGGTCCAAGCGTCCTGCTCTGCTCTACGGTGGAGCCTGGCCATCCAGGTAGGTGCGGCCAGCCATGGCACAAAGGCTGCAGCCAACAAAAAGGTCCTGGCCTCTCTGTCTCTCTGTCTCTCTGTCTCTCTCTGTCGCTCTCACCACTCCATTTAAAGTCTCACCCTCGAACAGTAACGGATTAAGAAAACAATCATGGAAGTGATGAGAGCATGGCAACCCTGGACCGAATCAACGGTTTGGCTCAGCCTTTGTGCAATGAACTGACCTCCTCAGAACCAGAGAGTGAACATGCAGAAATGTTTTGCCTCTTATTACCTCCGCCAAGGAGGTCACCCGAACAAATAAAAACTACCGTACCGATTTTAACTGAGCTTGGTGGAGATGTGTAGCGAGGAAAAACCCATTAAATTTGGTTACCTTAGCAGAAAACCCGTTTCAAACCGGTGCTGCACGAGTGCCCATCCGCCAACGGACTTACGTAAAGCTTGAGTGGCTTATTTTCCAATGAAATTGTGGGGAGTGGTGGAGGAGGAACCCATTTTGTTGTTGAAATGGAGGAAAATTTGGAAGAACACAGCGTAAAATGTAACCGCTACACTTTGGCCTTGGCGGAGGTATGCGGTCTTAGGAGTGCTCTTTTAGTCATTTCACTTTTTTTGTATGTTTGGGCTTTTTTTTTTGGGGTGAAAACCATGATGCTTTGCTAACTGGCATGCTTTGGTGGCTGTAGGATTGTGCTTCTCATTTCAACTTTAGGCCTATTTGGACTAAAATGAGTAACACCCCTGTTGCTCAAGACAGCAGGCTTTCGAGTGGTAAATTATCAAAAATAGTCATTTTATGACGAAACACAATTGGAAACAAAAAGTTACCGTTTAGCTTTGGAGAGAACAGGTTGAAATAATATCTTAGCTTAAAAATGACTGCATATAACCAGCTCTGTGAAACCATTTAACAGTTAAACGTATTAATTTCCTTTCCATTAAGCTTCTTCACTGAGCATGCATGTCAAGCATTGAGCTCTGCCCGACCAGTCAGTTTGAGGTTCTGCTACAGTTCCACAGACAGACCTTCCGTGCAGCTCAGAAGTGCAATGTGAAGCTAAGCATCTCAGTAAGCCGTTAGCCATGTCCTCTCCAGGCTCTTTCAGAGTTTACTCACTGTCGAGACTGTCTATGTGAGTGTTTACGAGCCCGGGACCTCTGTTCTGTAGCAGAAGCTCAAACCCTGATGTCTAGAAGCAGCAGGGATGCTAGAGTTACAGCAGGAGAGGCATGCGGCGTGTTGCTTACTTAAAACCCCATCCAGTCCCCCCCAGCACTATGGCAGCCACAAGGATGGCTCCGGCGATGGAGCCTATTATTAGATTGGTGGCACTAGGACCTGTAAAGGGTTATGGGGAAAAAGACATGAGTTTCTATGCTCACTTACTGTCTTGATCACACGCAACTATACAATTGGATTTCACATGGAACAGAAAACATACAATAAGTATTCTATTACAGTAGAATGACTGGCTCTGATAATGTTTTCTGCATGCTTTCAGCCCCCTTGTAGCAAATATCTGGTGTCAGTTGAGGTAGTGATTCATCAGTGGTCTGCTGGACCAGGTTGTGCCGAAGACTAGATCCTCGGTGTCCATCACTTTAAATGTTTGGTTACGCTCTGATAGACAGGTGATGTATGAATATGTGGCCTGCGGTATGAGTGGAAGGAAAAACTTTTTTTTTAGGGTTCCCAGTCACCACACAGCCAACCACTGACTGGCAAGCCAGGTCACTAACTGGACACTTCTCTGGAAAGTTTTCAATCTAAATGCCCCACATGCCCCAGAAAGGAGAGGATCACAGGAGCAACCACATAACGACCAAGAGTATAAGAAAGGAATGGGACAAGAAGAGGAGGAGGAGGAGGGGGAGGAGGAGGATGAAGAAGAAATAGGTTGGTAATGGGGAACACCAGGAAGTAGCAGGAGAGGAGGGGAGGTTGGGGAGAGGGCAGAACCCATCAATCGATCACACAACATTGAAAACATTCAATCACATGACAGTTATATGGTCATCACCAACACAAGAAAACACAAAGCCACCGGGACGTACACACAGGCTCAGGCCGGCTCACGAGACCGCCCGCACACTGAGGCACCACTATGAGAGGAAGAGCTGTGAAAGGGTTAAAAAATGCTTACTCTATTCCCCACCCTGTGCCTCCAAAAATCACCCCCAGGGCCAGAATGGTCCCTGCTACTGCCCCTATCAGCCTGTTAGTGGCCACGCTCACTGTGCAGAAGGAAAAGGAGCATTATTACCACCCTGTCAAAAACAAACAGCAGGATTCTGCCTCAGTCATGGATGAAGTGACACGATTCCACTCGCCATGGCGCCGTCCAACCCCCCCCCCCCCACCACCACCACCAACCTCCCCGTCACCCTGCGCTTAAAACATCAGACCGCGTTTTCATTTCGTCTTCTGAATCATATCGAGCTACACTTACATCCTCGTTCATTCGCCATTTTACATGCAACACCAGTTCCACAGGTGGAACCCAGTACGTCTGCAGAACTGAGATTAGAACCACATATTAAGTATATATACTGCAAAATACGTATATATGCCGGAGTCTTGGCTAAATTAAATGGACACATGCATATATTATTGGATGACAGGGGTAGAGAGAGGGGGAAACCAACCCTTGGGTCCTTCTTCCTGAGTGGGCTCAGGCTCTTTTGGTGGGTCAGGCATGCTACAATCCGTCCCCGCCCACGTCGTGTCGCATGTGCACGTTGCTTCATTGTTGCACACCTGCACAAAGGATCGATAAGAAATGTGGGCGTTTTAATACACGGCGGACGGACTGGGGGTTATTTTCATCAAGTGCGGCTCCCAGCCTTCCCCCTAATTGAAAACGCTTATGAAAGGATATTGATCGCTCGCACGCTTTCAACAGAAAAATGTTGATTCTTATTCTTAACACAATGTAAAGCGTCAACAGTAGGTGCTGTTTTTATAAAGATGTCTTGCGGGTAAACTTCCTGACAACCATGTTCTATGGCGTGCAAGTGTTTTGTTCGGTCCTGTCCATGGCGTCACACATGAATTATCAAAAAAATTTAAAAAATAACACGTGTACGTGAGAACTCACCCCATGGGCAGAGCACACCTGTCCATTGGGTCCGATTGGGCAGGTGCTCATGTTAAGTGACTGGATGGACAGACATTTGCGGTCAAGGCACATCATCGACGGCCCACAAGGAGTGCCATCATCCACGTAGCCTAAATCAGTCTCATCGTCCAAAAGAACATGGCCACCACTGTGACGACAGATAACACCAACGTGGATATGAGATCATGAGAGAGCAAAATTCCCCCATGCCGTCAAGCCGTAAGTTCAAATATTATAATCATAGACGTATTCTTACCTGCATTCTACCAGCCTGCCTTGATGGTTAAAAGAAGTGGGAGTGATGTCTCCTTTCATCACTCCGATGCGTGGGTTGCGGCCAATATTGGTACACAAAAGGTAGCCGCAGAACACGTCACTGTCGAAAACAGAAAAGCCCTGTTTTAAATTTCCACTAAATTGTGTGACGTTTTTTAGTCACTGAATGTGCGCAAAACCTGCCCTCGGTAACATTTCTAAGAAAATTACACTAAAATTTAACGCTTTTAATTTCGTAGCATTTCAGTACGTTTGACTCAAGTATGCAACACAATACAACCACGAAATTTATGGAGAGATGATTCTACACTTATTCCGCCATGTATAAAGGGAATTGCACATGTTTTAAATAATGGTCTGAAAACTCACTGTTTGCTACACTGGATCCATTTGTCTCCGTCCCTTCCACAGTTGCCCTTCATGGTGCCTTCCGTGTTCAGCTTCTCATAACAGAACTTGTCTGAGCCTCCAGCCTCTGAGCGGATCAGGAGAGGGCAGAAGAGGGGGATAAACTACCGAAGCGTCTCTTCATATGCGAACGAGAACCGGATATGTCGAGTCATTTTAACCTTACTTGATCCCCAGATATATTTGCACTGGTTCTCCCTGGTCTTACACTCTCCGTTGTAGCAGCGACCCTTCAGACAGAGAGAAATTATTATTATTATTATTATTATTCATTCTTCTTCTTCTTCTTTTGGCTTTTCCCGTTAGGGGTCGCCACAGCGAGTCAACTTTCTCCATCTAACCCTATTCTCTGTATCTTCCTCTCTCACACCAGCTACCTTCATATCCTCTCTCACTACGTCCATAAATCTTCTCTTTGGTCTTCCTCGAGACCTCTTGCCTGGCAGCTCCAATTCCAGCATCCGTCTACCAACATATTCACTATCTCTTCTCTATATTACTATTGAACTGTATTCTCCCATGAAAACTATGCCCAAAGGTCATACCAACCTGGTTTACTTGGCAGGGGTAACCATCTTGTTTATGAAGGTTGGGAGGGCACTGTAAACCGCAGAAAAAAAGCACAACACCCATTCACAGTTGCCTCAACATCTAAAGAGCAATACAGCAAGATAGAGTGAAAATAAAATAACTGAGTAGCGCTAAACAAAAACACCTGTCCGGAGTCCCCAGAGCAGGTCTCTGAGATATCACAGTCATTCACAGCATAGCGGCAACTGTAACCCCGGGGGTAGAACTGCGAAGAAAAGAAGACACAGTTTCAGAAATATGCTTCTAAATGATTCGTGCGGCAGCCGACCTGAGAGGAGACTCGGCACATACCAAACATGTGTTATTGCAGCAGGGCCCGTCGCTGCAGTGTGCTCCATTGGCGAGGGAGCACTTCTTGCAGCATTCCTTATAGCACTCCTGATAACAGAAAAGTAAACATCTTCTGTAATCCGAGTAAACACTACGACACCCGAACGGACGAGAAAAAAAGAAACATACCACCCTCTCTCCACAGTCGCACTCCTCGCCTACTTCAACAAATCCATTCCCGCAATCCGTAGGCTGGAACAGCTGGTAAAATAAATCACAAAAAGTAAAAAAAAAAGGGTCATTTGAGTTATATCGGTTGGAACAGGAGGGGCAGAAGTGCGAGCCACAAACCTTAGTTGGCCTGTTGAACAGACACGAGCCTCCACCTTTCAAAAGAAACTCCTTGTAGTCTGAGATGCTACATTTGGAAAATCTCCGGGGGTGTTGGACCCTGAGGAGGGAGAGACCTTCTGTCATCTTCAGCAGAAGTGTAAAAGCTGGAAACATGTGCCTTGTGATGAGCATCCCCTCTAAATTTATTTACAGCGTCATGTTTTGGTCACCATTTCCCAACCATGAGGGTTCACCAAATGACGTTGCTCAATGCAACTTCATGGAAGCTGTGATTCAATTCAGATTACTGCCATTATCGTGCATGTGCGGATATAAAAGAATATAAAAAGAAAAGAGTCGAGCTTCACCAAGAGTTAAAAATGAGACAATCTCGAAATGATTATCGTCTATCCCAAAATCCTACACCATTTTTCCTTGCAGATGTGTGACTGAGAGCCATAATCCATCTTGTGAGAAATCTTCACCGCCAATTGGACTGTTACATCGGAAACAGTGTCAAAATGCCCTTGTGCGCCACTTGCTTTATGTTCTGTCTTGATTGTCAAATCTTCTCTCAAGAGCAATCCAGAAACAAGCGCATTTTCAATACCTATCGTTAATTATCATCATTAATAAAAGTATTATAGTTGATGGATTCATCACACAACCACATGATTGTCCACTATCTTTTTGTATGTGCACAATTCTCATAGGGGTGTTGGAGCATACCCTGTATCTTCCATTATGCAGCCAGTCAAAGAATCGGTACAGCCGCATTCCTCTGCAAAGAGGAAAAACAGCACAGCGGAGAAATTTTAGAGAGCCGAAAATGATTTTTAATACATATTTAGCATTTCAAAGAACCCAATTGTCACATTCAGTAAATGTATTGTCAATTCGGTACACGTTGAACCATTATCGATGATAAAATGGAATTGTGAATTTTAAATTTGTATATTAAAAGAACACTGCGATTCCAAACTTTCGGGGCAAAAAAATGTGATGGTTATAAGACACTCTGACCTTCATGTTTTTCCATGTTATTTTTTTTTTTGGGACTGTCTCAGCTTGTCATTTCTTTGCTGTATTGCTGTTTGATGGCACCAAAGGGGTCTCAAATCACCTTTGCCTTATTTACAGCCACCTTTTCTAACTTAATTAGAGTGCACATCCGACAACCCTGGTCACAAATATTTTTGCTCCATACAAAACAATTCTGTTTCGCAGGCGGTATCAGTTGCTTTTAATGCCTAAAGACACAAGATCATTTTGTTTAATTAACAAAACAGAGTCTTATAAAATTTATAAGCATTCATTCTAATTTATGAATATGGTTCAGAGCTAGTAAAAACTTGTGTCCTGAGTGAGCTGATCACAAGGGGCCAACTCTAAGAGCATGTATTTAAAGGTTTAAACTTGGTGTTAAAATGTAACTTTGCATGCAAGTGTGTGATCTGATCCCATTTCCGCACTTCATATGTGGATAAACGCGTCATTATTTTCGCTTTGCAAAGATACTGTGTCAGTCTTAATGGACCCAGTTATCTTTTCTCTTATACACGGTATATCATTTTGAGAATTTGTTTATTGTGTCAACCATAATGTCCCTTCCTTTAAAACACAAACATGTTAATTCTATTCCAGGAAATAACATCTTAGTAATCTAGCAGGATGTTTGCGGAGGGAGAAAATGAGAGAGGAAGAGAGAACGAGGGAACTGGAGAATGAGGTCAGCAAGTGGCCGAGACGGATTTACATCCGTTTTTTTCTTTTTCTTAAAGTCCACACAAAATGAAGTGGTGCTTTTCTTGAACATGAGAGACAAAGAAAGATTTGACATAACTTTCTCGTCCTTGATGTTTGATAAAGTCATGTACAAAATTGTACAATTCAAATGCAGACATGAGACCCAAATAAGTGACTGGGGGGAAAAAAACTTGCTCATTCATAACACCTCAAGTGAAGACCACCACATCTTTCACGCATTTGATTCTAATAATTCCAATCTTGGCCTTTCACAAATGCATCAGCATCTGTTTGTTATATATGAACATTTTTAAATAATTTCGGTCTACATTTCCCATCAGCCGATTCGTTCTCTGCAAATAACCCATCATGGATGAACCATGAGCTATAGTTTTATAGCTGTTGAATAGAATTTTTTCTGACTATTATGTTGTCAGGAGCAGCTGATTTTTACGGACTAAAAATTCCATTGGGGCTCAAATATCTGCCAAATGTTGACATCATCGATTAAAATACAGCATTGCTGAGACTCAAAACAATTACAGCATTTTACCCTCCCCTTATTCCATACTAGCCGGGAGACAACAGAACACACCACAAATAGCACATACTTCTCTTGGATGCTGGGTCCCACTGGATGCCAAGGTTCTGAGCCAGGCTTTGAGATAAAGACACCGCCATGGACCAAGCGTTGCCGTACTGTGAGAACAGTAGAAATTATTCACCTAGAGTCGTTCTAAGATGTAGTAAACAAATCATGTGATATTAAAGTAAACTGACCTCGATGACCCCGACTCCACGGCTCACAGAGCACATGCCGCCAAAGTACGCTGCGCTACTTGTGTGGTAGTGAAAGCTCACTTTTCTACAGCAGAGAATGCGAGATGACAATGACCAAATGTCTGTGTCACGGGAAACAATATAATGATTCATTTCTATGCCACGTGGCCTTGCCCTATTTATAAGTAAAGCTGCTTCTTATTTGACCCCACAAACTATCATCCTGCCCCACTTTCCCGAGATTTATGTACCTCCACAGATGAAATACACATCTGCACATCACATGCTAAGTTTTTCTTACACGCAGTGTTCGGCGACTGCTGAGCCCTCAGATCACGTTGAACTTACGAGAAGAGGTGCACAGCGTCTGCGTGGTGCTTGATGCTCTGGTACCGGTACTTGGAGAAGTCTCGGAGCATTTCCAGCGGCCTCACGCTGACAGGAATCTGATCCTTGTCTGTCCAGATCTCCACGGCAACGAGCACCACGCGCGTATGTAGTTGATCCTTGAAGACCTGTCATTGTAGAATTCAGTGAATGGAGTAAAAGAAAAAAAAAAAAGAAGGGGAAGCCATATCAAGAGAAGAGGGCACGAGCACAAAGCTGAGAGCGCTGAGTTTGAGGCAGACGGACAAAGGAGCACAAAGAGATCAAACCTCAGTGCAATAAAGGTTATTTAGATTAATTTACTAGGCTAACTCAGATAGTACAAGTGGTAATCTATTGTGATACATGAGCGGATGCCCAGCAGCATCACCGCCCACAACCTTCTAAAAATATTTAATTAGTTCAAGAATAAAGGTCTTGCCAAAATGACTCAAATTTGTAAACACAAAAGCAATCCGTTATCGCAACTTTTTTTTTTTCAAAATATATAACAGCAATAAAATAAAATAAAATAAAATAAAATAATAGAAATATGAATTATTGAGTAAAACCAAATATCATCTGCATGATAAAAATAGGTCAAAAGAAGGATTTCCGAATTCAGCAGAGGCCTTTCACAAATTAAACTGCAGCATCTAATTATGTTGCTCAGCAATCTCTTGCTAATTATAGGTAGTTCCTTCTTGTAAATGCAAATGCAGTTCTTCTAGATTTGGTGCTGATTTTTATTTTTTTTGCTCAAGATTTTTGGAGGTCAGTGATCAAAGGTTGGATGTATGGAGTAAAAATATACCTCAAAACACAGTGTATGTATTTTATTTATTCGCTGTATTATAGCACAGCAAGGGCATCATGTTGCATGTTCTACCAGTGTCCGTGTAGGTTCCCCCCCCACAGTCCAAAACATACAAATGGTTAACCGAAGACTCTAAATTGCACATGTGAACGAGGGTGTATGTCGCAATTTGTGACCCCGTGTTCGACCGATGACTGGGATAGGAATTAATGAAATATTTGGTATTGATACATTCAACACAATGAGCAGAATATATCCTTTGGGAATCAAAAATTAAACAAAAAACATCTAGTAGTTTGTGCCCCACTTTGAACATCAGTTGGTGACAGACCACGTGACGGTGACAGACAAAGAACCACACCTCAATGTGAACATAAGTATATGCTGAGTAAATAAAGAGCTTACTCACAGCGTCCACAAGATTCACCACTGACTTGGCAAAATTCCCTGCGTGCTGCTTTGTCTTGTGCCGCTTAAACTGCAGGGGCAAAGAGAAGGAACCGAGGCAAAGATGAATAAGCTGCAGTGAAGTGATGCTGCACAGTCAATATGCTACAATTAGTGGCACAGTTCCTTCTTGGGATCAGGCGAGGATAGATCTGCAAAGATTCGGCCCGATTTGGAACAAAATGCCAAAAGAGCTGAGACAAGAAAAAAAAACCTGGGTGTTTTTTTTTAATAAAATACACAGCTAAACTGATTTTACAGTTTCTTTTCACCAAGCAGGACTTGATGTCTCTATCTGTTTTTTGTGTTTCTTATTCTTATTTGAGGATGAAATTTTGTTTACTTATTTACTTTGAGTTTCCAGCACATAATTAGTAGTTATATGAATAAATATGCCTTGTGACTATGCACTATAGTATCATAATAGTGCAGAGAGAAAATAGGAAGAAAGAAAATATGGATATATGTTGCTTTTGATGAAAAACACGTACCATACGATGGTCACTGACAATCATAACCTCCAAATATTTCATTTCCTCAAATATACTGCGAGGGATCTGCAAAATAAAGTCAGAGGGAGTCAGAAATGACCAGGTAATGAGATTGTTTGTTCCAGCTGTGCAATTTCAGTCCTGGTACAACCACAAAATTATGCACAGACTTGTCCAAACAGCAAAATGAAATAGAATAATAATTCAAGAGTAGGAGAGGTCAATTTTGTTGCATTACTTCAGAGGGATGAGATCAGATACTTACTGCTCGCTTTTTCCTGTGTTTAAGCCAGGACAAGTCATCCAGCTCTGAGAAGAGTTGACTCGCCTCTGCTGTAAACAAACACAAAAAAAAACAGCACTTTAACACACACTATCGCAACATTATATTCCTTTGTGGATATAAACTGCCTCCTTAACAAGTCCTTACATTTTCCTTTTCTGAAAAAGTCCAGGCAAATAACTAGAAGTGTTTCATCTCAAAATACCAGTGTGCGAAAAGTTTAGGTTACAAAAAAGTGAAAATATAGAATAATTAATTCCAAAGTAGCTACAAATGGAGCGAAAAGAGCCCTTGAATACTGAGCAGGTGCCTTGACTTTTGTTGCGTACTGGAGACGAGGACGTTCAGTTGCTGTGACGCCTCTGGTAAAATCATGTATTCTAGTGTGGAATCAAGCCAAGTCATCTGTTTGTATAAAGTTGGTGGTGGAACTTCTTGTGTCACTGCACTGTCTGAAATATTTATAACATCACTGTGGAGGTTTTAAGCCAAGTATGTAGGTTAGTTTTATGTCTGTCAGCAGGAATACCCAAAAAAACAACACAGCTCAAATTCATAAAAGTTGATGGATTTGAGTTGGAGCTCGGACCAGGGAAATACATTTTAATGTGGATTTGATTAATTTAACAGGAAGCAGCTTTTTTGACTTCACAGAGTGACCTTGTTGTTTGTATTCCCCTGCAGGGAAACAGGTCACGGGCAGAAGGAAGGCACATATGACCCTACATAGTGTAGGTCTTTCCTTAAATGAAATTTAGAAGAAAGCCTAGTATCTTCTATTTGCACAAAGGCCCAATCAGTCAACATGTATCATTTTGTAATGCACATATGCAGTAGTGTTTAAATAATTCAGTATACTAGATTTTAAAGGTCTTGACAGACGTTAAACCCATTTCTGTGGCCCAAATCATCCGTGGCCCTGGTTGTTGGCTTTAGACTGACGCACGATATAGAAATGTAATGTCACAGGTCAAGAGAGGTGTGGCAGTTGGAGACCGAGGAAGAATGTTATATAAAAAGATGGTTGAATGTGCTGGAAAACTTTACCCTGTTCCTCTGAGCCCTCATTCCACAAAAGGGAGGCTGTTCTTCTTAGTTTGTGAGGCCTTGCAGCTGTATCCTGCAAAGAGAGACAATCGACTGTTAAAAGACAAATGAGGACTCCGGACAGAGGCCAAAGCCAATATATGGTATAGAAAAAGTGGGTTGCAATTATGTTAATGAAACTATTACAATAATTATAAACAAAAACATTAGCACAAATCATTTGCATCATGTGTCATACTGCTATATCCGCAGTGAAGACACCAACCCTGCTGATACTGTAAATCACCAAAACGGCGAGGACTGACATTGCAAGATAGGAACAAAAACAGAGGTGACATAATGGATTAATGATGACTGTTTTCCGTGTACGTAAGCAAGTTCAAGGGCTCAGGCACTGCACAAGCACACACCCACCGACTTGGTTCCTTGGGACCTTGAATTGTCCAAGTGTCAGCAGAGAAAAGGGTTTATTTGCTTCTAGGGATCATTCAAAACTATATTTTTTTTTTATTGAAGACTTATTATGATCTCATATGTATTAATTCATTTGGGATAAGACGTTAAAATAGCAACTCTTAATAAGCCATCGGCGTCTTAGAAGATTTTTTTCTCCCTCCGACAGACCCATTTTTCTCACTGTCATCACTCTTTATGCTAAGTTAGATATCGATCGACTCATCTAATTTCCAAGAGAGGCAAGACCATATAAGAGGCATGAATAGGCATATATCCTACACAACTATGCAGTTAATTGCTTTTAACAGAATACGATTGTGATGACATCATTGCATCTTAAACATCTAAATGATTTGAAGAACGTGGTTGTTGACAAAATGTTTTGGTTGAAGGAGACACATTATTCATTTGATAGTGATTTTGCATGCATTTGCACACTGAATACGAGAGAAATTCTTACACATATGCATGTATATCATTCATCATTCATGCAACTAACTGTGCGTGCATGACTAAATTTACTTTGGGAATATATCACAGTCAGACTATTAGTGTAATACTATTATTTACTCTGCATGTTGACACTTTTTTTTTTCAAGCCAGGCGTGCATCATTTCACGTCTCATCTCATTCTCATAATCCCCTGAGTCCTGACAAGTTCACTTCAAAAAAAAAAAAGATTTTTTCAATCGTAATTGTAGATGCGTGTCAGATGCAGCTCGACGTACGTAGCGGGGTAAAACATTAGTGAGATCCTTATTTTCATTCTCTGTGATAAAAATAACTTACAATTGAATGAGTCTGTTGTAAGGGCTCGATTACATACACATAGACTCCATCTTCAAACATCCCACTGGCAGGAAAGCAGAGAAGAAAAGGGAGAGAAGACAGTCGATACTGAGTCAATAGGAGCTGAGGAGAAGAGATAAGTCTATCGCAAGACGTTCCAAACAGGGAAAGCTCCGCGCAAAACTCTGTTCACTTACTGCAGCCCGTTGCAGGTAGATAAGGCCACGTGGGAGTCATCGTTCCCCCTCACCTGGCCGTGGTAGTAGCAGTGCTCACCACCCTTAGGGGAGAAGACACAGCGCTAATGCAGCGACGCAGCCCGAGCCTGAGCTGAAGTAAAGCAGAATGACTGGCAAAACATTTATGAGCTCGATCCTGAAATGCGTTTGCGCTTACTTATTGTTAAGTTCGAATTCTCTCAGGGTGTAACACCTTTCTCGCAGCTGCCTGTTTAGATAATCAGCGATGTATCAGGGCAGGGAGTTTCTGCTCATAAATACATTGCGATGCAAGTCTTGCCACTATCTGTGGCTGAGCTGTCAGACGCAGGGTGAACAGAGGACATTTTCTCTCTCTGCTCGTGTCTCTCTCACTCACTTCATCCCTTCCACAGCTGCTCTGATACTGCAGAGTGCTTCCTCGCCCGCATCATGTGACCACAGCTCCAGCAGGAGGCTGCAGGGAGGAGAACCCTGCTGATTCAGCTACAGTACACCCAGCCCAGCCCTGTGCCTGAATCAGCAGCACAAACTAGCTCATCGCCGCCTTGCTTACTTCCTCTTTCCTGATATAGTATCTATCGTAAGCGTCCAACCGTTGTAACTTCCACATTGAGTTCCTTTTAATGTGTTTGTTTTAATTTCAGTGCAAATGTGTAATGAGTGATGGCAACAAGACATTTGAATTCAGAAGAAAACTACCTTTGCTGGTATCCCTGCCTTAATTATGATTTATTTGGAACTAAATACATTTGAGAATTTTCCTTATTGTCAAAATGGGCTCAGACAAAGCACAAGCCCAAAAAGAAAGGGCTAGATTTTACTATGTTCATGACACCAAGAAAATATTGTGTATCTTAAAATCATAATCACAGCTACAGAAGAAAATATGAATATTTTATCTGTGAAATCATAACTCGTAAAAAAGAGGGGAGAGGGGGAAGCTAAATATCATCCTCTGACCTACAGAAAAATGTTGTAGCAACCACATTGGGGCAGGGAAAAAAACAAATGTATTATTTTTAACATTTTAGCCACAACTTGACATAATGTTACCTTTGAGAGGACGGGTTTGCCCCCTTCGTAGTGGATCTCCACATAATCGGAAGACAGCAAGTCACTGAAAAAACAAAGGCGGCACTCAGTTAGGCTGGAATCTGTGTTTGGTTGTCTATCTTTGCACTCCCTGACAAACATGCGGTTTGCAATGTGGGTGCATACTGTTTTAGTGGGCATTTTAACACTCATTACCGCAATGCTGAGATGCAATCCCAGGACACCATCAAAGTGCAGCAGATATGTTAAAAGCTGCAAGCCCTCAGAAAAATAATTGAGCATTTTAATGATCACAAGCAGAAGCTGAATAAATCAAATTACGCTAAAATGAATTTTCTCTCATAAACATAAATGCAAATAAACGCTGCAATGGTGGGAAAGAGAGAGAGAGAGAGAGACGCAAAATGAATGCAACACAGATTGATCTTCAGCCATCATCCTAAACTGCATTTTCCACAACAGGTTCTTCCAGTATCCCTAAAACTATAGTGCTGGTTGAGAAACAGCCATCGCGACAGGAACAGAAACAAATAACAAGCAGGAAGCTAAAAATGAGACCTCATGTGAAAAATGCTTGGGAGGCCTTGATTTCACCTTGAACACATCAGTGTTGCTGCCAGTTCCTGCGGTCTGAGTCAGCGCCCCTCACGATTACATACTATTACTCCATCTGGTAGTCGACAAAAGATTTCAAGAGACGGCAGTTTCTGCCGCGGCGGTGGTTTCCATCCGAGAGCCCAGCCATAAATCAAAAACATCCTCTTCTCCTTGGATGAATGGCAGTTAGCCTTGTGACATGGGCAATGTGATCATTTCGAGTGATGCTCGGCAACATGCGAGCAGGAAGTGCACCATTACGGGGGGCTGGAGAGCGATTTCTAAATCAAGGGCTATTTTTAGCCAGACACACGAGGAGGGAAGAGGGGAGAGGGCTACATCAAAGTGTATTGGCATGGTGAATGGAAGGGTGGTGGGCACCAACCCAGAGCCCCTAGCGAGATGGAACAGCGGATTGGGAGCATCTCAAAATGTGTGTGTGTGTGTATTGGCCAAGAGAAGGGAGTCCTGCCCTGAGGTGTCTCAGTCCACAGGAGTGTTACAATGCAGCAGTAGCAACCAAGGAAAGCAAGGCAGAGGCAGGGAGGGGGCAAAGAACTGCAGGAGGCTCTTAAGTCTGACGCCAGATAGAAATGCATTTTGGAGCCCAACAGTGACACATCACATTGTCATGTAATGCTTTTCATTCCTCTAACCCACAAAATATTCTGCTCTGGGACTAAGTTAGCAAGAGAAGAGCCAAAGGTTTTTAACAGCACCATGGATGAGAACAAAATGAACGGGACAAATGGGTGATACATAAAAAAAACAAAAAAAACACATCCTTTTCAGTTTATATTTCCAGGTATGTGAACAGGTGAGCGGATAAAAAGGCAGCCATTGGCAGGCTGCATACCTGTCTATATATAGATCAGCACTGATGCAGCCACAAGCAGAATTCAAACCCCTGTTCTAATAGAAAAAGGCTCACACTGAAGTTAGCTCAAGTATCTCACAGGGAAACAGCTGAGAATCAAGGTCAGACTTTCCTGCTGCTTTGTTGCTTTTTCATGTCCTGAATCATAAGTGCACGACATAAAGAACGTGCGTGCTGCAATATGATTTAGCCTCTTCGTCGGCCGGGTAACTTTTGAGTAAGTTACTTGATGAAGCAGGCAAATCTTAGAGGATGGGGGGACAAAAGGGGGGACCGGCATTGAAGCAAACTCTGGTTGTGGTAAAATTAGCATCTAACTGCTATGATGTGTTTGCTTTGCAGCCCACATGTTTCTCTCTCTCCATCCCATCCTCCTTATCCACCTCCTCCTCTTGGGACTTCTGGATGCCAGTCTCCAGGATAAAAAAAAATTATACACACACACACATATATATCTATATATATATATGCAATGCATTACTCATCAATACTAGCCTTACATGTGCTAGCTAGATGTAAGGAGTAAAACAAGGCTGGGCATCATCATCGTAAGAATATCCTGGTCAATCGACATCACATTATGTACATACAGTATACTGTATGTCCCATAGAATGTATTTAATTCAGCATTTTTTCCCTAGCAAATATAATTTATAGTCGAGAAAAAAATTGAGATGGATAATTTTCCATTAAGCTTGATGCATTGACAATTAAACTTGATTTGAGCAAATACAATGATTCCTATATGATCAGTGATATAGTCTCTAAATGTAATCAGTAAATGGCACATTTCTCATCTCATCTCCATTCTCCGCTCAGCGGCTAAAATGCATGCTTTATTTCTCTGTCTCAGCCTCTAACGTAGCATTAAAATGCTGCAAAATAAGCGGCAGAGCATCCAGAGTCACTCAACTGTTTCAACGGGCAGCTGAATATAAATCTCCAAGACCAACTTTATGAGGGTTTCAGCGATTCGACTTTTAACAAAGGGATTAGACTACACTAAAAGTAAAAGGGGAGAACACACGGGATATCAGCACTTAGCCTTAGAATCCAGACACAGTGTATGTGACACTATTATATAGCAGAGACTATATAATGACAATATTTTATCACAAAATCCACCTTCAAATCACATTAAAGGGCATTAAATTCCATTAGCTTGTTAAAGTACTTGTACACGCGCACATTAGGCTTTCACATATGTAGACCGACTACTCAGTGAAGAAACCAAATCAATATCATTGAGTGTGCATGTCTGTAAATGAGACAGTGATCTGAGTCTACACAGGCCTCATGCTACTTTTGACATAAAGCATTTAGCTACAAAGACATTGGCTTTTCAAAAGAATTTTATGAAATGTTTTGTTATTCTTTGGAGCCAGCCTGCAGACGTTGGGATGCTCTTGGCAATTGGAAGATTGTTCTCTGATACATTATCTTCAATCAATGTTGGGTTTAATCAGTGACATATCATTTGCCAACATTTCTCATCTCCAGGCAGGATCCACAAATGTTATCTTTTTTATTTCCTGATATGGCAAACACTTCAGACTCAGCACGCCAAAACCCTTTTGGTAAATTTCATGCTCCAGCTCTGAATTTCGCCGTTATGCAAAGAGATTCGATGAGTTTATAGCCAAATAACTTGATGATATTCTACATTACTTCTGCAACTGTTATACATTAAGCATATTGTGTTTACATAGAGTAACCCTGTTATCCAACTCCACTTTAGACAAAAATTGCAATATAATCCAATCATCTGAGTGTCTCCTCTTCTCTTTCAATACAGCAAAGAGTTAATCTATTCCTGACTTTCTTCGTTTTCCATCATATTTCTATAGCTTTTTTGTCATCTTTCTTTTACCACATCGTCATGCAAACACTTGCATTTAAGCTTACATTGCAGCCACATCAAGACAATCAAACATATATCGACATTAAAAAAAAAAGAACCTGCTGTGTCTTTACAGTATGACTTGACATTTGACAAAGAGTGCCTTTTTTCATATTATCTCATTTCAATCATCACCTATTAAAGGGCTGCAGTTACTTTTCTCATGAGACATGGTCTCTTTGCGGTCATCCAACCTAGCAGCTGCTGCTCTCGGAAAGAAAATGTCCTTGAAATGCAATGTCCTATTGAGTTATGCTATCTCTAAAAATCGACGGCAATGTCAATCATTCAGTGTCAATATTGTTTTCTACAACTTAACTTTGAGTAAACATTTGCTTAACCGGGTAGCATATGTATTCATCGGCGGTGGAAGTTGCTGGGACACCTGTCTAAAAACAGGGGCCCCGAATCCATCGTCTGCAGGTATGAAGAATGAACGGAAATACTATAGTTTAGCTGTTTAAAAACATTTCTATGTTGCTGTCAAAATGACCTCAACAACACAAATAATTGTAAGAGACATACAACTTACTGGAGCGGAAAGGTAAATTCTGAGACAGCATTGTGACTAACACCAAGTGTGGATTCATGCTTTCACCCACATCTGTCACTGTCAGTGTTTCTGAAGCCTACAAGACAAGTTGTCACCAAAATAGAACAGTTAAACACTATGTTTCCCACTATTCCATAGCGAAGGGATCATTTTTACCAAGTGCCCTTATCGAAATAAAATCATTCACATTCACGCAAGTTATGTTGATGATGATTTTTAGGAGAACTTACTTGTTCAATGCCAGATCCAGAACAAATCTGGCACCGTACGCCTCTAACTGAAAGCTGACTTGTGCGAGATGGATTGCCTGTGGGAGAGAGAGAAAGAAAAAACACGCTCATGAACAAATCCTGATTAAACTTTCTGTGTTTGTGGTTAAATGTTCAATGAAAGTAAAGTTAGACTGGAGCAGCTTGAAAATGAAAATAATACTGATACAAAAAAATTAATAAACCTCCAGAGTCTTGCGAAACAAACACAACCAGATGTGGTGGAAAAATAACAGATGGTGATTACGAGAAACTTATGTAACTCCCTTGAGTCAGACAAAAAAATAGGGAAACTTGGAATTTTAACTCCATAGCCAAAACTCGTCGTGTTAATCTTCTACATCGATGGTGTTGGCTCACCTGGCCCTCGGCGGCTTGGTTCTTGACCCGGGTGTCTAGGTCATGGTAGGTGCTCTCCGAGTCCTCATTTAGGTAGTAAATCAGCCGCGAGGGGTAGGTGATCACATGCTCTACTGCATGGTGTGTTGTGTTGTCAGTACCAGGTGCTGCAGTAGCCTGTTGCTCCAGCAGTGCCGGCACTGCGTCCCTCTCAACCTTGTCCTCTGCTCCATCTGAAACTGTAGGAAAATTACCCCTCACAAATGGCAATCTGACCAGCCCACACACACACAAACACACAAACACAAACGCACACACACACACACACACCATCTGGGCGAGCTGTCACCTTTATTGACGAAGCGCATAGATAACACGCAGGGACGTGGTTGTGGTTTTCATCACTATTCCCCTGGACATGCAGTGGGGGCTTTACTTACAGCCACATCCAGCAGCTGAGCTGGTGTGGGATACAAAATGACAACAGCTATTTTAAATAAATGTTTATATATATATAAATATGTATATATATATAAAAGGGTACTTGTGTGTAAAACTGCATCAGATCACAAATCTTATTCAACTATTCACCTGCAGCCATTGTGATACATTTCAGCCGAATAAGTCCCGTTCAGATGAAGTGTTGTATATTATATAGTCATATTTTTTTTTTTATAAGCTGGACGAAAGATGCAGATATTTTGTAGTATCTCTCCATGCACCACCACACTGTGCTCGCTGCATATAAAAACGACCATAGAAAGCGACATTGCACAAACGGTCGGAAGATATTACACCCCGGCATAGTGACAGATACGCGTGGGATCGGACGAAAGTGATTTTAAAATGATAATAATTAAGAAATAAAAAAGGAGGGGGGGGGGGGGGGGTCCAAGCAGGAAACAGCCATACGTACCGAATGACGCTAGTGATGCTTGAAGGCAAAGCGACAGAATGCTGACGAGCAAAGTGGCCAGAAATATCAAATGCATGATTCATATTTGATTATTGAAATATCTCAATATCAACACATCAATGTGGTGAACAGGTCTGGGCCCATCGTGGCGGGAAGGTTCCCGGGCAGGAGAGGACTTCCTTCATAGATCCGGGGAGGCACTGGACTGCTGCTGCAGTTGCTGCTGCTGAGGAGGAGAGAGAGGAAGAGGAGGAGGGAGGAAAAGAGAGGAAGAGGGAGGAGGAGGAGGAGGAGGAGGAGGGATGGAGCGCAGAGCTGAGAAGGCGGTGGCCAGGCAGCTACTGGAAGTTAACCGGCAGACTCCTCCTCGACGCGCACAAAGATGTCCTCCCCTCCAGCCCCGGATGTGCAGGTGTCCGGGGAAAAAAAAAAAAACAGAAAAAGAAAACAAACAAACAAAAAAAAAAAAACACGAGTGGAGGGGAACCACGAAAGGAAGGGAGGCTCTCGCGTCTTTTTTTTTTTTTTTTAATGTATCTATTTATTTATCCATTGGACAATATCTGATGTAAGGATATGCTCTATTTACTGTATCTGATACATTTTCTTTAATCATTAAATACTCTATAAATTATTGATGTGTTCATTTTCATTTATGTATTGGCCAAGACCTGATGTAACGAGATGTTAAATTCACCAATATCTGGCGCATTGTGTTTAATCATCAAATCCTCTATGAATTACAGATTTGTTCAATTGTATTTATCTCTTTCATTTGTTTGTTTATTTATTTATTGGCCAATACCTGATGTAAACATTTCCTATATTCACCATATCCTGCGCTTTTTTTTAATTGTCCAATATTCTTTGAATAATTGATTGTGTGCAATTTTATTTATCGATAAATTGGCTGATATCTGGTGTAAGGATATGCCATATTCACCTCATTTGGCACATAACTGGTACCATTACGCCAGTGTTTCTCTTGCTTTTCTTTTTTTCCCGCAGATATCTTTCAGAATCTCCTTCTGTCTGAGTTAATGTATTATTAATATTTATATAGACACTCGTCCGGCAAAACGGCTACAGATAGAGCATCCCATGTTTCTGCCTTTTCATCATATCCGTGTCGAAACCTGATACCAGTATCCTGCGGTCAAGCCAGTATCTGCCGATACTGATGACATGCAGTAACCAAGTTATTGTCACTCAGTTCAGTTTCAAGCAGAGCATCTGTTAGCATTGATTTCGTAGAGTACAAAAGTAAAAAAGTGTTTTTAAATTATAACATCGGGTTCTGTTGACAGAAATGCCCATTGAATGTCTGTTAAACACCAGTGGACACCGGTGGAAGACGTTTTATCAGCTCATCTAAATGAGCTGACAGGGTTCAATGGCAATAAGAGGTTGCCATGGTAATGCGATGAAAGGGATTCTTTTGAGGGACACATCTTGAACTCCACTTTATTAATCAAAGAATGTAAATGCTTATTAACACTTCTTATGGCGTATCATGAATGCAGCGACAGCCCAATTTGGAATATGCGTGTAAAAAGTCAAATTTGCAGACTATGTGATTGGAAAATCTGTTTTGTGGCTGTGAAAAGGGAGTGATTCATTCATTCCCTTATCCTGCAGTCTAGGCTGGAGCCTATCCCAGCTGTCTTTGGGTGAGAGGCAGGGTTCACCCTGAAGTGCTTGCCAGGCCAATTATATAGAAATATACAACCACTCAATCCCTCATTCTTATGTCTGGGCAATTTATGATCTCCACAGAACCTGGGAGGAAACCCACAAAGACACGACACGAGGATAGAACATGCCAACTCCACACAAAAAGCCCGTCCTGTTGAAATTGGAATAGGATGCTTCTTGCACTGAGGGGGTAGTACGAACCAGAAGGGAATGAATGGACAAAAAAAATGATTGCAAAATTTCATACCTTATCCCACTATGCCTCTAAAAATCAAGGTAATGTCGACGACGGTAATACAAAATATCAGCCTGGAAATTCGGATTTGACATTCTTTGTTGGCTCCAGCATTGCTTCCCCAGCCTGTTTCTGAGAAAATGAATGTGGTAAACGCGTAGACAAACCGGTAAATATCTAAACAGGCGAGTAGGATCACAAATCTATCCCTTTTTTAGGAGGAGGCAAAAACTAGTTTCACTTTATTTGTAAAACACAGTAAGTCAATAAAGGGGAAAAAAAAACAAACAAGGGAAGAAAAAAAATGAGGCACTAAATATGAGGACATTTCTTGATGTGTTTTGGCCAAGTTTCCCATCTTTCCAGTCACCAGCTGAAGAATAGTTGCAAAATACTCTTCAGAACCACTGTATTGTGAACATTTGTCCTCAAAATGCAGCCGCAGAGCAAAGGTTCAGGATCAGTATAGTTTTTGCACGTCATCCTCGGCCTTGTCTTCGGATGATAAGACAAAGGGCTTATTAATATTTGTATTTTCAAACAGCTGAGATTGTGTTAGATTTGAGTCTCATACTTTGGACTGGATAGTTTAAATATTTCAGCATCTGTTACATCAATCTGGACATTGTGTCCTTTTTTATATTGAAAGCCCACATATTTCATCAAAACAAATAATTTGTTTGGCACAATAGCGGTTTCACCGCAACTTATCGCATCAAGATATGGATGTTTTGGAATAAAGAAATTTCTTCTAGACTTCTAAATCTCTCACAACACAGTGATTGTTTTCACGATATGGTAATGAGAGAGGTAAAAAGATCTTTACGAGGTATTTTGTGACTCTGGGGGAGCAAAACCAAATCTGAGAAAAGAACACAGATGATTTCATCTTGTTTGTTTTTCTCTCCCCAGTTCAGTTTGCAGAACCCAAGAATTTTATAAAGGCTGAGCAGAAAGTACTTGTAAGACATAAGCCTTGCAAGGAGGCCCGAGGAAGCTGGATTTTTCATTAAAATGATGGGTTGGGTTTTTATTTTTTCATTTCTTGAAGTCTTGTTAGCCCTGTTCCCAGTCAGGCACAGATTAAGAATCAGGCACATAAATGACCGTCTAATAATCCACATATGTGTATGGCAGCGTTTTTCATTTCAATTAATTTTTTTCTCCCTCATCGGGGTTGAATTCCTTGGTCACTGAATACAATTAGACACACAATTAACACATAACCCCCCACAAAGCCTTACACAGCATGACATACACTAACAAAAATATCTGCTGACCACATTACTCATGTGGATCGGCACGTTATTACTTTAACAGACATTCCACACTGCACTTTTTGGGTACTATTTAAAATGCTATGTCCATCTATTGTTTACATTCATGCTAATACTTGGTGTAACTAACAACCGGAGCTAAATGCATGTACGTGTGCACATACTTGGTCAATAAACATAATAAACTAAAGTTACAAACCACAATTATGATCTTTTTTCCTTTCGCCTGCTCCCTTCAGGGGTCGCCACAGTGAATCAACTTCCTCCATCTAACCCAGGGGTTGGCAATTATTTTGGCTGGCAGGCCACATTTCCTATTTAACTCTTATGTGCGGGACAACTAGTACATTATAAATTGAACAAAATAAAAATTGCAATTTAAATATTTTCCTTTTTCTGGCATTTTATTTCAACTTTAAAGTTATCAATGATCATATAAATGTACCGACATCATTTTGGGTGTTATCCACACAAAATTAAAGAAAAGGAAAAAATAAGGAGTTTCTAAATTCAATATTGATTGAAAATACTACTTAAAATAGTCAAAGAAACTAATTTGAACAGTCGGATAAAAAAGCGAAATGGGCCAAATGTGGCCCGGGGGCCGTAAAATGCCCAGGTCTGATCTAACCCTATTCTCTGTATACTCTTTCTCTACATCCATAAATCTTCTCATTGGTCTTCCTCGAGACCTCCTTCCTCTGAACTCCTTCCTCCTTCCTCTGACTGAACTATCTCAGTCAGGCCACTCCGATTTTATCTCTAAAACATTTAACATACGCTGTCCTATCTGATGGACTCATTCCTGATCCTATCCATATTTGTAACTCCCAAAGAGAGCCTCAACATCTTCACCTCTGCTACCTTCCAGCTCCTGCTTACTGTCTTCCCTTCTGTGCTGCCGTTTCCAAACCATACAGCGCAGCTGGTCTCACCGCTGTCTTGTACGCCTTTCCTGTCATTCTTGCTTATATTCTTTTTTTCACATATCACCCCTGACGCTTTTCTGAAGTCGTTCAACCTCCTTTAAACCATTTCTTCACCTCTTTTCCAAACTCTCCATTCCTCTTGACTGTTGACCCTAATTACTAAAAAAAAATCCCCCGCCTTCTTAAGCTCCACTACAACTTGTGTCCTCATCCACACACATATACTCTCTCTTGCATGTTTTTTTTTTTTTTAAGGAAGTATGAAGAGACTGAAACACACAAAGCAGCTTTCAGTTTGCTCTGAGCAGGAGGCCTCACAACCGCAGAGGGAGGCGGTTAAAAAAACTGCGCCTCTCTGGGAGCGTGTGGAGCCGCTCCTCCTGTGAATGAAAGCCTGCGTGCATGCGTTTTTGCGTGCACGGCCAGCAGCCAGCCTCCCTTCTTCTCCGCTCTCCGTGACGCGGCAGCTGGGACGCGCCCCACGACACTGAGCTCCTGGCGGTGTGGACGCACAGTCTAGTTTTGGATGCACTCGGCGCGGGCATAATTTGTTTGCTGCCCAGCGAGACCCGGGAGGTCGCAGCCGAAGGAGTGTCTTTTCTCCCAGTCCGAGTAGCGAGAAAAGGAGGGCCTGGCTGATTGGTAAGCAGATCACTCTCTGAATCCATGAAAATCAGCCTGTTCTCACACCAGCAGACGCTTACTAATACAACCATCTCTTTTACGGTTAACAACAGTATCCCTGTAGGTCTCGGGCTTTCTGATTGTTGATTAATACATGTTTGAGGTCAAAAACAAAAAAAAAAATAAAAAATTTAATTTTCTGCAGATGACCCTTTTGAAGAGTTTTGCTTGCTTATTTTTGATCCATGCTTTCTGTGTTTATTTTCTCTACTGTGGGCCCTTTGGACATGTCGGTCTTATGTCATCTTGTGTCTGATTTATTTTATAAAGTTTTATAAAAATTGTTTTTATAAAATTACTCTCTTTTTTTCTTCTGAACCATTTACCTACCTATTTTCACAAAAATCACATATTATGACTTGCATAATTAATGTACCTATACTGTACAACTACCCATGTTTGTTTTTCTGTTTGTAATTGCCTTTATGCTTAACTGGGATGAGCAAAATAAGTTAAATCCATGTCAAACAACTCTTAGTACAGTCTAGGACTTGATAGTAAATCTATTCACTGACGCTGTACTGAGGTAGCTTTTTGTCCAGATGCCTTGTCAGAATTTTTTTTTTCTTTTTTTCCCGTTTAGACATTTGAAATTTTGTAACATTATTTAGCATTTATTCCATGTTTTGTTACAGACAAAACTGGGATTTTTTTGGCTCTTTCTGCCTCATATGTGAGACATCACATTTTCTGCAATGTTAATCTGATAGGATGCTGACCCTATGTTCCAGCCTCCAGACATTCTCAGTCCATACTTCAGCTCTGGAACTAGATGTTTGGTCAGAGGCCAAGGCGAGTCAACCGGATCGTTTGGTAAACAGTCCACCAAAAAGACAGAAAGCGTAAGGTGAGATTTTATAGTTAAAACTCACGTAAATCGCTGCGATATCTTCACTGTTGCGACATCATCAGGTTTTCTTTCCCACAGGTACGGTAACTTCACCTCGGCAATGGATGACTACATTGAGGAATATTGTAACAATAGCTATGAATATGGCCTGGAGTATGATGATATTGATGATGTAAAAGTGATAGGCTGGCAGAGTGAAACAATTCATATTATCTCAGTGGTTATCTACATTATCTCTTTTGTGTTAGGCCTGATTGGAAATGGAATTGTCATTTGGGTTACCGGGTTTAAAAGCAAAAAGACAGTCAACAGTGTATGGTTGCTCAATCTAGCAATAGCAGATTTTGTCTTTGTACTTTTCCTACCTTTCTACATAGATTACATTATGAAGGACTTCCACTGGGATTTCGGTATTGTGATGTGTAAACTCCATTCGTTTGTGTCTGTGATGAACATGTACGCAAGCGTGCTTTTTCTCACAGTGCTCAGTGTCGACAGATACGTTTCTCTCATCCATCTTAACTGGTCTCAGAGGTGTCGGACTGTAAAACGAGCCTGGATTGTATGCGGCTGCATATGGATAATAGCTGCTATCTTGAGCTGCCCGGCGCTGATCTTTCGTGAAACCCAGAAGTTTTACGACAAGGTGCTGTGCTTCAACAATTTGCACGTGCATGATTTACATACTGCGGCTATGAGACACATTGCATTAGTGGTCATCCGTACCATGGTGGGTTTCTTTCTGCCACTGACTGCAATATGTGTGACAGGCATACTTCTTATTAACAAAGTCAACAGGTCTCAGGGCTCAGTTCGTCTTTCGAGCTTCTCTAAGACAGTGACCGCAGTTATTCTGGCCTTCTTTTTATGCTGGGCACCTTTTCATGCTTTCTGCTTGATGGAGTTATCTGTACATTTTACCTTTGAACTACACAAAATATTGAAAATGGGCTTTCCTCTGGCCACCAGCCTAGGCTTTTTTAATAGCTGCCTTAACCCACTGCTATATGTGCTCATGGGCAAAAAAGTTCGACGTATCCTAAAGCGCTCATGCTTAGACATAACTAAAACTTCGCTAAGAGAGCTGAGCCAGTCCATCTCTGCCACCGAAATTGAGTCTTTGCCTGGGGCTCCTCAGGGGGGAACACCAGAGGAACCTGTGGAGTCATCAACTCTGTAATTGCAAAAATCCACACCCCTCTCTTGCAGTCATCCCTAGAAAAAAAAACACAGCTATTATCTGCGAAAAAATGTGGAGGATTTAAGGATCACAGTTGTTCTTTCCCGATGGTGTGACTAGCTTTTCCCATGTTTCAGTACACAACTATGCAGTCCTCAGTCAACAGTTACTCTGACTGGAAAAACATGACTGTGTATTACACAAAAATGTGGCATCCACACAGTCGGTACCCTTCATACATGTGAATAATTGCTTAAAATCTTCAGAAAAAAAGGCAAACTTGAACCAATTAGTTGAGCAGTTGATAAAAAAATTAATAAATATTCTATATAAAAAAAAGCACAACCAAACCCAGTATTGATTTTTATTTTCAATTAATTTGTATTTATGATAAAATTGCCCAACATTGTGTGGTTCCAGCCTCAGTCTGGAGTATTGTTGTTATTTTATGGTCTTCGTAAAACTAAATTATGTGTTAGATAAAATATGAAACATTTCATACATAATTGCGACATGATCCGATCATGGTATCGATGATTGAAAATATTGTCAGTCTCTGTTCTGGAAGAAATAGATGTCAGTGCGCTATTGTATTTTTATTATTTTTCATTGTTTTATACCAAGAGCTACCATGTGGATATGCAGTTATTGTATAATAACAATATGTTTTGCACAGTTTTGTACTAACTTTTAGACGTAATGTATTTTGGGTTGTTAACTTGATAAAATTATATATTTGAACATATTCCCAGAAAATATCTTTTAATAAAAGTGTTTTGTGACTACATACTATGCATTGTTTAAAGTTACCCCCTCTTTCCCTCATACCCCCTTTGTTTATACAGTCAAGTATGTATTTGCATAGCATACAATAAAAGGTTGTTTACACAGTCACTGATTGTAGGATAGATTATGTCTGACAGTGAAAGTCAGATTCATCATTTTTCCTGGCAGGAAACTTCAAATAACTTCAAATTGCAGTTTAACTGAAACAAGGGGTATACGCTATATCGGGAAAAGGAGCCATATAAAACTGAAAAGTTCAACTACTTAATGGAAAAAATAAGAAATGAATAACTTATTCATGTATTGAGGATTATTTTTATTTTATTTTGGGAGGGTAGGTGACATTTTAGGGGTTTAAATGTTTTTTAGGCCATGTTTTTTTCTATAAAATTGTAAACACAATATGGGATTTATATGTGTTTATATGTAATGGAAATTTAATGTATCCTATATTGTTTAACATTGTGCAAGCATAATCTGATATGCAGATTTATTTAATGGCAGGCTTTAAGGCTCTGCATCACAACATGACATTTACTGGAGGACTGATGCAGGATGGGTTCCTATAGCCTATGTGAGTCCAGACATCCATTATCTTTTCCCATTCCTGAGGGTCCAGTTATTTCCTGTTGTTTTTGACTGGTAAACTCTGACCTGGAATAACTATGTCTCTGCCATCCTGTGAAGGTGCCTGCTGAAGTCAAAGAGGTCTGTGTAAATCACAGGAGGAAGTGGCTTGAATGGAGGGAAATATGCACTAAAATGATGTACTGTATATAAGAACAGAGAAATTAAAAGCGATTCCTCCCTATGTAAACACATCTTCGTTATTTTAAGCAGAGCCAGATAAATGACTTTACGATATTACCTCAACTGATATCATAATTTACAAGTAAATAATTTTTAAATCAGATGGTGGTGTCTGTGTTTTCTTTCTTTATGAAAGCAGGGGATTTAAGGCACTTGTAACACATTGAGACATTCTGACACCAGCTCCCCATCAATTCTTGGAATGACGGTTTGTTAAGTTTATTTTTAGATTCATTTCGCCTTTGTTTTAGAAATACATTTGAGGTATTTGGGATAATTCAAGTTTGGCTCTAAGGTTCTTAGAACAAGAAGAAATAAAACCGGATTGCTTTCATCTTAAACAACAATAAAATAAATTGTGTTCTTGGGGTATAAAGTTTTTACATGCTTTATTTTTCGTTCAAAGTGAAGTGGTTTCCAGACTGGATAAGGAGAAGAGACCACGTTTGTGATCCCTTTAGTAAATATCCTTGGTTAAATGGGTGGATTCCAGTGTGATGTGGAATTGTACTATCTGCCACCGTGGTTTCACAAGTTAGTGCTGCTGGCCTGAAAAAGAGGATAGTTTATTCCTTCGCTTAAAAATAACAAGAATATGCATCGTAAAAAAGGTGCCTATGTGTTTTAAAAGGCCGGTCTTACAGGGATTGCACTGTTTAGACAGCCCATCAATGCTGGAAGAGTTACATAACAAATTCCTCTCCTCATTCAGGCTGTGGTGTTTGATGCTGCAGCTTCTCTCAGATTCAGTTAATGAGGTTTCAATGATCAGTCGATGCAACAGTGACATATTCCTCGGCAAAGTAGTGTGTGCCAAGAAGAAGAGCTTGAGCAAATGATGGGAAATCACACCACAAGCTGTTACTGCACCCTGTGAAATATTCTTATAGGAGGAATTGATTAAGACTTAATTTAAAATGTTCTGCACTGGATATATCCAGGAAAAAGACCCAAGCGAGATTGAAAAAAAATATCTTTGATATTCTTGTAACATCTATTCAAAAGGACAATAAACAATCTGTCTTTTGTTTTGTCATTGGACAGATGCTCAATATAATTTAAAAAAGGAAATCATGAGAAAACAGTCCAGTTTCACATATCTGATTTTAATTCTTTTTAAATGAACAAATTGGGCTGACATGCTCCCCTCATATTTTGCTTTTAATTCTTTTTTTTTTAAGGAAAATTCAAAACTCAAAGTAAGGATGGACTGATCTAAACTTAATTTCAAACAAGAAATGCAACAGCCTGGCACTGAAAGAGACACAATGCATTCCTTACACTTTCTCTTTATCCAATTTAAGTTAATTTGTTTACATTTCATATCATAGTAGTTTTCTTTCTTACACAGCACTGGATCAAACGGTTTTTCAGTTGACATGTATCTGTGTGTATATATTTAGATTATTTGTTTACCTTTGCACTCGGAATAAAAACCCGAGATTTAACCGGAAACCTAAATCTGTGCATTAATTGAACATTTTTAGTTTTTTTAAGAAAAAAAAAACAACAAAAAAACGGGGGAGGGCAAAAACTGGTGGGAGTGGAACACATTTCAGAAGTATTTAAGATTTGTGAGGATAAAGAGTTAAGAATAAGAAAGCCATTGAAACAAAGCACATTCCCTATACTGCCCCTTTATACAAATGACGTTGTTTTGTTTACATTTCATATTGTGGCGAGTTGCGAATGTCAATGCCTATTTTCGGTGGGCTTCTGGGGTTGCTGGGATATTATTTAACCCTAAAGTTTTTAAAAATGGTGGGAATAGAATAGAGTTAAAGAGTTTTTCGGATTTGTAAGGATAAACCAGGACGATAGGAAAAATTCCCCACCTGTGAGGATTACGGTTAATCCGTGACGCAGCAGAATTACAAACTGCGCAATCTGCGCAGTCGACATTCTCTCGGCGACACTGACGAGGTAAGCCGTCCATCAGTAAATAAACATCATAATTTTATTTCAACGCACATAATTTTAATCCGACAAAAGAGTTTTCCAAATAAAAGATTGAAATTGATGCTTTCACAGAGGTCAAGCAGACAGTTGTGTTTATGGGTGGGTTTATGTTGGGTTAGCTTGTAGCAAACTGCGCGACTGATGATATTACCGTGATAATGTTTTAACAGTGTTTATAAAAAGGAAAACCTTTCTGACAACTACGTGAGTTTACAAAGCCTTTACAAACAGTAATAACAAAAACAACAACTACACAATGTTAGCTTGGCCATCACTTCCCCACTTACGTAACGGTATCGGTACCGGTTTATTTGTGTTTCCCGTGTAACGTTTGGGATGTCCAGTCCTGAATATCCGAACATTATCTGTCAATCAAACTGGCTAATTTGCGTCATCTATTGCTAAGGTGATAAAGATGCGTAGCTCCGTTATTAATACCATGGCCCCGATCTTATTTAAAATCAACACTTGTTTGTAAACGTGTTACTTAAGTCAAATCTGGACTTTTCATTTCAAAAAAGATGGACTTTTCATTTCAAAAAAGATGTGACAGTGAATCGTGTGTCTCTCTACCTCTTCCAGTATGCTGCGTTTGCCGGTCGTGGGTCGGAGTATTTTTCCAGCAGCTGTTACCAAAGGAGGTGCGGTTGCAACCAGCAATGGTAACAACATGCCTCTTCATCACCTGATTAACCGATCGGGCTTTTGTTGCTTACAATACTTGTCTTTTAGCACAGTTGAACAGGCGTCTTGTTTGTTGCGTGCCAGCTGTAAATATTTTTCAGCAAGGCACTTCTTGTCACTTTGTCCCTCTCAGGGATTTGTGACAGAATTTCAGATATGCCAAATTTGGTGACAAGCTGTTTGCAATGCCAATTTAGTGAAAGGTGTTAGTGAGAATAACTTGTGGCGACTGTGTTTCAAAGTTTCAGATTTTACTGATAAGCTTTGTGAAATGATTGTGTCATTATAAGCCAACTGTCGAATTAACAGTGTCTTAACTGTACTTTAAGCCCACACTGCAGCAGCGGCGGCAGCAGCTGCCAGCAACCTCATGGAGGTGTTTGTGGATGGCAAGCCGGTAATGGTGGAGGCAGGAACCACCGTGCTACAGGTAACAAGAGAATTTCAATGATTGCCTTCAATGATTGTCAGATGAAACACTA
Source organism: Fistularia commersonii (assembly GCF_037954325.1). Lineage (NCBI taxonomy): Eukaryota > Metazoa > Chordata > Actinopteri > Syngnathiformes > Fistulariidae > Fistularia > Fistularia commersonii. Next base: position 17,583,333 of record NC_141287.1, on the reverse strand, counting down.
TTGAGTTCCTGTTTTGAGTGGAATTTACCACTTTTAGGCATGTGAGAAGGTAGGCGTCCAGATTCCTCGCTTCTGCTACCATGAGCGTCTGTCAGTAGCAGGGAACTGTCGCATGTGTCTTGTGGAGATTGAGAAAGTTCCCAAGGTATGTTTTGGTTGCATGATCCGAGTAGCTCTGCAGGCCTTTTTTAATCTAGGTTCTTCGCATGTAGCTGCATAAACAAAAAAATAATGAATGTCTAATAGTTGAAAAAAGCTTTTTTTCTTCCATTTGCTTCTTTTCCTAGCCAGTGGCAGCTTGTGCTATGCCAGTCATGAAAGGCTGGAACATTTTAACCAACTCTGACAAAACAAGGAAGGCAAGGTAGAATGAGCCACATCAGTTTAAGACATTGCACTCAGTGTGTGTGCATGTGTGTCCCCCCTAACCTTGCTATGCATGTGAAATTGTCCAATGGGTAATATTTATCTAAACTGATGTGATAATTTAGCATCTATATTTTGTGAACCTTTTCTTTAAACATTTATCAGTCTCTCACATTGATTGAAATGAAAGAACTGATGTAAAATTGTCTTGCTTTATGCAGAGAGGGTGTGATGGAGTTTCTTCTGGCTCATCATCCATTAGATTGTCCAATCTGTGATCAAGGAGGAGAATGTGATCTACAGGTAAGTAATGAATGTACTCGACCATGTCAGCAAATGATTTTTTTTTATTTTTTATGGGTAGTCTGTGATTTGATAGATGTTCGTCTGTTTAGAGTTTGGGTCTAGCATGTAATATTAATTAAGACTGGCAATGTCTTTTGTGTCCAGGACCAGTCCATGCAGTTTGGCAGTGACAGAAGCCGGTACACAGAGGGCAAACGAGCTGTGGAGGACAAGAACTTTGGCCCGCTCATCAAAACCATTATGACTCGCTGTATCCAGTGCACTCGCTGTGTGCGGTGAGTCACACTGTCTTTTTATCTTTTGATTTATTCCAGACTTATTTGACGTCAGAGCACATCGATTGGCATTATAGTTAACATTGCTCAGAGGCTGTTGAAAGTTATAAATTGAACTAAATGCGTATTCTTATTTGATTTGCTACTTTCTTCAGTTTTGCTAGTGAGATTGCAGGCGTGGAGGACCTGGGTACCACAGGAAGAGGAAATGATCTGCAGATCGGGACCTATGTGGAGAGGATGTTCATGTCAGAGTTATCTGGAAATGTTATCGATATTTGCCCAGTGGGAGCCCTGACTTCAAAGCCCTATGCTTTCACTGCTCGCCCTTGGGAGACCAGGTTTGTTTTTACACTGCACTCAATATTTCGCTTTGTTGAAGGCAATATAGTAGGATTAGTTTCCTTACTCAAGTATTTTTACTGTGGGGGGCTGCGGGGTATTCTCCAGGAAGACAGAATCTATTGATGTCCTGGACGCTGTGGGTAGTAACATTGTGGTTACCACACGTGGAGGTGAGGTGATGAGAATCCTGCCTCGTATTCATGAGGACATTAATGAAGAGTGGATATCAGACAAAACAAGGTTTGTTGTCATACCAGGTTCCCTCACATACTTATGGTGATGGTGTTAAGATGGTTGCTGAACCCCTCACAGGTTTGCTTACGATGGGCTCAAGCGGCAGAGACTCACCCAGCCACTGGTGAAAAATGAGTCAGGACAGTTTGTACCCACCACCTGGGAAGATGTGCTGACTCGAGTTGCTGGCGCAGTATGTATTTAATGATGACATCGCTCCCAGCGTGTTGTAATTTAACATGAATACGGACTTGGCTGTATTGAATAGCATCTATTTTACAGTTGCAAGGAGTAACGGGACATGATGTGGCTGCTGTTGTCGGAGGCTTGGTGGATGCAGAGACTCTCATTTCCCTCAAGGATTTGCTGAACAAGTTGAATAGTGACAATCTGTGTACTGAGGAAGTGTTTCCCATGGCCGGAGCAGGGTAAGATAAGTGAAGAAAACTCACATCAGTACATGAGCCAATGGCTTCATATTCATTACTACTATTTTATACTATACTCCTTCCCACTATTATCTATTACTGTTATGTTTTTACTTGAAACTCTGGCACAACAATTTCCTTCGGGATAAATAAAGTTGTTCTCATCTCATCTTATTTCATCTCATCTCATTACTTTGACTTGCTCTTTATTTTTGAATTTTCCAGGTCTGATTTGCGTTCAAACTATCTTCTGAACACTGGCATTGCTGGCATTGAAGAAGCTGATGTGCTGCTTCTGGTTGGAACTAACCCACGCTATGAAGCTCCTCTATTCAATGCACGAATCCGAAAAAGGCAAGGGAAATACATAATCTATGTCTGGTGAACATGTTAAAACTGTGATTTTCAGCACGTCTATTTAATTAAAACTCATATCTCTACTTTAGCTGGCTCCACAATGAGTTGCAAGTGGCTCTAATAGGAAAGGAGGTGGACCTTAGCTACACCTATGATCATCTTGGCGAGACTGCTGAGGTTCTTCAAGAAATTGCCTCAGGAACTCACCCATTTGCCAATGTAGCAATCTTGAGAACTTGATTTTACAATTAAAGTAATCCATCAAGTGATACTTTCCTTTCTTAAGTTAGTCTTTTACCTGCATTTCCAGGTGTTAGCCAAGGCAAAGAATCCTGTTGTTGTGGTTGGCAGTAGTTGCCTGCAGAGAGAGGATGGGGCTGCAATCATGGCAACGGTTTCAACTGTTGCTCAGAATGCTCGCATCAGCAGTGGAGTGGAAGAATCCTGGAAGGTTCTCAATGTACTTCACAGGTTAGTCTTGGGAAAACTGAAGGAAGGTTTCGGTTGTGTCAAGGCGTTATATTCACTGGTATGTGTTGTCTTACTGTATATTCAGAGTGGCCAGTCAAGTTGCTGCACTGGATCTAGGCTATAAATCAGGAGTGGATATCATCAAAAAGAACCCACCAAAGGTTCTGCTCCTTGTCGGTGCAGATGCAGGCTGTATTACCCGCCAGGATCTTCCAAAGGATTGCTTTATAGTTTACCAAGGTCAGTTTTATTTAATGATTAGCAACAGAACCCTTGGCAATTATGATGAGAAAGCTGCTCTGTATCTGTGACCCTAATATCATAATCACAGATGGTATTTTTCTTGTTCTTTTTTTGCATCAGTCCTATGTTGTCACTTTTTTCTGTGAGAGAGAGAGTATTCTGCAAACAACTTCAAATATTTTTTTGCTTTACTGAAGCAGAAATAGTGTTATAAAATATTTTGAGTGCCCACTAAAAATTGATTCAGGTAAATGAAAAACTGACCTGCTTGTGTCTTCTTAACCAATGCTATTGCTGTCCAGGTCACCATGGGGATGTTGGCGCGCCAATGGCTGACGTCATACTGCCTGGAGCTGCATATACTGAAAAATGTAGCACCTATGTGAACACAGAGGGCCGTGCCCAGCAGACCAAAGCGGCTGTAACACCTCCAGGCATGGCCAGGGAGGACTGGAGGATCATTAGAGCCATATCTGAGGTCTTGTGCAATTTTGACGACTGTTTTATGATTTCAAAGGAGATATATCACTTAATGCTGCATATAATCTTGTCATTGAAGCTTGCTGGTGTGGCTCTGCCATATGACACCCTTGATGAAGTGCGTGCTAGACTGGCAGAGGTTTCGCCAAATCTGGTGCGATATGATGAAGTTGAGGAGGCCAACTACTTTAAGCAAGCCTCTGAGCTGTCTAAGGTCAGCGTTTGCTGTGTGTTCCACAATTGTGTGCCATGGCAAAATTGGTGATAAAAGCTTTACTTGTAATTGTCAAATTTGTGGTCCTGTTTCAGCTCATGGACCAGGCTGTGCTTTCTGGACCTTTAGTCCCTCCCCAGCTCACTCTGGAAGACTTCTTTATGACTGGTGGGTCGCAAAGGTTTCTCCAGTTGACTAAAATAAATGAACAAAAAATGGGAAGCCAATGAGCAAGTCCATAAAACCTCTGTTTATTAAATTGCTGTCAGGCTAACATATGAGGATGCATTAAGAGTAAATATTGTATAGTTGTATGACAAAAAAATCTTTGTCACACTTGACGTATGACCCTATTAGAAAGGCTTCTCTAATTATTGTTAAACTAGACATTTTAGGCTGATGTTAGTAATGCATTAAAAAGCAACACTCTCCGCTTGTTAAAATTATTATCCTTAATTCCTTTTAACTTTACATTTGGCCATAAATCAAAGAATAATGGAGATACTTGCAGTACTAGCAACGTTACAAATTAAAAGTAGAAAAAAGCTCCAAAATTAAGCGGTTATTTTGCTGTGCAGTTATTACTTTTTGACAATTTTGAGAATTCCTCTTTGAAAGGAATAAGTAAATTCACTTGAATAAATGCATACTTAGTTCGCTAATGATGATTTTGAATCATTAATGCTTTTGAATAATTTGAAATATGTTCTCTGCCCACAGATCCAATAAGCAGAGCCTCCCAGACAATGGCAAAGTGTGTGAAAGCTGTCAAAGAGGGAGCACAAGCTGTGGATGAACCAGCAATATGTTAAATTTAGTGTGAATAATGCACATTGGATAGTCCTCCATGTCTTGAAACTAAATACGCACAATTCTGATATTTGCACTTTAGTAGAAAACATGACTTTGTGATTATATTTTACTGTGACAGATGCTTCATCCTCGATACATATGCGTGTTTGTGCTACTTGCAGAGTGAAGCTTAAATGTCCCCTCATACTCATTGTCTCCAGCCCATTAGACTAGAGTTGCAGCAGGATGACATTTTTACTGTACAAGAACAGTCCAATGAAATATGGACTGATCTGATAATACACTTTTACCGTTTTCATTCTGGTTATGCTTAAACAACTGACCACTTTTTATCACATTTGGTGAAGTCAAAATATGTCATTAAATGAATATAATGCCATACATTGTGCCATTTCAAATTATTATATTCTCTGTTACTGCTGCCACTCTAGTTTTACTTGCGACCAAAGACGTGTAAAACAAATGTTGCAAAGATAAACCTCCTAGCCGGTCTTCCTGTGAAATTACCAATAATATGTGTTTTGAAAATATTTTACTAAATCTTGTGGTAAACATATATATTTGATATTGTAAGCACATACAATAAAGCACCTTACTGTAGCAAGCCCAGTTGATGTTTGAAGACCCACTATGTAAAGTTGTAAAGCAAATAGTTTTTTAAGTGTTAAGATGTGGTGCAGGTGCAAAGCACTGGACCGTTATGCGTCTCTGTACATATATATGTATATACATATATATATATACATATATATGTGAGTGATATGTGTGTGTGTGTTTGGCTTTTGCTCCGGTATTTGATTGGCACGTGGTCCATCATAAGTGAACAGCCGGTAAGAGTGTGGCAGCAGGGCTGATGACTCAGTCTCTCGGAGAATGAAAGCGGTGGTCCAAGTGGATCCCCACACCTTGACACCGGCGGACCTGTCAGCCAACGCGTTACATCTAAATGTCCTAAACGTGGCAACGTCACTGTCACTCACTCGATCCCCTCTCACCTAGAAAAGTAAAATGACATTTCCACACTATCGGATCTTTTTAACAAAGTTGAATTTCCAATATGGTAGGAGAGGTTGTTGTTGTTGAGAGGGCTGTTGTCATGTCCCCGCAGTGCCTGTAGTGGTGCTGTGAGGAGTCCGCTGTGGATCTAACTAAAATCCTCAGCAGCCTACCTACTGCTTATAATTTGCTCTGGATAGCCTATATTTACATGCACCCTCGATTCAGCATACGGCGAGATAGATGAAGACCGCTTTTGCTATTCTGTCTCGAATATCGCCGCGCAAATAGCCTAGCTGATCGTAATAGACATTTCGGCCGTCTATCCGGAGCGAATACCGTACACAGCCCCATACCAATTCAAGGTAAGGCAGATCCCGAGCAGCCTCGGCTTCGATTTCCAAGCGTACCGACTTGCGCCGACGCGCGGCCGGCAGGCAGCGACCACTCGAGGCCGCTGTCTTATCAAAGCTAATAGGCCTCTTATAAACTAGCGCTTATTTAGTAACCTGTTATCTAGCCATAAGGCCCCGTTAAATGGACAAATGTGGAAAATAGTTATATTATGACAATTTTAGCAGACTAACGGCTTGTTAATTAGCCGTAATATATAAAATTAGTTAACGATTAGTACGATGGCCTTCGGGGACAGGCCCTAAGCCTCGTATGTAGACCTTTGTTTGAAAGTATTGGCAACGAATGTGTAAGGCTTAATATCGTTTTCTAACAAAAACGTCACTGGTTGGGACAATTGTTTATAAATTACGTGAAATTAATGGTCAGGTTTTTTAAATAAAACAAAACCGTAGGTAGACCTTTTATAGCGTTGTCATTTGCTGATGTTTCCGTTTCCTGGTTAGCTACCGCCTACTAATTTGTGTTTTTAGCTTAAATAGCTTGTTAGCCAAATAACAGTTTTGTTGTTTTTTCATGTAATTTCCAAATTTATTCAACACACCGCTCGCTCGGGATGGGACAAGATAGTGCTTATAAATGCAGCCACGGGAGTTTGCTACACCTACATTTTCTATCAAATTAACACAGTATAAAGTTTCACATCTGCTCATCGAGTGCAGGCTAATGCTGGCGAGCTAGTTCCTCAGGCTGTGATGGTAGTGATCGTTTGCTAACGTTACCGGTCATTTCTGCTCGTTATCTTACTTATTTAAAGTTGGCGCTATTTATTCATTTATGCTGAGTTGTTTTTTGTATGGAGGAGAAAAACTAGTTTTGTGTAACATATGTACTTCAGATGTCAGTACGTTAGCGCTCCTCTAACCAACTCGAAAACCAAGAGTCAAAGTAAATGATGGAAGCTTAGCTTAGTAGGCTGATGCTATGGCATGTTATCAGGTGCAAATTGTGTGAATTTCAGTCACATTTAACGTAATCTGAACGAGCTGTTACGTTTCTTTTTTTATTCGTCAATAGAAAGGCGGCTCTTTTGACCGCCGACCGCTGAACTCGCCCTGTCAATGTGATCAATGCTATCGATCTTTATAGATTTTTTTGGGATCCCGCACTAGTACACGTACTTGCTAGTTGATGTTATTTTATCGGTGTCGTATTTTGTTTTATTACTATTTTAACACGCTAGCCGTTTTTTTTCCGATAGCCAGCCAAAGTTTGCCTCACTTTTAAGTGTTGAGAATGTGCGATATTAACATTTCACAGTCATTAAATTGGCAAGCAGTCATATGAGTAATGTAGAACTTTCGAAAGGTAATTTCTGAGGTAAACATGTTGAAACAACAGATCTTAATTTACATTTAGCTAACTGAATATCTCTGCAGACACCTGTATTGGAGCAGGACTTGAACAGTTGTGCGTCTCACTGGCATGTGCAGGCAGGCGTTGCTTCTCATGAAGTGTTAATGATGTAATTCTTGGTTTTCCCTTACTTTATCCCATCAGCTGATGTTGTCAAGGACAAGAGTCACGTGATGTATGAAGGCAAACACATACACTTCTCAGAGGTGGACAATAAGCCCTTGTGCTCATACAGCCCAAAGCTCTGCAAGCAACGCAGACTAAATGGCTACGCTTTCTGTATCCGGCATGTTCTTGAGGATAAAACAGCCCCGTTCAAGCAATGTGAATATGTGGCCAAGTACAACAGCCAGCGGTGTACCAACCCGATCCCAAAGTCAGAGGACCGCAGGTGTGTACATTTGAGTGCATGTATAGCACATACCTGGTATGAAATCCACAGTGTACCAAACATTTTGTCCTGTTTTTCAGGTATTGCAACAGCCACCTGCAGGTTCTCGGCTTTATTCCCAAAAAGGAACGGAAAAAGAAACATGACACTTTGGAAGAAATGCGCTCACGGGCTCACCTGGAGTCAGTGGCTCTCAACATAACTGTGCCCTCTCTAGCCCTGAAAGCTTCCAATGGTCTAGATGAACTTCCACCATCTCCCCCTTGTACACGTCTGCTACCCCTTCCTGATGGGGAACTCCTGGACCCTTTTGCCTTTTATGAGGACGACACTGATGGGGAGGAGATGGGTCCCTCTCGGAAGAGTAATGCCATCAAGAAGAAATTACAGAGTCGGCTGGTGCTTAACCAGAAACTCTGCCATGACACGGACCTCTTCCAGCCTCCTCCTGAGCACTTTAATCCCTCCCCTGTCCCCCGTGTCCTTCCTTCCTCTCCACTCAACACTCATCTCCCACGGCAGCAGTCAGGTCTTCTTCAACCACCCCAGCAGCAGGGTCTATTATGCAATCCACCACCACCTCAGACGGTCAACTTTCTGCCTCCAGGGATGCCTGCTAATGCAACACCCAGTTCCGTGCAACCTTCTGGGCCAACACTCAGCAGGAAAACGCCTTTCACTGCTGCTCATTTGGTTGTCATGCGCCCCACTGCCTTCTCACCTTCTGCCAGCTGCCTGGCCAGGTTGCAACATCTGGTGCAGCTCTGTGTCAAGAGACAACAGGAGTATAGTGACCTCTTTCCTCATCTAGGTGCATCATTTAATATACTGCTCTCACTTGACAGACCTCAATTAAGAATCAGATGGACTCTTTCAAATATTCTGGAGATAAAGTTGCTATTGAAATACAGGTCATCTAACAAGCTCTTTTCCAGGATTGGACTGGTCAGAAGATAGTGCCGATGATGATGATGGCGACGAAGATGAGGCGGAGCGTTTTCTCGCTGGTCAGAGTTCTTGGAGACCACAGAATGGGCAAGTGACTCGATTTGTCCTCGGAACCTATGTTACAACTTGGACTTAAACAGAAACGTCTGACCTTAAATGGTTGCTGTTGTTTTCATTTTCCAAAATAGGTTGGAGGATGATGGGGGTACCTCTCGGAGAACACGGTTACTGAGGCTTTGCTCATACCTGCAGGAGAAATACAAGCACATGTGCAGGCAGGAGAGAGCAAGTATCCGGCAGAAGAGATACCGCTACGCCTTCCGCAAAGCCTTGTTGCTTGCTGCCAGTAAAAACCCAGATTGTGCAGGGCAGCTGATCCAGGAGCTGCATGGTGCCTCTCGGAGCTTCTCAAGGTACTTTGGAAATGTATCACATTGTTCAGTCTTCTTGTCTTATAAGTGATATTTCATGGCTGACTAGTTTGTAAAAATTATATATTGTAGTCTTGTCAGACATTCTTTTAGAAATTGAATTTACAAATACACAAAAATGTGGTCCTGTGGAAAAAGGGTTCACGAACCCTAAATACACACAGCAGAGGTATGACTCCCTCAACTTTGTCCACATCAGACTCATTAAAATCACAACCACACTATGATTTAATCACTTGATTCGTTACTTCATAAATTGTGTGTGTGTTTTGCGGTCAGTGCTGTACCTGAACGTCTCTGCAGTGGGGCTCCAGTGAGGCCGCAGAACCCAGATGTGGGGACCTGCATGGGCAGTACGAAGGGCCAGGCCTGTAGCAACAGAGCCCTGCCCTTTACCCAACACTGTTTCCAGCGTATCTTTTTCACAGCTCTACAGAGTGTAGAGCTAGATACTTCCAGTGCTGCAAATTTGCTGTGATTCTGCAGCTTGGCACATTATTATAACCACCTGCAAGGAATAATATGCTCTATCTGGTTTGTTCTGTTATTTCCTTTAATCTTTTCCATAGACATTCTGTTGAATCGTTCCCAGCAGCTCTTTGCCAGTTGCACAGCCAAATTTGCAGATGGTCAGCAGTGCTCCATCCCAGTGTTTGATATAACGCACCAGACACCACTCTGTGAAGAGCATGCCAAAAAAATGGCAAGTACCATTTTAATGTTCTCCTTTTATGACTTTGTGTTGCTCCTCTTAACATGTGGAACTATGTTACCGTGACTCTTAATTCAAGGGTATTATTCCTCACAGGATAACTTCCTTCGTGGGGATGGCAACAGGCGAGTGCAACACCAGCAGCAGCACCAGCGTAAGCCACGTAAAAAGACCAAACCACCGGCACTCACCAAAAAACACAAGAAGAAAAGGAGGAGAGGGCCGCAGAGGCCCCAGAAACCAATTCCTCCTGCGCTACCGCAGGGAAACCTTGGAATGCCCTCTACGAGCCTAGCAATGTCCTCGCAGGCCAGCATCAGGTCTGACCACTCCCAGTTAACCATTCACGTTGCTGAGTTGAAAATTTAGTTTGTGCAGATCTAGTGTCTAGGAGAAAAGCCAAGTTCAGTCTTTGGTGTCACGACTAAGGAGCTCCACCCAATGTTACCCCTAATCGTTCTCCATCTAATCTTTGTGACAGGAGTCCTTCAACTCCTGACTTGAGCACAGATGAGCTTCCTGATGACATCACCAATGAAATAGCAGACATTCCAAATGACCTTGAGCTGAACCAGGAGGACTTCTCTGACGTGTTGCCCAGACTACCAGACGACCTCCAGGACTTTGATTTGTTTGAAGGTTGTCTGACAACATTTTCACTAGCCCCGCTTACATTGGTTTAGTATGACCTGCAAGCCCCGTGTGTGGTTTGTCATAATTTCAGATTGTCCGAACCCCTAATTTTCTGTCAATCTGAAGTTTTTAAAAAAATCCATCACAAAATACCTTGCAGAAACATGCCATGTGATAACGGTTGTCCCACGGTACAATGGTAATGGTGCAGCACTATGTAAAAAGGGCTTTTGATACATTTTATGTGTGCATGACCTATTTTGTGCTTTGCAGAAATCTAAATGTTGGTTGTGTCCATATGATTAGGAAAGAACGGGGAGCTGCTGCCCACCACCGAGGAGGCTGAGGAGCTGGTGCGAGCACTACAGGCCATGGGATCTTATCCAGAGTCCTTGGTGTGCCTGACCTCCATGGGAGACCTGGCCCCATCTGAAGGAGTAGACCACCGTGCCATGACGGTGTTTCCAGGAGCTGTGCAGCCAGGGGGGATGGGGGACCTACTCAACAGCCGAATCCCATCAGAGAACTTCACCAGCCTTGAGTTGGAGGACAATCTATTACAGTCGGCCGGTGGTCACTTTCCTCCCTCACCACCATCTCAGCCCACTAACCAGCCCCCAACATCGGGCTCAAGCCTGACCTCAGCCCCTTCCACAGTAGCTCTTGCCACCACCTCCCTCATCACGCAAACATCCCTCACTGAGCGAACGTTTTCCCGGGCGCACACACCCCACGTGCTGGTCAAGTCAGAAGCACCCACATCATCTCCACAAGGCAGCCACTACAGCAGTGAGCATGTCCCATCCCCGTACAGTGACCAAATATCTTCACCCCACACCAGCTCCTTCCAGACAGATACTCCTTTACTGCTGGAGGTCCCGCTCAGCGGGGTACCAGGACCACCACGTTCACCATGGAACAACCTCCCGCTCCCCCTCACCGACCCGACACAGTTTGGTAATCTCATTGGATCAGAAAGTCATCTCATATCCACCTCCTTGTCTACCCCTCCTTCCAGTACCCACTCTGTGACGCTGCAGCCCATGGCCGCACTGTCTGCGATGCCCCAGACTGGCCTGACAGGCCTAACAGCGCCCCCAGCCCCCTCATCCTCCATCCCGTCCTCCTCACATGATCCACTGACCTCCACGCAGCCCAAGCAACAGCTCCCTCAGTTCAGCGCGGCCTTTGGCCATCAACTGGCCTCCCACAGTGGCATCCCGAAAGATGTGCAGCCCAGCCACAGCTCCACAGCACCCCCCGCTGGCTTTTCCATAGTTAGTGCCACCACTGCAAGTGCCAACAACGCCTCACCACTCTTCACACAAAGTAAATGAGAGCAGGCAGCCTGCAGTGGCCACGCTGACGGCCTGTGGTCTCGCACTCGCTTACAGTCCACTGGACTGGCTCCTGATTGATCCACCCCTCCTCATCTGCTACATGTGTGCAATGTGGTATTCGTGCACTATCTGAAAATGAATTTGCACAACCTCAGATTTTCCCCCCCAATATCTGGTTTTATCCTTTTATTTTTATAGCCAGACGATCTCTGGGTTTTAAGTCAGTGCGAGTCCACTCGCTCGATGCCTTTGTGGTTTCATCTGCCGAGGGTTAAAGTAAGACACATATTATGTGATACAAGAAACAGGTGAAGATTGGCAGAAGGACCTTAGCAGAGATTTTTCTTTGTCATCATGCTCAGATTTGTTTGATGTTGAATCCTCCGCGGTATTTTTTTTTTTTTATTTGCTTTGCCAGTACATACTTGTTTTTAATGAACAACTGTACCCTGCCTTGATCCAATGGCCATCACATTTTTATTTTCCACCTGCTTGATACACTGCTTCTGTCACCCTCTGAGAAAAAGAGCACAGGTTGTGATATTTGTGACCCCATTATGTTTCAAACTATTTAACTGTTATTATCAGTCAATGATATAGAATCTTAATAAGTCAGATTTCACAGTCATATGAATTTACCAAAATACTTTTAAACTTTTTATATTGTGTATACTGTATATGTGCTCATTTATTGGTTTACTCAGACATAAAAAAAAGTATCTGACCTCACCATTGGTTGTGGGACTGAGTGGCTCAGTAGACACTTGAGGGTAAATATAGTTTCTTAAAGCAATAAACACATTACCATACCTATAGCATTGTAAGGTATTTTATTGGTCTCAGTGCATGTAGCTTCACTTGGTGAATCCAATCTGATGTGGTTAAGGAATACATTTTGGTCTCGGTAAATGTTGTAAAATTATATTTTACAACTTTTTTCACTCTGAATTAGAGCCATAGAGACCGCAGATCAGGTCAGCCCAACCTCATCACTCGCTGAGTGTAATTTTTAAGGCCAATAAATGAGCTTCAGTGTTAGGATAAGGATGAGGACGTCGAAATCCAGGGACTCTTAAGTGTCTACTTTCGTTGGTGGGCCCTGGTCCCCATATACAGTGGTTTTTATTGACTTGTATGTCTCCTAAAAGGCTAATTCAGGCAGTAAAACTCTATATAGAATTCATATTTCACTCACCAGACAGGTGTAACATGATGGTAATAGATTGGCATGCTATATTTTTTTGAATATAGCAGTTTGTTTTTACTCAACTCTATAATAAAATGATTTAAAAGTTAAAAACGATGCAAACCTTGGATCTAATCTTAAACTTTTAGAAAATGAGGGTTCCTGTAACACCTCAAATGACTCATACAGCAGTACAGCCGTGGCTTTTTTTTTATTAAAAAAAAGATATATTAGAGTTTTGAGGGATTGTCAGATAGAGTATTAGGTATATAGAGTAGCCGTCTCTATCTTGGGGTTTGGTGGTGAATTACTGAGTAGCAATCAATTGAAATGATTATTTGCAATGTATTCAGTGGAACCTGTGTGTTGTAGAATGAGTCTCTTGTTTTTAATGGCTATCAAAATGGTTGTAAGTTATATTTGAAGTTGGAGGGATCAATGTTTGTTTGCTGTGTATGTTGTCCTTTTGTATTTATGACATGATTTTTGATAGCTATTAAAGCTCAGGAGGGATTGCATGGGTCAGCAACCTTTAATGTGCAAGATATTAATATTAAACTGGGGAAAGGCTTGATTCTCGGTGGTATAAAACATAGGAAAATATGCATTGGCATTTCATTTCTGGAAGGAAAACCCATTTGGATTTGCACATAACTGAGTGAATGAAGACTGGTGTTTCACGTGTCCCAAGTCTGACCTGCTCCCCCCATCCACCCCACCCTTTTTTTTTTTCTATGCTTTGACGCTCATTTAATGAACAGCGACCATGGTTACCAGCTCTCAGCCTGCTCAACACACCCCTTTCCAGCTGTGACAAGGCCCAGTTCTGCCTCTCACTTCCAAAGACAAAATACATCACTAGGAAAAAAAAAATGGAAAAAAAAACAAAAAACTGTTGCGCCACCAGAGACAACTAGGACAGCAGCATCATATACAGCACCCCGAAATACAATCACCATTATCGAAAAGAAAAAAAAAAATTTCAACAAACTGAAAGGTGATACTGCTGTATCCACAAAGCATGAGATTAGTCACTGCACCAGTTTCCAACAAACACGTAGAACAAAATTCACAGGGCTCTTAGGCACATGTAACTGCTTGTATTCAGAGAAGGCTGACAAATTCCTATATTCATTGAATGTACTGTATTACTGTTTTTAAGATAGGATGAGCTAATCTAGTCACCTTTTGTTACTGGTCCCTGTTTAATTTGTCTAAGATATTTTTTGTATACAAAGGTTTACATTTTTATGTATATTTTTCTTGTGTACAAATTATGTAATATGTGTAAAAACACTGTATGTAATATCTGTATATAGCGTGAGAAATTTGATCTTTTGTTTTTGGATGTATAAATAAAACTTGCTGTGAGGTATTTTGCTGAACGGTTTTGTTTTTTTGGAACCGGTTTGCTTGAAAATCTCCACAGATCAGAGGGCGAGGGGGAGCTGCTCCCTGCAAAGGGTCGATTTCCTGCATCTGAATTCAAGTCATGTGAATTCTGACACCAAAAGTCATGTCAATTATTAACAGCCTCAAAAACGAGTAGTTTAATTATGAAGCCTTCAGCAGTGAGGACTTAAACCAAGAATTCTCCTTGAGTGAAATGGAAACGGATTCATCTAATATCAACTGGTGCGATTAGATTCTGGGAAATAACCAGATTTGATTTGTGTAGTTAGTACCTCCTAGTTTCCAGAAAGATATTTCCGATGATTATTTAATGATTTGAAAACAATCAGGTAGTGAGGAAAATAAAATGATTATAAATCACCTCCTCTGTTCAAACACTAAGCCTCTGTCATTGAGTTTCTTTAAATTAAGCTTCTCCTTTCTGCTGCTCCCTTCAAGGGTCGCGAAAGGGAATCACCTGCCCCCGTCTAACCCTCTTGTCCCACATTGACTAACTTCATGTCCTCTTTCACTTCATCCATAAATCTCTGTACTTTTCTTCTAGGCCTCCTGCCTGGCAGTTCCAACCGCAGGATCCATCTACCAATAAATTCACTCTCCACTCTGTACACGTCCAGACTACTTCAGTCTGGCTTTATCTCCAAAACATCTACCGAGCTGTCCCTCTGATGTAGTAATTCCTGATCCTATCCATCTTTGTGAGTCCAAAAGACAACCTCAGCATCTTCCATCTTTCATCTCTGCTACCTCCAGATCTGTCTAGTCTTTTCTTCAAAGCAGACATCACTGGCGTCCTTCAGTCTTCTACACCTTTTCTTCTATCATAACAAGCCGTTTTCTCCACTGGTTCCAACCAGCTCAAACACGTTTTTTCACCTCTTCTCGATTCTCTCTGTTTCTCTGGACCGCTGATCCCATATTCTACATCTTACTCTTTAAAACATGAGCTGGAGACTATAATTGAGGACTTACTTTCACATGAGATTTAGTTGTTTCTTCAACTCTGTACAGCAAGTTACTGTGTTCATGGCATCAGTCTGATTTATTTCTAAACCTGTGTGGAGAGAAAACAACAAAAACAGACAAGAAAATAAAAACACAAGAGAAACATCAACTATGTACTGAATTTTTATTCTTTCCATAATCATATGGGAACTATCAATAAATCCAACAGCACTGTTCTGAATTAGCAAACATGTACTGGACTAGAAACGGTCAGTAATGCCACACATAATGACATGTACTTTATCTTTTTGTGATTGCTATCCAGTGTTTACTGATACGTTTACACACCAAAGCACCAAACTTAACTCCCTCAATTACATAATACTGCCTTTTTTTGGGTTATAAAAAATATGTTGATAGAATAGATAGGCCTACTTGTGCTAAGAAATTACTCCTGGCGATCACAGCGGTTTATTGCCATATGACACACACGGGTGGAAAAATGACAATAAAAACCTGGCGTGACTAGAACGTAACACTTTACCCTAGTACCACATTTTAAAATCCAAAAAGAAATCTGCAAAGTGCAACACATAAATACGTAATGCGCCATATAAGACTGGGTCGAAGGTGCAAACTATATTCAATTTGTATGGGTTGGAGGGCTTGAGTGGACAGCTGGCAAAGTATTCACACAGAACACACTGTTGGAAAACGGAAATAATTGAAGTAGCATCAGGTTACATAAGTCCATTTTCTGTCTATGCAATAGAACATTTTATTTATTATTTTCTGGCTTAGAATTTTGATCTTTCGTCATTTGTTCTTTAAAACATTGCTTGAGAAATTCCAATTCGGTAGGAGTATGCTACAACACATACTGCACATTCCTTTAAGACGGTCAGAAGTCCTAGCAGTGCCACTGGTCCGTGAACGCCTCCTGAATTAATGCTGTAATTAAGTACCTCTCATCGAGGCCTGTATGTAATTACTGCTCAAATGAAAAGGGTTTGTCTGGATTGTGATCCTGGAGATCCATCCAAACAAGATACATGGCATGACCAAATACAGGCTCCCCAGCTGTGACACTAGAGTTGGATTTGTGTGTGTGTGTGTGTGTGTGTGTGTGTGTGTGTGTGTGTATGTCCCAGATAGCATGGTCCATACCTGCAGAACCTGTGAGTCTCATGCTACTGTCTTATGGCTACTTTGTATATAGTCAAAGGCATTTATACTTGAAGTGCAATTAAAGCAGTAGGTAAGATCGGGAGGCAGTACCACTGCATCTCCTTGGAAGACTAACAGAATCGTGAGGATTTACAAGCTAGGTGATGGCACTGCTCTCTTAATGGAATGAGTGTTTACGAAAACATAGTTTAACCTAACCAATCAAACATGCACAGCAAAAAGAATGGAATGAGGCCAACAAACCAGCAATGGAAGTCCAACAAATCAGCGTAACTCAAGGCCTTGCAGAATTGGAAGTGAACACAAGAGAGCCCAGTGTTTGAAACTGGTAAAGAAATAATACTAGACTGACGAAAAGAAGTGGACACCGATGCCTGGGTATGAAAAGTGAAGCCATTGTACAACTTCTGGAAGGGAGGGGGTTCCACAGAAAATTAAAATAAAAAATGGAATTATATAGAAGTTCTGTATCTCCTTGATATGCATTCTACAGAAGTACACTTGAAGAGGAAAGGGCTTCATCTCTTTTCAATACAAACATAATTGTATGCGAAGGACAGGATAACTTGTATTCGAGTCGAGAATAGAAAAACAAAGTGTGCTGACCTTAAAAACTAGTTAAGATCTTGAAAAGGTGGCCACCAATGCTGAGTCAGGCTTATTGGTTCCTGAAGGCGGGGATTGTGCTGGTGTATGGTAAACTTCAGCGGTTGAAGTTTACTCCCTGCCGGACAAAAGCCTTCATATCATTACATATTTATTCCTCAACTAAAATACGAACCTGTGGGGACCCCCGCCAAGGAATAACTCAGAACGTGGGTTGGGTAAGATTATCTACACTTCGGTCTGTCTGACAGAAAACAGACGCTTGGAGCTCCTGTGTCTTGCTGATTTAAGTGAAGGAAGTAGACAGTGAAACTGCCGGCGACAGCTCAGCCTCATTCGAGTTGAGCCGACCGGCTATTCTCGTTTCAGCCTGAGGTCGCCGCCACGGTGGTACTGAACCATGAGAGGAGCTTTTTCAGATTATAGTCACATTTAGTTGTAAAAATTTGTGATGGCAAGCCCCCTTAGGTCTTCCAAGCACAAGAAAAAACTGATGATGTCGCAATGGCTTTGTCCACTTCTTTTATACAGTCTACAGGAACCTCTTAAGCCATTATTTTACATTCCTCAACAATATTTCAGCCACAGTGAAACTAAATATTAAAGAGATTTCAAGAAAAAAAAAAATCAATAGTATAACATGATACAGGACAGCCATTTTCTTTGACTGAATGAGTACCTAGACAGTTTTACAATTTGTGAAATCAAAGATATACAAAAGAATAAGTACAAAGGCAAGGCAATCTCATTTATGGCCATTTTAGTCTCAAAATATTTACCTCACAACCTTTATCTACAGTTTGCTTTTGGCCATTATTGTACACAGTGGTTGCATTAAAAATGCTCCATTATTTTTCATTTATACAAATTTGCTTATTTACAAGTCTGTACAACCATCCTTTTGAGCTTTTCTCATTCCTCAGCAACCCAGTCCACTTAAAACAGGATACCTGAGTTTTCAAAAAAAACAAAACAAACAAAAAAAGCTTCACACCAACCTTCATTCTCCACGGCACATTTCACAGGGTATCTTGCACAGCCGCGCGCGCACACACACACACACACACACACACACACAAGCACACTCACAGGCACACACACAGGCACAACTAAGCAACGTACCTTCTATAAAAGAATTGAGGGCAAACCTTTCATTTAGCCGCAAACTCACCAAAACCCCAAATTCAAAGAGCCCTTACAGAAAGATAGCAAACTCCACCCTCAAATTAAAACAGATGACTGTCCTGGATGGGACCCTCAGGTGGTGGTGAACCACATTAACAGACACTAAAGTAGGCCAGGATTTGCTTCAGGCAAATGAGTGATGGAGACCTTCCGGGGAGACGTCATCCTGTGGAGGTCAGATCAGATGACTGCAGCTGTTAAGGTGGCAAATTAGATCTGAGCTGGCCGTAACTCTTCTCAATGAGTGGCAGCAGCCTGAGGCAAAGAAAACCTTCAGAAAATAAGAGAAAACTCCAGGTCAATATCTACTTTGTGGAGGCTGACCTACCTTGATGTTTCAATTCATGGTCCAAGACACTGTCATTCTCTAACTTAAATGTCTGTTTATTTTAAGGAGAGTGATGACTAATGAGTAAATTCATCTGTGAAACATGTGGTTCATAGATCTAGAAATCCACCAAATATGTGGTTTAGATTTTCAGTTCAGTGCAACCTTTGGTACGCTCTTTCATTACCTCTGAAGTCTCTGCACTAATTCCGCCACGAGGGAGTCGCAGACCCCCGGATGCGTCTCCTCGGCAAGAAAAATGGCCTCCTGCAGAGCCTCTGCAGCCTCTGGCTTGCCGTTGCTTGTCTCACCCTTTGCCTTTAACTGTGACAGTGAAAGCTTCTTAGAAAACATGAACGGTCTGGAAAAATTGCTCTTTAATAATGAAATAGGAATACTGTCTTATAGAATATCTAATATGTAATCTTCCTTTTTTAAAAAAGTGATTACCTCTGAGAATAATGGTGAGAAGATTGTTGATAAGCTCTGTGACAAAGGCCTCTTTGGACTGTCTTGCTCCTGGCGAAAGAGATTTGAAATAATGAAGCAAAGGCAATAAGCAACATTTACCTGCTCGTTTCTTGTTTGTGCTCTGCAAAGATGCATAGTCCTACCAGTTTTCTTTCAAGCTCCACTGGCTGAACGGCTCCGTTCTGAATCTTTTTCAGGTCCTTCTCCCTGATGGTGTTGAAGATCCAGTCATCATTGCTGGAATCATCGCCTCCTGATGCTTGGCCTTGAGGCTCCCTTTAATAAAAAAGATCAGACGCATAACCGATCCAGATGTTGCTATATTGAGCCCGAGTGTGAATTTTCACTGAACCAGGTGGTGATGGATTCAGACAACTTACTCATCAGACTCCTCGGAGCTGGAATCGTCCCGAGATTGCTCCGCTTTCCACCTCTTGTATCTGTCGATTAACTCTGTCAGATAGGACGTCTTTTTGGCATGCCTTACAATCAACTTATGTTTTAACAGTTCTTTGGCAGTTGGCCTCTAAAAAAAAACCCAAAACAAACAAACAAGAATAACCTGAGGGTGAATATTAAACCACAGCATGACTATTATGTTAATAGTAGATAAGTATCAATTAATAATGGCATACATGTAAATCTTTAAACTTACAAAACTAGGCTCCTTGTTCAAGCAGGCCTCAACAAATTCTTTAAGTGGTTTGCTGTAGTTTCCTTCCAGTGTGGGTGGATTGTTCTTTGGGATGAGGAATAATACCTTCATGGGATGGAGCTCTGAGTGGGGCGGCTCTCCTTTAGCCAGTTCTATTGCGGTTATTCCCAACGACCATATGTCTGCCTATACAATTAAAGTGGTTTGATTACAACAAAAATATTGTACATTATTTTCAAACTAACTAAAATGTTCTGCTTTTCATGTTTTAGTGTCATTATTACTTTACTGGCCATCATTTTGACATTTTTATTCTAAGATACAAACCATGCAGAGTTACTAAATATAACCATGTAATATTGACGTTTCATGTATTCAGGCCCACTCCATGAGATCACTGTCTCAATAAATCCGCTGTCACAGTCAACGGAATACAGAGCACTTGATTGTGTTTATTTGACATGTGCAACGGATGAGTGCGGGAAAAATATTTTCAGCATTTCAGTTTCCTTAGTCCTCTGTGCCGTCATGAAGCCACAGGCCAATTGTGAAAATAGAAAAACGCCCACTACTCCAGATGTTCAGTCTAACTCCATAGCTCACAGCAAACCGCAGTGATTCAGCTGCCAGCATCTCTGAACATTTGCCAGTGTCTCATGGTGCCTTTTACATTGAGAGTTTGTTTGTTATGGTCCAAATCATATTTGTTAACAACCATTATAAAAACAGAATAAAACTCTCACCTTTGAATCGTAGGCAGATTGCTTTATGACTTCAGGCGCCATCCAGAAAGGCGTACCAACAAACGTATTTCTCTTAATCTGGGTGTCTGTCAGCTGACCTGCCACGCCGAAGTCTGCCAACTTTACATCACCTTGCTCTGACAGCAAAACATTTGCCGCTGAAACAACAGGAGGGGGTTGAGCATACAACAGAGTGCATGATTCACTTCGCTTTTAAATAATTAAAAAACAACCTACATTTAAATCAACTTTTAGCATTTCGGGCATGGAAAAAAAATGCTGTCTTCGCTCCTCATGTGTTCAACCATTTCAGTAATACCATTCAGTATTCAGCTACCATTCGCTTCAGCACATTTACAGCTATTATCTGCATGCATTTAAAGACACCAGATGTGTAGATATTGTTCTAACATAAGAAATGACACAAGCACATAACAAAAAAGGATGCCATATGGTTGTGATTGTAGGAGCATTTTATGCCACCATACATTATTAATTGAAACAGTGTAATAAATGAAAAATGTTTATAAATATTTAATTCTTGGGGATATTCTGACTGTACCGACACAAAAAAAAAAAAAAAAAAAAATCAAAATTTTGAAAAATGGTCTCCAGCATTTGCATTGAAGTATGGCTCAGGATTACTTATTTGATCTGTAAATATTTTGGGTTCAGTCAGCAGTTGAGATCAAGTGAATGTACATATTCGAACTTAGCATTTACACTACAAGTCTTTATGTTCAACTCCTGTTTTGTTCCTTAAGTTAGATCTTTTCTACTCCTTGCTTGTATTTACTTGTAACAAACACACACTCCAACCTGTTTTTTGCATTCAAACTTGTTTATTTTTTTAATTTCACTGCTGAAAAACAGAAAGCAGATGAGGTCATATTGAAATAGAGGTGAAAGAAATTGCGGCACTATTTGCAATGGTTGTAGATGAAAGAAATGAGAATAAAAATACAAATCAATCTAAGTCCAGTTACAACATACATCTAAGACATGTATGTGTATTTTTTCAAGGACGGAACCTCTGAGCCACAGTGTAGAGAACAGTTCAAAATAGGGCAACAATTATTATGACATACTTATTGTCAAACAATGTCTTATTGTCATCATATTTTAACAGCCTTACCTTTAATATCTCTGTGGATTTTCTTTTCCGAGTGCAGATACTCAAGCCCCTTTAAGATTTCTCTCAGAATTGTCGCTATCTGAGTTTCATCAAGGGCCCCTGGCTCTAGCTAGAGAAACACATTCGTTACATAGTTTCAGGTGACTTCAGGCTTCACTTTGACAAACCGACAGACTTTATGTCAAATTCAAAACCATGAGCACTTATCATCAATCATACTTTTTGAAAAGCATTTGTTTGTTAAACTAATGAAACTTACCAAATCAAGAGCTGATCCTCCACCCAAATATTCCATTATAATCCATAATTTGGTGCCCTGGAAATAAAGCAGTAGATCAGCTTACAAAATGCTTAAAGTTAAGTTTGTTTTATTATCACAGTCACGTTCTACTGCCTGAATAATGATAAAAGCACAATTTCAAATATCAAATTGTCAATATTCCCGCCCATAGAACGCCAAAAATATATACAACAATGTAAGAAGCCTACTGATAATATGAAGACATAAAAGGTTTTATTTTTAAGTCTTGTTTTGAGGTAGACAGAGACACATGCTGCACAGTCACACTTGCATTGTCTGAAATAACGAATACATCTCAGCTGTCTGTTCGAGCGCAGCTTAAAAACATTGGGCAGCTTTCTGCACAAGTGCATATTTTCATGCAAATACACAAAACACCATCTGTCCCTGTGAGCTGCCATTTCCAGGTGTGTGAGTGTGCACTCGTGCACGCCCACGCAGGAGATGCAAAACATACTTGGATACTTCTGGATTCCACTAATACCTTTTAAACTCATGTATAAGCTCTGTTGGAATTCAGTTGTGTGTCGAGAGGAACTCTTGGCTCCCTTTTCTCACAATTTGCTTTTAAATTACACCATTGGAAAGCTTGAGCGGCCTGAAAAAAATAAATCAATACTAATACGATTTCATGGTTATTTCATTTTTTGGCTGTTTTTTTGCTTTTTGGCAAAGGATATAAATCATATAAATCACCAAGAAATTGGCGACAATTTTCCAGAAGATTAATTGAGCAACCTATCTCGAACACTGACTTATTGGACATATCACAATCACATTTAGAAAGGAAGATATCAAAATTAAAACTTTAAAAGCACTGAAAGTGGGATTATTTTAAAAGTAATTTGCAAAAGCTGGTGAGGGTTTATGGATAACCAGAAAAGGCCTCTGAAGATTAAGACATCCTTTTTTGAACCACACACGCTAAACCTGCCCCTTAAAATACACAGTATTTCATTGTTATCTCTCACTCACACCTGTGGCTGTCACCAGTGCTTCTGATATTCATCAAATATACAGCTATGGGTGTTGCCACGTTCAACAGTTGAAAACCCTTAAAACACTTTGGGCTTTGGCCTGAAAAACCTACAGATCCACTAAAAGCTTATTTGTGTTGCTATTGTACTAGATAGGAGTTGGGATCAACAACAATGTCTTTCAAGTTTTCTAACATCAGCAATGTGCATAAAAATGGCATAAGGAACTCTTTTTCCTTGCACACCAGACAGGCCATAAATTTCTCCTTCAGACAACAGCAAAATTGAACTAATGGACCATTACTTTTCTATGTGCTGCTTTGAAGTAGAATCATAGAGACTACTAATCGAAGCACTATTAAATACGGGAATAAACCATAATTCCTAACTATTGCAAATTTTCACACAGAGTGATGATATGCAGTAAGTTAAGAGGCTGACTGAAACTTAACAACATTAAAAGGCCAATAAAATTAAGAGTTATCCCGAGTAAAACCCATGATTGAAAATTGCCCAAGGTTTTGTTTTTTTTACTTTAATGTCTTCAAAAATGAACCTTGAAATGTAAATTAGGCAACTAAGACACAGCATTAAGAAAATGTCTTGAAAGTGGTTATTGAATGAATAAATCGAACATTCAGAGGATTGGTTGACTAAGGATGACAGATAAATTATTGAAAAAATGTGGTTACAGGTAAAATTTCCAGAGGTTATTTGTTTAATGTGAAAGACTTCTTGCTGGTTTATCATATAATTCTTGTTTACTTTTAAGTAAATTCTTGCCTTCTTTTAAAATTATTTCATTCCAGGGGGGATTTCATAAAAAGTATAGGTCGTGTGATGACTGTTTTAGGCAGTTTTAGGCAAAAAAAAGAATATATACACACATGCACACATTCTTCGGTATAGTGTGCTGGTGGAGCGGCGCCAGGACGGGTGGGGTAATAGGCTCGATAAGATGGTGAGGAAAGAGCGCTCGGTGATGGGACTGAACCTGGACCATCTTCAATCAGTGGCAGTGGGGAGGGTAAAGGACAAACTGGGAGCTATCCTGGATAATCCGTCCCACCCCCTGCATGATGAGCTGTGGCTGATGTGCAGCTCCTTCAGCCAATGGTTCGTCTCACCCCGGTGCAGAACTGAATGCTTCAGATGCTCCTTTGTGCCCACGGCCACCAGACTGTACAACAGCAGTCTGGACGGCACACAGCTCTGACTGGCCCGAGTACACCTATGCTGCTTCCACAATGCCACAATCTCACTACCCTACCCCATTCACTACCTCACCCATTCACCTCATATCCTAACTGTTGTCTCTCTTATCCTTGTTTGTCCCAGCCTGCACACATCCTGCCTATTTTTGTTTGTTTATCTTATTTATTGCTATTTATTTTTGTCTGTCTATATTGTTGTTTCATTCTAGTTCTATATTTTTCACCCTCACTGTTCCTTGATGTTTCCCATTGTCATTCCTGAAGTTGTTGTTACTGTTGGTGTCCATTTATCTGCTGCCTATCTATTTGTGGATTTTTTTTGTCTTGCTATCGTCTGTATTCTTCCTTTCTATTTATATTTATGCCTTTTTTTGACATTAGCATAATAACTGTTACGCTGCTGTGACAGAGGAATTTCCCCTATGGGGATCAATGAAGTATATCTTATCTATCTAATTACATATGCGTGTGTTTTTGTGTTTGTGTATGTGTATTAGCACTGCAAAGCAAATTATCCTTTCATAGTACTCTTAAAGACTACACTGATATGACATTGATATTCATGATTCTCTATTTTGCGTGTTAAGCATGAACCTGATACCTGAAATATTTATCCAGTATTGACTGAAACACCCGAATAGGGAAAATGGTACTTTGATGGTGACATTCTTTATCCAAGCGTGCAGAAAAATTCTCGCAGAGGCCCAAAAACAATCAATGCCAAAATACTGACTACTAATGTGTTTTTATTTCTGTTTTTCTTCTGCTATCTGTGCCATAGTCCAAGGGTAATACTTGCCTGCATGAATTATTGATTGATCTTCACTTATATGCGGGACAGAATATCGACATGTGCAACATGTAGAGCATTAACCACAACAAATTCAATAGAAGCTAGCTTACCTTGAGATAGGATCCAAAGTACTTGGTGATAAAGGGACTGTCACACTGACTCAGAACGGTGATTTCCTGTTGAATGTCTTCGATTTCATCCTCTGCTTCTTCCAGATCAATAATTTTAATGGCCACTACTTTCTGAGTCCGATTGTCGATGCCTTTAAACACTTCACCAAAAGAACCTTTCCCTATTCTCTCCATCTTGGTAAAAAGCTCCTCTGGATCAGCTTTGAAATTCTGTGTGAAACACACCCAAAGGAAGGAGAGAGAACAGAGCGTGGTTTATAAATGAGGTGGCAGTCATTCTGAAGTATAATTCAATGAGCAAGTTTGAAAATATCATCCACGCACAGGAAAAAAACAACACAACCACCACCAATATTATCATATTCAGATATGCAACTATCAAGTATTGACAGTGGATATAACTGCTTGATTCAAAAAGACATCTTCTATGGCATGACAATGTGGTTGTTATACTGAACTTCATTCTAGACTTGTTTTTTTTTGTTTTATATTTACTTAGTCACATTTTAATGCAAATCATGACTTGGTGTATCATCAAATCTATTTTCATGACCTTGTAACTATTATTAAAGATGTATTTATTGTTCTTATTTGATGAGGAATTTTGTTTAAAAATGGGAATAAAAAAAGATGGCTTGATGTGCTCCTTGTTACAATACTTCATATTATTCTCTCAACTTTTGATGTTACATTGCTTGTGTTTGTTCAATTACTCAATAACGAGAGATCAACATTTCTATCCACTCCTAGGAGAAAAGTACAGTTAAAAAGAAATATATGCAGCAAAATCCTGCAACTGTAAGCCTTAGACCTTTTAACTATAAGTTTTGTGACATAGAATACATACATTTTGCTAATCCATAAAACTTTGACATCAGAGAAGGTGGAACAACATTCATTCACCTGAGCATGAAAAATGGCATGTGCAGTTTATCTTCTCCAATTAAAGAATGTTGTCAAGTAGCCATTTTGGAAGTTACCAACAATGCAGAAACTAATAACTTGTAATTAGTTTCACAATCATTATGTCCAAATACAGGCTTATTAATGTGTCTAATGGTTTTTACAGTGTACTTGTCCCCTGTTTAGAAAGTGACAGTAACAAGGCAGCTCCAATCTCCACTCTACTGCTCAGCTAGGTGGTAACATGCCATCAGTCCACTGCAGTTTTTCTTATGGTGGTCTTCAGATCACACTGTGCTCAAGGATTCATTTTATCAATTTCCTAAATTCAAGCATAGTGGCATTCAAATCTCACTATATACACTGGAACAAGAGACTAAATACTGTAGCCCAAAAGTGTTCATGTCTGCTCTGAATTTTAGATGTAAGAGAAGATTCAATCGGGGTAACAAATATGTAACTGAGGCTTTGTGCCCCCATAAACACTTTCCAGAAACTGAAAGAGGAGAGGTCATAGTTTAGGACCTATTGACTGATGTAAGTAGCTTGTTTCCCCATGGAGCAACAGGAGAGGAATAAACGGTCTTCTCGTTTGCCAGTTCACTTTTTGTGAACAGTACATAGCAATGCTCTAAACTCATAAACTTCAAAAGATGTAAAGTGTACTGAAAGTTCTATGGATATGGAAATTGGTGCATGGATTAGTTTTTTTGTGGCTTTGTGACACTAAATAATTATACTTATGTGATACTTTATATCAGAGAAAATGAGGCACTTCAGTCCAAAGCTTAATTTACCTGGCAACCCAAACTTATAATGGTGGTCGGTTGGCTCAGAAAGCACATTGCTTTTGAGTCTCCCAAGACAATAGTTTCCCGTAAATGTGCTAATGCATGCTGTTCAAACCTTTATGGAAGGGAAGATGAATAAGCTGCTGCTCTTTGAAAAAGTGGCGTGGGGGGGAGAGGGGGCAGCTGAATTTGATAGCAATGGGTCTTTACAACAAAGACTGAAAGACAGAGCAATGCAGAATAAAACCGAGTAGAAACAACACTACAAAAAACTGTCATAACACCAGTGAAGTCACTCATCCAGGTGAAAATCATAACGTGGAGTTGGACCTCTGTAAAAACAATGGGAAAGACAACAAGGGCACTATGACCACAGACTACACATGATGGGAATGTACTTGCCATATCCACAGTCAGCAGGTTTACTGCGACAACTAAAGCTGCCTGAACCTCAATCTAAAAGCATGCATTTGATGCTCTCCCATCTGCAACACTAAAACTGTGTAGTCTAGGGTCATCCAAGCACCAAACCCTGAGAACTCACTGCTAGCCCTCCTACTCCTTATGCTAGTCTACAATTTAACCTGCAGACATGGGTCAGATTTTGCCTTGAAAACCCATATTTGCCTGAATAAGTGCTCAAAATTCAGTAGAAAGTGCTATGATATTCAGAATTTATTCAAGAAAAGTGCGCTGACAACACTTTTTCAATTTCTGCTTGTGTTTCCTGACTGCCAGATTGGTAGCCAACTGATCTTGAATTGAATAAACTGTAAAATAACATTGACATTTGTGCCATTTAATTTTTCGTGTCTTTAGAAACACAGTCATACAAAAATATCAGTGACTTAAGAACTGTCGTCATTAATACTCCAATTCCCGACTTTATTTAGGTAATGAATTTAGTAGCCTCAGTTATCAAAGAAATTTCTTTAAACGGTATAAAAGTTCAGTGCCAAGCTACACATTGTCAGCAGTTACACACAATAAAACCAAGTAAATCAAATGATACTAAATAAAGTATCCAGTACATGCTCATTGAGTCTTACTAAGATTGCAACTCCCTCTCCCCAAGTGACAGGCCCCACCTCTACTTCTTTTGCTTCAAAAGTTCTTGTGCATAAAAACATATTTGCATTTAACTTAAATCAGCCTTGCTAGCATCACATTTTAGAAAGAATTGCCAGTCACCAGCTTAATGAAAGCTTTATATTCTGGACCCAATCTTCTCTTTCAACATCCAAGAAACACTCAAGTTGCCCTAGTGCCCCAGTGTTAGACCAAATTTCGCTTTAAATATAATTTATATATATATATACTTTACTTTAGATATACTAATTTTGAGTCATCTCCCAAAAGACAAAGCTGAAGAGTTACCGCTAGTAATTTTTTAGCCATTTACTTTTGTTTCCAATCACTTTTTACCTGATAGCAGGAACTAAAAAGCAGTCACAACAGTTGCAAATTTCTTGACTGCCAATAATCTTGGAAATAACAATAATCTTGCCAATCTTGAAGGAATAAGCTATAGTAACCTTAATTAATTTTAGACCTTCTTAACATTGAACATCTTTGCAGAGTCAGTTAGTTAAATAAGATGCAAGTAGAGACCATCTCTAGGTCCTTAATACATTTCCAACTATTTTATTGACCCAGGGAATGAATATATTAAT
This sequence comes from Fistularia commersonii, assembly GCF_037954325.1. Lineage (NCBI taxonomy): Eukaryota > Metazoa > Chordata > Actinopteri > Syngnathiformes > Fistulariidae > Fistularia > Fistularia commersonii. The sequence goes on along the minus strand of NC_141287.1, from coordinate 17,554,942 downwards.
CACAAAAAAATGATCTTATTTTGCTGTGCAATATTAATCAACTACAAGAAACAATCATTGTCGATTCAAAAGACACTAAACTGTCATTCTGTTATTACATTTTTTAAAACAACCAACATATTGGACTACACTCATATTTCATCTGGGTTTGGAGAACTAAGAACCATAATTATAAACATTCACTGAAGAGATTACTGAGTGAAAAGCTAATCTGACATGACATTGAGTTATCTAAGAATTAGACAGCCACTTTAATGGAGTACATGACAAATTATAACAAAATAAGTTCAGATACCGAATATCGACTGAGACAATGTACTTATATTGATGTTATGCAGCAAGTTTAAAAATAGTTGGTGCCAAGCAGCTAACTTCAATTTCGGACTTGGAAAGGAAAGGTTGAACAAAATTCAGCGAAAATTTTCAAAAAAAATTATATGAACATGAACTTGAATCTGCGTCAATAAAACAGTAAAAGAGTATTTTCACTTACCTGAATCCCCGGCAGCCCACTCTGAATAGGGGAGTGAGCCATGGCGTCAGATCAGCAAAAATGACGCTTTTCTACTTATTTCGCAGCTTTCCTCGTTGTCTATTAGTTTCGCCGACCCCTTATCAGGTCGACTTATTCCGCACTGCAAACTGGTGACAGTTGCGGTATTTAGGAGATGAAATTTTCTCGGTTTAAGAAATCCGCTGGACTAATCGGCGTCTACTTCGAGATGCCTGCCTGCTTTCCGCAGTTAGCTAACGTTAGCTAGGCTAGCTACTTTAGCGACCAGTTAGCAAACAATTTGAGCGAGTGAAATATTGAGATTTCAGAGGATCAATGCATTCACTCCAGACATCTATGAAATCTTACCAACCGTAAGATTGAGGAAAGATTTCAAGCATTCGCAAATATCAAATAAATGCACACTGTTGTATAGTTCTATCGCTTGTTGTTCTATTCTCTCATCACTTTTCTGTCTCGCCCGGCGCCATCTTGGTTAATGTCATTTTCATTTTCCAGACCACCAATCAGATCAAAGAACAGTGGACGGTGCTCCTGTCGTCATTCGGTTTCCTTTGAGAAGACAACACTGAAGTAGAACTTCTACATTTGGCAAGTAATCAACTAAAGCAGCAGTAAAAAAGCCAATATATACTATATTTAATATGAAACTAAGTTTAAACATATGAAATTAAAGGGATGCTATCGTTTTTTACCTTTTCTACCTAATCCTACCATGAATTGTATCGTTATTGATGAAATTATGAATACATGTAAATGCTATCTATCTATCTATCTATCTATCTATCTATCTATCTATCTATCTATCTATCTATCTATCTATCTATCTATCTATCTATCTAAATAAATTGTAAATTGTGGTCAATAGAAAATTACTGTGGCATGAATATTTGACACAAAATTTCTTAACTCAGTGGCAAAGAATTACTTTGTAATTTCAAAACTATAAAGCTCATGAAGATTGGATAAACTGATGCACAGCCTTATCTGTCATCCAGCTTATTAAAAAATAATAAAAATTAGACGTAAAATGCAGTTATCCTCAGTCATAGAGGAAGCAAGTGAAACATTTCCATGATAATCTGAGGTATTTTTTTCACAATTCCAATGCTTTAACTTGTTCATTAGGTTTCATTTACACTTCAGATTTACATGGTCATAATATTTTGCCTATTTTCTTGGAAAAGATAAGCATCTTTCAAAATGTTACATTATCCTGTTCATGGCATTACAACAAATCCCATCCCCTAATGGGATAGGATAGGCTGCCAGGAGGTGGCAGTCATGTAAAGCTAGGTCATATACATTATATTCAAGCTCAGAATTTAACCCTTCTAGAATATATCTATATATAGTTTTTATAAATAATCCTCAAAGCCTTAGGAACCAGCTCAACAATTCAGCTCAACGAAAAATTGTGTCATCAGTCAAATGACTCATGACAATGGCAGAAAAATGGTTTCAGTTTTTAAAAGGAAGTGAGAACTTCTCTGATGTAATCAAAAAACATGCTGAAATTTAGAACCCTCATGTGATTACCCTGTTGATGTTGAAATTAGAGAGATACTTCCATCCCACACATATTACTGATATTAAATAATGGCAATATCACAAGACAATGATCACTGTAAATACTTGCATGAGGAATAACAGTATTTGCCAATTATTTTTGTATTACATCTGATAAAACTAACTGTCAACCACTAATTTGTAAAACTATTGATATGTAATCTGAATTGAGGAATTCACATTTCAATTTGTGTTGCTATATCATTATTTTTGACATCATCATGACAGCTGTCTTTTGTTTCTGTGTACTGTTATCCTCAAGTGATGAACTTTCTGTTTGAACTGGGCCTCAACCTCAGCAGCATCAGTGTTGGTGTAGAAAAAGACTGTTTTTGAACAGATGATGCATACTGTGACCAAGAGGGAGGCAAAGAGGACATACTCTGCCTGCTTTTTTGGGTGGGAAGCTTTCCAAACTAATTCACAGACAGAACAATTAAGTTGTCAACAGCACGAGTTAGCAAAGAGCTTGCTTGTAGCAACGATTTCATGTTACTTGGCGCATTCGAGATATGGAACAATATAACTGGATGGACTGAATAAATTAATATATGAATGAATGAATTAATATGTGTGCTCATGGTTTCTTCATGAGGGCCCCAGGGTGAAGATAATTTTTTGGCAACCTCACTTTCTCGGATTCATTGTCCACAACCAGATGTTTCACTCTGGGAGGCTGATAAGAACATTCGCATCGTTTTCTGAATATGAACACAAAGTAGAAATAAACTTGTCATTATAGACACAGAGATCAATGCAGCCTTAGGGGGGCACAAACCAGTGTCTCTCTGAGCTTGTCCCAAGCCCGTATAAAAGCAGAAGGTTGCGCCAGCAAGCGCATCTGGTATAAAACCTGTGCCAAAACCAAGTATTTGCAAATCTAACCTACAAATCTCATACCCAATAGGTCGAGGCTTGGGTTAACACCATTGGTGCCAATAACCTACTGGATACCAGTCGATATCGGGTTACTGTAAATGTGAAGTTTGGGCCAAATCTTTTGATCAGAGGGTAGATTACTGTATCCACAACAGGGATCATAGTCAAGATCAAGATGGGGTTAAGGTACTTTGTGGAAACATGCATTGAGCAATAAAGTGATCAATAAATACATTAGAAAGTTATACAGTCTATCAGTTCAAGCAATAAAAATAATATATTGGCGAAATGGAATTACTGTGTTTTGAACACTACAAGAAACCATCAGTACAAAACAATACTGAACTGAACTAATGTAAAGCAGACATTTGCACACATCTGGGATGGTATTCCTCTGTAGCCCAGCTCTGTGGTACATTTTGCTCCCAACCATGAACACCACTGTCAAATCACCACAGACATTCATTTTATTATGTAACATGCAGCAAACATTTTCATTAATTCATGGTTAATAGAGTAACAGTTCCCAAATATCTTATACATACACAGTGCAACTACAACTGCAGGAAAACCAAAGGCAAATGGATAACAGCTCTGTTGATTGTAGAGGCCACGGTTTTGAATTGCCAATAAATATTGAATTAGTATTTCTAATTTAACACTGTAACTCTTACTACACAGCTTAACTGTATAAGCTTGGGTAATAATTCCTCTGAATACGTTGGTGTGTTCTGTCTGCTCAGATTGTTTGTTTCAGGTTGTTTGAGACTCACAAGTGGAATCCACACTTGTGAATCTGCACAGACTGGGCAACTGCAAATTGTCCATGTGATTACAGTGCTGTGAGTTACAGTACGGTGTGAAAATGTTTGTTCTATTGTTTGAAATAGATAAGCTTTTGTTAATCAGTTCATTAGTAAAGATGTCATGAATAAAGTCAAAAAAGTGATTTGGTTAGGATTTCTTATCAACTGGTTTCTGACAATTGGCTCTGATCTAACTACTGAGAATCTGATATACATCCTGTGAGTGATGCTTGTTGCATTGACAATCTAGATAGCTGTTGAAGGTATGGAATTAAAACTAGACAATTCTGTGTTGAGCATACTTTGCTCATACAGAATGTGTATTCTGAGGAAATGCCACAGTATCAATTTTTTCCGCATCACGTGCTTGTATGAGCCTCTCTCAAAGTTGCAGTCAATATTCAGTGTTTGATTCAAGCTTTTTTTTTTTCTTCAAGAGCTCTGTCTTCAGCAAATTCTGGTGGAGCCAGAGGCCTGGCATTTAGAGTGCCATGGCCATATGTATGCCATTTTGGTTTAAAACAAAAAACCAATGTTCAATATACATAAACATTGTCATTTTCCATTCTTAAATACATCTGGCATATTATCTATGTGTTGTCATGGTCTAAACAGATCCCTACCACTTTTATTTAATTTGAAGTGGTCCATTAATAATAGTAGTTACCTCTGAAGACCTAAATTCTGTAGAAAGTGTGAACAACTGAAAGAGTCAACCATGATGCTTTTTTTGTAGCCCATAAGACAAAATAATGACATGTCCAAAACCTTTTGTATGCACATAGTCACATTACAGACATGGGTAGCTCAGTGGTTATAATTCTGATATAATCCTGATTTTCCAGAGTATTTTAAGCAGAGTAAGTGGGCTGCAGAGTGTGTGTCTCCTTTAATTTCTAACCTTCCCTGTCGCCTGTGCAGTGAACAAATGCACTCTGAAAAAGCAGGATAAGTTATCCAATTAGGAAAACATCACATGTGATCTAAGGAGGGAGAGGGTCATGTGAAGCCAGTTACTATTGACCATCACATGAGCAGCAGGAGCACCATTATGAGAGCCGATGATGTTGTCCTTTTGGCATGTGTTGGGGCTTTCTGCGGCCTTAGACAGCAGGAACACAGGTTTTTGTCTATGCTAGATCTTGTATGCTGAAAGCATTTCATGGTTTTGCGTATGCTGGTTTGGGGTTAATGCAATAAGAACACATCTTATTGAATATGAAATACAATCAAGGTCATAGTTGGGCTGTCATTACACAGGTCTGTGATTTTTTTTTCCCCCCTCATCGGACTGAATAGATTATTAAGATTAGAAACAGCCACTTGAGTTAGAAGATGCTCTTTATTTTGTACAGTGAAACTCAAGCAACTTCCAAAGACAAAACACATTTTTTATTTTTTTCACTTTTTAAATTTTTTATTAAGGGATTGTCATCAAGGACACATAGCCAACCATGCGTCAATGAGCCAATGAATGATAAATTAACCGGTATCCTTTACCCATAATACATTCGTGGTAATGGAGTTTATGTGGTTCATTAAATGCTTTAGAATATGATATGACTAATTGAATGGTCATGCATTTTATTTTCATTGTTCCATTTACAGAGATACATCAACTAATTGGTTTAATTTGCCCTTTGATTGGTTAGTACTGGTATGTGAATCAGTCAGTTATGGTTTCAAAGCAGCACAAAATACCATTCAAGCCAGTGTTCTAGTAGGTGGAGGTAGGTCTCTCATTGGTCCTGGTTTCTAATTTTCTAAAGTGCAGAATAAAACATCCCTCTGTGAGTAGTTCTATGGACAATAAATGTATGCAATATATATATTTTATTATATTATGTAAATTAATATAAATGCATCATCATGAAGGAATGTATTACATTGCTTCTAGAAGCATCACATTTTTGACAGGCCATAGTTGCTTACTTTCTTTTTTATCTGTGCGGGAAACTGTTCAAATTCAGCAACCATGACAACAACAACAACATCCAGCCTGCCAGAAACACAGCTCTCATGCTACCTGGTGCCTTGAAAATATGGAACAGTAACAACGTAGTTTTCAGTTTGTAAATCTGGATATTTGTTTACTTTGTATGGTAATTTAGGCTGATTTTGGATTATATTATTGAAAATGGTTAATTTATATTTTAGCCTCAACACGAGTTGAAAGAGTAAATTCATGTCTTGTTGATTTAATTTCACTGGTTGTGCATTACTTTAAAAGTAATATTCAAATTGCTTATACAAGACAAGGAAAAATAAGTTGATGGACATCATCCTAGAAGTGAAGATTTTATAGGTGACAAAGTACCAAAGTAGGCCCATAGAAAGTTTGTGTTGACACAAACTGAATGTGAATATAACTTTTCTAACAACATAAGATCCATGTGTCCCTCTAAATTGAAAAAAACAAAACAAAACAAAAACAGATTCATGTTTATGGCTTATATCTATGACAGTATTAAATGTAAAAAAAAAAATACTACAGTAGGTGGTAACATTGGCTGCGTCAAGGTTGTGTATACTTCATGATATACTTTATCATTACTTGACCTTGATCAAAATCCTTGACATCTATGTATGAAATGAAAACTGATTTAGTCATCTACAATAACTGTAGATTAGAACAATACAATAAACCAAAATTACTAAACTCAACTGTCATGATACCCCAGGAAAGCAACAGCCTGTCTTGAGGTGGTTTTACTTGCTGTTTACTACATTTTGTTAGGTGGCAGCATGTGTAATATAATGGCCATATAGTCCATATAATGCACTCCTTGACAACCAAGGAAGTGGGATTAAGTCGAAAATCTACTTAAGTAAATTTGCGACTGATTACTGGAAAATGTATAAGAAATGAATAAATAACGCAGTTATTAGTTCATGTTCAGGAGAAATGACAGCATTTATTTGAAATAGCACAAGTGAGCAACATAAACTCACAACAGACCAGTGACCTTTTGTAGAACAAATCAACAACAACAACAATGACAAAATCACTCAGTGCAAATATGCACAGAACTTAGAAACATTTCCTTCAGTTGTGTGAAACTGGTGTTATGGTGGGTATTTTAATTTTTTGTTTACTCTGAAGTCATTGTATAGGTGTCTTGTCATGCAGTAAAGTGCATAATTGACAATCTTTGTACTCTGAATGTCAGCATGATTGTTGAATTTACACATCTTCTGGATTATAATGATCTTTATGACTTACAGCTATCAAATGATAGCACTTTTTCCTTCACAATCCAAAAATGATATGTACTGTACAGTACTCCAAAGTACAGTTTCCTTTTGGTAAAAAAGGGGGTCTGACCAGTCTTGAATTTCTCAACCCCCATTACTATTAGTAGGGACACATTTAAGTCAAAATTGTCATCCTCTACCTGTAGTGAGTAATGCATGCCAACCTGACACAATTGAAATAACAGATTTAAAGGATATACATATATATATATATATATATATATATATACATATATATATATATGTAAGTGAAAGGGAATAATTGTTTTAATTGTATTTTTATAATACAAAAGTGCTCTATTGCCAAACTATCTTTTTTAATGATGAAGGACTGTGTATACCTTCGTGCACTTGTCACTTAGTAGCAATGTCATCAATCCAATAAAATACAAACTATAAAATACAGAGTTAAACTTTCTTCCGATGGTATGAAAATACAGCATTTCATAGATTTTTGCGATTACATTTTACATTACTTTTAAAAGCAAAGTCACAGCGTTGCATTTAAGACTGAATTCAGTTTTGATATTAATCTCCAACCGAGATTCAATTGGTGTTGAAAACTTTACATCACAGTTTGTTTTTGTGTATCCTTTTCATCTGTAGATTTTACAGAGTCTCTCTTGACCATCTCCACCTTTATCTTCTGTGTTTTATCATTGTCCTCCTCCTCCTCCTCATAAAATTTCCTCCTGAACTGGGCCTCAATTTCAACTGGGTCGATGTAAGTGTAGAAATAGGCCATAATAGAGAAGATGATGCAAACTGCAAATAACAGTGAGGCAAAGAGGATGTACTCTGCCCACTTGGAAAAGAGCAAAGAGACAGAGGGATACAAGGGACTATCACTGCATGATACCAAAACATAGACACATCCTTTTGCTTGGTAGGCCTAGATTTGAATTTGCAATTGCATCTTACTTACCTGTTGGGGAAGTTTTGAGAGCTCAGCAACAATCAGAACAATGAAATTTCCAATAGCAACGGTCAGCAACCAACCTGCTTGTAGCACCGATTTCATGTTGCTTGGTGCCTTGAAGAGCAATGATAATAGTGTAAAACGAATAACAAAATTATATAGTAATCTTGTCATTAACAGGGATAACAGTATATCATGATCTATTCTGTTTTATATTCTCTTTGATTGAAAAAAAACTACTGAAAAATTATATTCACTTACTTGTGAGTACGAGAACTCCAGACCTGTAACAGAGAACATCACTTCTCCAGTAGTTATAAGGAAGTATTGTGGAATCTGGAGGGCCATATGGACTGAGTTTGGCTGGATGTCCTCAACCGCAGAGATAGACTTCTGACACTAAAATGAAAAACAAAAAATACAAAAGTAAATATTGAAATTGAATTTTCCTCTGTTATTCTCAAAAAGTGAAATTTTAAGGAAAGAAGCTGAAAAGATTTTGGTTATAATGTTAATGTCACATTTTCAGTATGTTACTAATTTGAAGGAAGCTGAAGCAGTACACAACAAGAATTATGTAGAACTGAAAACAACAGCTTTTAGCAGTACGTGCTTGTATGAACCACATCAAACTGATCCTGTTCCTCATCCTCAAAACTTACAGAGGGTCCAAAATTTAGCGTGCTGGGGATGAAGAAAGTGTATGCACTTCCAAATCCAAACTCCTTGCTGTATTCACATGACTGTGAATTGATCCATATGGTGAAGGTGACTCTGTTCATTTGAAAAAAAAAAAACAAACCCTGTTAAGCTTGATGTTGCTTAAAAAAAATCACATTTTGTAAGCATGAGGAAGTTTTAATCATGTATGAATATAACAATACTTACTTTCCATTTTTTATCATGGTATAATTGGTAACTTGCTGTGGCTCGATAATTTCAAACTTGTTTGAAGAAGTCGATATGTTCACTGCTTTATCCATTCCATTTATAAATCTGAAATTAAAAATAAATGTTGAGCAACAATGTTCTAAAAAGCATGGGATGCATGTACAGTACATAAACCATTACACCCAACATGGTTAGGAGGGGATCTGTCTGGAACATAAAGGAGGGGATCTGGAATTTAGCGTTTTAGCAGACTGTGATAATTTTAGCCCATTCTGCCCAAAATGAATGTCTGCATGAATAATGCAACAATGTAAAGTAGTATGATTCTATTTAATTAGGAACATGCACAACATAAAGGCAGCCTATTTGGGATTTAATTGACCCGTTTTGTAAGAATTTATCTTATCTTAATTGTATTTTGCTTTTGATTTTCTTTACCTGATAGCGTTGTTGCCTTGCTGTGGTTTTGTGGTCAAATCATCAGTCTGAGGAAACATGACACAAATGATTATTCATTTCATCATTGGAAAACTTCAAAATTATTATTTCATTCCCTAATGATCGCCTCCTACCCACCAATAGCCACTCATGCGTGACATTTGCAGGAATGAGAAGGGTTTTTCGTTCTCCCTTGGCTAAAGGAACAGATCTTGTCACTCCATGACCCTCTATTGAAAGGCTGATGACTTCTGTGCCAAATGTCAAGTAATCATCACTGGCCTATGAAGGGTGGAAAGGCAGAAGTATGCAAACAAAGAAAAAAATAATACATGGTGATGATTTGGATCCAATCCCGCTGATCAAATTCAAGCACCAAAGCTTGTTTATGTGTCATGGTTTGTTGACATACCCAAGCAGCAGGAAGTTCCAGTTGTTGATTGCTGGGCAATGTTACTTTCAATGGATTACTCCCCATGTTGAGTAATTTCACCTGACTCTGGGATGCCGATGGGAATACAGGCAATGTTTTCTGAAAATTTCCACATAATAGCAATAAATTTATTTTCATTCAAACCACAACGGTAACTTGCGATCAGGTACAATTATTGACACTGTTTCACTCCTGAATACATTGCAGGATACAAAAGAAGATTCCACTTGGTACCAGACTTCCATACTTTTGGTAGCAATTGTACTTTTAGATTCAGTGAAATGAATAAGGTATACCTTGTCTTTTGAATAATGGAAATATGAAATATTTTTGAACTTACATCAATCTCAATCTGAACCAGTGCGGCACTGACGAAAGCCAGAGCTGCCATCAACATCCCTACTGTCATTCTTTTCAGAGGCCTGTTGAATTGAAATGAGGTGATTTTAGCACCACTTGTCTGGTAGATATACTGTAGAGGTTTGCATTGTGGAGAAATACATCTTCAATTGTTCGTTGTGTTTTAGAATTATGTGTTTAAATGGTTACTAAAGGTCTGCGTGATTCATTTCATGCTGTATGTGTAAATGTATAAATATCTCCATTCAAACCGGTGCTTTCCTATTTGTATCCACACCTGATGGAGCTATGAGTGTTTTGACACTCTTTCATTAAATTTTCTCATTGTGTATCAACAACTTTATTATAACCTCCGTTATAAGTAACTCATGTAATATTCAGTTAAACGTATAGTTTGGAAACAGTTGACTTTTTTTGAGTGACTGAAAAAAGCAAAAAGGAATTGATGGTATTCAATTTTCATTTCAAAATTAGGATGTTCTCCAAAAGCTTCTTTGGAAAAAACATCCTGCAATATTCCCTGAATTCTTCTTTCACCTACGTGAAGTTAAGTCCACATTTTTTGATGAGAGGGTAGATTATACTGTCCATGACAGGAACCAGAGTCAGGATCAGGATTGGGTTCACAGTCTTTAGAAACAAACCAAAACAGTGCAATGTGAGAAAACTTAAACATAAGTGCAGCGAAAAGGTCGAAATTCAGGAAAAGGAATTGCAAACTTATACCTGCATCTGATCGGGCTGTATGACAAGTGCCCCCTGCAAAAAAAAAAAAAAAAAAGTTCATTGTAACTTATTCATATTCCTTTGCTAAATGTAATAAAAGTTGGTTTCATAATTGAACCTACAAAGTTCCCATCCATGGTGGTGGCCTGCAGAGTCCATCTGGAACCCTTAAAATCAGGTGGAGGATTTAGCAACATTCCAAAATTTTGGATCAGGAATGACGTTTCACGGTGAAAAAAGCCTTAGAATACCTTTTGGTCGAACAGAGTCCAGAACATTGGAAGTGGGATGTATAAGAATAGGACTTTCAACACCATTTTTATTTGTGCAATGAGAAGTTTCTGCAGCATGGAGGTAATGGAACAATATAAACTATTGTTAATGCATGGTCAAAACAAGGAGTCAAGATAACTTAATAAATGAAACTTACGTCATATTTTTCATCTGCCCAGTCCAACCAGTGTTCTTTCTTTGGGATTTGCTTACTCCTGTTCCTGAAGCGGTTTTTCACAGCAAACTGTCCCAGTTTAAGAGTCAAAGGAAGATGAAATGTTCTCTTAAAATCACTGTGAGATTAATGAACCCTTAATGCGTAGATGCAATGATTGTAAACCAAACTTACTCCAATACATTTACAAACATCCAGCATGATATTTCCTTGTGGCTCAGCTTTGTAATACATTCTACTCCCGACGATGAACACCACTGATGGTAACATGGCAAAAATAAAACCAGTTTTATTAACCAGGACAATTTCTTTTTCCTGTCATAGCTCCATTATATTTTTCTCATACCTAGTGCAACCACCATCAGCGCTGCAGGGACACCGAAGGCCAGAGAATAGCAGCTTTCCTTCTTGTAGATGCCACACTGCTGAGCTGCAGAGTGTGAGAAACTGCGATCAGTGCAAGAGTTATACTGTATTTCAAGACCTCCTACTAAACCCTTACTAGGCGGATGATAATCACTCACTAACTAAAACTACCCCAACGGATTTATAGACATCTAGGACTGGGTAACATATCACCTCAATGTACAATATCATGGATTTACCTTTAAGAATTGGACAATATTGAAAAAAATAATGATGAACTGATTATATTATTTCACTATTTGTTTTGAACAGTAATATTTATTCCTACCTCTGAGGATAGGAGTGATGATGGTGGAAAGGAGACTACCGCCATTGATGCAGAGGTAAAAGACAGAGAAGAATGTTCTCCTTTGGTTTTCCTATAAGCACAAAAACATGCTTGGTTTCCTAAGCTACGCATGATGTGAATATCAGTAATATACTCGGGTATAGAATATAGAATATTAGTCAATTAATATTTTAATATCACATAATTTTTTATTATGGGTCCAAATGTAAGGAATGAATAGGAAAACCAACTGAAGGGAAGCAAACAGGCAACAGGTAAGTGAAAAGGGGATCAGAGAAATACATGGCTCCTAAACACTCTGTCTCTCCAATCATTTTCACTCGTTTACAAAATTGTGTTTGGATTTTCTGCCATATGAACTGCTATCTTAAAATGTTGATAGGAAGTAAATTATTAAACCCTTTATTCATACCGATAATAGCTTGGTGACATTGCGTAATAGCGGATTTACTTTGAGTCATGCTTAGCGCCAAATGGATGTTCTGTGGGAGAATTTGGAGAAACATTCATTCCTTTAGATTCCAAGAATTGGATTGCTCTAGATGGCAGCTGCTAAAGGTTGCTAACAAATATGAGTGATTTTCATTTAGCTGGGAAGTCAAATGGTGTTTATTCTCTGATGGTGTGGTTTTGCGATGGGCGGTGGTGCCTTGTCTGAAAAAATGTCTAAGTGAAGCATTGGGATTGAATTGCATCTGAACTGAGTGATAAACGACAATTGGTACAATAGTGAGCGGAAAGCAGGGAATCCATTGGTTTATGAAAATGAAAAATGGCAGGACTAAATGCAAGTGGAACTAGATTGGAATAGAGGAAACTGGGGTTGCTAAACAGCGCTAGGGAATAAACATCAATCAATACCAAAGCACTAGAGAGTCCATAACTACAGATAAGGGACTGTCAGTCATGACTCAGGTCCAGACTGAAGTATCTCAACAAGTGCAATTGAAATGTTCCATAAAATAATTGGCTTTGGAAGTCTGATATCCGATGCGTCGGATGGCACGAGGCCATGGAAATTCAAAGAGAACTTTGATGCTAATAAACAGATGCACGCTAACATGCTGAGGGGAACGTGGTGAACTTTATACTTGGCTTATTTCTGAATATTAGCCGGGAGACGAGTTGTTTGCAAGCTGTCAAAGCACGGATGCGACCACATGTAGCCAAGATTAAGGGTTCATTTGGTGGTCCTTTTTTTTTGAGTATCGTAGTTTAATATTCTAACCTGCTGATCACCAAACTGGTCTCCACCAAAGGCGGCCACACATGGTTTGATGCCACCGGTTCCCAGAGCAATGAGGAACAGGCCCACCATTGACAAAACCCTGCATATGGGAGGAAATAAGTGCATGAGGAAGAACTGTTGAAGTATATGACAAAATAATCTTTTTATTCAGTTGGGAAAATCATCCTGACAGCCCAATATAAACTCACACATGGAAGCTCAAGTTGTCCGGTTTCCCATCTTTATTCCAGTCAGTGATGTCGTGCACTGCGCTGACAGCCATAGCAACTTGGCCAACAGCATAGACAATGGACAAGTATATGATAGTCCTGCAAAGGTGAGGAGGAATGAGATAGTGATGGATTACCAGATTGCTGTTCAATTCAACCGAGACAAGAGAGAATGGATCCTCTATAATAGCATTAGCTTGTTGAAACTGAACTTCACCAATTTCAAATTGCAATTCTGCAATTCCGCAATTCTGCAACTAACCCATGATGCAGGTTTTTATGCTTTGTTAATACCTTTACCACACACTCATGATTGCTGACTTCTCAAAAATATGGCACAACAAAATAGTACAGAGATAACACATGAACTTAAGAAACTCACTCACTTGAATTTTCCCAGCCAGGAGTCAGCCACAATGGCCCCAAGGATAGGGGTCAGGTAGCACAGGGCCACAAAAGTGTGATAGATGGATGTGGCCAAGTCATCGTCCCACAGAAAGAAATATTTGAAGTACAACACCAGGACAGCTGAGGCCAGACAGAGAAAATAAGGTTATTTTTACTATTCAAGTATTTAAAACACCCATATTAAGTCTGCTGAGTATCGACTGTTAAGCCTTTGGTCGTGTTTGGTCTCACCTCGCATGCCATAGTAGGAAAACCTCTCACAGAACTCATTCACAACGATGAAGAAAATGCTGAGCGGGTATCCAAACACCAACTTGGTCTGAGACATAAACATTCAGCAAAGTATTTAGCACTGTAATATGTATTTTCTACTTTATTTCATTCATCAGTTCCATTCTTAGCTAAGGTTGTTCAGTAAACGCAGGGGAGTAAAATGATTTCAAATATGAATTATATTAGACATACACCTGAGATTCTTTTAAATTATTTTGGTCGTAAACAGCACAGTGAAGTGTATGCATAGTTGTTTTATTCCCAATTACTTGTATCCCATAGAGTTAAAATGAATTCCTTTACAGCATTAAATTTAGTAAACACTTTACCTTCCCTTTGATGTTCCTCTCATTCTTGGGGTCCTTGTCTTCTGCACGTTATACAGATCGTGATAAAATAACAAGCAATGCACAGAAAAAAAAACAGATTCCACATGTTTAACTTTGTGAGAGCATTAGATAAATCACTGTTATTTGAAGTGTTTTGCTACGTAACAGCAAAGGACAAAGGCCAGGAAAGGCATACAAGGCTCTAGACTGTAATTTCATTTTACTGAGTGCGAAATCACAAACCTGGTTGAGCATGAAAATATTGCGTAATTTCTAAACTTACATTTCCACAAGATCAATCAAAAACAACGTGTAAACTGTCCATCTCAGACGTCACATTCAAAATCTGCGGTCTCTCGATATGTGTTTGAGGCTTCTCTACTTTATGGTCTGCAGTTGTGTATTAAACAATAAAACATAAGAATAGTCAACTCACCTGTCATGTTGTTGCAGAGGCGATTCTGCGTCCTGTCTGTTTAGCTATCCTCAACCGACTGAGAATAAAGGAGTGTTTCTGTAATTTTGCTTCTTATTAATCTTTGCTCAGTTGCTTTTATGATGGGTGGGATAATGAGATGCAGTAGATATGAAGTCCATCATGTATCAGTCCAGGTACATAAAAAGGACTAATTCCCCAGGGGACACAACAACCTCAGAGGGTGTGAGAATAAAGAGGCAAACACACACATGCTAATAAATTTGCAAGGACGAGTGAAGAGAAATTAGTGTAATTTATTTAAAAGCATTGGGGAACATCTGTTTACAGCAGAACGGCGACTTAGTGTTAAATAAAAATAAAAAAAAAAACCCATTGTTGCCCAAATATAAAACATTTCCATGAACATTTCACTGAACACTAAAATGGTAAAAGCCTCAGTTTACTTCCACAGTAGGCGCAGTGTTTGGTTCCACACCTCTTCACTTTGGCAAGAAGGTGAACCTCATCTTTACAGTGTATGAGCTCCACACAGCAAGATACAAATATTGCACTCACTCATTTGTTTATATACATTAAGAAAACAACTTGACGCAGCCGTTTTTATGCAATGGCTTTAAATATTTTAAATTCTCCCTGGTCTAAGACATTATAATGATTTAAGGTTAAAGCTAACATGAATTCGAAGAGGCCATTTTGCACATTTGCATGTTTTGTAGAAATATAACTTATACACAGGGAGATGAGTGATTATGTACGAAGCATATACCATTCATCTAGACAACAATACAGTGACTTATAAAAGTGGAGTACTGTACATACAAAAACACAATGAGAAAAACGTCTAAAATAAAGGAAAATGGGCTCTTGGGACAGGTAATGTGTGTACTGTAGTGACATGCATATTGAAGATCCCAACAGGAATGTGTACTTAGAAAACATCATTGTCAGGTATAAAACATCGCATAAAATCACAACTGTGTTTGAAGCAGCAACAGCAAGTGTCCTGTTATCTGTCGAGCTTCTCCTGTCGTTCATGTCTCACCTTTGTGCTCTCACAGCAACATTTATTTGGCCACGCCTTCTGCAGTCACTATGCTTCACTATGCTGTGTGCATGAATGAAGGAGGTACAGTGTTTTTGTCATGGTCTGCAGTGGAATTGGTTGCAAAGAAAGGTGAAAAATGGCAAGATGTGTTCCTCAGTGTCAAGGGTGTGAGTACTGGCCAATCCTGGACTTGGTTCACACCACAGAGGATGAGCTGGGGATACCCTGGATGGTGGTGCTGGTTGGTGTGCCACTGATGGCATTGAAGATTTGAAGAGAGTCTGGAAGAACATTTTTGATCCCGTCATCTACAGTGCTGATCTGCAGGCAGAAAGAGAAATGATCAATATTTCAGAAACAAGTGGGCGTATTTCTGACACATCCCACTTTCACTATCATAGTCTGGGTCAGTTAAAGGGTCTGTTACTTATATTTGTGTTCAATTGATATTTTTTGGATTGAATACAATTTACATTAATTTTATGTGAAAATATCTTCAATAATAAAAGGATCATGAATAAGTACATATCAAATTATTGTGTTCCTTGAAGCTCCTGGGACTGAACAATTTTCTGTACATACGATATTGAGTTGGAAATAATTGTTTTATCATAAAGCTAAAGAGAATGTCACATTGAATTGTGGGCTTCTAAAGGATTAGTCCAGTTTTCATTCATGTAATTTATGATGTAATTCATTAATGTAATGAATCAATTAAGGATGAATTCTGTAAGTGCCTAATCCTGTGTAAATAAAGCTATAATCAATCATTGGTGTGCTTCTCTTCCCCATTGACAGATGTAATAATTCAGAACTATTTAACAATCTGAAAGGTACGTGACCATCATTCACAAGAAGCCGTGACCTTGAAAAGTCTCTGTCAGTTGCTTGACAACATCAAATTTTAATTGGTACACATAAATAGGCATTTATGTTAAGACATTGAATGTTTCGAAACATATTAATAAGTGACCAAAATGTATGGATTCTTGTATTTTGTGGAGAGAGACCAACATTTTGATTCCCCAGGGATTCTAGATTTATAAGTATATTTCAGTAATTATCAGTTGTTAATAATTATTATTTATCATTTATTAATCCCCGTGAGGAGGAGGTTGGATTCGAACCAGGAATGTTCTGTTGCAAAGACGATTCCTCTACCTCCTGCGCATAGAAATAGTAGCCTATGTGTCATTGGGCATTTTCTCTCAACATCAACCTTTCCCTTTGAGGTAGAGTCACAAGAAGTTACGAGAAGAAAACATTGAATAGTGCAAGAAATACATCACATAGAAAAAAAATAAAGACACATGTGTGCAGATATGTCCTTAAAGCATTTTTAGAGGCATGAGCACACACATACACATGTAAATACATATACAGTATGACTCCATGTACTTTATGCCACTCAAAGACATACAGTTATGCATCCATATTTTAAAAACACATGCAAACTATTCAAATCAGCCCAGAATACACACTACATGTCCAAAAAATTGACCAAGCCAGACGCTATATTAGTAATGTATGTCAATAACATTACTGTTCACATAAACTTACAGTCTTTGAGGCTCGCGCAGAAGCTCCCAAGACAACTGTGATCACTCTAATTTAATTTGGTGATTAATATAGCTAATACTGAAATGGTCTGTCATAACATCTGCAATAAGATTCATGGTCTGTTTACATTAAATCTAAAACAGAGACCCGAGGAGGTCTGTAATAAGCGCTGACATCTGATGCGTTTATCTGGCTTGACCAACAATTGGGAATATATTGTTACTTTTTGCATTACCATCCAGTCTGCTTATGTCAGCATTAGGGAAAAAAACAGAAAGTTGTGTTAAAGAAGCAACATATTACACAGTAATATATTTTTGAATATAATATAAGCTTTCTTCATGGTCACACAACCCATACTGAAGTCAGAACATCATTGCAGACAGTATTTTAATACAGTCTAATACAGTGTTTTAATACTGTTTAATAACAGCTACATGTACAATATTTTTTCATACTCTTGTGCACTCCGTCTTTTTCACTTGGTACTTAAGGCCTTAAGACACTTTGTAGTTTTCACTTGTTACTTAAGACACTTTATAGTTTATTTGTATTTCTTATCACCCCCCCTTTTTTTTTTTTTTTTTAACTACTGTTTATACAATTTTCTACTATTATTTATTGTTGCTATATCTTACTGGCCACTTTCTTTTAAGAATTTCCTTTGCGATAAATAAAGTTGTTCTTATTCTTCTTTAATACTCACTTGCTCATGCATGATGATGGACAGCTCTCTGGCAAGGTCTCTGTAGTTTGCTTTCATTTCATCGTGATATTCCTGTTGGTCCTCTTTGATCAGTCGCTCATTTATACTTAAGCCGTGTCCACACGCCTCCACGAAATGCCTGCAAAAAGAGATAATTTGAAACAAACACGATATTTTATATGAGATCTCACTTCGAGATTCAGCTAAAGGAGCCAGGGATTGCACTGGCAACCTTCCATCGAGGGACACTCGCGCTACCAACTGAGCTACAGCCACCACTTAGAGGTGTGTTTATCGTAAAGTACGAATACTGAGCACAGCTAATATCTTCATATGAAATTTGAGGCAAACAGAAGTGCATAAAAAGCATTGAGTCATCTTAGAAATATGTCTGTCAGATGCAAATGTGAAAATACCCCAGTTAATATTGATATGCATTGGGTTTTTGACCCAAGGTGTCTTAAAGCTCATGCCTCAGGCAGAAATACAAAGTCCTGCAATCTCATCAAGCTTTAGCAAACTCACCGGAAGACCTCTTTCAACTGCTTGACCTTGTTGTCGGGATACTTCTTGGCGCTCGCATCGTCCAGAAAAGCCCTTGCATAAGCAAGTGGTCCTGCATTAACCTGAGGGCGGTTGCAGTTACATAATAGATATTTTATTTAACAATCATTCCACTAGGCATGTTTTGCATGCGTATGTATTTTGACAGAACGAACAGGAGGACACCTGGACACTGATGCTGCCCTGCAGTTTAAGTTGTAGACGGATCATGTCCACCTCGCTGGAGGAGCACAGCTGCTTTATTTCAGCCACTTTCTTGCTCATTTCATCAATGGCCACCTCGATGGGGCTGAGATCAGTGTGGTGCTGATACATCACTGCAATGCGCTTCTTCACATAGGGGAAACAATGTGTGGCTGAGGGACAAAAAAAGGGCTGATCAGCTAGCCTCTCATCCACTTGCATGTTCTTTTCTGACTTTTACAACTTAAAATAGACATGTGTGTAGTAATAATTCATCATAGATTCCTACATTATAAAGATAAGAGAATATGGCTGAACTTTCTGATCTGTTGTGCCATAAAACAATACAACTGATTGTGGAATATGAAAGGTCCTTGACAAATTGCTGACATGTTCAGATTTTTATCAGGAGCAATTTAGCATGTGCAGAAATGACGCTGTATCTGTGAGCCGGAATTCATGGCAGGTTTGGAGTGAAAATATGAAAACCCACGAGTAATCAATGCACCTCAATCGGGTCTATTGAATGGAAAGTACACTGTTGTGAAAAGATGTCTTTTCATACATTTAGTTAGTGTTGCAAATA
The DNA here is from genome assembly GCF_037954325.1 of Fistularia commersonii. Lineage (NCBI taxonomy): Eukaryota > Metazoa > Chordata > Actinopteri > Syngnathiformes > Fistulariidae > Fistularia > Fistularia commersonii. The sequence goes on along the minus strand of NC_141287.1, from coordinate 17,535,438 downwards.
CAAATAAAAGGAATAAAATACTCAAAAAATAAATGGTTTCCCAAAAATGATAATTTTATCAGATAAAAAAAAATCTCAATCTCACTTGATTATTCACGGAAGAACTTATCTTGTGTTGCGTGATCACATACAGACCGACTGGTTACCTACTGGTTACCTACTGGTTAGTATGGTCCTGCGCTTGCACTGCTCCTCGACCCCGCCCTGCTTCTTTCCCGATGAGGTAAAAGGCATCTCGAACACAAAGCGTCTGATGTTGTGACTTTTCTCAAAGTCTGTTTTTCTGTCCATCAGCTCCTTCTCCTCCATGTAAGGAGTCACGTGTGTCACTTGGATATATGCATACTTAGAGTCCAGGTCTTTGGGGTTTATCTGCCGGAGATAAACCAATTATGTAAAATAAACTTTCATTACAATCCTCATCACAAATGATGCACCGAGAATCTCACCCTTCCAGAATCCTGAATCATCTTCACATTCTCCTGGCCGAATTTGTCGGAATACAACTTGAGGAGCCTCTGAGAAACTTCTGACAGAGGGGTGAATTTCGGTTCTTTGTAAATGTACTCTTTCCCGTCTTCATCTTCAAAAAAACCCTAAAAGAAATTTAAAACACACCGGATATTATCAATATCAAACTATACGATACATATCTGTTAAAATACAAAGACACCACATCAGACCATACATGGGCTGTCAGCGGAGTTATTCCAGCTGTAAGGTTAAGTACATAACTCACTATCTAATGTCCAACCACACAAAGATGGCAAAAATACAGCACTACAAGACATCGGCTAACGTCGGATTGATGATATGAGTCAAACCAAGGGGCAGTGATGGGATACGAATTCTCACAGAGGGACCACTGGGCACGGATTGACCATTTGTCTTGTTTGTACATGAAATCCATCTGAGCGACTGGTGATGCCGCGCATTTATCCAGTATGAGATTAACCCCCGCGAGGGTTCCTACTGTGAACAGACCAACACCGAGGCTAAAATAGACAGGGAGTTATGGGGCCAAACGAAGAGCAATTCTTGCGACCGCATTAGCAAAGGAGCACAGCACAACCTAAAACAAAACCGTGGTCCAGCTGCGATGATGACTATCATATTGATTTACCTCTGCCTCTGAGCCTGTAAACTGGTACTGCTACAGGGGCCGTGGACGACAGAAAGTAAAGTGAATGTTATGCCATTAGAACGACCTAAAATATTACAAAAGGAATCAGACTGACTCAAACTATGTACTGCTTTAAGGTTAAAGATCTATATAGAGAATTTCTATCAAAGCACACAGAAGAAGTTAACACACCCAGTACATTATTATAAAGTCTTTACAAAATGAGACGGGAATTAGGTCAGTGCTTAACTCTTGGAGATCTACATCTGTGCATCACATGTAGACACACTGATAGAAGCACATGAGTAGACAAGAGCCATGCATTATGAAGTGTAGAAATGTAGTAATGCTGCAAACTATTTATGATTAGTGCAACAGATCACAGCACCACCAACAAGCACAAAGGCTGCTTAGAGAAGCTAGTAAGGTTTGCGGCACAACTTACCGCTGCCTTAAAAGGAAGATAAGAAGCATAAAAGGATATTAGAGTGGAACATTAACTGCTGGGGGGTAGATGTTTTTTTTAGGTGGTGACCCCCAAAATAAACACTCACATACAGTAAGCACACAGAGACACCTTTAAAATAATTATTTCAATTGTCATTAATTGTAACAATCACGGTTTAAGGTTATTCCTTACATTTTGAGGCAGTGACTTACTGCTTCTTGGTTATTTTCTTACCCGTTTTTGCAAAACATTTTCAAAAATTCTGTAAACAATTAAATACAAGCCCACAATAAAGGAATCTGAAAATTTGCTAAAGAAAAACGAGTAAATATACAAACCAACACAAACAGTAAAGGATAACTCCAAGATGACTTGCAAAAAAGGGAGTTGATTGAATTTTATCTTTTAGTAGCAATTACTGAAAATTATTAAAAAAAGAAAATGTTTAATCATCATTTTTTTTTCCAAATTCATTTTGTAATTGGATTTTTGGCTATGAATCATTGCCTTGTGACCCTTGGTTGGAAAAAACATGAAGACATTTTCCCAAGCCCCAGCAGCTACAACTAAATGAATTAGATAAGTACATTATAATCAATTTATCAGTGTTCCCAACTGTTTGGAAATAGATTTACATGTAGTGAGTGTAAAAGTACAGTGGATGGGAACATAAAAAATCCAATAATATGCATATATGTGTATTTGTGTTTTTGTGTTTATCATTGAATATTTGCCTCACCTGGCCAAAGAACGCCACTCTGAAGTAGGTGCCCAGTAACCTCTTGCCTGTGTGCATGACTTCTGTCACTTTGCTGTATGCCCGATGCAGAGTGTCATACAAATGAGCCAGTTTCTGTGCAAAGTCACAGAATCTCATTAGAATTTATACATATTGATGTCATCACATGTACCGGTAGTATAGATCGTAGGGGGGCATTTATTTGCTTAAAAAATTGGTCTCCTACCTCAAAGTCCCTGCGTTTCTCATAAATGGGGATTATGAGCTTATAGATGTCTGAGATGAGTTCATAGCGCTCGGCTTTCCACAGTCCATCGGCGCACTCTTCTAAAAGCTCCATAAGGACATCCTGAGAAGTGAAATGCAAATTCTGATGTTTACAGAAGTGTTCAATGAGCTCATTATGATCACATTAATAAACATGTTTAATAGGCATAAATAAGAAAAGAAAATCTTGCACACAAAACACAATGACCTTGGGAAAATGTATTTATTAAAAATTAAATATTTCTTTGAATTGTACCTTTTTATACTGGCAAAACAGTAAAGGGTTGTTTTTTACATTCAGTAACATAATCCTCATTGTATTTGACATAGAGGTTAATGACGACAACTAAATATTTTTTTCCGCTGTCTGTTTTCATGATCATACACGGAACAGCGTTTGTCAGTGTTAGTAGTATCAGTCTGTTACTTTCACAGTTCCAGCTCTTATTATGAGTAATGGGAGGGATAAAAAAGAGTGGCTCAAAATTCTGCAGCATCACTTAAGCAGATATTAATTCGGCCCTGACTAAAAATCTAAATAAATAACATATTTTAGCACAAACACATTTCTTATATATGAATCACATTGTTATGTATGTGTCTTTGCTGTTTTGGTAGAAAGCACAGAAGTACCTCATTGAAATGAACATCCTGCATGCCAACATCCTCCATCATTGCTGCTTCTTCATCAGTGTTTGGCGTCACGATTCGGAACGCAGAGCAGCCCTGTTTGAACATGCCTGAAAATATCGGGAGGATTTGTTCATAAGCAAAATAACTGAACCACCGGAATTCCTGCAACAAGCAAAGATATAATGTTCGAAGTACCTTTTCTTCGCAGATATTCAGCTACAAGTGCTGCAACGTGCACATAGCACATTGCTGCCTGTGAATGACAAATAATAACAAAGACAAAATCAGGAAAAAATAATGTAACAGACCCTGTTTTGTTATTGTACGACAATCACCGTGTAATAAAACATATGAATACGTATCAAATTACACAGACCTCCGACATATCGCCATTCTTCACATGAATTCGGGCCATGCTGTCTAGCCAGGTTTTTCGAAGCTCCGGCGTGCTGGCGTAAGACTTGGCCAGGCTGTACTGCAGGTCCACCAGCATTTCGGGATCTCGCTCGTGCTCTTTCATCTGAGCGGTGGCCATCAATACGGTTCGGATGCGTTTGGTGAGGTCTTTCACATCTGACGGGAAAGCTGTGTTCTGTTGAGATGAGAAATGACAGCTTTCACTTATTAATGGAGGCTGTGACGTGAATTTAAATCCAGTTATACATTATCAGGTATACCGTAAGCAAATTATAAATTTCTCACCTTGATTGTTCTGTCACTATTGGCACAATTGTTGATGATTGATAGGGACTGCTGGAAGCGAGTACTTCCAATACCAATGACATCAGCAATCAGCTGACTTACAGCAATCACCACCTAAAGAAAAGGAAAAAATGATTTATTCTTTAATATTTAACGTGGGAGTTTTATCGATATGAACATGATTTTATTTATTACTAGAATTAGAATCTTAAAAAAAATCTGGGGCAACGCGACCCATTGGTCAAAGACTATCTCACCTGTAAGTGCGTCCGCACAAATGACTTGCGTCCCGTGTAGTCGAAGTTGCTCTTCATGAGGAAATAGAGCAGATGGGCTGCATCACTTCGGATGGAGCTCAGTTTGGAGTTGCAACATTTCAAGATCTCATAGCAGAAAGCGGCACACATGTCGGCACGGCCTTCGTAAAACGTGCAAGGAAACTGCAGGATTAAAATGACAAAGGGGGTCGTCAGTTACAGTGACCAGACTGATAAAAAGTATAATACTGGCCATTGTCGTTCTTCGCACCTTGTAAATGAAAGTTCGCAGGGAGGTGAAAACCTGCTTGAGAGCCAATTCTGACTGATTGATCCGCAGAAAACAGAGATGAACTTCGAAAACTTTCTTCATGAGAGGACTGTGACCGTGATCTATGCACAGCTGTGTCTGTGCATGGAGACACAATCATTTTAGCAAATGGTAGAATCACATGTAAAAATCAGAACAATGAAATAGTGGCAGGATATGATGGGAATACAAATCGTGGAAGTAACATGGCAGATGTTCAATCACTTATATTACCTTGAACCCCATGATGAAGATACTGAGGGTGTCCAGGACAGTCAAGCACACTTCAGTGGCGATGTTGGCCTCGAGCAAGGATTGGTTTGATACGTCTGCGTCTGAGTGGCTGTAGGCTGAAAAAAGAATCCCAATTACATCATATCATATGATATCATACAATACCGTTTCATGCCATTATAAATCATAATAAGACCAGGGTGTTATATGTCAAAGCTCCAGTAGTAACAAGGTATGTCAGGCTAAAAACTGTGTCACTCTAAAGACAGATTCAATAAGCTATTGAAAAAAACGATGACATCCCGCTTGGTGAAATACTGGAGACTGAATGAACGAATAATTGCAGCGTTCAGCATTACGTACTTCTGCTGTGCGAGACATCTTGAGCAAGACTTTGGTTAAGTGTTAAACAAATAAGGCACTTAGTAAAAAAGGGGAAGTACAGTACAGGAGGTATATACGGCAAGTTTTCCCCAGGGGAGGGTGGAATGTCGTAATTACCGATGAAAAGAATGTCCTCAGAATAACCGCGTTTATTATTACTCTGAGGTCCGGGATTGTGACCCCTTAGTGGGAAAGTTGGAAACAAAATAAAACAAATAAATTTATGTACATTTTTTTTTCTGATGTATCTAACATTAAGGAGTTTGGAGAAGACCGATTAATCGGCGATTAATCTCAATTAATCGGTGGTTTCAGTCTATGAGTATAGTTTCAATCCTTGGGCCCAAAATTCAGACGCTTATGTTCTGCCTTCCAGAGGTTCATTCAATGTAGTTTCAGGTAATAGCCATTACAAACAAATAAAACAATAATCATTCAGTCCAAAAACAATGGATGAAAAAGCCAAGATTTAGAACATCAAAATGACCATATGATCTCACTATGCTGCGTGATGTTGCATATTGTGAAGCCAAATTTGTTTTAGCCTGTTCGGTTCGCCTCAATGTCTTACGTAATTGTTTTCCATGACAGAATGAAACAAAAATTGATTGCAAGCAAGTAGGAAAAGCTTGAAGCTAATGTTCAAGAGTCAATAACTGTCTACAAACTGCCTGCTGACCTGATACATTCTTACCATGGTCTACAGATATTCCAAGAATACTTGAAATTTTTCTCACACTGAAAACACAAGAAAACTATATTCAATGACACATGTTCACAGCAATAGCACAATGATCAAACTGTTTCACAACAACACGAGAACATCTGGTAAGTCAAAATACTCCATTGATGTTCTCTTTGTGCTTGTCAGCAGGCTGGGTTCAAACAGAGTGTGATGCCGATGATGATGATGATGAAAAGCATGAGGACTCGGACTACGGCGGGGGTGAGTAGGGGCGCCCTCTGATGGAGAATGTTCCATGAAATGTACAGGATGTAGCACTTACTGTGGTTAAAAGTGTATGAGTTATCCAGGCTGCTGAGCTGCTGTAAGCGGGCATGCATCATTCCCGCCCTGTTACGGGACACAGGCAGAGTCTGAGACTTCCGCTCATGTGCTACCGGTCCTGCCCCATCCTGGTTCCTGATGAGGAAACAGGACAATGTTAGACGAGAAGCCGATGACCAGCAGAGCTAGAGTTAGTAAAGCATGATAGGATGGCCGATAATCCATTTTTACCTATTTGCTTACAGTCTTAAACATGACAATTTATTCGAAGCAAATTTGAACATAGTCTTGCTTGCAGGTTGAATGGAGTATAATCGAATTAAAAAGTATGCAATTGGGAAATGTCTCATTTTGTGCAAATCTTATTTTGGCACCTGCGGTATGAGGTGGTGGTTGATTGAAAAAAAGTAGACTTCATCATTTGCATGCCGGTTAAAGAGACAAGAATCACAGAGAAGCAGCGTGAAGCAGGTGAAGCCATGCACGAGGAAAAAACCAGAGGCAATTATTGTTGTCGCGGCACCGCAAGTTATACAGAGCGAGACACTGTCATGCATTAGTTCTAACTTTAGTCTTACCCAGGCAGGAGAGGGCAGGGGCCACGTTTTGTTTCATTATGTTAAACTTGCCAGCATTTTAGTGAATAGAGATAAAAACAGTGTGGGATGTTAAAAGAGGGTGAACACCAAGCCTTCTGGCAGTCAAGGCCCTACATAGTGGAGCAATTAACGGATAGATTTGAATACATCCAATATTTATAAATCTGCTGAACAAACAGCCACATTCTTCAGCAGTCCCTAGTAGTCATTATTTTTTTACACTGGAGCGTCTGAAATGTTTTGTGGAATCAGAAGCTTGACATTCAACAGACAAATGTACAACAAAGAAGACATCGTTTCACATCATAAAAATTGTTCCCAGCTGGAGAAAAAAAATTGAATCCATCACTGAAACTAATGGCAGTGTATACGCAAAAAAAAAAAAAAAAAATCTGTTTGAATCCCTGTTGTATTAGAATAAAATCACAGGCAATTTTGAAGAAATGGTTTCTGAGAAATCTATACTCGCTATATAGATATATGATACGTTAATGATGAATATTTTTTTTGTCTCATTTTTTTCTGGATGGGCATTTTAAATCCCAAGTGAAAATTAGAATACCTTAATGAACGGTTGAAAATAATTTTTATTTCATTTATGAAAAATACAAATGCTAAAAGGATGCCATACGTGATAACATAGTAAGCCCTACCCTTTCTTTAATATTAAATAAAAATCTTCCTTTTGCTTTATTGAAAATAGCCCAACATCAGCAATCAAATAGTGTAAAACTTTAATACCTATATGTAGATTAATTAAATAAATAAATAAAAAAATTTTTTTAAATATAAATAAATAAATAAATACATTATATATATATATATATATATATATATATATATATATATATATATATATATATATATATATGTATGTTTTTTTTTAATTAGATTTGTGGTGAGCAGCCTCTCTCTGGCCAGGTCTCACCTTGGAGAGGGACGCTAATCAAGTTAAATTATCATTATCTTTATTATCATTTCACACATTCTTGTACTTCAAACGATGACTAACCATTTTCTTTGTGCTTCAACTGTTTATGAACCATTTACTCAAAATATTGTAAACCTCATTTGAACTTAAATACTTCTTTACAAACACTCGTAATATCATTAACATTAAAAATAGCATATAAAATCACCCAATTTCAAGTACAGATCTCGTCAATATTGATGGACTGATTGCAACATTACCTGGCGATGTATCTCTTTCCCATGTATCTGAACTGATACAGGCACACTCTGTGGAAATAAATTGATTAAAAATAAAATACAATTTCTTTCATCATGTTTTTTTCCATTAACTGCACTGCCATCAGTACCTTGGCTCCGAAGGGCAAAATTACCTCAATAAATACAATGTTAATATTCAGTCAGGATAACCGCAAACATAGTGCATTTTTGATGATGCTATGGTTGTGTGTTCTAAAATGTAATTATTAGATATATCCCATTCTCATTAACAGTGTGAATATTTACTCGACAAGTGTGAAGAAGTCCATCAGGTCAGCAGAGGAGGCCTTGTTCCAGTATGTGAACAAAGCATCTGGAAGAGACGAATGGAAAATTTTGTTTTGGTGTGTTGCAACTATGCAATACATACAGAAATGACAGCTGGGAGAGGGAGACACATTGAGATCTTACCCTCAGACATGCTTTTGAGCAGGTGTAAAAAGCACATAAGAAAGCTCTTGATCTCAGCCTGGTCCAGTTTGTCACATCGCAGCAGAGCGCTGCCCAAGGTGGAAGCATGTGGATTCTGAATGACAAGATTAAATGGACACCACTGAAAAATATGAACTCTAGTTACTATCAAAAATGTATTTTTTTTTGTCATATGCAAGTTGTATTTCTTGCGTCATTAAGTTTTTTTTATTTTTTTCTATGGCATTATAAGGTAAAACTAAAGTGGTTGGAGGGTCACTGACGACTAGTCATGTTTGGGACTTTGAAGAATTAAAAATACACAAATTCAATGCAAACATTTCACTATTTCATTTTGTATGTTTTGCATTATTCCATTCTTTTTTTTAAAATCCTTTTATAAAGCATTAATTCATTATTCTGCCTATCCTACAATCGAGGTCAGTGGGGCCGGAGCCAATCCCAGCCGTCATTGGGCAAGAGGCAACCAATCGATCACAGTGCCAAACATAGAGACGTACAACTATTCGCCCTTTATTATCATTATTCACTTCCCGCGTTCACACGTCATACAGAGACCATTCACCCTCTCATTCACACATCTGGGCAGTTTAGGGTCTCCGAGGAACCTACTGCATATTTTTGGATTGTGGGAGGAAACTGGAAAACCCATAAGAAACCCCAACGCAGATACACAGAAAGGGTTACAATTCATCTAAATGCACTGGAACAACTGATAGAATTGATCACATTTAGGTGATATCACATTAAGTTACCATAATTTTAATTTGTTGCATGGTCTTTATCAAGAAAAATAAACAATAAAATGCTGCAAAAGAGTTCTCATTTCTCTGAGCTGAAACAGAAACAGCACAGAATCAAATCAGTGCACAGAATAGCATTGTGAGGGGTTGGCGATACACCAAATGTTTTGGTTTGCCAAGATGGATGAGTTCATGGAAAGATTAGGCTTCTTGAGGAGCAAAATGAAAAACAAAGGGCTTTTAGTCTACAGTTGTATTTTCCGTAAAGGTGAATTGTGCTTTTAACGCTCTTTACCATCAATTAATTTCTTTAAAAAAAGAAAATCTTTCCCAGACAAGATTCATGTCATGTCTATATTTAGAGAATTAAATGACATATTCTAGCAATAAAAACTAATATATGACACACTTCAGGGATACCTGGAACAGCAGATTCCTGGAAGGATTTGTTGTCTACGCTCTTCTATCCAACCAGACAATTTCATTTTATTTTGTACGACTGGAGTGCAAATAAAACTTGGTACAGTAGATATGAAGCTACCAAAGAACTTTCCCTGTTCAAGCTTTTCTATGCTGAAATAAACTGTTGAAATTTCACCAGACCACATGCACATTAAACAGCGTAGTAGGGCCACGGACGGTTAATTAAAGAACTCAATGTGAAATAACTTGGAAGGAATTTACTCAAATGAAAATCCAAAAAAATCCATCTGACAAAATATTGTGTTTTTCAAGGAACTGGATAATAAAAACGTTTTTTTTCCGACACTCAATGCCTGGTTCATTTTACCTGAACGCCCTGATGTGTTATTGCACAAACAGGTCTGACAATAATTGGGCAACACAAGAGCTGTGAGCCTGAAACACACACACACACACACACACACACACGCACGCACACACACACTTTCACACTCCCAGACTGGACATTCAGAGGGAGGATGTGCTTGCTGTGAAAAGCCAGGCCGCGGGATCACTGGCTTTTGAGGTGAAGAGAACAGCAATAAACCCATTGAGAAATGGTTGGTGCTGACAGGCATCACAGTATGAAGAAGTTAATAGCATATTATGCTATCTTGCACTCCACTCCAGTAAGATGCTTTTTTATTTTCCCCACAGGAGGGCATTTGGATGGATGGATGGATGGATGAGGGCATTACTGATCCAGGATGATTCAGGTAAACACACATCACAAATACCCTTAATATGATTTGGAAAAATTACCTTGTCTAAAGAGTTTCCCTTTTCAATATTCCTTTCGGGCAGACTGTTTCCAGAGTCAGTGCTAATGAGAGAGCCACGGGAGTCTGCATGGCGCACTAAGTTAATATTGGGGGTGGATGACGTGTGAGGTGAGGCTGGAAGTAATTAGAGAAGACAGTTCAGATAAAATATTACAATGTCGCCTAATTTGATTTTCCGCTCACATTCTTCTATCTCACCAGTGCCAGAGATGACTCCGAAAACATCTTTGTGCAAGCTTGTATCCAAAAAGGTGCTGGACCTTGGCGGAGTCATCAAGGCATTGGAGAGGAGTACATCTTCTCTTGCATTCTGAAGGGAAACAAGAATATTTTAGCTACATTTATAACAGATGGGACTTTGTGAACATTTGGCACAGTCAATACATTTGTTTACCAAAATTTGACTGTAATAAATTAAGGTCAATTATGCACAACTGACAAATGAAAAGTGTCTTCTGGATTTATTTTCACCTCCATGATCTTCATTTTGAATATCTTTTTTTCCAAATGAGCAGCTCAGACTGTGTTGCTTTGCTATTATTTCAAAATTAGTGCGATGATTCTTTGTATTTGTTGAAAAAAAAAAAAGTGGCCACTAGATGGGACCCTTACATTGTTGGAGTGGTTGACGGTGAATGGAGAGACTTCCTTCACGTTTAACCTGTTGACGTTCTCCTGGAGCAGACCAAACAGGGGCAAGTACAGGGTGGCCATCCTGGCCTGCTGGCTCTGGAACACAAGTGAGTTGTTCCAAATGACATATTTCAAATACTAAAGGGGGTCAAGAATAATAAAGCGCCGAGTTTGAAAGAGCATTGCTTACTTTTAAGGCGTAGCGGTCATCGAATGTGTGCTTTATCATCAGATTCTTCAGCACCTGAATGGCGATCTGTCTAATCTCCCTGAACTCCTGCAGGGCTGCACTGACCTCCCGGAGGAGGAGGCCAACCAGGAAGTGGTTCTTACAGAAGTCGTCTGTCAGTGAGTAATCCAGCTGGAGGTCTGAAGGGAGCAAGAGGTCAAAAGAGATTAGCACTGATAGAATAAAATAAATCAGTGAAGCGTGTTAAACCCCAATTACTACAAGTCAGGAGACGGGATCTACAGATAGGTTTGGACATATTTGAAAGAGTCATCTTTTCTGACTGAGCATCTTTTCTTCAACATCAGTCCACACCGTGGATTAAACCTTTGCCATTAAATAGATGCAGTTGATGAGGTTTGGCTTCCAACACCTTTTAGTGTCATTAAATAAAGGAAATCTGATATTGAAATGCCTACATACATCATTTAAATTAGAGCACTGAGGCTGGATGATATTAAAACTATGACATTTCTGACATTTGGAAGCATACTTTTTAATATAAACATAGCTGGTGATTTTCTTCGATACTATTTCACTGAATTCATGCTGACTTTAAGTTATATTTCTATCTTATGTCAAGTAACTTATGCATATTTTGGCCCCGAAATGATATTCCCAGTGATGACAAGATATATATATATATTTGAAAGCCAGTATGTTCACTGAGGGAATTATTATTTTAACCAATAGATGGTGTTTGAGCTTAGCAGTAGAACAGGACCATTCCTGCATCTACAACATTTGATGATCAAATTACTTCTTTCTGGAATTATTATAATTTGACCAAAGTGCCTCGCAAACCTGATCAGTTACACATCCATAGATCCAGATGGAGCCTTTTCGTGTACCTAGTGGAGTACCCGAAGACTCCACTGTATCATACTGAGGAGATGTAAAAGCCGAATGACAGAAAAAGAGGAACACAAGACGGAAAAAAAATACATTTTATCATTTTGATATACTGTATTGTATAATTATATAATACTGATCATAATCATTTATAATTATCTGTTGAATCATTCACTTCCTACCATTTGATATTTGACTAAATTGAGTGCCTCACCTTGAAACCTCAGTATCCTTCCCTTTCCAAACATCATGGGCAGATTTAATGGGACGTAGTGCTCGTGGTTGCACACAACACGCAGGAACTCAAACTTGAACTCAAACAGTGTCTGTGTTGAAACAAGACAAAATGAAACAAACAAGAAAATCCCATTAAAACACAATGTCTGCAAAGGCAAACAGACTTTATATTCAATGTTTTCCGCCAGGCTCACCTTCGGATCTCCCGGCATGAAACACATGATGTAATTATTGATCTGCTTGAATATGAAACCTCTGTCCATCAGGTTGAAACAGCGCTGTATATGATTTGAGGAGAGGTCATTTTGTTATTTTTATAATTCCTTATGATAACAACTATAGTTGTCAAGTTGAACCACTGGCATCCTGACCTTAATGAAGACCGCCAGGCTGTGATTGGCGTTCCTCGCTGCATCCAGGTTGTCTTTGTATTTCTGAGTGATATGCGGCATCATCATGTTGACAAGAGTCTCCACGGTGTGCTGAAAGGATGCTGAGAAACGCTGATTCCTAGAAAGCTGGAGGACATAAGAAGAATAAGAATAAGAACAACTTTATTCATCCCGGAGGAAATTGTTGTGCCAGAGTTTCAAGTAAAACATAACAATAATAAATAATAGTAGAAAATTGTATAAACAGTATAAAAAAAAGGGGGGGAGAATAAGAAGTACAGATAAAACTATAAAGTGTCCAAGTAACAAGTCAAGGCTCTAAAGTGTCTTAAGGTCTTAAGTACCAGGTGAGAGATAAGGAGAGCACAAGAGTATGAAAAAAATATTGCACATGCAGCTGTTATGAAGTGAAATATTGCACAGTTATGAATATATATACAGATAAATTATTACGTTTTACAGTAAGTGGGTGAGATTTTTCTTTCTTTTTTTTTTTTTTTAAGGTTTAAGATTTAAGAGAAACGCTGATTCCTAGACAGCTGGAGGACATGACCAGAGGGTTAATACCAGCGCAACGTAATGATCAAGGTTCACAGCATGAATTAAAAAAAAAAAACGTCAGAGAAAAATATTTGAAAAAGAAAACGTTTTATTCTAACATGTTCTACTTCCAGCTGGAATTAACGGTTCGGGAGCTAAATGGCAGAGACAGGGTGGGGAGGTTGTGAAAAATCATATGCTTTTTGTGTTTTCATTGGATTTGTTAGTGTGGTTTGAATCCGGTGCTTCAAAAAAAAAAAAAAAGACTCCAGAATATTCCAGGGATAGTGCACAGGGAAGTGATGGATTATGGGGTTAGAACAAAATTAGCCAATTAAAGTGCAAATAAACAGAAGTGCAGGGACGGACTGCGGCTGTCCTCAAGACTAGGCATGTAAAGAACCACGGTGAAGCCGTTACACAGCTGAAACAAACCTCTGAGGCAAACATACCTTCACTTTACAGCTCTCAATCAAGTACTGAGCCATGGATTTGACTAAAGCTTCAAAGAAATACCAGGAGTACTGCAGGACAGACGAACATCGGTCAGCGGACATGATACAAGAACAAAAAGTATGGTCGTAAAGTAACGTAAAGTATTGCTCGTAAAGTACACATTAGTTACCTTGAGCAGCTTGTTACTTGTGAGGAAGTCAGTGGATGGCTTCAGGATTGCGGTCATAGCTTTAGCCAGCTCCTCGTGCACCGTTCTGGAGGTGGACGATGAGTACGACTCAGTCTTGAAAACAAACTGTTACACAAATGATAATGAAAATAGTGTCATGCCTGTCCTTTGGTGAAATCACAAAGCATAAACAGGGCGTCGTGATGAGATTTTTTTACCTTCACATATGACCTCAGGTAGTGTTCCAACCCTTCTTCGTGGCACTGGGCAACGATGTGGATCATGACCCTAATGGACAATGGATAAATAAAAATATGTATGAGGATCCGAACGGAGTGCTGGGCATGCCATTGCTGCACAGTCGGAATTAAAACCAGGAATCTTCTGGCTGTGAGGCTTCAGACCCGGCCACTGCACCGCCGTACTGAGCAATTTTAATCTTAAGCTTATACACATCTGTCTGCCTCTTTTACGAAAACTTACACAGAGCTCACATACATGATATGAACAGTGAAAGTGTAACTAAAATTGATTGAAAAAGTTTGGTATCTATATCAGTTCATGCTGTATGAATTCTTAAAAAAATCCTTTTGATTGTATGTGTATATCAGGCTATTTGTAAATTAATTATAAATATATATATATACACACACACACACACTCACACGTATATATATATATATATATACACACACACACACACACACACACACACAATTTGAAAAATGTTAACATCTATGTCAGAACATGTTATATGAATTCTTAGAAAATTTCTTATAAATTCTATGTGTATATCAACTTTTTGGGAAATTAAAAATCCTATCTAGATACAATTTTATTATATATTATAAATAAATATACATAAAATCATAAACACACATGAGCTTTATTTGCATTGGCAGACTTGAATTAACTGAAAATACTGTTTCCCCTGTTTCCCGAGGGCCAGTAAACTGTATTATTATGCTTTGAACATAATTGCCTTGTGTATATGGGTACTCATGCAAAATATTGGAAAACAAAGATTTGTTTGATCTGATGATGCAAAACCATCACAAAATACAATCCTAACCGCAGTAGCAATCAGAAACAGGGACAAACAATGTTTGCGGTGACAGCTCATAGACCTCAGCTGTAATCATCTGTAGGCATCTGTCTGCAAAATACCAGGATAAAAATCAGCCCCTCTGCTTCAGTGTTTAAACCTCTATGACTCAGTGGAGGAGCACAGTGGAAGGGGTAATTGTACCTTTTAAATTAGACCAAATTTTTGGGGTTAATTTTATGGTAGAGGATGACAGGTTACAACAGAGGTAATTTTCAAAACAAATATGTTGTCAGCCTTCTGCATTCTTTCTGTTCCTGCATCATGCACACTGTATAAACGCTGACTGTTTGAAATATGCAGCTTTCCTGGTGATAAATGAAAGGAGGTTTAGAGGAGTGCTTGCCTTGTGACGTTGACCGCTACGTCTTCCTGCGCGGCACTGGTCAGCACCCTAAACAGCTGATTCAAGATGGTGGGTAGGAACTTGATCATCACATGGCTCTCCATGGCATGAAGGCTCTGACACAACAACATAGTGCACAATTAAAACAATAATAATAAAAGAAAAAACAACCCTTCCCTCATCATTTCCAAAATTGAGAAATTTATTTAAGAGACCATGTGTATGACTTGCAATACTTCAATTTTTGGAATTTGGCAGAGGATGGCCTTTAGTGCACTAATGTCTGCAGGAAATTAACTCAGAATTGCCAAGTCATTTGGCCAGGAGCTATATGGGCATTGCAGTATTTATTGTGGATGAGAACAAACTGTTGCTCTCCAGTGTCCATCAGGGGAGTAATGAAATTCGATCCTCATGGATCACGAAACAAGTTGATGTTGGAATATGTAATATGTGAACTCATGTAGAAGAACACAACCAATAAAAATTTATGTCCTCACAGGATTGCCTTTCGAAAGAAAAACATATTGATTGGTATCGAACGACTCATTCCCTGGTCTGAAAAATAAGTTATTCACCTGATGAATGAATAAGCCCAGAGCCAGGACTTAGTAAAATCATAACTTGCATACATTGCAATTTGTGCTTCAGAAAAAAAAAAAAAAAAGAATTATGATAAATAGAACCCAGAATTAGAAATTTGACCTCTGTAGATAATTAGAAATATAATTTAAAAATTCAAAGATAGCAAATACCTCACATGAATCCTCTCAAAAGTGTGTCCAATAATACAGGATTTTTCGTGTTTTTTTCATTAGGTACTTAATAACTTTAGAGGTTTGTTTGTTGACCAATAGAGTCATGGCCTTTTGTTATAATGATCATGGCAGATGAAGAAAAAGGCATTTTAAAACATTAATAGGGTTCCCTGCCTTGAGAAAAGTCACAAAGTAGCCGATTAAATCACATTCATCGGTCAAGTGTGTTTAAACATTGACTTTGAACAAGACTTTCCCCCATGGATATTAATGTAAATTAAAAACATGTCTAGGCACGTAATTACCATGTGCAAGCCAATGCCTGGATAAAGATGATTTTTAAAATAATATGAATTATCCTCATCTGTTGCACAGTGATAGACATGTCAATTTTATTTTTTCTTAAAAATCAATATAATCAAATTCAAATAATATATGCTTTAAAATAAGCTTTGTTTAATTAAGGTACTTACTTTCAGATATTTAACCAATTCTCCCCCTGATACCGGAGCTGTGGACTCTGTGCTTTGACAGTGGTGAAAGAAATTGTGCAAATGTTGATCCTGAAACAAAAAGCGGATTTTAATTTGTGAGGTTGAATTTTAAGGCCACCGCATCCTAAATTCAGATGTAGATTTTGAAAAACATGTATCACAAACGGTCGTTTCATTATTTTGAATGAACACTAACTAACCTGAGTGTATATCGTAGAAACGAGGTGCGTGGACACCTTGAATAAAGGTTTACCTCCGTCCACCCATCTGACGTCAGGGACTGAATGCTGGAAAAATAAAGGAAAATTTATCGACCGATCCCGAATCTAACATAGTTGTTTGTTTGTTTAGAAGTTTATTAGGACAGTGTACAATTACATTAAGCACAGAGGCAGAGATGTTTGTACCAGATTGTAGCTCATAACTAATTTCCATCTGTAGTCCTGGACAATACAAATATAAAACTGTACAAAATAGACATTATATATAAAATATACAGTTAGGCAATGTTGTGTTTTCATGCAGCTTGACTCAGGAGGAACTCCACCTTGCTTCCCCCCTCCTGACAGCTCAGGTATCCAGCAGGGAGGCCGGCAGCGACAGGGATGCTGATGTCATTCATGATCACCCGACCATCTTTCAGCAAGGGGAGCCAGGCGTAACCCACTGCAAGCAAAGCCAGAATACTGTTTGTCAAAACTCACGCCGCTTCTGATCGGTGAAACTTGGATCAACAGATATCACGAGAGCTTTCAGGAAGTAAGAGGGGGAACATTTTTCGCGTTGTTACCTTGCGTCTCGACCTGGTCCCTCTTCTTAGTACTGGCTTTGCTATTGTTGTCACAGCTGACGTGATAGAAAGTGAAGAGAAGATGGTGCTTCTCATGGAGCTGGGTTGGAAGCTCAATCTTAAACTGAATGGAAATGCAAAAATTAAATGGATTCATATATCTATCTACATCAGCAAGGCTTGCATGAAATTCAGGTTTTACCTCATCATAGAATTCAGGGTTATGCTGGTGATGTAGGACTGCGGCGAAGGCATTTTTAGTGAACACGTGTCCTCCAGGTCGCCCATAGAAGCACTGCGTAGGCAAAACAGGGAGTCGTTAGTTCTGCTAACAGGTTAAGGATTATAAAGATTATGAAGTTTGTGATTTTCCCATTTTTTTTGTTTTTTTTTCCTCACCTTTAGCGAAACAGCGTCTTCTTCATCTGAGTCCTTAAACTCAATGCAGACAGCTATGTTTCTAGCCTGTGGACATATGTAAAAAGAAAATTGGCCAAGTTAGTCACACCCTGAGAGAGAAGTGCTGAAAATTGAGAAAAATTGAGAAAAAAAAAAGTGGCATAATTTGCTTTCATCACATAGCGAGGGACTTTACGTCATCTAAATCTAACACAGCAATCATCGTTCATTTTCCTCTGTCACCAAGTAAACAAACCGGGATAAAATTCCGTCATACCTTTGCAAAAGATTTCTGGCTGTCATACTTCAAGTGCTTGGGGTAGACATAGAGGTGATTGTTGTAGATTGTGAAAGGCTGAGAACATTTGGCTATGCAGGGCACAAACTCCTCCACTTCATAGAAGATGTTGGTCTTCTCGCTCACATCAAAATGCTTCACAGGAATGTAGGATGAGGTAACGCAATCTATATACAGAATGGGAAGGGAGGGAGATTGATTAAACTCGCTGCAAGAAAAGAAACAGATTTTTCATTCTAGATGGAGTGACTTTAGGGGGCTCACTTGTCAGGTCGGGGGCGACGTTGTCGATGGTGACATCAAGGTTTCCGAGGATTACCGGCAACTTGGCCATCTTCTCTGGTCTGGGGGTATTAAAAGAAACTCCAGCTTATCTTTTGGTTCACCAAAACCAGACGGGCTGCTTAAAATGATGAAATTATTGGTATGAAATCTTATTTATGGAACATAATCAACATTTACTTTTAATTTGAAACCAGTGTTTTCTAAACCAAAACCTGCGGCTGCATATTTTTCATAGCCGTGGTTTGAAATTCCAAGACAGAAAGGGTTCAAAATAAATGGATTGCTCTGTGTTACTTGAATCTACAGCACATAAAATACCGCAATCCTTACATACAGAATTTATTTAATCCATATACAGACTTGGTGAGGCCATTGCACCAATGCAAACCAGTTTGGTTACACATTTAAAGTTTTTTTGACATTTAAAATGCAATGCTACTGACTTTCTAAAATCAGCCAGCAGTTTCAGCATGTCGTCATTGGAAAGCTTATTGTTGTCCTGTCGGTACAAAGGGGAAAAACGAGCGCTTTTGTCGAGCGTCCCTGAAGCATCTTTAAACAATGTCCTGCAAGAGAGAAAAGTCAGAATCAATTGCCATACTGTTCATAAGAAGCAAAATAACTCGGAATGACATCCGAGGGATACACCACATACATCTTTTCTACTTGTATTAGAAAATGCATCAAAAATATAAGTGTGTGCCTGAGACTTACCGTGCTGCCCAGGCAAAGGGCATCCTGTACTGACCCAACCGACTGCATGCCTGCTTGGCATTTTTCAGGACCTTCTGCGCCACCTAGTTGAAAACAAGGTAGTGTTGGATAAGGAAAAATATTCAGCACGCTGCTAAGTGTGAGGCGATTACACATAGAAGATGCTGACGGACAAACACAAAATGAAACACAAATGCATTCCCTGCCTGCCGTGATCCCATTCAATAATCAATAATGTGAACAATCCGGTGAAAGTACCTTGGTGGAGTCAGAGCTCTTCATATATGGTTCGGCACAGTGGTTGATCCCCCCCTGGAGCACCTTCTCGATGCGAGCAACCAAGAAGATGTCTGGATGGGGGCATGTTACTGAGAACACTCCCTGTGGAGATATTATACAATTTTATTCTTTAAAAAATCTTCACCCTATTTTCAGTTGCATTAGCTCTGAAGGATAATTGTGGCATGCTGTCGACTAACACTATTTTACACAATTAAAAGACACCATGTAAAATATAAGACAAATAATGTGTACTTGAAATCATAATGAATAAAGAAATATATATCAGGGATATTCAATTAAAATTCAGAAGGTCCAGTGACAACCTTCAGCAAAGGGCTGAAACATGGAAATACGCTTTTTTTTTAAAATTGAATATAACATACACCACATTGCAATAGTATTTATGTCAACAAATTGCTGTCATAATAAGCTGGAAAATTAAAATGCAATCCTAAAATGAGGATATAAATTGTTCTCATTAATGATAGGAAATAAAAATATTGCCGTGAGTAGCATGTGCGGTATTTTTCTTAATCTTTACTAAATCTTTACTTTACTTTTTTTTATTTTTTTTTATTTATTTTAGATGAATCAAATGTTATTTTCACCAGTCTGGGATACTGCATAGCTGTTTCTGGTACTCCGTGCACCAACTGTTGCACCTCGGGGTGGCCGTCCCCTCCCCCATTGATATAGTGCGTGCTGTTTGCGGGCCACGGGTTCATGGCTCTGACGGACGGGTGATTCAGGTCTACGTGGAAGTCGGAAGAGATTTTTCTACCATTCTGGATGTCGAACAGCGACAGTGTCACATAAAATGGCTCCACCTATACAAAACAAAAAAAAAAAAAAAAAAAAGAATGCTTATGGTTGATTAGGACATGGTTATAATAAATTCTGTCCGCCAGTCTGATGAATCTGATGAACTATAATAGCTGTGCGGTAACTCGACACATATTTAGTACTGCAGTGAGATTTCATGGGAGGTTGTTGGATGAACACTGGATGTTCTCGGGAGACACTTTCTGCTGGGAGGGACAGCGGGACATCAGACTCCATTACACAGATTGTTTGCCATTACTAAGCCCGGAGCCTCGTTGCTATGCCAACAGGAGTCCTTCACAGCTAAAATAATGAGGGGAGGCCATCCGACTGCAAGAACAACCCATCTCAGCTGTACTTAGTCATGCAGATAATTATATTTCTGTGATTAATAGGCGCTTGTGGTCAGAAAATATCCGCCTTACATTCGTCGTTGGCCCCTCTTCGTTTTCGGCCACACAGCTTTGCAGATTAAACGCAAGGTCGTTGCAGTTCACAAGGACGCGCTTGCCAAACTTCTCCTCGAACTGCTTCACATCCGGTTCTATTCCTGAGAAATCAAGCTTCTAAAGAAAGTACAGGAGACGCACTTATATATGATTCACATCCGATCCAATGGATGTTATTACCATGTGGGAAGGTGAACTTTACGGCGTATTGTGTTTAACTACCTGTGTGTCAGGATCCAGGGTGAAGAGCTTCAATCTGGTTTCGCTCCTTATTCTAGATTCTATATCCCTTGTGCTCTGAGGAGGAAAAAAACATTTTAAGTCATTTAAGATTTTCAGCGGTCTGACGTGCATATGGTGGGAGTCAGGTGGCACAATTTTTTTTTTTTCCACCAGCTCCCATGAAGAAATGGCTTAACTGATGGCTAACAGTAGTGAAGTCTTAACTACTGCCAGCAGTTAGCATCATGAGCATGATGGGTTTTATTAGAAAACAACAAAAATCCAGCTAGATAAAAAAAAAATATACCATGTAAGTAATTGGTCTACATGTCATGTCAGAACACAGATGTTTTAATCCCTAGAAATCCACAACATTCTTCCAATGTTATGTGGATATAATTCTGTATAATAAAGGGGTCTATTGAACTAAACATTAAGGTTTAAGGGAACGTGAGTTATAATTTGCAATGAAGACAAACAGCCCATAAATCCCATTCATGATGGAAAAGTCCACCACCATAAACGATCCTGAGATGCTAATCTCATGATACCAGGTTCAGTTTAAATTGTCTGAGTGGAGACAAAAGCTGCTAAATAATGAAAAACAATCATCATCTTTAGAAGGATGGGGAACACAGTTGTGGTTTGATCAAAAACAGTTCCTCTTGTTCACTCCATCGTCTGTTATTCACCTTGAGCAACAAGCCACAATATATATATATATATGTATATGTATATATATATATTACATTCTAGATATATATAAATATACATGTATATATGTATACATGTATACATATACACATACATGCACATACACATACACACACATATCTATACACACACACACACACACACACACACACACACACACACACACACACACACACATATTTTCCAGTGTACTACTTTTGCTAGTGCAACTCAGTGTGATGATGTGACAGTAAGAATATTTTCCAAAGAAAGTACAATCTACCTGAAAGCTATCCATACTGCCAGAGGAGCTGTCTGACTTTCCAAGATCATCATCTGGGAAAGAAAATAAAACAATACAAACTTAAAACGAAAAAAAAAAAAAAAGCACAAGAAATCACAGGATGCAGAATAACAATGCAAAGGAATAATATCTTCCAGTGCCATTGTGATGATAAACTTCCTTAACACCATGTTGAGTTTGGATGGGAGACATACACTTGAATGGGTCAGGATTAAGATGGAAATATTGCAAGTCTCGACGGCATATTTAAAGGAAAGCTGAGCAATCTCTGGCCGAATATTCGTTTCCCTTACAGATGGCATGATTAATACAAGCTGAGGACTTAGGAAGATTAGTGGAGCGTTGTGTGCAGAAGCATTCACCGTCTTTCCTCCATAACTAAGCCTCCAGTGAGACAGGAGGTGAGTATTAAAAGTCTGGGTGGTCCTGTATCACACCGCCACAGAATACACGCATAATAGTGAGCCGGGAAGAAGTGGCGACTGGTGGGTGGTGCTGTGAATAAATAAAGTCTTACCTAAAAACACATATACATGTCACTGCAAATAAACTCAAAATAATGAATTGATATACCTGATCCTCAGGAGCAGATAATTATTATTATTATGTATACAATATCTGAAGGTGATTAATCTACACTAGGCATACTGAAGACTGAAAATACCTTAACCTATTAAAAAAAAGAAAATGTTGCACCATCATGAGTGTCTCCATTCCTCTTCTCCTGCATGGCGATCTCAAAGCTGCTGTGCAGGATCTTGTTGAGTGTGTTGATCCACTCCTCCATCTCCAGTTCGCTGTCGGCGGCCAGCAGGTAGGTGCTCTTATCCTGCATTTTCAGCTCGAAAGCAAACCTTCGAACCTTGTTGTTCTGGGATAAAGAGATGGAAATGATGAAAACAGGTTTTATGTTTTTTAAAACGTTGCGGTTTTAATGAGGAATCTTAAAATTTCACTACTAAGTACTAAAAAGTGGACATTATGCGCATTGTGGATCAGTTTTCAGGACTTTTCCCAGGAACATTTCAACAATTCAAACAGTCAAACTGGTTTTACAGACCACGATGTTGGTCCAACACTAATATGATTCTGAGAGAGGAAGGAATTATTTTCGAATCTGTTGCACTATTCATTTGATAAATTAATGAGGAAAAATAAGTCATTTATTTAAAAAACAGGAAAATAATTCTCATAGATGAAACAGTATAGAATAATGGAATGATGTTTTCATAATTTTCCAGCACAACACAGGATTTTCCAGGGCACCTTTTCTTCCCCTTCAATTTCCATGTGTTTTTTTTTTAAGTGGAAAACTGTTAAACTGTTTTCCAGATTTTCCAGAATATGTGAGAGCCCTGCCTACCGGCTAAGCAGAGGAAGATGACTGCAGGTTTATATATTTACATTTAAAAAAATAAAAAATAAAAAATACATCAATAAATCCAGCCCCTAAATAAAAACAAAATCTCTGTTGCTAAATTGGTTTCTTGAACTTACTACACCCCATATATCAATATTAGATTTCCCATGACTAATCAGTGGATTATCTTGAGAATACAGGCCATGATTCCAGATGCAGAAGCATCTAGAGTTTTACATGGGAAATAAGACTAAAATTATTAAGATGGATATATTTCACTATGCAAGAAAAACATACAGACACACACACACACACATACATATCACATATATATGTATGTCTAAATATGTGTTTTGTTACACTTTTCCTTTAATTCTAACTCCATGTTCAAGCGAACTTATTTTTGTTCTGATAATAAGCTCCGTACAATAGCGTGTGATAAACGATCAAATTACATTATTTCACAACAAAAAAAAAAATCATAAAGTGGGAGTCACTGATTTTCAATGTAGGGGGTCGGCTAATCCAGAAATAAAGTGACTGTCACAGAAAGCAGATGGACAGTCTGCTGTTTAGGGACGTAGTATTCCCACGTGTGTGACAAAAAAGTGACACAATGCAGTTAAGTGGTTCACCAGAGTGAAAGTATAACCTCACAACAGCCATAAAGAGTGATGTCACTGCCTCACTCGGGATTTTGCATCACCGGCTTCACCGCTTATTCTAAATAAGCTATACTGTACGTGCTTATTCAGCTGTAGCTCCTCCACAAAACAGAGCTGCCATTGTGACCGTGCCTGGGATTGTCACATAAACAGCTCCATGAAAATACACAAGCTTTTTTTTTTTTTTCTATAAAATTATGTCTTTATTCGAAATTGAGCTGGCTGCTATGTTGGCTTCACCGTAGCTTTCCTAACACAGTACAGCAACATAGTGGGAGTGACTGCAAGGACAGAAGTTATCTTCATGGTAACGCTGAGTAAACACACGCCGGGAGATGTTTAGGGCAGGAATGAAACCGGTCTTGACTTAATCAGTTGATAGGTAGCAGAACTTGAAGGCGCAGCATTACTCAGTCTCTCATTAAAACCAGGTTCAAAGTAATAACAGTATTGTACATTAAAATCGTATGCTGATATGTGAGAAATTCTTGGTCGGTCAGAAATATATGTTGGCATCTTAACAAAGTGCAACGGCAACTTGAGGCCCAGTATGACGTCACTCCAGATGCCTTTGCAGCTACATAGTTAAACATCTGCAGTTGCGCACACAGACTGCTGGTTGAATTATAAGCCATATTATCTTTGTAAGCTGAGTAGAAAACACACAACTATATATGGTACACAAAGGACCAATGACCTGTGGTCTATTTAGCAACAAATCATGAGATGTGTATAATTAAGCACATCCGAACATAATTCGAGATATCTAATTTGTCTGATGTATTTCTAGTTCATGTAGAATGGCAGCATCAGAAATAAACTATGATATCCAAGATATACCAAGAAAAGCGGTATTATTGCATGTCTGAGTGGAAATGAAATCTACTCGTGCTCATCTAAAACACGGGGTTTCTCTCTATAAAACTGTCCAATTGCAGTTAAGGGCGTTAAAATTATGGCCAAAGGACGAAATTAAATGCTCATGCGTTAAAAAAAAAAAAAAAAAAAAAAAATTAAAATACTGATCCGTATAGAAGATGACAAATAAATCATTTTTTGTAAAGCTGGTTTCCAAAGAAAAGTTCAGTTGATTTTATCCGATAAACAGAAATTAAGTTCTTTTCAAGCCAGCTTCAAAATTTTTGACTTTAGGACAACTCCGTTGAGCCAAAATAGTAGTATATAGGGCATTTTATATTTTATTTCTTATTTTCCCCACTCCAATCCAACTTTCCCTCCACCTAAAATGCAACCAAATCCTGCTCCTCTTTCCTCGATAAATATTAAGACTGAAACTAGCAGGGTGCCTCACCCGTGAAAATATCTGCTGAGATGATAAAAACATGATATTGCCCCTTGGGGTTCCTGCTCGCATTCAGATGCCAACAGGTCGCATCAATTGTGAATCCGTGTATAGAAGCGAAACCTCGGCATTCACCTTGTTCATGCCGACACAAAGTCAGCAGTAAAACATGACCTTGGGGGAAAGCTCCTGTTTCAGGGAGATGGGCAAGGCAGCTTTCAGCAGCTCCATCATTGTTAGAGCAATAACGTATTGGCTGCTTTATTTTAAGGTATACCAAGCAAGATTGAAAATACATCCGAACCGTAGAAAGGAACTTACGCTGGATGTATTCTCAGGTTATTTCTGGTAAATGTCATATTAATGTTCAGTGGGGACCTGGTTGCATCCTTTAATACCACAGTGCCAGGAGAGACATCCTGTTTGGCAAAGCACCTGCAGCACACGGAGTTCCTGCACTTTCATAATCACCGCCTTTTGTGCCAGAAGTGAGAAGTTGAATACCTGCACAACGCCCATACAGGAGTCCAAAAATATGGTCCCTTTGGGCTCTTTGGAGATCTTTTCATCTTTGTAGAAGTTTAAATTGTAGGAGCCGTCCCCCAGCTGGGTGAGGTGAAAATATCGTCTCTTAAATGACTGCAAAATTAGAACACATAACAATTTTAGATGCGGGTCAAGAAAATGTTAAATTATGATGACTTTACCTAAACTATGAACAAAAATATTTCTTCCGAGATAAAAAAATATTCAATTTTAATCTGGATAATGCATAACTTGATCACTATGTAACAAAACTTTACAACATCTAATAACATTTCATTTACATTGTAACTCACTTTTCTTTAATAATCTGTGTTACTACTTTTGCATGTAATTCCATCCAATGTAATTGCATGAAAGCTGTAGTAGGATTTTATATATTTGATTACATAAAGTGAATGTCTTTTCATAACAAAGAGAAATTGTGCAACATTTGGCAAATTTTCATGCAAATGCACAGTTTAATCCTTTTTTCTAACCCCCTTTTTTTTTTCTAAAAGATTTTTCGAAGCAATTGGGAATTTTCTGTCAGCTCATCACGACCACCATGAAAGATTGCATTTAAGCGAAGCTGCAAAGACACAAATTGCAGCTAGTATACATCGAAAGGTTTTGGTAGCGTGTCGTATTAAGTGTATCCCACCCTCATTGTAACGCTGATGGCACTGTTCATGTTGCCTTTATAAAGCCAACCGTGTTTGGTGATGCCATCTTTCTGGGATCCCAGGGAGGCTGTATCCTGCAGAAGACAAAGAAGCAGAATGGGGACATTTGTACCCTTTGCAAATAAAATTTGTGATAAATCATAACACTGGCAATTTGTTGCTAAAACGTCATGTTCAACCCAGGTAAAAGGCGGAAAATGTTCATCATTTATCAAATGACAACTGTTGAAAGAGGAGTAAAATATAGAGGAAAAAAAATCCAATCATTTTGGTCGAAGAAACATGCTTTTCTCATAAGAGGAAAAAAAAATACTTTCAATCATGTCACAATTTTATAACATCGAGGCTCTGACACGCCTTCTGAAAGAATTGTCTCACTGTGTACGAAATGCCTGATCTTGACACGAGTCCAACCTGATGTAGGTCTATCTCAGTGAAAACAAGCAGAAAGAAGAACATTCAACAAACTACGACTGTGAACCCAAATAAATATCAAGATCTGTGCGGGAGATCCGAAACACATGCACCTGATCATCTCACACTTCGGCGGTGGGTCGCACGAGGTCATGTCCTTCACTGAGAGAGATCGTGCGTGACAAAACAAAGCAACCGAGATCAACCCGATGCGAAGATCTTTCCAAATAAACCAATTTCAGGAGGATTGAAAGGGTAGAGGAGACGGGTACGGTCCAGACGGCTCTTCCCGGGTTCCCATCATCCTTGCACGGAAAACCCGATACCTTCCATGCCTTAATGTGGAAAGGTAGCGGTGAAGATCTGTACACCTGACTCTCACACACTCGAAAGACCGAACGGCCGTTCAAGATGTCTTCATCCATGTCTTGTAGCACCTCTGCTTTTTCCTTTCTCGATCTCATAAAGGAAAAAAAAAAAAAAACGTTTTTTTTTTTTTAAATCCTGGCAGGAATTTGAATATTTTAAAGTTCCTTGTGGAGAGATCTGAAAAGCATCTGGAAAGGTTCAGTGCCTGCTTCTCCAAGCTAATGTCTAGACAACATTTAGAAGTCTCTCTCTAGAGAGCAACAAATCACTGGGTTCATTCAGTCTGACCTCCAGTTTACTTGAGAAGATTCAAAGACAAATGAAGACAGCAAAATATATATCAATAAATAAACACTACTCACTCAAGGAAGATGAATAATCTAACTGACGTGTTGTCCTGAAATGTTTTTTGATTAAAACCAAATTCATTAGGGGAACAAAAACAAATGGTCCTCTGCTTTTGTTTAATCTACCCAAGCAACCTCTCTAACAAACACAAATCTTGGCACAACTGTTGAGAAGCAAGAGACAGAGCAGCCACGAGGCTTATTTTTTTGGAGCTTGTCATCCAGATGAGGCTGAGCAGGACGTGCTGCGACCCTGACCCATGTAAACCCAAAGCGCGCGGCTCACCCATCTGCAAGAATCAACACAGGATGAAAAGAAACATCAACGATTCCTAGTTCCATAACTCGACAAATTGCGAGTATATTTTCCTGCCTTGTTGAGACGTACTTCGACGTGAGATGTCAAAAACATCCAACATTAGGTGAAGACCCCTTCGTGTGACGAATAACTGGGTCTCAGTCACAGTTGTGCCAACCTGAACTAGTCAAATGAATCCAAATATTTGCTTTGAAAACAAAAGATCTCTTTTCTATAGGTAGAAAAACAAAAATACTTTGTACTTTGTATTACTATGTAATGCAATGTCATATTTCAGCCATGTGCTGTGCAATGTAATCCACAATGTAAATGTCACGGCCAATAATCTTTGAAGATTATCAAATGTAATTATCTCTATTTGCTTAGACAGAAAGTGGATTTGTTAGCCAAACTCAATGACAGTAATGATACACGTTAAATTTAGCACAGGTTTTCCAGACAGTGGAAACATTCAACGGCCAATACAACTCACACGCTTTTCTGGTAAATCGTACCAGGGATGTCGGTAAAAGGGTCCGTATACTGTAAATGACTAATAAGGATGGAAAGACAGGAACTCACCTCGTCTTTATCAACATCCTCGTCCACTTCATACACATGGGCCGCCAGTTTGTCAGGCCTGGACACTTTACTGTCAAGTGTAATATCAACATTCGTTAACAAGGAGATAAGACAAACATTGCATAGATAAATAACGAAATATCAAAACGCTCTGAGTGACTGAAATCTCTCTCCTCTGTATTTATATGATAAATAAATTACACGTAACTGATACACTTAGTTTATATGATGTCAAACAATTGCATTTATCACAATTGCCGTCCATATTTACCTGCTATCTCAAGTTGAACGATGTCACCAAATGGCTTATGTTACTTTTGCATGTAATTTCTAAAGAGTTATAAAATGCTGCTCTTGATTACTTTTCATTTTAATAATATGCACCGTACTCAAAATAGCCAAAAAGGCAAACCGTTCTGGGGACGATATTGCAGGAGGGTTTAAAACACACACAGGGCAGTATTTTGTCTGCTACAGACCGATGGTAAGACTTTGAAAAGAAGGTTTTGATCAGTTGATGCACGTCATGACGCATTGTTTTCACTTCCCCCAGATTCTGTGAAGTGGCAAAGTGTTTGGCAGCAGTGACAATGTCAAGGTCAGCATCAGCCCATATTCTGACGTACCGACAGCAAAAGTAATATTCTTCAGGGAAGGGGCAGGACATGATGACCATCCCCTGATTTTTTTTTTTTTTTTCCGCTCAAGGGAAAAATGACTTCTCAAAAACACAGTCACAGCTGCGGGAAAATTACAAAAGTGCACCGGCTAAACTGACAGCCCTAAAAAACACCATGTGAATGAGTGCTTTTGTTTAAAATCTCAGGTATTCATGTAATATTCAGAGTAACTGCTCTTACTTGCCCATCTCAAGAATGTCTTGGCATATTTCCACATTGCCTCTGTGAGAATAGCAAGGTGAAGAGTTGGGGTTTGTGACTAACCACTTACTTTGGTAGCTGTCGAAAATCTCCGGAATAGTCCTCGTATTTGTAGTTGACAACATGCCAGTCGGTCTTGTAGGTCTTGATGCACTAAACACAAAGAATGAAAACACCAAAATATGGCAAACAATGTTTTTTTTTTTTTTTTTTTATGATGATGAAATACAGCTTGCCACTTTATGGCTACAGTTGTTGTTAAAAGTGGAAGCATTTAAATGTGGGGTTAAGTCGCCACCGGTAATGGGGATGGATGAGATGCGGCGGTTCCATATGGAAATAATGGTGTTGATTGAGTTTCACTTAATAATGAATGAAAAAAAGTGATCAAAATAGTTCTGTGGGGTTTTTATAATTGAACCTGTGGGATAATGGCATGACCCTATTAACTTTTTTCTCCCCACACCCTCTCCATTTGCTGCACCAAAATCAGTCTAAGTCCAAGAAACGCCGAAATAATTGGCTCGCATACCCATCATTTCTCAATATTAAGAGCCTCCTAACTCCGGCAGCAACTCCGCCTTGATTCGACAGACAAGAGTTGAGCATTAACATTCCGCCTCGTTTTAAAATACACCAACACCACCTCAGAGGGAGTGTATCTTCTACTCCCTTTCTTGGAAAAGGCATTATCATGGGATGGGACAGGGCCCACAGCAGCAGGCCACTTGTACTGCTACATAAATTCTCCAGTGCTGCCCCACCAAGCCCACAAAATGCAACCTGATCAGATACAAGGAGACTCTTGCTGGGTTGGGATTTGCAGCTGTGCTGGTAATGTCTCACAACACTCCACCAGGTATTTTTTTTGTCTTACAGACATTAAACAAAGGGGTTGAGGGAACTTTGACTTGGGAGGATAAAGCTTGGCGTGTGGTAGGTTTTGGCTTTTAAGACAAAAACAAAGTGAAAGCCCAAAATTTCACATTGTAAACCAAATCAGGGTCATTCTTGGCAATGAACAGTTGTTTTATCAGCACCAACTGGAAATAATTAGCGACTAAATTTGGGCTTACTTTCACACAGTGGAAAATAAGAGGACCTTACGAAACAAGTTACAATGGCCACAAGGTAGTGCAGGTACATTTGTTATGATTGTTCCCTTTTACAATTGTTCAAAAATTGTATAATTGTTTTTCATTATTTTCTTTTTTCTTTTGGGGTGTCATTTTGGCTGATTATCAATAAGACACCCCCTTGCCAATAAAGAAAACAGTCCGTCATTATGTCGACCAACTTCAGCGTTTATTGAATTTGACGATAACATTAAGCCGTGGGTTGGACAAGACCCAAACAACTTCCATAAATTTGTAAATACTTGGCGAAAGGAAAGATCAAGAAAACCCTGTGGCGGAATTAAAGGAAATTCTATGCTCAAGAATGTCTTTTTTTTTTTTTAGGAAAATACAAATTAACCTGGAAAACATATCATCATCAATCTTACTTAGACTACTACAGCCGAGCCGAATCTACCGGAGGCATTACATTTCATCTACAGTCCAGATCTTAACAATCTTGACCCGAAGCAGCTCTCGCACATCAGTTGAACCTCAAACACCTGGGTGATGACATGTGTGAAGACATTCGGAGGCGTGTTTTAACCTGCAGGCGAGTGAGCAACAGCTGAGGCAGACCGTTACTCACGAGAAGGTGAGTACGGGTACGCGTCATTCCTGATTTTGAATCCTTTACATTTGATTCACACTGACTAATTGTGATGGAATCCCCAGACCGAGGGTTTTACGTTCCCTAAAGGCTGCCACAGATTTGACTTTTTTTTTTACAAATAATAAAATCACTCTTTTGGAACAGGAGCAAATGGATTGAATGGGTGGTCGATTGAACGGGTGGGCGATCACCTGAAAACTGCAGAGCTTGCTAAGCAGGATAAAAATTTGAATACAGAAGTTTTAAACATTTCCGGTGCACGTGTAAGAATCACGTATGATCACAGTTGCATTGCGACACTACAAAAATACTAGTATCACCTCTGAGATTTTTCTATGATTCCACTTGATTAAGTATTAGAGCTATTTGACAGAGCCACCAAAGTAAAGCAGGAACACAATTAATGTCATCTTGCAGACGAGTGTTTCCCCTGCAAGGACGTGTCAAGATCATCTGCTGGGGGAAAAAGGCCCATCATCTAATGCCAAAACATGGTTTCCATTTGGATTTTACCGCAGGCGTCGGTGGTATGAAGACCAATTGAAAATGACCAGACGTGTGATAAATATGAAAATAACTTCTCTTTGTAATGATTTCCCTGGCTTAAATATACAGCGCTGAGGTTATACCACACCCTTCTGAGGAACGATCAGTTCACACCATTTAAAGTTTTATGGCGGCTCAGTACAAGAAGAGACCTGTAAAACAAGTGAAGCACTACTTACATCAGCTCTACGTAACAAATATGGTAATTACACTAATAATTTTGCACGGATGTGTTTGTGTAGTGCATTAAAGTGATCCATACCAACTATTTGACCTCTTGTGCTAGACTTTCCACGATCTGTCACTATCAGTCACTCTCACATTACGAGGCATTTTCTTTATCTGGCAGTGCCTTTTAAAGTGCTGATAAAGATGTTACAATAATTTTGGATTGTGTTTTCAGTAACTGTACAGACTTACCTCCTGGACGAAAAGACTCTGGGCCTCCCTTTCTGCATTTTCAGGCACTGTGGGATACAGACTCCTCCCTTGCCGCCTCAAAGTTAAAATCTGTGAGATAGTGCAGGACTGTGATTAGGACAGATACAGTACAAACACGATCAAAGTAATTACTGTGTTAAGGAAATCCAGTCAGCCGGACACTTTTCCAAGTTGTCCGAGTGTGATAGATACTGTATTCCCCGCGATATTTACTGCTATGGAAAGGTCTAACATCCATGTGAGGTTAAAAACTACAACTCTAAATAAGGCTGGCATCCTGAGAAATGCGCTGGATCTGGCTCATTTTCAGCTTTGTACAGATGGTCGATGAGTAATCAACCTTCTTTACATCTCTAATACCTCCTTAAAATCTTCAATCACGACCAAAAGGTTTGCTCTGTCCTGGAACTCAGGAACCAAACTCAATCCCTCCTCTAATATTTACCAGGTAAAATCTGGCATTGTCATTTATTCATAGGACACACTCACACACAGAAACTCTTTTTAAAGAATTGTCTTTGCACAAAAACAAATATTAAGTTCCCTCTGGTATTCTTCCACTGTATCATAATAAAACTTATCAGAACATTGCCTATTCAGATATAATAATATGCCTCGATGAGACACCGGATATGAAAAAAAAAAGAGACAAAACAAACTCAAACACCACAAGGCGAACACAACCGAAATTGTTTGCTATGACTGTGTGTTATACAAATAATAACCATATTAGATAAATTTAGACTTCAATTCATGGCAGAGGTATTATTCGCTAAATTATTCTATTTTCATAGCTCAAAGCCACAATATTGCCTTTGGCAGAGAGTATGAACATCATATTACGAAGACTACTCAGACAAATTCTATTTGGATGTGGAAAGGCTTCGGCCATCTATTAATCCACTCCTACGTTTATCTATTGAAAAACAAACAGCCAACTGCTGACTGAAAACAACGATTGGCAAAATATCCTATGATGTGACATTTAAACACAAATTAAAGGGACTCAGAAGATGAAGAAAACAAAAACAAATATGGGAAGCAAAAACAAGTAGCAAGTCCGTTAATGATCTCCCTGTTCTTTTGAATGACTTTTGGACTTAATGTCTTACGGTGTTAGTCCAGGCATTAGTCTGTTATGACAAATTCCATACTGGGCTTGTATCTAAGAACCCCTAGTTCTCTCTTCCTCTCTGCAGGCAGGTTTCCTGCAGGGGAGATGGTAATCTTCAAAATCCGTGCGGCAAAAAATAAAGAGGCGTAGAGGTGAGCCTGGAAGTGGGCAACAGGAAGCATTTAATTGGGCGACGAGTTGTCAAAGAAAGGCACGTTATTCTTTGGGGAAATAAAAGCAAAACTAGCAGGGAATGCTCCGGTGCGCAGCAGGATGCCACAAATATTTCTTTTGTTAAACCTTCCCTTATCAGAAGTCCAATTCAGCAGAGTGAAGCTTCAGCACTTTTCGGAACAATCCTGGTTGGAGCTTCACATGACAATGGAGGACAGACAGCAAAAACACCCACTAGGGCACTTTAATCGGAGAAGCTGTGAAATATCCCACCTGCTTTTGATGGATGGTCTTGAGCATGCCTTACAAAGAATAAGTGAGACTCGCAAAGACAAAATTCCCCAGAAATCTCCCATAGAGGGCACAGACTTGCAGAAAAAATACACCCTTCCAACAACTTCCTGATGAAAACCAGATGGAGATGATATAAACAATTTGTCTTACAGACAAAAAAAAAAAAAAAATACCAACACAACTGGACTTCTCAGCAGGAATAAGATAGTGTCAAGGATTGATAAAGGTTCCTACTCAGGAAGAGGAGTCCAAAATTGGATTCATGCTAAAAAAACAAAACAAAAACTGACTGCGAAGGACTTCTTACTGCTTCTTTTGGCTTGGATTTGTCCTCGCCTAGCACTGGATATTTGGCCCGGTCTCTTTGGTGATCCAGACCTCCCTAACAATACACACTCACCGTGCCTCCTTTCAACCAACCACCGATTCGTCCTTGACACAGAGGCTGACCAAAAACCTGACTGAAAGAGGCTCGGAGGCCCGTACAGATGTTACACTCAATCATTGTGCCTCTGGTGTTTCAACCCCCCGAATCCGAATCACCTGTCAGCCCCTCACAATGCACTGCTTGTATGTAAGTCTCTGTTCTGTTCTTAGCAGGAGGCTTGAAGAGCATGACACAGGAGAAGAAAGTCAAGGCTGCCTTGTGTCACTGTACACCCGGCTGCCAGCCCTCGGCAAACCTTTTCACCTTGAGTCTATTCGATACGCTCCTGCCGCGTCGAGATTTTTCGCAGCGCAATGAGTGGTGACTGGAAATAAACCGGACTTTGCACTACGATACTCCACACAATATCTCACATCAATGTCTTTCTCAGATTATTTCAGATCTCTCGGGAACAGTGCCAACATCGACAAACCCTCCGATGGATAATTTTCCTGAAGGAACTACCGAGTGTAACAGAGTGCACGATGTTGCACTTTCAGTCAGTAGATGACATGATATTTATCTTATTCTTACAGAAGCAGAGAAAAAAAAAAAACGTATTTCTTTGAAACTAAAGACTCACTGTTGTCTCCGTTCACTATTTAGAGTGAAAAAAACAGATGATTAAATACTAAAATTCCTGTTGGACCTTGCTGTCCCTCTGTATCGGCAAGTCCTCTTATCAAACCCACAAGAATATGAGCATAAAGAAATATGATCCGGTTACGGTTATTTTGTGTGGTTAATATGCAATGATACGGAAAAAAGCTGAAAACTAGAAAAACAAAGAAGACAAAATAAAATAAAAACGAACAGAGTCATAAAAGGCATAAAAGCCCATTTGCTGCCTTCGAGGGGTATCATGTTTTGTAATAGAGCTGTTATGACGCTCCAAAAAAACAGAATGATACAAACCCGTAGTACTTCAGATTGAACTTGATCCTACAAATCAGGTGCTGGAGCTTTCAAACAGTACAAGTAAGTCCTGATTCTCTGACTGCTTTCGAAGAATTTCTCTCATGCAAAACGTTCACTCATCTTTGAAAACTTCTTGTATGTGCAGCGTCCTATGAAGAATCTCTCTTTTATAGGGACAGAACAGTTTGGATCTATGACAACTATGACAAAAAAATGCAGCTCTATAAAAATGCTGCTCAATAATACTATAAGAGACAGGTTGCACGGTCAATTTTCAGGTAATGTGATATATTGTTATGGTTGTTGAGAGACTTCTTTTAATGAAAAAATTCCTTTGGTGATGCCATCAGTGTCGCCGGGTGCCATTGGGCCACTTTTCCATTTTAAATGTTTCCAACCTGGATGTGGAAAGTGTGAGGGGAAAATACGTCCTGTAGAATGTGGCTGGAGATAACACTTACTCTGTCACAACATTGCAGCCAGAATGAGCCAATTAAACAGATGGCCCCTGACCCCTCTCTTGCTATAGCATGGAAGGATGTAAACAAAGGAAACCCGCTGTGAATGACCGCACCCAGCACTCACAACACTGGAAACTTCTGGACCAAAGGAAAAGACTGCAAAGCCAAACAAATAAAACAAAAGAAAACACGCAAGAGGGAGGCTGGCCCATGATGGTGGTCAGATAATACAAAATAGTGTAACCTTGTATGATCTTAGATCAGATTCTCAAAACACAATTATGTTTAAGTAGAACCCTGAAAGACATTATTCAAATCGCTTTCTATCCGGACTGAAAGTATTGTTCACAGCAGTCACACGAGAAGCCAAAGTGCAAATCCAAACCTGCCAGTGTTGTTACTTTTCCCTTGGCTACACACAATTGCATGACAGACTTAACAGCCACTATACATCCTACAAATACCACTGACCTACAGAGCATATAACTGTCATTCTTGAGTGCTTTGGCTGTTCGTCACTGCAGAATGATGCATTCAGTCCAAAAAAAAAAAACAAAAAAACTCCTCAGTTGAAAAGGGACAAAACTTACCTCAAAGTCCTCCAGCGGGAACTGCAGCATGTCTCGGAGGACATCGCTGAGGATCTGGGTCTTCCTTTGCACCAGCACATTTTCATAATCCAACGGCTCGATCACTTTGGGTTTCACCTGGACAAAAACACACAGATCAATGTGTTACAGAGGTTTTATCTTGAAGTTCCTTGGGTGCTGTGTCATGCATTCAAGGAATAAAACGCTCAACCCAAACACAAACTATAAAGGCCATTGGGTCACCATTATATAGAAGACTGACATAGAAAATAGAAATTATCTTTAAATCAGTGAAGACAAGAACACTCAACAGTGCGGTTATGTCATCATCTGCACAATACAAGTCAAATACACACTAGACATATCACTTTTGCAGTTACGGGCAGAGTGCTGGGGAAGAGAATAATTGTAGTCTTGGACCAAGAATGCACAGTTGAGTATTTAAATCCAAGAATCACTTAAGTATTTATTTGAACATGGATGGTCTGTCTGCACTGAGCCTGATTTATCTACTGTAGCTGCATGGACTGTACCAGTGCGTGCTATCTGTGAGATACACAACGATAAGTCTATCAGGGCTCCATCTGCCGAGAAAATGCATCCACCTCGGTAATGGGAAGGTCTTCATGAGATTATCCCTGCCTGAGTCATGAGTGCTTGACAAGTAAAGTATCACATTCCACATACAAGACAATAATAATGAGACGGCATAAAACCGATATCCAATGCCGTCCGGTGCTCTGTTGGATTTCTACCAAGCGCTGAAGAGCAGATGTGGCCTTCTTACGGGAGGGATTAATGAGCCATAGTGACAAAATGTGTGCCTAATCTATAGATAAACTGTCCGAATGAGCTGCAGAGGCAAAGTAGACGTGAGATAGAGGGTAAGCTTTCAAAAGTTGATTAAACTATGTTTAAACCCTAAAGGGAAGATGATGATACACAGCGGGTACAAAGGAAAAGATATGCTCTTATACAGCCTCTACATGTGACATTTATGGTAACACAAAATATGACAAGTCGTAAAACGAGCACTTTGGAACAGAAACCTGAGGTATTAACATAAAACACGAAACAATCATAGCTAAGGTACAGGATATATCTATAATATATTTTGAATTTCTTTGAATAGGTGCAATAGGTGCAATAATTCTATCCATGCTTTTCCCCCTTCTTTTTATTTCTTAAATTATTAATCTTAATTAATAATGTTATGTATATGATGCGTCGTGCTTTTGCTTCTGGCTGATGGGATGGGACCAGCAGAGGACAATTTACCATTATGAGTGTATTCTTCTATGAAAAGCCCTGACCGCTGCTCGGTTAGGTTGCTATCAGTGGAAACGGAAAGCACTTTTCGCTAAATATTCTGTAGACAGGTGAGGACAAAGCGGATGACAGGGAGATGGCTGTTTCTGTCAAGCAGTTTTAGGCTCCATGTGGCATCAGTTCTGCTTCAGCAGAAATAAATATTACCATATAATCAATAATCACATTCTTAGCAGTGGCTGGAATACCAACATGAACGCATCATTAGTTACATGTGACTTTATCTGGCTTGGTGTATAATCCATTGCTAATCTAGTCTAACTGGACATTCTGCTCTTTTACAGTTTGCAGCATTATTTAAATAAAAAGAAAATCGACAATTTTCAGTTATTAAACTCAATGTTAATGCCAGCCACACACGCTGAAGATGTGAAGCACATAACCTTGAGAGCACTTTTAAGGATGAGGAGGCGGGTTAGACGAACCGAGATGGTGCCACCATGTCTGCAAGCTTCAGCAGAGCAGAGACAAAATCAGTCATTCGCAATCAGCATTTATATCTTAAAAGAAGACTAAGGTCGACTGTAGCAAATTTTTAGGAATTAGGTAATAGTTTGGTCTATTTATAACAGTTACATGAATTGAAGTGTGTGCGTGTATCAAATAACCTGGTGCTTGAGACCAAAGAGACCAGAAAAAGTATTGTAAACACATCTATATTTTCTGCAACTAATGTACAAAATGGCAAAATCACCCTCTACACCCTCTACATTGGACTTACTGGATGGTTTGTGACGGTTATGAAATGAGCAACTTTAGAATGTTAAAAGGAATTGTGCTATCTGGCTCTTTGCTACAGAGATAAAAAAAAACAAAACAAAACCCTGATTAAATTCAAACTGGAAAACGGTCAATTCAGATGATCGACTGACCCCATGATGGGGACGGAGCATTTCCTCTCAGCAGCAATGATTCCTCACTTTCGCTCTTGCTGACTACAGCCGGTATTAAGATGCAGGGTGGCATCGTTTGCTTTTGCTTTCCTAGGACAGGAATGACTGTACAGGAATGTGTGCGGTCAGGAGGTTTTCTATAAAAACAATGTGCATGCAACTTCAAACAGCAGAATCTGCATGCGATTCAACTGCTGCCACTTGCCGCTCTGGTGTCGCAGAGTGCAATTTTAAATAGATTCATTGAAATGTACAGTCATTGGTGTTACAAACAGATGCCTGTAAAATTTTCTTCTCATAAGTATCCACAAAAAAGGACATTGTGTTTTGATAACATCACATGAAGTACAAGTTCCAACAAGGCCTTACACTGGCATAATTTTTTTTTATTTAACCTTAATTTAACCAGGAAAGTCCCATTGAGATTAAAAACCTCTTTTTCAATGGAGCAAAAGAATACTGTTACATTTAAAATGAAAATAAAATTGCATACAAATCATATAAAACAAAACTATAAACGTGAAGTAAGTTCAAAAGAAACTCACAAAGGAGTCATGTAGGTTTGATAAAGCATTGCTGCAACGGCACCTTTTGTCTTTAATAATACTTCTTCATATACATTTAATGACTATTTTGTTTGTTTTGGAACTAAATATCTGGCCGCTGTTTCTTAAAATTGTTGAAATAAAACCCAATAAAACTTAAAAAGGGTTAAAAAAAATAAGAAAAAAAAATACGGAACCAGAATCACTCAGCAGTGCCAGAATCATAACGGGTAAAATCAAACAATAACCGACCCTTGCTGACTATTGTCTCTTTGCGTTCCACTCTGGACTTCCCACACTGCAGGCTCAGTGGGTCAAGGTGGTCAGCCACGCAGTACAAATAGTTCCATGTAAGAAAATGAACAGTCAAGCGAGAGCAGTCATCTCCTCAGCCCACAGCGCTGACCATCAATCCACCGAAATCCCAACTCAACAAATGAAACATTTCAGCATTAAAAAAAAAAAACAGACCACATCATGAGTGTCTACAATGGGCTACAATAAATAAACCACATCTGAGAAGAGCATGAAACCGAAATATATAAAGCCATCCCTTCCGTTCCCCTCTCAGCAGCTGTTTCACCGCAGCTCCCCCTCATCCCATCACTGCACCCACTGACAGCCCCAGACAATGGGGCTGTGTAATGCCTCCTCTCACTGATACACTGAATCTTTTGCTACTGACAGGTTGGGAGGAGGTCAAACCACTGGACATCTTCACATTTAAGAGCAAGGAATTATAACTGTATAACTATCTCTTGCTGCGTAAAGTGTCGGAGAAGCTGATACTGGTACATAAAATCATAAAATTAGCATTGCAGGATTTCAGATAGTGTCCAATGTTCAGTTTTCTAGCTGCGAACATTGCATTTTTTATACGCACGTCAGTGCTGTCGAGGGGGGATGGCATGAGTCAACGGATTCAGATGCTCATGTGACACCTGCTCTGAATCTTTATGACTGAGGTTAAACTTTACAATGCTTGTCACGGAAAGATGAAAAGATTCTGACCGGAGAACTTTTTGAAAATGAGCCCGAATGTTTTTTTTTCTTGAGATTTTTGAAGGACTTACCGCTACCTGTGGCACTGAGTCTACTTCGGTTTCTGCAGTAGACAGGGACCTATACCGCTGAGGACTCTCAATGACAATCTCCTTCTTGAGAACTTTGCTCCCCCTTCCTTGCATGGTCAGTGACTATGGTGAAATATCTCCGAGTATTGAGGCTGTGACAAAACAGCTAGCATATCCGAGGAAAAAAATCCTTGCTCTGGAAAAAAAAAAAAGGAATCTAAGTTTATATTTCTTCCTCACACCCTGCCTTCTCAAAGTGCTCTGTCTGAGAGCCCGGGACTCACACCCAGACAGAGGAGGCCCCTCCTACACTCAGCTGTGCTGCCTGGGGGAGTAAAACACCCACTCATCCACACACACACTCATCCACACACACACATACACACACACACAAATGCTATCTGACCCTGTACCATCCACCTGCACAATTACACAGACGCCAAACAATAGGCAGGCATTCTTCAAGTTGAACTGTCTGCTCGAGGACTGTCCACTCTTTAAGTGAGACAGCGTGTGTGTGTGTGTGCGTGCGTGTGTGTGTGTGTGAAATAAGAGCCGCTTGAATTTCATCAAGAGGAGCCGAGAGAGAGTGATGCAAAAAGCAGAGCAATCCCACCAAATTTCAGCAGCAGATATCGGAAGACAGCAGCCGAGCATCTGCAGACGCGCCGCGTTTAGGAGCAAATCGTCCACAGTGATTTTTCCGCACGGATAACGGGGATACATTGCCAAGTTGAGATCATCAGCTTGAGAAAAAAAAAAATGGACATAACTTCTTAAACTCAAGGTTGATATATAGGGAGCGAACTGTATACTTCCTCATCTGTCGGTGGAGAGGGGTATCGAATTGGTTGGAAATGTTGGAACATTAGTCACCTTGGTTTTTAAAATCGCTGGTCTGGTTCCACTGTATGACTTTAGCTAAGATAGCGACTGTTTGTAATCAAACATTTGAGATCAAGCCCAGCTTCTGTCTTACTGTTTGTTGACGCAACTGCTTGAGGGGCATTCCTACATGATTTAGCCATGGTCGACCCACCTTAGTGTAGGCCAGACCTTACAGATTCCTCAGTGGGCCACAGCAGGGGAGGGTGTTATCTTTTCAAGCCTGTGTCAGTTTAAAACAAGGAGTGATGCCAGGTCAGCTGTCACATGCTCCTGTGGGCCCCACACAGGGATCCTTAAGGTGGTAAAAATCTACAATATCAACCAAATCTTGCCAGTTTGAATAGGCAAATCATAAACAGAAAGAAGGTCTGGCGATACAAAAGAACAACATGTCAATTTTGCGATCATCACAAAGCAATTCCTCTTAAAATCTATCTGTTATCATAGTGAGTTTGAGTTGAGTCACGTTTAAAACAAGATAAACCGCCCCGCTTGCTTTACAAATCAAGGTTTCACGATCCATTTCATGTAGCCTGTAATTCTTTATCTGTTAGCCTGTGAATATACAAGTTACATCCAAATAATTGAAGAGTCTTACTGGTTAAACAACATTGGAATGTATACAATTCGTAAGTAATTCAGTTGTGTTTTCATTAAATGTGATGAATTTGGGCATTTTAAAAGGCAGTCTTGGGCCACATTTACGCATTTCATTCAAAATTAAAGATCACTGGGGCAAAGTAGACGAACAGATACTTCCACCTCTGACCCCGAGACAGACATCGTCACATTGTTCTATCACCATCTCCGTCAAAGGGAGACAACACAATGGTGGAACGTTACATTTCAAAGAAAGACCCTAAAATGGCTATAACTGTATTGTGGGACACTGGATGATCTCACACCTGGCCGACAGTACGCATGTGTAAACAATTGCACAATGTTGACATCGGTGTCCCAGTGTTTTGGCGGAATATGTTTATTGTGGTGATGAGAGTTTGTGTGTCTGAAACCGTTTCCAAAATATAAAGTAAGAACGAACAAATAAAGTGCTGTGTGTTTTCATTTTAAGACGCGCTTACATTACAGTTAAGCAAGCTCAAACAAGTTTGCCTCTAACTTTTTACTTTGCTTAAAATGTTCAGCTATGAGAGCAGTGTTAGTGCAAGGCATCAGTATTAACGATTGGGGAATAACATTTATACCAAGCGGCTGTACAAGGAAGTTTTATTGTTTATTTTACTTTTGAAAAATAAAAATGGCTGCAATGCCTCAGAAGTGCACTCTCCCTATAGGCCAGCGGGGGTGACTTTGCATATTGCAGACACCAACCCATGGAAAGGAGAGTTAGGAAAGTTACCATCATGGTTGAATTATTCTTGTTATTCTTGTTATTCTGTGTTAAAAATATGAAAACAATTTAGGAATGATTGTGATCATTTCATATATGTTAAAAGAAAGCTTTTGGACAGGTCTCTAGCAGGTAGTGTCACCATGATTTAACCCCATACCATCTTCGATTCTGATGTGTGTGGTATTTTTCCCAAATTTTCAATAACAGTTTCACCATGTGCATTATTGCTCTTTGGATTAAATAGGATTTTTCCCAAAAATAATTACTTTAGTTAAGGATTGGGGTGTAAAGACATTGGCGCTGTTTGAAAATAGAAAAGCAGAGGTAAATCAAAGGGTCATTGCAGACTATTCACAGAATATTTAATGTGCATCAACTTTTGCTCCTGCTATTTCTATTGAATTATTATTGGTATTGTAATGTTTAAATGGCTCATTCACATTTGTGACGCAAATAACTCACCTTTTCTCTCAGTCTGTCTCTGAAACAATGTAGCTGTCAGGACCATGCAACGTCACCCAGAGCTATCATACTGTAACTCTCATTCTGAATAGAACTACAGCTGCACTCGATTACGTAACAAGGACCTGATGCAAACGCCAGACCTTCCCAATACGAATCATAGCAAAACAGGGTGTAACCTGGAATGTAACAAAACACAGCCCACCCCGAACCGCCCCTCAGCAATCCCCAACCCATCAGGCTGTTTTCAAGTTTTCCAAAAATGAGTTTTTACTATGCACGCGACAATGACAACATGTCACGTCCTACTGTGTTAACAGAATCACTTGGGACGTAGAGACACAATGGCCACTAAAAATAACAGGATGTCACTGATTGCAAGATCTGCTTGTACTCAATTAGTACTATAAGTGGCAAATATTTACAGCAATAGCTCAAAGAAGACTTAAATGCACCCTCAGGGCGGCACGGGCCGGTGTCTCCTCGAGCCGGTCCCAAGCCCGGATAAATGCAGAGGGTTGGGTCAGGAAAGGCAAAAAGAAGAAGAAGCTCAAGAAAGACTTAATCAGATGAATATACATATTAAAGTATGTTAAGAGAAATTATTGATCCAAACTGGGTTTAAATGCACCAGCAAACGCAAATAATAAAACACTGCTGTTGCCAGATTGTCTTTTAATTATAGGAGTGCGGGAGATAATTGTCCTGTGTATTAGTTTGCAAGTGGATGCATGCACAGGCGCACACACACAGCCTTGATTTGAACTTAAGAGTAACTCCAGGATGGCTACAAACTCTCAAAAAAGTATCTAGCCGATCACAAGGCAGGGTTGACTGTAAATCTCGAATACTCCACACTGTGTGGATGGAAATGCACTGGTTGTCTGTGTGCCGGTAATCCCAATATGTGTGTAATGTTTGATAACTATGAACTACATCTATACATCTATGTGTACTCAATTTTTTTACCACGTTGCCATTTTTATTGTTATTTTGTTTCTAAATCTGTATTTTGTGTATATGTTTATGTCTGTATGGTGTCCTTGAGTGTCAAGTAAGGCTCCTTAAATGAAATGTATTATCATCATCATCATTATATTCGGTATGTCGGTCACAAACCTCAGCCTCTGCTGAAATGAATATGCACTTGTGAAAGTGTGACAGATCCACATTAACCATACTGATGCTGCTGACAAACAGGTCGCATTTTAAAAGTTACATTTAGTCTGACGTCTTAAACACTGAAATCGAGATCTTGCTCCCTCTCCTCCTCCTCAGACTTGGTATTACTGATATTTTATCTTTCACTATGATAAGGCCCAGGCGAAAAAAAAAATTGTGAAAATTATAATCTCAACAGCAATGACATGGTAAAATGCCAAACAAAACACAGGATGATTATCTTTTTTTATAGGCAGCTATTCTACCCTGGTGGCTGGGCTGGATGGTGGTGGTGTAGAAAATGAAAAAGCAGGAAAATCAATCTCACTTGAAAGTAAGGTTCAGCTATTTCATAGACAATGAGAGAGAAATAATTGGTGAAATAGGTCATTAAATTCTTTTAAGACATGAGATAAAGAGTAGTGTAAGAATTAACCAAAGATTTATAGAGCTCAAGATATAAATAAGCTACCAATACATGTGATTGTTTTGAATATTAATCAAATGAAATGTACAGTCCTGAGATAATTGAATACAAAAAGCTTTACCCGTTTTAAACATGGATGAAGAAAAAGCATTTTTTAGATTACTGAATGTAAAATGGATTTAATCTGTGCCTAATTTCTGGCTGATAACGCTCAGAGCTTTGCAGATATTTCATCCACTCCCTGACACGAAGAGCATAATCGATTAATTAGAAATGGTTCATTGGGACCAATGGAGGAGGAAATCATTCCTCCCAAAACACCAGATGAAAGCTGCTTTTATCTGCAATCAAGACGACGTCAACGCTTTCTTTCCCAGCGACAACATTCCTTGGACAGAACTAGCAGCGGCCCCAGTCTTTTCTTTTCAGTATTATTGTTTCTGGCCTTTCACTGAACTTCGGGAAGGAAGTTGATGGCCCACAAATGCTATCCATCATCTTGAAACGTTTTTGAATTACAACAGCATACTTTTTAGTATGCAAATCAG
This sequence comes from Fistularia commersonii, assembly GCF_037954325.1. Taxonomy (NCBI): domain Eukaryota; kingdom Metazoa; phylum Chordata; class Actinopteri; order Syngnathiformes; family Fistulariidae; genus Fistularia; species Fistularia commersonii. Next base: position 17,490,815 of record NC_141287.1, on the reverse strand, counting down.
ATCATTTTGGAAAGCGTGTCCGAGGGAGAACAAAACTCCACAAAGAGATGCAAGGGCAATCTGTTGTAAAATAGTGCAATAATATTAGCAAAGCATGCCTTATAGTTTCCGGAGATGATGTAAGATCAGCCTCCCACCAGACAACTCTGTATGTAAACTGTTTGAGTACTTTCTTTGTGTGTGTGTGTGTGTGTCTATGTGTACAAGCATGTGTGTCTTTTCAACACACCATTTCTGTTTTCCAGTTCCATGAATAATATTCCACTGCAATCAGAGGGAATTAAAGGGCAGGCCTAATGGTGTGCAGCTTCTTATAATCAAGACTAATGGATTGTAAAGGTGTAGAGTGATGAATATGAACGAAAAGCACATTATCCCCCGTACGGGAAGTGCAGATGCATTATGTGGCAGTCACACAGCCCAGTGATGAGACAATGCAAAAAAAAAAAAAAAAAAAAAAGTTACATCCCACTCACTTCCAACTATTGATTATTGAGACAGCCAAATGCTGACAGAGGATTAATTGACCCCATCCGGATAAGACCATCCCGTAGCTCAGAGACACCACTGTGCCCTTGACCTAATTCCTTGCTCTTAGCCACGGCCACAGTCACTCAGCTTTCTGCAGTGAATGTGATGAACCATCAAGGGAAAGGAGCACACAGAAAGGCGCGTGTGTGCGTGTAAGTGTGTGCACGCACACAAACACACACACACACACACGCACTAGTGAGTAAACAGAAACACTAAGGGCGAGACAAGCTGGTACGGAGCAGCAGAAGCACTGCCAAGCCCTCTGGTTCGCAGCTCAAGAGTGGTGATTGATTTCCAGCAGACACAGAGCTCACTGTCGTCCCCCACCACCACCATCACCCTCCTCGCCCACCCCCACACCATCCTCACAGTCATCCAGCCTACAGAGGCTCTAACCATGCAGTGCTTAGTGAGAGTAAAGATCCCAGCCCTTCTACTGCCCTACATTTTATGCACTCATGGATAAATATTAACATGGTGTTGTGGCTGCGTTTGCAAATTAGTTAGCACGTAGCAGTTATAATGAAGTTGAATTACAGCAGTACATGTAGTTTTGTGGCGTTAGTATTTCCTGTGTAAATCGTTGCACTCGGCAGATCTGCATGCACCCACGCTCGTGTTACTACAACCTAAATCATTCATCGTCTTCGTGCTCCGCATTTCCCGTTTCTTCACAGAAGAAATCGAGGATAGAATGCAGCATTGATGATTTGCATTGCAAATCCAATTAAGCAGCCCACTCTGATGCTACGAGGTTTAAAGACAAGCACACAAACATACTCGAGCCATAACTTTGGAATTAATAGCATGTTAATGAAGGGCTATCAATGGAATACATATATTTATCCCATTTTATTGGATTAAGCTTGATTTCTGGTGAGTTTTTTTTCTCTTGCATGGGAGAAATGGACAAATACTCGTTTGGACAAGATATATAAGGTTGCTTGAAATACATGCAGGTTTAAAAGGACATTTTGACAGTAAAGGTAATCTTCAAAAAATAATAATAATAAAAGTTTTCAGTGCGTAGAAAAGTATCACTTGAATGATAAACAATTGCTGTTCCTGCTGTAATGCTCTGTATGAGCACGTATGAAGTTCATGTTAAATTGTGGCACAATATGTAAACACACTGCATGCAAACATGTACACACAAATACAGAAACACACACACCTTAAGTACTCTCTGTGCTGGTAACACGCGGGACTCTCTCAAACTGAGTGCTCGCTCAATCTCAGACGGCCCAATAGGCTCAGCTGCTCCCTTACAGATGTAGCCACTACAGTTCCTCTCTAAGACAGTCCGCAGCCCGTCGTACACAACTGTGCTGGTGGTGCACCCCATTCCTCCAGGTCCAAACAGGCATCAAGTCAGGAGAGCCTGGAAGTGACCCACTTTGTTCGACCGTCTTCCTCTTTCTTTTCGGTCCATGATTTGACCCAAAAAAAAAATCCACCGCCTCTGACTTGAAGAGAGTGAGCGCTGTTGTCCTCGGAACTAGATCCAGAAAGGACAGCCAAAGCGGACAAGCGGCGCAAGACTTGAGCAGACAAAACGAGTCCCGGTGTAATGCCAAGCTGCCTCCGTCAGTGTACGCAGGAATGCCTCAGTCAGCAGACGAGATGCAGGGACTGAGCAACGTAGAGTGGAGAACCAGGGATGGGAGGGATGGAGGATGCTGTGCGAGCTCTGCTGCAGCTTCAACCAATACTAGGCTTTTGTGCAAATGTGCATCTGTCTCTCTTACTTAGTCACTTTTCATTCTGCCCTGTAGCAGCTCTCCGTATTTCTACTGATATTTTTTTTTTTTTTTTTTTGTAATTCCACATTTTCTTCTAATCTAACTGCTTTACACTATCAAAAGGGATTTCTCTTTAAGCCACATGACAAAATATGAAATAAATGGGTCAGAGAGAGAATTTGCTTCCATGAACAGCAATATGGCTGAATGCTTATTTAGTTCAGTGGAAAAACCAGAGCCAACAGCAGAACTGAATTGGAATCTCATTGAAGAGATACTATATATAAAACAGGAGTCACCAGTCCAAGTTTACTAATCCAGTATGAGCATGAATTAAATTTCAATCATAGAGTGAACAATCCACAGTTTAGATAAGAATTAACAAAATAATGTTGGGATTATTAAACATCCAACTCTCGTGGGAACCACATGACTTGCGTTAAAAAAAAATTGTTTATAAAACATACCAAAGACATGGGAGGGTTTTTATCTTTTCTGCCAAGACATCAAATAGGGAGTTTTCTTCTTACAAAAGATTAGCTGCTGCTTGATCACACAGCGGCCGTCCTGCCAAGTACACAGATATATCGAGAGGAACACAATTTGATCATACACAAGCTTTTGAAATGCCAGGGAATTATTCAGCGACCAGCATGACCTTTGATTAAAATGTCCCTGTGCAGTGCAGAGAGACAGAAATCAAAGCAGGGAAGTGGTAAATTTTTACAAAATTACAAAAAAAAAAAAAAAAAAAAGAAAATGAAATGTGAAACAGCTGGAAAAATCAATTCTCCTCCCTAAACAGGCTTTCATTGTTCTTATATGCTAGGTTTAAATTTGCAAAAAAACACCCACATTCAGGGTTGTGCTTATAATAACATACTACTTGAGGGTAAAAATACTGTTTCACATCCTGATTGTGAGGAAAGTGTTTGAGGGCAGTTTTCGTCGATGTTTATCTATCTCTGTGCCGTCCTGCCGTTCAGTGGCAAAACACACAGAACCAGAATAGGGAAAAAAAACAACAACAAATAACTGCTAAAAACAAAAAAGTAAACAGTCAATATGGAAATCAGGACGTCAGGTCTGATTAATCGATCATTAATTAACCGCTAACCAGTCCCATTGTCAAGTTGAATAACATGTGATAGCTGCTTTCCTTGCAGTCTGAGTCTGATGACGGGAGCCGATTGCCTTTGGGTGACAAAGATAAATAACAAGTCTAGCAGCCGCTCAGCGTCTGACTGCTTACGCCGATGGCTATTGGAGGGTTTGAATCCCAATGATAATTATTTATCTGGACTTATTTCAGTTTTTTCCTAAATGAATGAAAAATTTTTAAAAAAAGGCAAAATCAGCTGGTTATATTTAGACAACTCTCAGTCTGATTTGATTGGTGTAATGCAGCCGGTTATCTCACCTCTTAATTTTGCACACTCATGTAGAGCCATCTGAAGAGGTTGAAGTCCAACCTCACATCCGAACGGTGCATCAAGTCACCAATGCTTGTGCACATTTCTGCCTGCTGCTGAGTTAATATTTCAGTGGTGCTTGACACACTGAACTACATTCGACTGAACATCAACATAAGCTGCCTGGAGCGAAAGCAGCTGAGCCAGTAGACGAGCGGATCCTTTGAGAAAGATAGAGGGACTGGCGGAGGAAACCAACACTGTTTGTAAAAGTGATAGAAGTGTGTCTGTCTCTTTAGACAAGTGTCCACTTCCTCACTATGGCTCAGTTTGGATCGGATTTAAGAATGTGTAGTTGCTGATCTGATTAAGTGGCACACGAAAAAACAGAGGTGTGAACAGTAACTGAATTAACGCGACATAAAGTGTGAATACAAGATATGAATAGGGACAGCGGCATGGTACAATTGAACTTTGCACAAAACAATCGATACCTTTCTATACAGCAATAACAGCCTTGTTTTAAGAAGCATATTTCTCAGAAAATAATTTCAATGTTGTGCAAGTCTGATTGAAAATTCTCTTAAGACAAACAGTTCTCATATCTACTCCTACTGTAATACGTATTGTGCAAGTACAAGTTGAAGTTAGTGTGACACAACCGGACAATAGAACAGGCTTTACGCACACAGTGTTGACGTGTCACATGTGATGATTGAAAATCATTTGCCCCAAGGACACAGATGGTTCTTGTGCTGTAACAACATTTGTGCAACAATGTACTGTACTGAGGCAGTAACACAACACCACTGAGAGCACTGTAAAAAATAACCTAGTCCTTTTATATCACAATACTTACTATTAATACTACGAGCTGAGTTTTTAACTGGCTATACTGCTTGTAAAAGACCCCATTAGGATTTCTTGTAAGTTATATATAACGTGATGTGTTCATTATAATCAAAGCACCACAGACAATAAACATGGATGCAGTATGCGAAGCCTGCACTCACTCACTGGCCAGAGGGAGGTGATACCAACTGACACTACAACATAGACGCAAAACATATTTAAAAATAAAACCCTCTTGACACTAGTTGGAAATTTCACCATTTCCGTTTCTTTTTAGAGAAATAATATCAGTCTCAGATGAACACATGCTTTAAAATGTGGTGACTTTGTGACTTGCTACAAGGCACGATTGAATTATGGATGGAGGCACGGATACATCTGGTCTTAGAACGCCAATATGACACTTCTAAATGGAAAGATTAAAAATGGTTTGCATAACAATTGGGCAATATCTTGTGCCTATGCCTGCATTTTTGTAAAGTGTATCATAGTAATTGCTACTACTGCTGTGTCCCCGCCAAATCTTCTGTTCTTGTACACGGTTACACATCCCAACATCCTCTTAAGTGGATATATTATTAATGCCAGGACAGGAGACTGCTGATTCATTATGACTGACATGGTTCCTTTCAACAGCCTGCAGCCTCTTCTGAAGTAGTGATTGAAAGCGAGCTTTTTCTGTCCAAACCGTACTTTTCTACTCAATTGACCAATTACTACCATGCGGTTTCCGCCTGAAAAACATAACAAAGCACAGCAAAGCCCGAGGTGGTAAATGCTACACGTGTGTAGCCAACAAATGGAGTACTACGGTAGCCACTAGCAGGACATACTTGGACTGAGTCAGCCATTCTAAATCTAAAGCTTAAGCCCTTGGCAAAGCAAGAGCGAAGAATAGGTGAATTGGAGTGTGTTAAGACCCAGCACGGTGCTATCTGTGGACACTCCGGTGTGAACGTCTTCTGTGGGAAGCGTGAGCTGTGACTGTCCATATGGCACCGCTGTGCTCAAATGTGCAGCGGCTGTTGCAGAGATAAGGGCCGCGCTAAAATGCCGATGGCCGAATGGCGCTGGAACGGATTACTGCAACAAGGTTTATCCACTCAGTTTGCTCTGATAGGAGAAGAAACGTGGCTATTGAACCCACACATTTGAGGCTTTACGAGATGATATTTGGTATTTTGGCAAAGTATATCATTGTCTGGTAACAGGCGATTAATTGCTTTGGTTCAAATCTTATTTTATAAACCTCAGTCCATCTCTGAAAATTTATGATATGAGTTATCAGATAGGCATTTATCTTTTATAATTTTATATTTCAGTAAAAACATGCCACTATTGGATGACAGTGTGGTTTCCCATTGGTTAAGAATGTTTTGTTAGGGTTTGCCTATATTCTACTGGCCTATAAATAAGGGCTTAGTCAGGGGAAATAGCATGCGAAGGCGCCCCACCGTCGCTGCAGCATGAAAAACAGAAACATAAACAGGAAATTGAAACTGAAACTTCTGCATGAAAATAAACTATTACTTTTGAGAAAGTGTTATCGTACCAAAAGCAGTTGTGTCAAAATGCAGTAGGAACTGCGACAACAGTCTGAAGTCATGGAATAGACGACACAAATGGCGGCTGCTCTTGACCTGATTAGTGCCGAGTCTGTCGTATGTTTGCAATTGCTGAGCACTTCTGCACGTAAGAAATTGAAATGAAACAGTGGGACTTGAGAATCTTGTCAACGGGAAAGCTGTTTTTCCTCACCATATTCGGCTCTGGCTTCGAAAAAGACGATATTGGTTGGTGGTAACAGACACACTGTTCCACTAATCACCATTAAAAGAGTTGGATTTGTGGCTGACATTTTATGTAATTCTTACTTTAACTGTTTAACCTCCATACCTGTGACTTCAGGTACATATTTGAATGTATTGAATAAATGAGTAAGCAGGACGACAGCTGAGACTGATGGTTTAGAAAACAGTACGTTCTCATCTAAGTCTGCAATAATGTTAATCTCAGATACCTTTTTGTTGGCTAAACAGACACATTTCTCTCCCCGGATTTGACCACAGGCACGACATCTGCTTCACACAGTCTGGACAGCTGTAACCCCCTAAATAACATCTCTAGGTAGTCATACAGCAATTTCTGGCTGTTGCCGGCAAGTGAAGGGTGGAGCAGAAATTAATCATTAAATAGTCAGCCTTTGTAGAAAAGGGAATCCCCCCCCACACACACAGACACTCCTTCTGAAAACTTAGAGAGAGGAGAGGTCAAGAGGAGCTGGCATCTCATCTGATGATCCTCTCGGTTGAAGGTGGTCAGCCGCTGACTTTTTCTTTGCCAGGCTATCTGCTGGGAGATGTGTGTGTGTATGTGTGTGTGCATATGTGTCATGACAGAGGCCACAAAATGGAGGACCACAAAGGGCATCACCCACATTACCAACCGAACGGTGCAGATAAACCAGAGTGGCTCAAAGCTCAAACTCTCCGAGAACTCCAGAAAGGAAGTGGCTGTTTCCTGCTGATGTGTGCATGTGTGTGTGAGTGTGTGTATGTGTGCGTGTAAACCCTGTCATAACAAAGCGGCCTCTCTCTGCCCACTGTCCTTCAAACTTAGATGAAGGCTCGTGGACACTGAAGAGCTGTCGAGATATTATGTAATGCTGACTGCCAGTTCTCAATAACACATAAGGAAGGAAATACTATTTTATTGGAGCAAATCCAGGGGAGCAATTAACTCTCGAGAGGTATCGCAAAATGTGAAGGTTGTAAAATGTTTCTATAGGCAGGCACTTTCCTGCAAGTCCACCTGTGGGTGGCAAACAAAGATAGGCTTGGCCATATTTAGGCCAGCCATATTTAAGGAACGTGAAATTCCCAAGATGTTTTGACAGGACTTAGATTATTGAACCGGCGTGAGCATGCATTCTGATGGATAATCAGAAAACCTTTTTTCATGTCAGGCTATCTTGCCTCTTTAAAGTGGTGCAAAGCAAATGCAAGAAGCCTACATCCTCTTCCTTAAATGTGGTATTTTGGGACTGTTTATTTATTCCAGGAGAAGAAAATGACCCATTTTCCTGAGGGGTACTGTGCTTCCGTGACTTTGGAGGGGAGCCACCAAATGCAGAGTAAGTATATGTTTCGCAAAGACACGTGCACAAATTAAAAGCCTGTACAAAGACACAGACACACACGCAGACCATGCCTTCCTCAGTTCAATGCGGCTTCATGTTGCCTGAAATGGGTTCACGAGAAACAACATAAGGACAGATTAACATCTTGGCGATTCAAGAAATCTATTTATCAAACACTTAGGATGGGAGAGAACTTTATTGATCCTTTGGGAGACTCTCTCAGGGAGATCCCTTTGGGAACTCACTAAATATTTGAAATATTAAATTGAATTTTAAGACAGTTTTGATGATTGCTGCCCTTTTTTTTTTTTGAAACACATGAAGTATAAAATTCTGTAAAAGATGAGGAAACCTAGGGAGTGTTTTACTGCCACCTACAGGCACATTATTGTACTACATATCTCCACAAAACTATTTCTTTGCTATTAAAAAACAGACTAATCCCTGATTTTAAATGAAAGAAATAATAGGTTATTGTGTCAAAATTATGAGTCATGATTCTCTCTGAATTGGGTTTGCTTTTGGTTCAATAAAATCATTGTGTTAAACAAGAATGGGATTTCCTAGAAATCAGGATCAAAACAATAATTCACAATACACTAGAGACTATCTAGGACGGAAAGGACAGCACAGCACGAGGAAGCAACAGCAACAAGAGCCTTGCTGATGATATTATTTCAAAAACTTCAAAAACTAATTCATATTCCATGCAGAACATGAGGCTACAAATGACAACATCAACATAATAACACTGTAACAGCCAGAGTGATGAATACAACAAGGCAAATAAAGAAAATGTCCAGCCAATGGTGTTATGTTATATGTTGTGGTGTTCATCAGAGACACATAAACTCTTGATGACAAGTTGTTATCACTAACTCTGGCAATGCTGCGTTCAGAGGGCTGGTTGTTTTGGAGGACATGCCTCTTATCCAGATCAGGCTCTTACTTGCAGCAAACGGGGCTGAGAGCTGAGACATCCTGAAACAAGTCCATGCTGGCCTGCTGCCGAATTCTGTTACTCAACAATGACACACTGACTTAAAGGCATCTCCTCACTCAATGGTTGTCTGAATAGTAATACAAGTAAAAAAAAAAAAAAAAAAAAAACACTTCCTGTGTTGAGGTTGAAAATATTAGAGTTTAAGAAAAAAAAGTAAAAAAAGTATTCTGAAGCAATTTATTACTCATGACATTATTGTAATTAAGCACTGGATGAGTAAATAATTAGATTTCTCAATACAATGACTTTGTGTTACTCAGCAGCATTTGACGTGTACGGTCACAGCATTTTAAAAAAAGAGCAGCTTTGTGGTAAATTTCCAAATAAAAATGTAAAGACATGCACGCATTTTCATTAGTTAAGGGAAACATGCTTCCAGACTGTAAACACGACAATAAACACTTCAAGTCTTCAATTTTTTAACACACATTCCAATGAAGATGAGAAAAACACATGATATCCTCTTTGATTAAATCAGATAAAAAAATTAAAAAAATCTGACAGTAAAGTAAATATAAAAACTGACGGAGCTCACTTTGTTAGACATATAATCTTCAGAATCAAGGCGCTTTGATGGCCTCAGTTCAAAATGATGTCTATATGAAAATAAATGATTTATAAATGAGTGAATAAGATCCTTTTAGAGTGAATGGAATTGCACATATAATGAGTTCCCCTTGCTCATTACACGGGTTGTAACGAAGGTACGATAGGATTGTTTCAGTAATGTGCCACTACATTATAGCTGAACACTTCAACTCACAGCTCATTTTCAACAGCAGCTTAATGATTTATGTTATCTATTTATCTCCCATTTTAATGGAAGACAGAAACAGTTCAACATGAACTCCCAGGTTCTCTCTGGAGTAGAAGATGATTGATGATATCCTTACACAGACCCAGGAAGAATTGATGTACCTCTAAGTTTAACTCTAAAGAAATTTAAAAAAAGCATAGGTTTTACGTAAAAGCATTATCTTCCTATAGACATTTAAGGTGATGTAAGATGATATAGCTCGGAACAGCAGGAGGGAGGTTTAAACAGTCCAAGATAAAGTGGAAAAGGGCACTAATCTGTTTATCCATTGAACTTAAAGTAGCATGGGCCAGGAATTGATGTGAAAGTGGGAGGACAGATAAGAGAAGGAAGACCACACCAAAGAAATTTAAAATATAAAAATTAAAAAAATGAATATGAACTGATTTTGTTTTTGTTTGAGAGATAGTGACATTAAAAAAAAAACACAGGGGAGGGATGATGGGGAAGCTGGGGGGACGGTTGGACGTTCGGGAATCTTTAAAAGATCAGCTAATCTCAGATGGCTCTTTGTTTATAATCAGTGGAAATCCCCTTGAGCCTGATTCACTGGGCACTCCTGACAATCACGGGAAACAAAAGATGGAGAAGGAGACGAAGCCACGTCCGTACACCTGCGGCACTGAACCAACGCAGATAAGCGGTTGATTCATAAACGGGCACGACGTTAAATGAATACCGAGATGCATGATAGAATCACAAATAGGATGGGTACATTTCTCAGTAGTGTTGTGTTGTGTATTGTGTTTTGAAAAAATGTATTTGGAACACGGAAACATTGGTCTGCATGTGCACTCATGTGCTGCGAAGGCCTAGGATTAGCTTTGTTGCCCCCTTCCTGTCGTAGCTACAGTTTGTAAGCGACAACTGAGCAAACCAAGCAGTGCCCAAACAAACCTTTCCAGAGGCTCCCACCCTTCCTGACAGAGGAAACACATGTTATGGGATACATCCCTGTTTAAGAATGGGTTGACTGAGACAGTTAGCTCTGACCACATGTTTAGTCTCCAGGTCACTCCTGAATACATCCCATTTGTTGCAAGGAACAGCACAGATCCTCCAGGTGACATCTCTGTGCACAAATAAATAAATCATCTTATTTACTGCTGATCTGATCTCTGTTGCTGGCATTGAGTGAACGAGCCTCATGGATCAGGTTAATTTTCCTGGCTGCTATGGCAACAAAGACGGATTAGAATTTTTTTGCAAGCCTCAAAGGACTCGCATAAAGAGAGCAGGTCAAGAAAGAGAAAAAAAAAAAAAAAAAAAAGCCATCAGAGCTAAATCATCAAGACGCAACGTTAAGGGGTTTGTAAAGCACACTGCTTTTGGGAGGGTCTGGGCGGAAATATTGGCCCTGTGGAGTCTAACAGCAAATTAAGAAGAGTTGGGGAATCTGAGCTATTTTCTATGCAGCAGTGAAGATGACTAATGTAATTGGTCAAGTTAACAACGGTAAACACGAGCCGCTCTCTGTTTAAGGAGCATCCTAACAAGCAACACGTGCACAGATGTCAACAGTCACTTTCCACCACAAATAAGTGTGAGATAAAAAGCCGTACTGGAGACACACTGTGTGTCCTCCATAAACACAGCAGAGCTCACGTTATGTATCCACCCCAGAAGGGGACACGTTCTGCACACTCTGTACAACCCCGCTTCCTAATGCTGAGTCTCTGAAAAATAAACAACAGGCAAACAAAAACAGATCCTCATGAAGTGCCCTGTCTTTGCTTTATGCATGGCTTTAACTGAATAACTAAACAGATTACCGGAGCGCTAAGCACGCCAGACTTTCATTTCTGCCCTCAGGCTATTGTGCCATTTTCTTCCCTCCCGGTTTTCTGAATGTCAGCTATCTAAAGAGTGGAAGAAGGAATTTTATAAGCAAAACCTCCACATCTCTGTGAATCTTTAAACAAAACTCATCTGTGTACTGTGGGCAGCATTCACAATGGGCTCGCCTCAGCGTTCAAAGCAAAAAAAGAGGGGCTCAGTGTTTTATGCAAATTTGTGAAATGTTGAATGGGCAGCAACCGTGACTCATCAAAATTCATTCTGATAGAAAGCTTTTATTGCTTGTCCAAATTCTTGTCCTATTTGATTCAAAATGACAGATTGGTATTTGTTGGACAGTCAGATCAAGAAAAATACATTAATGAAATATTCCAAGATAATAAACACAGATATAACCCGTAAAAGAATCGGGGAAGCTCAGGATAATCGAACTGACCCAAAATGTATCAAGAGCGACATTTTGAAACTCTTAACATTTTAATCTTGCTAATACTGTGTTATGCCCTCCAGCACTCAAACTCCAAGTAAAGGAAAAGCTGTGAGGGCAAATTTCTCTAAATCCAGTACTTGTATTTCACATCTGACACTTTTAACATTATTTCAACAACATAGCATATAAAATGTTCGAATAAAAGCTTTGTTTACACATGTCACAGGACAACTCAAAATTGACCAACTCACAGATATGAAACATTTTAAAATTTTGAGCAAATTATAAAAGGTATTGGCTTGTATTCTGATGAAACTATAACTCGTGTTTTGTAATATGAACGTTATTATAAGGTTCCTGCTGACACGCAGTGTTGTTTCCAGTGTCAGTCTGTTTTCACTTAAACTAAGGCTGGTAGCAATAAAGTGCTGACAAATAAGCCCCAAATGAGCATGTTATACTGAAGAGGAATGTTTTGGTTGAAAAAAAAAGGGATATACACACAAAAAAAGAAAAATACAATATAAATCAATTGAACAGAAGACCTCGATAATAACTTATTCTCCATAATCACAATAAAGACTTGGAATTATTGATACTGAGTTGAAGGCATATTGCTCCAGCTCCTCTAAAACCGAATAGATAAAGCCCCGATAGGAGATGATATATAAACATCTGCTTTCTTACCAAATGATTTAAAAGCTACAGAAAATCTTGCATTGGGCGTTTATGAAGAAAGGAGGCAGACATCTTTAGGATGCATCGCAGAGGAATATGGATATTCTCTTCTTTGGACTTCCGGGTCTTTTGTGTTAGGCAAGATTATTAAAAAGACTTTTAGCCTGTTTTTGGACTTTGAATTGTCATGATTCCACAAAAACAGCCACTGCTGAGCTGATAACTGCTATTCATGAATTAAAGGCAATATCTAGCCTTGGTGTTATTCGCATGAATGTTAAAAATAGCTTCTCCAAATGGAGTCAGGCTTAAATATACATGAAATATAAATTTCAACATCCAACATTCCTGATCTAAATTTCCAAAGTATGTGCACAGTATTTATAAGCCCATCATCTTGTTGATAATACTGGTTAACTTTCTGTTCAGTAACTAAGAAATTAGAAATTAGAAATTGAACCTCTCACACAATATTTGTATTTTTGTTGGAATGTTTGTTTTGTTTCTTTTTAATCCGATCAAGGTGAAGATGTACTTTGTCTTTGGAAAAAAATCTTGCTTTTCATTCAATAGGAAATATGTCGCATCATTATCTTGTTTGTATTTGTTAGACGTGCTGTTTAGTAAATCCTATGGCTTCTCGCATTAGACCTTGTCACGGTGCGTGCCGTTTGTTATTTGTTCAGTTTCAATATCAGCACGCCATGATATCATGCATCGTGCTCCTGTGATAATTTCCTTTTTTTTTATCTTTTGTTTTCTATGCTGTCTTTACTGCCTCTTTTACCAATTGTTATCAACTGACTTGGACTGTACAAAAGAAACATAATAATAAAAATAAACTGGCGAACTCGGATCTCGAGCTGTGCGGTCACAGAGAACGCTTCCACCCCACACTCTAAAGGTGAGCTACAAATCCTGGCCCTGCCTTTTCCCCGCCCCCTGCAGGTTGCAGCCCCACCGCTTCCTTCACTCACTGACCTACATTGGAATGCCAGTTATGCAGCCGGCCTGGTGAAAAGTCATTAGAGTTGATCCCCTCTGGCTGCAGCAGGTCCCATCCACACGCGGCTCAGGTTCGAAACAGTTTAATTAAACTAACAGCATGCGATGTGGGAACAGGGGAATATCAAAGAGGGGCCTCTGACTTTTATCCAATTATCTAAATAATGATGCATTTTTCCGCCCCTGTTTAGTGCCGTGGGTTAATTCAAATTGGCACATAAAGGTGCAAAACAGTCATGGAAATCCCTGATGAGCGATAAAAACAAGTACTAACTTTCACTTTCATCTCTGCACTGTGACTGCAGTCGGTAGCCCAGAGCAGGAACGACGAGCAGTTCCCCAAACTCTTTACATCAACAAAGAACAAACACCATTACAATCATTTCCACACATCCTTCAACACATCAAACACTCGCCTCTCCGTAACCACCAGCGTAAATCTTAAAAGAGGAGTCAGTAATCTCTGTTTACACAACATTCATACATTTGAAGCTTGCCTCTAAAAATAAATGAAAGGCACTGGCGTCTGAATCGTCTGATTGTTTTGCGATCCATCCCGCTCTACGCCACTTCCCACAGCAGCTGATGCCGGAGTGAATGGAAGTGGAAGGCCAGTGAATGGGAGGGTCGGATCACCAAATGGGGCTGACAAGTTATGAGTTAAAAACGGCAAAACCTCCTATCTGAAGGCAGGGCACATCCTGTAACTAGCAGTTACTCAAAAACGGAGAAAATGCCATCTGTCAGGTGGGAAAATAATGACAAGGATAAGATACTTGGCTAACAGCCTACCCTTCAATCTCCTCTGTCACGGTAAGACAGTGATGCCCACAATTACAAGTTCATGGTGAGCTTCGGTGAAGGATGGAAGGGAAACATTACTTACAGGGAGTGAGTACAACCAAAAGGGAAATACGCAAGGCCTTAAAAGTAAAATGTGTTAACCGTTAGTCGTCTCTTTCGAGACATTGCTTCAGCCAACTATGAGGAGGTGCTGTTCAGTCTTAAGTCATGTTGTGGTCCCTCTCAGGGCTCTAATCCGATGAGCTTAATCTGCAACTAAGTGCACGTGAATAGCAGAACCATTTTGCCTCACAGAGCTTGACCAGTTTCACCTCTTGGATAAATGCCTGGTCTCCAGTAATTCTAATGAGGTCTAGATAGCAGATTGAAATTTACATCAGTTCATCGGCAAATGTGACGTAAAATCACGAGTCCAATTAAAATAACTGGAAACCGTTCACACAATGTGCAAATATGTTCGAAGAGACTTCCCACAGAATCCTTCTCGAGCAGTTCTTGGAAGGACAGGTTCGTGTAAAAAAAAAACGTTTTTGTTGTGATACTACTGATGTAACGTGTCAACATTCTAGGTCGAATGGAAAACTTGGTCACAGCTCTAACCAGATCTGATACAGATGTGAAAGGCTTCCACTGACATACATTGGCCGGTCAATAAACTCAGAAATCACTCTTTCATGGCGGTGTTAAGACATCTGGATGAACCGCCACTGAGTGGTTGAGCATTTCTATTATCCCAATATTTGTTTTTGTCTGTAAACTTAATAGCAAACATGATCTTAATGCTGTGTAAAATACTGGTTAGTAACGAAATTAGTTACTAAATAATTATCAAAGAAGGTTTTGGACCGTGAACTGTCGATGGGCTATAATCCCATTTGAATGGATGGGATTATTGGTCTTTTTCCTGCCAGCACTGATCCTCTGTGAATACAACACTACAGAACAACTGTTTGGCTTGTACACTCGGCACAATGTGCTTAACCACCGGGAAGGAGCTTCATTCCTTCCACAAGAAAACACAGTTGGGGTGTCGCTTAAACCATTTTTTCATGTTATCATGCATTGTTTGTAGATCTATTTTATTTTTTTAACGGGAAAAGCAACTTGCACATGTGCACAGCTCTGAGTAATCAAGAGCGAGTGGCACCACAAGGTGTGGCACTTCCTATGTCGATGCTGAGAAGTCGATTAAAAGTATGTTGCATGCTCTTTTTTTCAAAAAGTAACACAGCACAATATTGTTTTACACCAGGGGTGGGCAAACTTTTCGGCTCAGGGGCCGCATTGACTTAAAATCTGACAGACGGGCTAGGTCAACACAAGATACGATACATATATAAAAAAAATAAATTTGTTAACAGCGAATATCAGACTCGTCTGACATTTGCTTTGAAAAATAAAACCAGTTTGGTTTTGAAGGCTTTGATAGTTGCTTGCATTTCATGCACAAACCGGTTTTTCCCTTGTAGCCTCACATCTAGCTCATTCATGTGTGTCGGTATGTCCACAGTAAAGGCTAAATCACAAAGTCTATCTGTGTCATTCAGCTCAGGAAAATTCTCAAGTAGCTCAAAAAATGAATAATCTCCTATTCTAGCTTCCACATTCATTGATACAATCGTTCAGTCATTCACATCAAGTATGAATACTGTACCAATCTTTGGCTTAAAAAGACCAATGGGCCGGATGCGGCCCGCGGGCCGTAGTTTCGCCCACACCTGTTTTACAAAAACAATGCAGGGACCACAATATTGTTTGGATGACACCTGCTGCCCATCTGGTAGGTTTTTGTGATATCTCGCTGGCCTCTCAGTAAGAGGTGCTGTGTACATTTACAATTGTAACTTCTTTTAATGTTTGAAGCATAGCAGTTTTATTTATTTCTTCATTGCAGCAACCAGTTTGAGCTTCCATTGCTTTTCTTTTTTCGTGCTGGTAATTTCTCACACACAGTAATGCTTTATGAACAATTATATGAATTTGAACTGTTATCAATAAGGACATGACACCCTCTTTTTGTAGCATCATTGAGCATGCATGATAAGAAGAGCCTAAAATACCTTATATCTCAAAAGCTGTTGATGTTTGTTTGGCTGAACACACTTATGCTAAGACGTTCACTTTTGATGAGCAGCATTGTCTTTCCTTTATTAAATTGTAATTGTTTATTAGATCACTGACAAGGATGCCAGACGTGATTATCAAGTCACTGCAAACTGGATCACCGGTAAACACAAGAAGGATGAGAAGGCGAGGTTGTGACTCAAGTATTCCACAGCTGCACTTAGGGGTGTGTTCAATGAACTCAAAAATAGCAACCTTAATGGTATGGAGAACAGCAAAGCTTTCTCCGCTTGATTGCTGTAGCAGGAGATAACATGCAACAATTATGGCTCCAAAGCAGGATGTATGTTTACTGTGAAAGGAACTTGTCTCTCTTAATGTATTGAATGCGCACATGAACATGAAATGCAAGCACTTTTGCCTCTCTGACTCACAGACTGTAATTTCATTGTCTTGCTCAAGGACGTTCACACTTTTTAAAACCGGAATTGAACACTTAACCCCGAATTTAGTGGAAGGTCTCTACTCCCTGAACCTCAGCCAAATTCACAGAACATTAATACTCGGACAAAGTTAAGATGAATGTTTCCAAGCAACCAATGACAACTGTGTGTTCAAACTAAACAAACAGTAACACTCACATCGGGAGCATTCCAGCCTCCAATAAAACAACCCTCTTTAGTGTCGGTTAGCACATATTGGATTGTTTAAATAGAAACACCTTCTTTGTTCTCTGGTTGTTGTCTGGAAAGGTTATAGGTGGAGGCGAGTAAGGGGTTCATGCTTTATGATTATGATGTGAAATGAGCCCCAGAGTGGTTGCTAACAGGAAAACGCTGCTCAGGTACTTTTCGAAGGCCCCCTTTGTTATTGTGACCTCTGTACTCCAGAAACAACTGTTCTGCCAGGCGACACTGCGACAAGGCGGTATAACAGTGCGTAAAACTTCAGCCCAAACAAAACCATAGGAAGCTTGCACTATCTACAAGAAGACAAGCCACTATTCTGCCCACCAGAAGATGGAAGACAGGAAACCATGGTCTTTCCTTGTCTGACAGGATGGAAAGATTCTGGAGACTTAGCTTGTGGTGGCCCTGACATGTAGACTGTTACCTAAGCAACCATGTAATGGAAATGTAAATTCTAAAATTAGACAATTACGTAACAACTCCCTTCATTAGAACATACTGTATGCAGCCATAGTAATCATTCTATAATGTAGTCCTAAGGATTATTTGGGGGGCGTGACCAAATATTTTTTCTTCCTGCTCACTCTGGAGTTGTGGTGAAATTGCATAATGTGCAAAAGAAGTTTGGCAAAAAGAAGCAGAGTTTAAGAAAGTGACTATAGGTCAGGTTTCACGGATTAAGATGCTGGATTTGTTTCATTTGAACTGCTGTATGTCTGTCTATGTACAGGGTCAGTCTACACGATACGACAACACTTTGAATTTTTGAGATATTCAATGAACAGGAGGAATTGTCAGGCTTTCTTCTGATCATTGGTCCAACTGGTAAATCTGGTTAATCATGGTAATTACCACAATCATCAGGGCCCGTGGCCAATTCTCAGGCAGACATCTCACAGGTATTTTCTTTATCACATTCCTTGAAGCCCTTTATTTTTGTTTATTTATTTTCTTCTTGTCATTGCTATTGTGACTCTATTCATATTGGCGTTTAGTTCTGGTTGTGTTTTTCACCCTTTCTGTTCCTTTATGTTATCCATTAATATCCCTAATGGTGTTGTTGTTGCTGCTGTCTATTTATTTCGTGGAAGTCTTGCTATCTTCTGTCTCTATTTATATTTACAGTTATTTTTTGTTGACATTATAACTGTTAAGCTGCTGTGACAAAGGACAAACATTTTCTTAAGTCACTTGCATTGTCTATTGTTGACATTATAACTGTTAAGCTGCTGTGACAAAGGACAAATGTTTTGTTAAGTCACTTTAGCATTGTCAATTGATTTCCCCGCAAATACTTTACGGCTTACAGTATGATATAGGGCAACAGAGCTTGAGGCACTTAAAAGTGACATACTTAACAGGTGTACTGGTTATTAGATCAGTCTCATTCATTATTGACCTGAGAAGAGAACTCATCTGCTCTACCATCCTTAACTCCCTGGTTTCGTTCACCCAGAATACCATTCAGCATCAGGGTAACAGAAACACCTCGTGCAGCCTCTCAGTCCATGTGCTGACATCAACAGGCCTTCTGGTGAGACAGATAGAAATACAAAGGGAGGTCAAGCTGCTTAGGCCTCGCAAAACACTCACGGCCCTGTAATCTTCACACAGGCAACATATGTGGCAGGTGTCTACTGTATCTACGCAAGACCTGACAAAGTGACAAAGCGGTTACTTTCCTTCACATACGTTTGATTAGGACAGGTGTGCCCAATATGTCGATCACGATCGGCCCGTCGATCGCAAAGGTAGTGTGGGTAGATCGGATGGCATTAAAAGATAGACGTCCGCCTATCATTCTCACTGTGAAATTTGTCCATCCAAGCCGGCCTTTTCTGACACAGGTGTCACTGCGCATGTGCACATAATGGCGTGTTCTAGCAAGCTAGCGAGTTAGCCTCCAATTTATGTCTTCTAAACTTATGGGTATAAAAACGAATCGGGGAGCTGGAACAAGTAAAAAGACTAAATGTATCACTTCCATATGGAATCGGAGGTGGACTTTTTTTTACATGTCATATTCAAAGTGCGTTCGCCTCATCTGCCGGTCTGCCATTGCTATACCGAAAAAGAGAAATGTGGAGCGGCGTTTTCAGACCGTTCATAAAAACGACGACACCGACTTCCCTCCGAAAAGTGAGCTGAGAAGGAGAAAGGTGAGGCAACTAAAATCCCAGCTGTCAGGACAGCAGGCATTTTTCTCACAGCTAACTTCAACTAAGCTGCTGACTCCATTCAAGTCATCAGAATAAGGTATTTACCAAAAAAGTACTTTGTTGCAGTGTGCCATAAGGGTGATCCACAAACATTTATTGTGTTAAGTATACTCAGTAGGTATATTAATACATATATAATCAGCATTTTTAGTAGAGGTAGATCATTTTCACATGGTCATTTGAAAAGTCGCTCACAAGGCGACAAAGTGTGGGCACCCCTGGTTTAAGACATCTGTCACGCCTGAAAATTGCGTTCAACACACCGAGTCTCAAAGTTGTTCTCCGAATTTATGAGGGACATAACCGATAAATGGTTTGACCAACATATCTATCTTCTCGTTGCGATAATATATGGATTCACTCTGTGTAACTGATCACAGAAAAACAACTTCTGTCACGCTATGTGGTGGACAAAATGTGCCCGAATGTACTTTATGAGCTTGAAAAACACATACCTGCTGGAGGTATTTCCAGTATTTCAACACCTTTGGACAAATTCCAAAGACATAAAGAGAGTTAAACATCACAAACCTGAAGTGGCCGAAAGCAGAGCTTATTGACTTTGGGCATGTAAAAATGTCACGGCGGTAGTTTGGGAGTTGACATTAGCAGCACATATTCCTCTGCGGTAAAGGCTCATTATTGGATCTACTAACCTTGAGCATACAGCATAAAGTGCAGGCTGGTATATGGTGGGACGGCAAACAGAAATACGAACGCTATACTGAAATACTGACGTAGAAGGGTTACAATGCAGTAAATATGTGAGTCAGTTCAAAACAAGTTGAAAGGCTGGCATTTGATATAGTCACAATATATTGACCACAAAATATTTTTTTTTTAATTCAGTAATTTAATACCGTAATTCCCGGACTTAAAGCTGTTATTTTATCACATGCTTTGAACACTGAGGCTTAAACAACGATGCGGCTAATTTATGGATTTTTTTGGGGGGCTAACGAGCCTCATGCCGCCAAAACATTTGATGAAATTACCGTGAAATTCTGAGGCCGTTCAATTCCAACACCAAAGAAGACGACTTTCATGGTTTTAGTGCGCAGGAGAAAGATCAAGATAGTGATCAGCCAGAGTAGGACAAAGCGGGGACAGAAAAAGGATGGATGGATAGACTTTTCCTTGTGTTATTAATTATTAATCTTTGTCATCAGCCATGTTACAGACACTGTGCGGAAAAAAAGCATTTCCAGTACGTAATTGTGTATGTTTTTAATTAAAAGTATAAAAAAATGTTTATGTGTAAATATCTCATGTTGCAACGTGGACACCTGCAGCTTATAGAAAAGTGTGGCCTATATATGTACACATATATTTACAATAACAAGAAACAAGAAAGAAGCTACAATATCCACAAGCAATATGTATATCATGACATCTGTGTAGGTATGGAAATAACAAAATGCCAGATATACAACTCTAATCAATACTGCTACTACTAATAATTAATGTATTTCTCTTTTATTGAAATCCTTACGAAAGACCTTTTACAAGTAATAACATTATAAAGCACATTCAATCATAGTGGCATACATACTGTATGAGAAAGGTCATGAGTAGGATACAAAGGAACAAAGTATTCCTTTACAATAAATGTAGAACAGCAAGAATGTTACAATTGAATATGGAATTTTCAGTAACAAAAAAAAATCTATTTTTCAGAACCTTGTCAGGAATGCTAACAAATGAATTAATCTACTGATGTTAAAGTTCATATCTAATTACAACGGCAAAGTTTTTGCATAGAAGTAAAATTACATCTAGTTTTTGTCTTTTACTGCACAGCCAGCTGGATCAGTTAGACATGCGGATTAATTGACTTTGCATTGTGAGTAACTTTAAGCTTCCTAATGCACATTGTCAGAATAGCGAATAGTTTATCAGGCCAGAGAACAGTATCACACCTCTGATTTGAAATAGTCACCACGAGATCCGGTGAGGTGTATGAAATCTTTCAGAGGGTGTTGCTAAACAAATGGGCAGCAGTGCAGTATGCATGTGTTTGCTAGTGTTTCCACTTTCCCTTTTAGTAGCAACAGCGTGCATGTGCATGTGAGAGAGAGTGCCATAGGCAGCTAATGGCATCACTACTCGGAAATGACACCCATCTGGTGTACACCTCCCTCGGGTCAGACACGCTGGGATTCGGAGTATTTTTCATTTTGTGGCAGGCAGTTAGGACTATTGATTACAATTACACAACTGCCTCCCCCGATGTTCAATAAACTGTACACACTAATTAAAGATTTCATCCGCAATTCATTCCTTGTATGCACACACAGCCAACAGGTGATATATTTCATGACAGAAGCATGAGTGTGAGCAGTTAAAAAAACAAAAAAGCTACCCCTTGGTGTAAGTAATACCAACCCTTTTAGTAAAGCTGTTAGGTCCTGTGTATTTCCAAATGCATGAAATTTCAACTGATGACAGCCCCGGTGCAGCTAATAGCGATCTCAGCATGCAAAAAGTGTGAAAAAGCAGAGGGGACGGCTCAGCTGAGGGCTCTGGCCTATTACAAGTGTGCAGGCTCTCCCTTACAACAATAAACAAAGAGGTCTGCTCGGAGTGTGTCTTTCTGAAAATGCACAGATTGTTGGGAAACAGAACAACCGGCAAACTGCACTTGACTCCGAATGTTTGCGGTGACATTGGTCCAAGACAGGCGTACATGTGTGCGCGACAGTGTCCTCTATCAATCAAATTAGATAAACGTGTTCGAGAGCTTTCCGATAGGTCAGAGGGGACGAGGACGAACGCAGCATCACGGTGGGAATCAGGACGGGTGACGATCGGTCACAATCTCCCCATTATGTCAGTGAAACGGATCCCTGTGTTCCAGCGGTATTTACATGTTTCACGGAGGAATTAATTACAAGTTGCGTGGACGGCAGTCGTGTGCTTGGCTGCATTCTTGGCCCACTGAGAAACTGCGGCAAACACAGCCATACGTTCACTTCCGCGGCTTTCGCCGCCGTTCGCATGTTTATCAGCAAATGGCTCACCGGATTCCTGCTGATGGTAACACAAAACAACTCTCCACGCAGTTTCAACAAAGTTGGTTCAGTCCTTCCCAGCGCACTGATTTCCCAACATGCATACTTGTATCCGTTTTGCTCTTCTCTCGCAGGCGCCTCAGGCTCAGCGAGAATGAATAAATAATATGAAGGTGTGGTTGGATCTCTGGGATCCTGACTCAGGATTCCATTTCTCTGAGAGAGCCTGGAGGGTGTCCATTTCAGTTACCTAGCAACTTTCTTAAAGGAAAGATGGAGCACCAAACATAGATGCAACAAAGGGTATGACCCCCCTCCCCGTTCTCCCTTGGGAATATGATAACCTTGTGGACTTTGAGCTCCCGCCGGGCACACAAATGTATCCAAAGTGGATGACCACGCTGGGCATTATGTCACTGTCACCGGACACTTTCAAAGTATCCAAAGTACGAAATGGAAGACCGACGCTTTCCCTGATCTCCGCTTCTTATGTCATGTGCACGAAACCCGATGCAACTCATTGACAAGAAGTACAAAATACCTCACCAGGCACTGATTCCACATGGTCACAGTGTGATCAGTGTGTGTGTGTGTGTGTGTGTAGAGCAAGTGAGGCAAAATCTGAATTCTCAAGTCATTGAAGAAACTGATCCACAAAGCTCGTATTGCGATCAATTCAAACAGAGAACATGAAACTTCTCCATTCATTTCCCTCAGATGACGTTCTCCGGTAGTTTGGAGCTTCAAACCCTCTCACAACATGTGCTTCCAGCCCAGCTGGTCTGGGGTCAGCTGACAGTGCGCTGGAAGGTTAACCCAGGTAAGGCGGTGGTGACTTCAGTTGCACGGTAGATGGATTTAGGGATAGATCTTTTAGTTGTGTGTACTTACAACCAGCACGGATGTCCGGACCACCTCGGAGACACTTTGCCTGAGTTCGGCGGCCGTGCCCGGTTTACCCAGACCCCGCGTAAACCTCCGGGTCTCCGGGTGCGCAGGAGTCGCCATCGCCGCGCCGGGGCCGTCTGTAAAATCCACAAGTTGTATCAGCGAAGTTTAAAAATAATTCATCTCTAAATCTAATCCGATTCTCCGATCGCCGCCGCGGACTACGACTTTACGTCCGGCTCATGCGGCTGCGCGTCCGAACCCTCACTCACTCCCACTTTTCACTAATCTTTCATTTTCTCTCTTGTCGATCATCACTCCCCCGCCTCCCCCTTTATTGGCGTTATTCCGTCTCTTTTGGTTTTATTCTTGTCATGGTGAAGTGTCCCCGAGAGAATTGCCTCATTGGCCGAGCAGCCAGCGTCAGACAGGAGGTGTATAATCCCGTTTGTGTCGGCGTCGCACTCCGCCCCTCACCGGTGGAGAGGCCGGAGAGGCCGGGGAGTCCGGCCCCCCTGGCGGCCGCTGCGCCTGGACTTTGGACGGAAGGATCCCTCCTAATGGCACAGAAATGACAAATATGAAAGGGACAAAAGCATAATTAAAAAAAAAAAAAAAACAACAAAAAGAAAACAAAAAAAACAAACAAACTCGTGCTCTCGATTGGGGCTTTCCAATGACAATCCACACATTCAATAAACTGAAACATACTCTATTTTATATTTATTTTTTACACTAAAAATATTTGTCATAAATTAAAAAAAGAAAATGAAGAAATCACCCAGTTTTATGCTTATTAATAAATATCTAAAAATTAATTTAAGTTCATTTTGATGGCTTTCGTCATCACAGCAAAGCGCTGCGATATTGTAATGTGATGCTCTGTGTAGATGGTTTTTGTTTTGTAACCGGCATGGATTTTTACAATATTTCAAATAAACAAGATTAATGTAAAGAGACATCAATTTAGTCTCAAACTTTGAAAATAACGTCACTGCAGACAGAGATGAACCGATGTTAAGGTCAACGACGCCATCTAGAGATCGTGGCTGCATTTACACTAAGGGGCTGATAAGATGTTTCTGCTGAAGAAAAAAAAAAAAAGACCCAAACACAAATTTAAGTTTGAATAAGTCTTTTTTTATTGCTTTCATTTCCAAAGACCACTCGGTTGTCAGGGGAAAAAAAAAACCACTGTGTTTTGAAGTGAAACAGGTTTTTTTTTTTCCATCTCATACACTTAAACTGCAAAACCCTATCAAATGCATATTTCCATTCATTTGGACCCATAAAAAGATCTGTGGGAGGGAGGCAGCCGAGTCCAGTGAGGGGCAACACCGCTTGGAACTGAAAGTTTCAATTCAACTTCACACATAATCTTTAAAGCTCTCAAAAACACGTATGTTCGTAATGCGAGGTTTACGAACTAGTCTCACATTTTCCTCTTACAGAGTTCATTTCAAAATAAGCAAAACCGAGATGTGTTCATACAAGAAGTTCAGCAAATAGAATACATACTTTACTTGAAATGATGTTAGTGTTGATGGCCGCTATCCTGACCACTTAGTAATCAAGCCTAGGTTTTTCAAAAGTACAAGATGATTTTGTTTTCTTCACCACACTTGTTTTTTTTTAATAAGAACAGGTTGTGCAGGGCCAGGTGTGAGCAGAGCAATGTGTTTTAAAGGGTGGCTTGTTTTTAAATGTGATTTTAGACTTCATGGCATACAGTACAGAAGACACTCTTCATCCCGAATATAACAAAATAGCATCTAAAAGTCCAGGACGTTGATACAAATCATTTTGGCACTGGAATTGCGTTACGTTTTGAAAGCAGCCGTTTTCGATAAAATGAGCGAGTAGACAAAAATGTTATGACAAATGATAGTTGAACCGTATAAGAAAGAACGCTGAATTATCCGTGTCAGCATGCTCCTTCTTGGAAAATAACGAAAATGACAAAATGTAAAACCAGACAGATAGGAAGTGGTTCAGATCATTAGAAAACAGTATAAAATGACATCCTTAAAAAGAGGTTTCAGAGTTGAGTAAAAATGCCAAAAAATGCAGTCTTTGATGCAGTCTAAACCAGCGGACATGTCACCATTAAAGCATTAAAAAGCACCAAATGTGCATGGACGTGTGGACAAATGTCCGAGATATGTGTAGAAAGAAAAGCAAAGAGTCCAAGAACCGGAAGGGCAGATGCCGCCCGAAGCGAGACCACGTGTGGAAACAAGGTGAGTCGAGTCAGTGAGCGTGGGGCTCCTTGTTGTTCGAGACCCGAGAGCGACTGGACGGGACCGTGGCGCTGCGGATCACCTCCATCCACCTGCGAACAGAAAGGCCTACCGTCAGTCTTCTGACAGAGACGATGCAACCAACGGCTGTTTGGAATAAGGCGAAACTGACCGACTCCTTTACCTTTCAAAGGTGTATTCGCTCTCTGACCGGAAGTAGTAGACGTGAGACTTGAAATGGAGTTTGAAGACATAGTCCTTGTGGATGTTCTCAGACTCAGAGGGAACGGTGACCGAGTAGCCCAGCAGAGGAAGGCTGGCCAGGGGATAATCATCCTGAAACAAACATTCAAACTTTTTCTTCAATCGACGCGTGACATTTGCAATGACGACATATAAAGCCATATTCCGATACATGGTTACATTAGTAACCCGCACTGACACAGGACATGGCTGACTATCCCAGATAATGATAGCATTAGTCTTACTTTAACATGTTTTATGATATTAATTTTCATTCATTATCTAGACAGCTTATCCTGCACTAAGTGTCATGGGAAGAGGCGGCTGATCACAGAGATATCCAAACATTTCATTCTCTCATTCACACACCTGGGTCATTTTGAGTAACCAATGAACCTCCTGCATGTTTTTGGACTGTGGGAGGAAGCCGGAGAACCCGAACAATGCAGACAAGGGGAGAACATGGGCGCACGCACACACACACACGCACACACGCACACACACAGGCAACCCTTTTGGAATTGAACCAGGGACCTTCATGCTGCGTGATAGTCGTGTCGCTCAATATTGACTAATTCAATTTATATCAATCAATATTAAATCATTTTAATTACAAAGACTGTATATTCACTTGCTTTCAGCCTTGACTGTTTCATTTCCAAGTAGGAGACTTCCAATAGTTTCTTGTTTTTGACTCTTTACATAAGTATTGTTTGTGTTTTCTTATGCTTAGGCTGTGTGCTTTAGAGAATTTAATTTGCGCTGTGGATGCTGGCAATTCAGTATTAAAATGGGTTTCTTTCAATTTTGATTGCTGGAAAAAAAAAAAAAATCAACTTGGAGAAAAGCAAAACTCGCAGCCAGCAAACAAAAAACAAAACAAAAAAACAAAAAAAAAACGCATGGGAAACTGCTTTCACTTCTTATGTAACACATGGACTTGAATTTCTGCACGGAGGTGTGATCCTCTCACCGCAGAGACGAGTAAACACCGGCTCCATTAGGAAGGAAATGAGCGTGACGCTGTGGGGTGTGGATGGTGAATGTGCATCACCTGATGAGACTTGTAGAAAAACAGGCTGAAGTTGGTGAACACAACCCAGAGCTTCTGCCAGCCATTGCTGTTCTTGAACTTCCTCAGTAAGTTGCCCGACAGCTGGTTCTGAAAATATGAGACAGCGTGTTTCAAAATTGAAGACTCTGCATATTTGGTAATAACAAAAAAATGTATGTCTGAGAACATGGACGCTGGGTTTAAGAAATCTGAACAGAGGCCTAGTGGTATTCTACTACGTAATATAAAGTGCTTTTTTTTTTTAAGCAAAAAATACTATAACAAAGCAACATTTCTGTTGGATTCACTTGTATAAACACTTCAGTGCTGCAATGACTGCATGTATTTCCATTAGGACAGTTTATTTGGAGGGCCAAATAAACTGACACTATTATGCAGTTCTATTAACTATTAATCTATTAACACTGCACTGTTCCTAGAAATAATCTCAAAAACATGACATACATATGAACAGACATTACTTCCAAATACATTATAAACTCCGGTTTCTTAATAAATGATGGCAATTAAGCAATCTACGCTTATGTGTCACTTTTGATTAAATCAAGTGGTTTGCACACTATGAGGCACTTAGCAACTTTATTATTCCAATTTTTTTTTTATTTCTGTAAAGTTCTCTGGTGCCGTTCAAATCAACCCACAGGGCCTCTCCTGTCTGCCTGGCTCCTTTACCTCTAGGCTCCTGCAGGCTTCACTAAAGGAGAGGCTCTGAACACGGTACCAGCAGATTACACACAGAGGCACTGGTCCCTGGCCACTGGGGGGACCCACCTGGGGGGTCTTATTCTCACTGACTGGACTAGGTTCCTCTACCGCGGAGGAACACACAGATGCACAGGGAAAGGAGAGACAGGGAGGGAGGGAGGGAGGGAGAGAGAAAGGAAAAAAAACAGACAGAGAGGAAAGGACAGAAACACAGAGACTAAGTCGGTGAAGCACAAGCATGCAGGGATAAACATGGAGGCCAATGGCGTGTCCAGGCAAAGCTGTGAAGAGGATTTTGTTACGGCCAGAGAGGAAGAGCAGAACTAGATCGGGCGCAGCCGGGCTGTTGGGATGCTGCGTCCTGAGACAGGATCAGTTCTGGTGGCATTAAATGAGAAAGTTTAGCAAAGTGCTGCTCTCACTTTCTCTCTCTCTCTCTTTCTTTCTTTCTCTATTGGTGATTTCAAGTGGTGAGAGGAAGGGGGGAAAAAAGGGATAGAACAACACAGGAAGGCACAGTCGTGAGCAAAGATAAAGACATCGGGGCGGCTCGGGCCGGCCAGGAGTGGGAGAGGTGGGAACAGTATCCTCACAGTTTGCGATATCAATAAGAAATGCTGATAATCACTTAAATGGATTGCAAAGTTCATTTTAAAAGAACAAGATGCATGGAATCCATTTATTCAGTTAAGCGTGTTGATGTACTACCCATTTCAGCCACAAGGGTTCACTTTTTTGTCAAAAAGAAAAACACTATGCTTGAGCTTTGACGGAAATAGTAAAGGTGGCGGTACTGCGGAGCAGGATACTGTCCCGTCTGAAAAAGTCATCACAGTGATTTAACATCCAGCAAACACTTAGAAACAGAGAGGTGGTACGGCACAGGTGGGGAGGGGTATTTCCGAGGCTGAGGTTTGGCTGGTACCTCCACGGCTATGCTAAAGTCCACCATGGACACGCTGGTGTTCCTGTGCCAGCACACGTGCACCATGGTGTTACCGCGGTGAGCGGCGGGCTTCTCCAGAGAGGTGTGCGACGCGTTCAGGTCGTCCTCGGACTCCGCCTCCACCGAGGACTCCTCAGGCAATTCTGGGAAAGTCAGGAGGTTGTTACGACCGCACAATGAGTCGGGAAATGAGGGGAGAAAGGGCACTAAAAAAAGACACACATGTGAGATCATTCACACCCGAGTCTCGCAGCAGAAACTGTAAAATTAATCAGGGCGAGAAGAAGAAGCACTGCTTTCTTAAGACTGTCCGTATTATGTGGTTGTCATTTTCCTGTTGTGACTTTTTGTGACTCAAATTCGTCCGAAACCGAGGTCAGAGGATATCGGAATCGGGGGAAAATGTGCAAATTCATGGAGCTTCTCATTGGCCTGCCCGGGAGTTTCCGTCAACTCCACCGTTAACTTCCGATCTAGATCTGTCAAGCTTTCAGAGCACGTTGTTCAAAGCATGCGGCGCATCATATGTTCGGGTGCGATGGAGATGTCGGTGTGGAAGACCGGAATTGCTTGATGGTAATCCTCTTAGCGATCTCGGCCCTCTGTTATTCTGGATTACATTAATTGTCATGAAGTGAGCAGCCCATGCTGAGCTCTCCATCCATAGAATTCGCAGACAGGTTACGTCATGGATGAAAAGCGATTTCTGGTGCTGTCGTCATTTTCGGTCTCATTCCGTTTGATTATTCTGCTTTTATGGACGCGCATTGCAAGAGCTTGACAGACATAGCAACGGTAACCGAGGGGGGAAGGTACGAGGTTGTGGAGTGAATGTAAATGATGGTGGAGATCCTGTCTGGATCAAATCTGCCATCCTCGCTGTGTCGTAAATATCGTCGCTGTTTTATGCGGCAACTTACTGCCGTCAGTCAGACTGCCGGTCAGCAGGTCAGAGGAAGGCCCGTTGCTGGTTTTTGCCATCTCGATTGTTGTCTTTATGTCCTCTATCCACTTCCGCATCTCTGCCAAAGAACTGAAGGGAAGAAAAAAAAGAGAGGAAATAAATAGAATAGAACACCTTATGAATCAGACATGAGTCACCTGGTGGTTAGAAGCTATCTATTATCACATGTCTGATCAGTATTCGTCCAGGTGTCCTGCCAAAATACATTAAGAGGCCATCTGTTTGTTCATTTCAACTAGATCAGCAAATGCTTTTTCTTTGTGGATTTGGAAGATGAGGTCATATTTTAAGCACAGTGCAATTTTTGGGGTAGTTTGTGATAACAGTGTACCGTAATTTCCGGACTATTGAGCGCACCTCAATATAAGCCGCACTGGCTAGCCCAGGGGTCGGCAACCCGCGGCTCTTTCATCTTTAAACTGCGGCTCCGAGGGGCTTGGGAAAATAAATTATAAATATTTATTTGAAGTGTACTTCATCTGTGTTCATTCCTTTTTTTAACTTTTAGTTCTAAGTTGGAAGATTATTGTGATCTTAAAATATTAAATAAAATTACATTTATCATTTTTCGCCGCTCAAAATAACGTCACACTCGCGGAAGCCGGTATACCCGCCAGCCGGTAAAGTCCCGATTTGCAGATGCTGTGCGCAGAAGTTCAGGAGGAGAAGTCCCATAAACCAGGTAAAATAAATATTTATGAAGATATTTTGCAAATATTTATTTTTTATTGTTTACTGACACAGTGATTTTTTCCCGATTTATTTTTAAAATTCAGGTCAAGGCTCCGCTACGCGCTCTGAAAGCCCAAAGCTCAAAATGAGTTCATTACATAAATAAAATTTAATTTTCTCCGTAATACTTTGTGAATTTCAGAAGCAACACACTACACACTTGTTTATACAAAGTGTAAGGGTAATAAAAAGCTATATATACAGTGGTACCTTTCTTTTAGACATCAAAAAGTAATTGCGGCTCCCAGTGTTTTCTTTTCCGAGGAAACCGGGTTCAAATGGATCTTTTGGTGTTACGGGTTGCCGACCCCTGGGCGAGCCGATCGCTATCTTGGGCTTCCTCCCGCGCACTGAAACCGTCAAAGTCGTCTACTTCGGTGTCGGAGTTGAACGGACTCAGAATTTCCCGGTCATTGAACGGCATCAAGATTGTTAGCCCCCCTCCCCGAAAAAAAAAATCCATACATTAACCACATCGTTGTTTAAGTGACAAAAAGTCATGGCTTTTCGTCCGGAAAGTACGGAATATAGGACACCGCTTTTCCGATGCAGAATACATCAAGTCTTGACACATTTCTTGACACTCGGGACACTCAAACCAAACTCAGTTACCATCAGTTGATACAAGCTTCTGGTACAAGGTGTTTGAGAGCTGAAAAGCCCTATTTTTACCTCGCCGCCACCACCACTGACTGCCGCTGTCCAACCAGTGTGAAGGCATGAGGTACCCCCCACTCATCTTCACTCTCTCTGATCTGGAGGAAGAACACGGAGACACGGGGAAACATTAGAGAGCGGCTGTATCTAGGACAGCAAGGACTAAAATAGACAAAAAGGGAGAGAAGGAGGGAGGGAGGATTAAATGTGTAGTTGTCCTGGAAGCCTGCTTGTGTGTGGGTCGGGGGCAGATGTTGAAAGACTTATCGCAACTTCTCTACTTTGATGACAAATTGGTGACAGTCATTGGAGACACTTACTGTCATGCCATGGAGCTGCAGCTGCCCGTGCACTTTGAACTGGTTGGTTGGCGTCATCCCTCGACTTGTGTACAAAATTACATCGCTGAACTATTTCCAGAAAGGTGGCGAGCGGCGATCGGGAGAGGGAAACCAAAAAAATTGGTTACAAATCTTATACTGAATTTAATTTCCATGGATCCACGCAGTTCTGTCTGTATACAAACAATACAGAGCCTCATACGACATAAATAACTTAAAATGAACATTAAAAATAAGGACTACCTCTCAGCTGTCAATCACTGGGGCATTTTACTAATCTCATTTCTATTAGTAGCTTTGCAATTGTTCACATTGCACTTGTGTGCACTTTCTTCCTTCATGATAACTTCTAAATAATTCAGGCATAAAATAATACAATATTAATTCCCTGCTTGGATTCATTTCGCAAAGCTAGATCATTATTCACTCTACCGCACATATACTTACTCGTGTATCGTACAAGGGATGGACAAAAAAGTCAAATCATGAACAAAAACATGAATACATACTTGCTTATATCTTTTAATGTATATTGGCATTTGATAATAATATCAAAAGCAAAAGTAGATCCTCTAAGTTTTTCGGTATTCTAGACATGTAGGATGTTTTGGAACATTACGTTGCACTCCCCTCTTCGAAATGATCTGTGTGAAGATCATTTTAAATACTTCATATGTTGTTCTGAATTGCTATCCAGTCAGAGTAAACTCTCTTAATGGGAACAGACAAAAAAAGCCATTTTTACCTTTACAACAAGGCACTTTTCTGCTGATTCGGCTTGGCTTTTAAAAGGTTACTATTGAAAAAGCAAAGTCCACTTCCATCTTACAGGTAATCGCAAAGATTTAAAGTCAGCTCATCTGAAAAAAATATGGTTTGTGCTGGAAAGAGGAGCTTGGAAAAGCATGTTCTAAAAAGAAACTCGTAACTGCGGCGGTCAGACAAATGCGGAGGACTACAAACGGTAATTTCTTGCATTTGTGCTCATATTTGGCTACAACTACCTGATTCTTTTAACCTAAAAATGCTGGGAATGTTTCCACTATGAGGGGAATGAACACCTGGCTCCGGTGAGTGCTGGCATACATTTTGGCAATGTTTTTAGTTCACCATTCAGCCCGATCAGAGTAATGTAAACCTGTGGATCATGCAAGTGTACACATATTTCAAAAGATAGAGACTGGCTTAGTTGAAGATTCAGATAATTGATTTAACTTAATCCCAGAAAGTGAGACGTTACCAAGAAAAACATTCTTTGCTGTAGGCCTTTTCCTGACAGTTTGCTAAGGCAGCCAAACCTGATGAACTCCTAGGAAAACAGAAAACACGAATCGGGCATTAGACATATAATCCCCGGGAACAAAACATGATATCAAACCAATGTTAAAATAGACAATGTAACTAAATCGCAATCTTTAACGGCCTTCTTTCTCACGGGGGGTTAACTTACCCGACCAGGAACAACGAGATTGTCTACGCCAATCAAATCTTTCTTCAGCTCTAAGAGCTTCTGGAAGTTCTCAATCTTGAATATATTCCCCTGGAGCTGCTCCACCACCTCCGACACGTCCGCCAGGGCAGCTGTAGAGAAATGATTATATCACCTAATTGAAAACGCAGGAAACACTATTTTACCGTTATCATATATTCACCATAATTTAGCTGTCAACTACCTCTAATTTAGTCATTATCAAACACTTATAACGGCATTAGTTGTTATTAACAGCTGCCAGTAGAGGTAGATTTCCCTCAATAACCTCCTTACCAGTGTATATTTATGATTCAGAAGGAAGTTGTTGTCCATGAAGTGTGAATTAAAATGCTTTTCAAGTATGAGCCTTTTTTTCTCCCTAAAACTTAAGCGGTCATTGTTATCTATTGATGCTGTGGGTCACGAGATGAAAACATGAGATACACAGATTTAATTCTGACACTTGCACGTGAGGAAATAGACCCCTAGATAGAAATGCCGTAATTTCCCTCAAGAATCCTATTTCACGCACTATCTTTATTTTTGAGACTCGTTAAATAGAAGGTCAAACTGTAGCTTCCTGTCGACTAGCTTTAATATTTACGACATTATAATGTATTTCAAGTTTCTTTTACCGTGCGGCGTTAAAATTCCTACTATATTAGTGTTCAATAGAATGAAGTCATGCTGAGACACAATAGAAAAACAATTATAATTTTAATAGAGAAAAAAATATGAGAGAAGTACCTCTGCAGTCCCTGAAGTCCACATGAGTGGCCTGGTAGTGTTTGCACAGACGCTCTAGGATCTGCTTGTAGTGAATGAGTCGGTGGAGGGGCCGCAGAACAAACACATTGAGGGGGATGTAACAGACCTTTTGAAGCTCAAAGTCCCTGCAGAGTCCCTCCAGTCTGCGTGACGCCCTACATGCTTTCTCCAACTCCACCAGAACCTCAGACTGCTTATGCAGATTTGCAGTCAGTGGCTGGGAACACGTTTGATTGAGAGAATATCACGTCAGCATCGCCGTCATTATCGACGCGTAAGAGAATTCGACAGCAAGAACGATGCTCACTTTCAAGCTTTGGAGATTTTTCAGCAAGACATCTCCAATACGCTGGTAGTCTCCCTTGATGTGAGCGTTGGAACGACCTTCCCTAAAACAGATGAACGTCACGGTCATTCTAATATGTAGTGCAATTCCAGCATCATTGTGTTTTTTTAATTCGTTGACAAAAAAAGCATTTAAAGCTTGTTGATTGTTCTTCAACAAAGCATCTTGCACACAAAAAAAAACAGTAAACTTATGAAATCTCACTAAACTTTTTGCAGCGTATCTGCCAGCAGGTGTCACACTTGAGCACGACCGTCTGCATCCAGGGTGTAACAGTAATCACTGCTGGAGTCATCCAGAGCATTTTATGATTTGGCACAATATTCCTACGATCACTTAAAGAAACCTCTCTCATTATGTCTCCTTGTGTGTCGGAGACAGGCACCTTACTAATTACGGTCACGACAACAATGGCTTCAATTTAGCGATGGCGATGACTATTATGGTGTTCAATATGAAAAATCAAACAGAAAAAAAAAAAAAAACGTGCTATTGCATTATGTATTTGTAAGGTTATTAACACAGCGGAGACAGGAATAGCATGCTCAGCTCAAATTTGGAATCCATCTCAATATAAACCAGTGTAGTCTTTGTAATAGAAATAATATACGGCTGCAGTCAATGGCCGTAAATTCTGACAGGCTCACAGGGATTATGCGTCACTGTCTGCATGTCTGTATGTGTCTACATGAGTTAGTGTGTGTTATACACCACAACATTATTAAGGAGTTCAGACGGAAGAGACCCACAGGCAAGCAAGGCCTGCCTTGGTGCAGCATGACGGTTGCCATGGAGATGATAGCTCCTGAGGTCATCTGAAGGGACTGGGATTTACCAATAAAATTCATTAAAAAATAGAGAAGGGGTTCTTTTTTGAAAGATGGAAAAAAACGCCAAGTATCAGTGATTATAATTTACACCTGCATGGGTGTCTAGTGTGGATGTCAACTGAGCAGGGCTCTTACCACAGAGCCAGTCTCTGCTCCACCTCCTTCAGGAAACCCGTGTGGAACTTGTGCAGAGGCTCAAAAGTGGAGAACAGGGAATTCTTCAGAGATTCTGGAGTCTCGTCTTCCTGCCCTACAGCACTCTGGAAAGACTGGGATTACAACCGCAATATAGTGAGCACCTCCGAAATCTACAAAAGGTGCAAAAAGTATTGCATCGATTACGGCGGGGTGTTAAAAAGTTTAGCATTTTGTGCGCGGACTGAGCAGACAGAAAATAACTGTA
Organism: Fistularia commersonii; assembly: GCF_037954325.1. Taxonomy (NCBI): domain Eukaryota; kingdom Metazoa; phylum Chordata; class Actinopteri; order Syngnathiformes; family Fistulariidae; genus Fistularia; species Fistularia commersonii. The sequence continues at coordinate 17,456,010 of NC_141287.1, read as the reverse complement.
TCAAGAGTAAGTAAAAGGGAAGTGGCTTTTAAAGAAAAAAAGTGGCTGTTACTAAAAAAGGGCTTAAGAAGAAGGCCGCCGGGTGAACAGCTGTTCTTCAGATGACTTCACCAGCAGCAGCCTGCATATGGGAAGATGGGGAGTTACACAGTCAGCACACACAGCTGAAATAAGTATATTGGAATAAGCCAATCCAAATATTGGTGCGATGTGTGAAAGCCTTCCACAAAAATTAAAGATGAAAACACAGCAGCTCTTAAAAACCATCAGAGAACAGAGATGATGTTTTTCTCCACAGCGTGGTTTTGTAAGATCCTTCATCCATTGCAGCTGAAGTGTTACTGTTTTCGGCTGCATTTTCTTGGAGATAATATGAAAGGAACTGCATGGGGTTGGTGGGGAGCCTCTGTAAATCCATCAATCGCTTTAGAATGACACATAGTGTATTATTCAAAGCCCTGAGTGAGACGGATACATTTCAGAGCAAAATTGTGGTGAATGAAAACAAAATTTAATCGCATCTGCCAAAATAGCCCCCGTGTCACTGTCTGTCTCTGTGTTTTGGCGGGCGCTCTGGAATGGAGCAGCTAACTGGAATAATCAATGTTTTCTCCCCAGAGGACAGCGGAGGAGAAAACAAACAGTGGGGCCACATGTAAGCGGACCGACTCTACCCATCTTACCACGGTCACCACCTCTAGGTCCTTCACATACGTCCTCTCTGTGGTCAGCAGCTCCTTGGCAATGAAATAGGCTCGATCGGTTGGGAATCTCTACGTAGACGTGAAAAAAGAAACCGTCATTGGGGCTTCCATCGCAATAAACCCCAAATTTCACCCAATGAGGAAGATTCCTCATGAAAGCACAAACCTTCCTCCGAACCTCGTCTTCGTCATCGGTGCGAACGCTGCAGGCATCATTGAGCAGCGGACTGGTGAGGGGGGAAGGTTGCCGGCCATCGGGACTGTGACTGCCGAGATCCAGAGACTTCTGGCCGTTCACCATGCCATGAGGCCGACCCGGTGAGGCAGCCAGGTAAGGACTCTGAGATGCCGCTCCTGTCCGGGGGGAGGGAGATTTAGAAAATGAAGTTAGAAAAATTCACGCGATCCTGAACGAAGACATAATAAAATGTGGATGGATTATCTTGACAATCACGCAGCATTTTATACAGATCCTAACACGGCGCTCATCGGACGAAAAGACCGTTCACGGATACCATCTGACCGGAGACACGACACTATGACGACTAGCTAACCGTCTGCCTTCAGAAAGAGAAACGTCTGGATAACTTTGGCACTTCTGACCTGCGTGCGGTGTTGATCAATACAGAATCTCACACAAGTATCGTAAGGCTGAATGACCGAAAGAGATTCAGATTTGCGTTGTTTTGTATGAGCTTACTTACAATTGTTTAGGAGGAACTCGCCCGCATCGTTCTGCTGTAGTCTGGTGCATCAGCACAAACGCAATCACGATTACATGCACAAGGACAAAATACAAACACTCAGAGCTCAGTAGGGAATCTACTCTTATGGGAGGGAGAGGAGTGGAGGATACAAAGTCATTACAGAAATCTAAGGGGAAGACTAAAGAGTAACACTGGATGAGACAAAGAGAAAATTCTGAAATCATATCTAATAAAAGTACTTTTATTGTCTCTTTTGTGACATATTTACACTGATAAATATACATAGTATTAACATGAAATAATAGAATCATCTTTAATGTTTTTGGAGCAAGTAGGGAAAATTAGAGTAGATTCGATCTTTCGGTCTCTAAAACTAATTCAGGTTTTAGAAGTAAAAAGAAGAAAATGAGATTTCAATTTTTTTCAGCTTTATTTTTACTGGCTTTTAGGATGGTAAAATTATGTTTCACTTATAATGATATAATATATTTCTTATTCTGAAATAAATGGCTAGTGCGGCTGATTATTATGGATTATTTAAAACTATTAAGTGCTGTATCTCGCCATAGTATGACAGAATTTAAATGTACACCTCAAATACAAGCCAAATTAATATTATTAAAAAATATTACTTTTTTTAACCTTCAAATATAAGTATTGGTATCAGCGGGTCTATGGGAGACCGTCTACACCAGAGAGGGTTCCCTTAAACTGCAGCCATCCTGTAACTCCCATCCTTCTGATATGGCTGAAATAGTTTGACACTGATTTTGCGAAACATAACTTATTATGTTTATACTTAAAAAAGGGGTCAAAAACAACTAGCACAAAAAGGGATTGTTTATATGTAAAAATGAAAGAGTAGTCGATTTTTCTGACTCCGCTAATATTAACTCGGGGTTCTGAAAAAAGGTTTTTATGATGATTTCTGGAATCGATGTACAACCTGTCAGCTGTGATGGATGAGCCAAGTGACTCTTTGCTTTGAGAGGTTGCCCTTAAACTGCCGTTAACAGATTCAGATCAGACCCAAATACTGAAATCCCCCTCTATTTTTAGTCTTACCGAACTTGTATAACCCCTTTGTGCTTTCATTTAGATGAACTAACTGTTAGATGGATCTCTGCAGAGGTGGGAATCCAGTTGCTGGGGGATCTTGCTTTCCCAAACACAGATTGTGAGTGACAGATCATGTCTACATGCAGTCACAGCTTGGAAGAAAACAGAAGACAAACAACGGTTTCATGTCGACAGACAAGTGCAGACAAAGAAAAAGAAAGGAAAACAAACCAACAGAGATGTGAAATAAAGATTATAACTTTCTCAAACAGGTGAAAGAAAACACAAACAGGAGAACAAAAGTGCAAAGAACAGAAAAGACAGAGTAAAAGTGCGATGGCATTTTATAGGATAGATTGTAAAGCAAAAGAAAAAAAAACAATTTAGTCGATAAATAAATGCAGCAGTGCGACTCTTAAAGGGCTTTGCTTTGAGACATGCATGAGCCAAGCACAGAGAGAAGTCATCAAGAACAATGCTTAGTATTTTAGTTGTTGTGCCTGTTGAATATAAAATAAACTGAATAAATAAATATTTGATTCATATTAAGTGCTGTAGTTTTTGCAAATCATGTTTGTGAATCAAACAGAATGGGTTAAGAGTAGATGTTACTATTTCAAGGTACGAATCAGGGTACCATTGACAAACAATACTGAGTACAAATAAAAATAAATTGATATTTGCTTCCGAATAAACGTATTCTATTAAACACTTTGGACATGACTTATGCCTCAACAGCACTGCCTACACCAAAATCACTTGTCTAATCGAACATCATAGTTTCGAATGACCTAATCTAATTGTTTCCAAATCCTTGACTGCCACGATAATCCACAAAATTTACGGGACACCCGGTAAAAACCAAACCAACACTGTCAAATTGACAAAACAGAAACCGGAATCAGACAATTGTACATGTTCACGCTCCCGCTGAACATCATAAGGCATCTTAGATAAATACGACAAAGCGGTCAGTGACTGGGGAAGCACTGATGTTGTTGAATTCATCACGAAGTTGAAACCCAGGAAGCACAAGGTTGTGAGCAAAAAGTGCAACTTGAAAATAAAGTCGAACCCTGTCCGTCAAGCATAAAACTCACAAACGGAGCCACCAATTGCTAGGGATACTAGTTTAAATCACTATTGGCTATTTACAAGCTGACGACCTGCAGGTTAACAAGTGATGGTCAGTTATATAGCATTGAGGGTAATAGTGACATATGTAGAGTTCCCTGGTTAAGATTTACTTAACATCTAACTTTAAATTCTTACATGGCACCCGTGTTTTTCTTTTCCCAGGGAATCGAAATGCTAAAGAGGTTAACAGATAAAATGTTTGACAAGCAAGGAAACCTCCAACGGACTGAAAAGGCTACAAGGGAAGTGAGTAGTCCCTCGACAAAAATAGTTGTCGCCCAAATGGGCCAGGATTACACCGACTGCCATAAAGCTCTCTTTTTTTATTAACAGTTAAAAATCTGACCGCTATCCTCATCGCTGAAAGTATGTCCTTCGTCCTCAGTGGCATCCTCGTCCAACTGCAGGCTGCCAAAGGAAAACTTGTTCCTTGGAATGGGCGAAGAGGAGTTGGCCTCCATTGGATCGCCCAAAATGGGGTTACTGCTGCTGAAGTCCTCCCTAGTACGCTCCCCCTCGGACTCACTGGTTTCGGAACCACTCGTGGTTGAGCCATCGGTCATCTGAACACATCCCATATGTGTGGCCCCGGCCTGCCCCAGCCGTCTCATTCCCTTACCGGCCCTGGGCCTCCCAGGGGCCGAGAGGCCGTTCGCCATCATGCGGCGTTCAAGAGCAGCCATTCGTTCCGCCCGAGACAGAACGGGACGGGGTTCCGGTTCCTGTTCCCGAGAGGACGCGCCCTGGTTTTGGTCTGCGTTGGGGCGGTGTTGCGCTTTGTGGCGCTTCTGAAAGCGATGCGAGCGGCTGGGGACCGGGGAGAACCTACCCTCGTCAAAATGATGGGGGACGGTGCCGTAGCCGTTTTGCTCGGCGCGACTCGGGAAGCCCGCCGGTGGGAGGGTGCTCACCGTCGGAACGCTGGGGACATTCTGTGTATGCGGGACTGTAACAGGGCTACTGCAATGTGTCTCTCTGCCCTGAGCGCTGACCTCAACCACAATGTTACTGACAAGACTTGGCTTAGACCGATGAAATGACTGCTGGGCAGACTTGTCAAAATCATGAGGCGTGTTAAGTGGTTTAGTGGAATAAGAGGAGTCTTTTAGCCGCATCCTACCCAAAAAGTGCTCCTGCTGGGCCTGCGCGGCCTCGCTTTCAGAGACAGCTGGCTGCCGAAACAAAGCCTGGTCCCTGTAGCTCTGAATCGTCCAACTTCCGAGGTCCCTAACCGTGTTACATTCACTGCTTTTACCCCTGCAGTCAACGTATGGGATGACAGGACTGCCCCCCTTAGCTGCCCAGGATGGGAAACCTGTAGTCTGATGTTCGGCCTGGGTCGGTGGCGTGGAGCCTCTTGTCACGTCGCTCCTGGAAACAGAGCCGCTTCTCTCCTCGTGGCCGTTTCTGGCGGGTGATGGACTGGCCCTCCCTGACCGCGGCGTTGAGCGGTCTTCTGCACTCACCAGCGCCGACTCCTTCCAGCGAAGCACCGGAGAGTCAACTCTGTCCCCGTGAACGCCACTCTGAGGGAGGCCGGAGGAATAATTTCGGCTTGAAATCATTACAAACTTTATCTTCAAGCACTAAACTTTTTGTCATAATTACATTTATCTGACACAAGTGTACCCAGTTAAACCTTAACTGCCTGTGGAGCTAACAGTAACTATTTCGATAATGTGCTTTGTGTCTCATGTTTTTAAAATGTGCAATATGTAGTATCAAGAGTAACAGAATCTGACTGTAGGTTCATCTCAAAGCCGTGTGGAGACTCAACATGCATAATTTTCTTTCAGCATGCTGTTATACTATTGCAATAATATTATTTTCAAAGAAATGTGAAGTGGCGTAAAATAATTTTTGGTAAATGCAGGGCAATTGAAATTACCATAGTAATTATCATAAGGGGGGGGGCTGATCACAACTAGTGATATATCAATTGAAGTTACTCTGACAGACAAGAGCACTCACCACTGTTGGCACTTCATGGTGGCGTGGAGAAGGCAAAGGCGACAGGCGACTATTGTGTTGGACCCGACTGTGTTTCCTGCACAGACAGGATGTTAAAGGCCAACAGTATAAACTTGGCGCACTGTAACCTGGATCTCATCTGTTTGATAGAATGGAGTCCTTACCTTTCAAATGGGATCTTTTTAAACTCAGACTCTCTCACATAATCCATCACCTGCTTCTGTGTGCGACCGCTACAGAGAACAATAACCAGACACATAATATAAGCCACTTACGCAGCGCAATAGAAGTCAGTTTCTTGATGAGGCTTCATATGACACGCTCTCTACCTGAATCTGAAAGAGGAACCACGCGTGAACAGCACGGGCTTGGGTTTGGGTTTGGGTTCCTCAAAGAGACGGAAGAAGGCATGGTATTCGACGCAGATTTTCCAGAATACTTTACAGCAGTCCCTGCTGGCCATTAGAAACTCCAGAGTGTCTTGATATGAACTCTAGGTGACATACAGAGACAGCTTACAACACGTGCCTTCTTTATGTATGAAGTGGGCCATGGATGTCACACAGAACGTTTCGCTGAAGTAACTTACGTTTAAGTCCGGCCTCAGCTTAATGAGGAAACGCTTTCTCTTGAAGCTCAGCTTACGTACTTTTGACCAGTTAAAGGCGTTTATCCTTGTGTGTCCCTGCAGCAATAAGAAACAGAGTTCAGTCGAATGAATAAAAAAAGACGACGACAACACGGGGATACAGTGAGTCGTCGTGAAAATGAACATCACATCAAGTTCTGAGTGACAAAGCAGTTGAACTTGCCTGAAAGACCAGGACACCTGTGTGCGCCACAGCCAGGCTGAGCCTCGTTCCTTCGCGGTCCTTGGCGGGGTGCAGTCGGATGCCGTACATTTCCAGCCTGCGCGCCACTTCTAGTAACTGATAGTCTGATTCTGCTGGTGTTTGACCACTAAAGAACAGTAACAAGTCAAGTGATGAGTCGTGCGCTCTTTGTCCGTCCAATGAAGAAAAACATTAAAACCCTACAAATTTGTTTGTCGACAAATCGCGACACGGTTAATTTTTACCGCGCCTCAATTGAGCGAAAAGAACATTACTTAAAATGAGAAATATGTATTCTAAATTATATGAGCTATGTCTTATTCTTATTCTAGAACAAATATGCATTAACCCACAGTTTAGAATTAAAAACTCACAAAAAAAGCACTGCAATTTCCTTTTGGAACTATTTTCCAAAAACTACAGCGCTAGGTTGTTTCTGGGAAATTACTAAGCCTATTTAAAAGTGTCATATTTTTATGGGATGTCTTCGAGGGGACCTAATTCTTTCGGAGCCATGAACAAAGGAGGGACGTTGGAAGGTCTTGAGAGAAAAAAGATAATAAATAGGTGTGTTGGTGTTTTCATTGGATTCGCAGACAATAAGAAAAAAAGTACAACACCGACTTTGCTCTTAAATTCCTGTATGGACAACAAAGAGCCTTCCTCACTAGAGTGTATAATAATCTCATACACAGATGAGCAATTCATTACATAAACATAAACAAAAACCAATGAGGATGGTGGATGGGGAGGGGATTTGAGTGGCCTTCAGTAATCCGCTTTAAATAACATACAGCTCTAGAAATAAATATTTACGAACAAATACTTCAAAAAATGTTCACCTCCCGCACCTGTTTATGAGACACCTATGAATTGTTCCCGTGTCCTTTCTGAGGGTAAGTAAAGCTCTATATTTTGAGTTGCAAAAACCCATATCTACTACTGGAATGAACCCATTAAACAGCGCACAAAGACTTACACGTCCTTTCTGAGATATGATAAAGTACCAAACACGGCACTTTGAGTAGCTCATTTATTTAATGGCTGCTTTCCTGTATGTGTCACCAGAATAATAAAACTGTCCCAATGGGACAGGCACAAGGTCCTAAACAACTTTTCCTGTTCACGGGTGAAGAGCACAATTTGTGTTTGCGTCAAGGCTTCGGTAACCTCACGAACGGAGCCAAAACAATACCACCAGAGTATGCCAAGAATATCCTTCATTTTAAGATTAACACAGCATGCAGTATGGAATCTAGGGACTCCAGTGACTCACATATTTTTGGAGTGAAACTCCATGATCTTGTCAATCAGGGGCATTTGATCTGGGATGTAGTTATTATTGAGGAGGTGTGACCGGCACTGGCTCTCCTCAAAGTCCCCAATCTCAGCTGAAACAAGAGAAAGGAGCACATTATTGTAATAAAAGGACCGTATACCGTTTATCTAATAAAGACAGATAGGAAAAAAAAAATAGAACAAATTTCTTTGTAAATCTCAACGGCCTTTCATGACCATTGAGATGGCTACCATGGCAACTAACCCGAGCTCAGAAATGTTACGCTTGGGAAATGCTTAGTATTTCCTGGGAAAGTACCACGGTGTGTGTGTGTGTGTGTGTGTGTGTGTGTGTGTGGTTATTTGAAAGCGTGTACATGCCTCTGCCTGGATGGTAACCTTAGTTGTACCAAGGTAATCAATTTTCAATTCTGTATCATTTTACCATCATTGATGACCAGTTACTGGAAAAGCTTTGTACATCTCTTAAAAGAAATTTTGGGCAGCAAAGGGAGGAAGTGTGTGTGTCCCAACCCCCGGGAGACTTACACTGCATAATGTGAGAGACCATCAGTGCTGCGCTGCTGTCATTGCAGGTCAGTCGTCCACCTGAAAGATCCTGTTTGACCTGGAGGGCAAACAAGTACCTGGATACAAACACAGATTTTTTTTTTCACACAGTCAGAAACTGAGGTTGAAGGTGAGCTGTTGCTTTTGTCCTCTGGATTAAAGAGGAACAATGAAAACAAAATACAGTCTTAATAAAGAGATATAATATCTGAAAATGTGATATATTTAGCTTCCTAGTGCTAAATAATTAATATTGATATTGTATAAAAAATATGTATAGATTTACTATTAGTATTTTCATGTGTTTTATTTATCTATTAGATAATACATTAATGATTGTTATTCTTTACATCTGATATATAAAGGTATGCATACTACTGAGGACATTTGAGAAGATAGTGCAATCCTGTGCTTTATCCCAACCTGAGCCCAAAACCCAAATCTAACTGAAATGAAGTCTAAACCTTCAGACCCCCTATGAACAACGTGAAATTGGTTTTCACTTGCATAGCTGTGTGTACACACACACACACACATACACACACACACACACACCTCTGGGGAGCTAAATCAGAAACATGGCAGCCATGACATGTGAATTGCACAGCTGAGGAGGGGAAAAATCGTTATGGAAGTGGATGGTATGTTCTGCCCCCCCCCCCCGTCATTTCCAGTCACGGCTAAAGCTATTTCCATACACATTTTTATAAATACAGTAAATGTTAACTACAAAACATGCATCATGTAGAGATTTGGTTGTTGACTGAAGTGGAATAGGAGCTCACCTAGTCAGCTCCTCCAGAAGCTGAGCGTGGTCTGGAGGAAAGAATTTCACAGCAAACCTCAGGATTGTGTGCTTCGGCCCTGTGCGCGACGGAGGAATTTTGTGAGCACACACAATAAATTTACCGTACAAAAATGTTGCTTGGTTATAAAACACATTGCATGTTTTCTCTGAAGTTCAGTTCACTTGCAGCATATATTTTCCCCTGACTGATTATTCTTTTTTTTTCTCCAGGATAGAGAGTAAAACACAACAGACAGAGGCTTGGAAAAGAAAAAAAAGAAAACACTTACGTCTGAGTTGCTTAATAATAGGCTTGATATGATCTAGCCAAACCTGTACAAAAAGTCAAATAAACAAATCATGTATATAATATCAAGAAACAATTCTGGGATTTATTAGCTGGATCTTTGTGCTTCGCTTTCATCTTATTCCTCACCATCATCTTCTGATGGTTCTGAAACTCCAAGCCGAAGTAGTCACCCTCGATGAGATTCATGTGAGAGCACACCAGGTCAAACAGCACTTTCCCCGAGGCTCTTTGCTGTGAGTAAAAGAAAAGGAAAAGAAAACAATTCTGGTTATTCCCCCTCGGATTTTTCCAATTATGTGCGGTAACTATTAATATTTACAAAGCGAACACTTGTTCGGAGAACGTCAGTTCTACGGGACATTCTCCAGCTCTCTTTTTCGGAACAGTCTGTATAAACGTTCTTTTTATTTCAAATATTGGTAAACCAATCTAGAAGCTGTGTTTTTACCCGTAGTCCATCACACTCAACGCCACCAATCCAGCGGCAACAAATGTGCCATAAAATAGGGTTAGCAAGCAGTAGAAGCAGCACAGGAGCTGGGAGAGTTACACTTACAGTGGTTCACATTTGCAACCACTCTTACAACAACAACTTAACCATCTTACCAAAAATGGTAAACAAAGCCAGCAGAGATTCTGGATTTACCTTCTTCCTGCTATCCTGTCCAATGATCTACCCCGCATTTAACCAAGGTACATACAGTATGTAAAGAAACAGCGAACGGCCAGTAGATAAAGAGCAACAGTGGGAGGAACTCCAAAACTAAGGACCAAAGAAGTACATGTGACAACTGCTCTCAACGTCCTTGATATCAGAATGCACGGTCGCAGCAATGTATTACAATATGAAAATAAGAACAAGTGCCAAAAAATCTAGAGGGAAAATCTAAAATAATTGTATTGATAGGTGAAATGGGCAACGCCAATCTGACTGGCTTGTATTGTGAGCGAATCGAACCACAAGCATCATACCACTATCAAACCTAGTGAGTGAATGAATAGATACACCTCCATGAAGGACGATGAAAAACCATCGGTTACAAACAAGACGTTAGGGGTAATGACTGTTTTGATGATATTTCTTTTAATTAATTGAAAGGCGTTATTTTAGGGCACAGAAGCACATCAATGACAAGACACTTTGCAAGAACAGGCCAAAAAGATAAGTCAACTCCCCCAGGGAGAGAAGAAGCAGCCAGATAAATGGCACTCCAAATCCCCCACCCTCTCGCTTCTATTACGGACCACAAAAGCTCCACTGACTACTACACTTGATCACATTTTGAGCCGTGCTTTATGTTCAGTTTTGTCTTGGGAGTTGGACAGGTCGTCCTTGTGGCGGGGACAGCGTCCGCATGGCACGAGTCTCCTTGACCGCTTCTGTCCTCGATCAACCCACATAATGGATGTCCTGATGAAACGTCCGTTTTAACCCTTCCCCGCTCAGAATCATATGTGCCGTGATGACACACAACGTCATTTGGTAAACACAAAAATTTCCACCGAGGAGGTCAAGTAAAAGTCAAAGATTTCCACAGTAACGTTTCTTCAGCTATGGACGCCCTGAGGAGACACAGAGCTCTATTGGGTACACAACGGGAGAGTTTCTGCCTGACTGCTTCCTCGTGACTGGTTTGCACAAGTGTTTATAGTAGTGGTTCCCCCTGACTTCAGTAATGTTCCAGGCTTGTGTCTGAGATTGATTGGAGGAAACCAAATTTTCCTCTACTTTGACACAAAAGGACAGTGGGTTGCCAGGGTGGAATAAACCGGCAGAATCCTCCCCCTCTTACAGCTGAACTTAGTTAACATCATCGTTTAATCAGGAAAGGCAGGGGTGTACTTGCCTGTATCCAATATCTCTTTCTATTAAGGATTACAGAATTAAAACTGGAGCTCGAAAAGCTTAGCGAGAGGGTTTACACGTTCACTCCCGATTTCATGATCTGTCTCAAATGTGCCAATCCCCCCACTGCCAGTGTGTCTTCCCTTCCTGTGTGAAGTACCGCAGTCTCTCTCCAGGCTGCTTCTCGTACGGCACACAGAAGGCACCAGGACCAGCTGTTTCCATATGATCATGGAGGAAATCACTTAGCGGGCTCGACGGAGCCAAAAGCACTACCAAACCGGCGTATGGCTTCGGAAAACTGATGGCTCAAAGGCCCCTTAAAACAAATTGGCGCATCCTCAATAAACTATCACAAAAACAGGGACCAGTTAAAAAAAAAAAAAAAAAAAAAGGGTCTCTCCTTGCTGGGGCGCTCTGCTATCCAGCCTTTTTCAACCTGCTGTCACTGTAAAATAACCCCCGCTCCGAGCTGAGATGGGCAAGGCAGAGGCTGATTGGAGTTGGGCAGAGCATGATTAAGTGCAGCTGTTACAGATGGGTGTTATTTGACACTGCTGCAGCCGGCACAATGAGAACGCTGTCCTTAATGGGGCTCAGGATTGACCGCCGTCATGCAATATGCAACGCGGAATTCATTCAGTCCAATTGCGGCTATGTAGCCGAACGAGAAGAGCCCAGACGAGGTCTATTTAATTTGAGGAATTAATGAAAATGTCAGGAGATAGGACATTTTTTTTTTGTTTGTTTTTTTTACATTAAAATCCTTGAGATGCAGTACCGTTAACTGATCCAGCCAAAGCCATTCCTCAGCCACTGAGTCTTATCAGGACGTATATGTGATTGGCACCATAAATATGTTATGACATTTATATCGCAAAAAGGTAGAGCGCAGCCAAAATAGTGGTCATCTGATTTTGTCAGCCGATATCAGATAAGCATCAGGTGAGCGCTGAGGTGTGAACATAAGCAATTCAATCACCAAGAAAACTTTAAATAATGTAGGTTTTGCACGTGGCGACCAATATTCGAGGTAGGTCTGCGAATGGTATGTTGCGTTCTTTACCGAGAAATATCCTTGTTCTTCCTTTCTAAGCCACCAGAAATGTTGACAAAATATCTGCATAATCTCTTAAGAAGGTATTATGTTGTTAACGTGTTGGGTGAAGACAGTACAGTCAAAAGACCCAGAGGAAAAATGAAAATACCACCTAACTATTGCTGTTCATCTTCTGGAATGACATTAAAATCAAATACCAGGCAGTGCCTGGAAGCTTTATCTCAAGAAGGCAAAGAGTTAACTCTCCCTGTTATTATTCTACGGCGGTGGACCATTTATTTTAATCATTAGATGAGTGTCTTTGGTGCCAGCCCCGTTCAACCCATAACCAGATTTATATTTAGCCAAAACAATGCAAAACCCATGTTTGAAAAATATGAACCAAGCCTCCAATGGACCTGCCACTATTGCAAATTGCCTTCTTCAGAGAGAAGAAAGGTTACAGTCTTCAAGAAAACATCAAGCTCAGAGGCTAACATTTATTTAGCCATGCACAATGCCAAGAAAATGTCACCATTCTCCTATTTTTATGACTTCTATCCATAAAAACACTGGAGCTAGTTTAAATAAGAGCATGCAATCCCAGAATGAGACAATCTCCTCCTTCCATCCCCCCCGATTCAGCGGCCTCGGTTATATGCTGGATGCACAGGGAGGGTCTGTCTGGGCTCATTACGCATGAAGATAAGCTCACTGGATGCTGCTACTGTTTACATGTGTATCAAGTATGTTCTCATCGCTACGCTGACCTCCCACACCGCCCAGGATAACAGAGGAGGGCTAAATAAAGATGACAGCAATGTCTGTACACATGTCCACTCGGGTTCCCACTTCAGGATGAACCAAAGAACCCCGCCCCCCGAGCCCCCGACCTCTCAGTGGTAAATAAATAAAAGGAAGAAATGCAAAAGGTCAGGTTTGGACCGTAGTCTCTCTACTGATTCCCTCCAGGAGATGCTGGCAACCTGGAGGTTCCCTCACAATGAGCCAGACCAAAACCATGCTTGCCAAACCTCTCCTAGAGGCTGGAAGGGGGCAGGGGGGGGTTAAGGGTGGTGAACAGACTGCCAGAGCCTGTAGGCTTCAGCTATGCTGGGAGAACAAAGAGAATCCTGCCTGGTTGCATACAAGTCTTAGTCACGGAGCAATGGAGGAGTTAATGGCGGCATTCAGGCAAACTGCTCAGCCAATGTTGGACTAGATATCAGCAGGGATTTAAAGGTTTAACTATTTGATTAGATTATGTGTTTTCATGTGTCTTAGGTTCGGTGGCCTCTCTGGCTCGGTCCCCCCTTCATAAAAAATGGAGAAGTCACCTCACGTTGGGCGCCTTTCACCTGCGATGCTCAGCAACGTCACTGCAAGGTGACAGAGGTCAAATTTGAAAGTGGAGTCTTTTACAGACAGAAATATGCAAGCGGAGGAAAAATGTCGATTGCGGAGATTCACTTCATAGAGCGGCTTGATAGGCTCGCTGAAATATGTAACTGTTAAAATCTCAAATGTTGTAAAATAGTAAAAAGGAAATCCATTATTTAATGCCCGTTAGGACAGATGCCGCTAGACAAATGCAAAAAAAAAAAAAAAGCTGACTGAAGTGCAAACTAGGCATCTCTCTTCTAAGGGGTTCTACATTTCATTTTTTAGGCTGTATTAAAACAGAAAGAAACCCGCTTGAACCGTGCAAATGTGACGTCGCGGCGTAGGAGTGGAAAACACCGGGGAGTTCACAAAACCTGTGATATAACCTTGGCTTTACCCAAAAGGGCCACTCCGGGTCTGGCTAAGATTACAGAACTGCTTACAGTAGCAGGCAGTATATGTCCCCACTCAGTATTCTCCTGGTGCTCTTATTGAAAACATATGTGATAACTGCACCGACCGCCGGTCGTATAGTCCTTTGAGTCCAGTGGTTTGTGTTACAATAAAACACTATTACAGTAAAGCTATTTAAAGTACCCTACAGAACATGTACAAGGACAGGTCATGAGCGTACATGGGCAGGTATATGCACCGTAATGGAAGGGTAGGACAGAGAGGTCAGCGGCAGCTAAACCTCATTGAGATTCAGGTCATGTGCAGCAGAGGTTCCCTGGGTGGCTCGACTACAGCGGGAGGCTGACAAAGAAGGAACAGTGGAGGGAGGCGAACCAGCTGATAATCCAGACAAATTACCTGCGTACTCTCACGACACATACGGGTGCGTGATCACACATGTGTTTGAAGTATTGTGCACCCATTGGCAGGACAGCTTAACTGTCATTATACCCAAATGAAAACAAAATGAAGCGAGTGAAAGAGCATCTGAAGGTTAGGTTGCTGTTATGGGACACGGGCTGATAAAATCAGTAAGGTATCAAGACTTCTGCTTTCTGATGTGTTTTTTTTCCCCCCTCCCCAACTGCAGATGAAAGCGCTGCACAAAAATGAAAGCAATACTGATGATTTGGCTGCCACAGCTGTCAGAGTCATTCTGTCACAGCAGTCCAGCCTCAAGGCCCAACAGGACAACCATGAAAATAATGTCCCAAGATTCAATAAGAGCTTAGATGGAGGTAGTTACCCTGAAGAGCCACTATCAACGCTACCCTCTCCTCCTGCCTTTGACATTTTCTTTTCAGGACGCGGCTGCTGCAAGAAACATATTGATTTTGCATAAAGAAGAATTAGGTTTCCTCTGGTAACCATCATGCCGCTGAATAAATCACGGTCCACGGTTGGTGCAGTGACACCCACACGTCAGTCAAAACCCAAACACAGATTTAACAGTTGTGGGTTTTTTTTGCAGATTTGATGATGACGACAAACAAACAGTCTGCGACGGCAGAGATTCCGCTTCAAATGCTCACGTGCGCTGTGATGCCACACAAAGTCCTGGCATTATGTTTAACATATGCTGACGAGAGACACCGCTAAATGCTATCATCCGGGAGCTTTCCTTGGAGAATCATTAGAATAAGCGGAGGTTAGGAGGAGGCTTTAAGGCAGCAGGAATTACCAAAAAGATTGGCCTCTTCTTCCTTCATCTGCCTTGAATTCTTTTCAGAGGACTTCAAACTCGGGACCCCATGCTGGTTAGTCTCCAAAACCAGCACCTTCCTTAGGCAGAGATTAATGCCACTCATGGGGAGGAGGCATCACTTTGCATTTGGAGAGATTTCCACGTTACGTTATGCTAGATAAAAGCACACAGAGAAACTGAATAATACATGTTTGACTTCTGTACCATTACAACGATGTTCAAAAGTGGAGTGGAATTTTTTCTGAAATACTTGTGACCTATGTTGAATGAATTTTAAGTTGATTTTGAAGTAAGAGATAACAGCTTCAGGCGAAATGGAAAACTATATTTTTTTATCGGTCGGCATTTGTAACAGACAGGCGGCAATAAATGCTAAAAGAAAGAGGGAGAAAAAGCGATGTGTTTCATGAAGCCGAAACACAACAACTGGGAACGTGACGTCTATCAGTAACTTCATTAAGAAATAACCACGTTAACCTTAAACACACTACCAGAGGATCTAAATTGACATTGCACAGTGACGTACGTGGTTTATTTGAATTAACCGCTTGACACTCAGATACTGCAGTTGAGTTTTGCTGTTGGAAAAGAGTGGGCAGTGATGCCAGCTTGTGCAACAATCCCACCCCTTTTTTGTCCTCCTATTGGCTTTACAACCGGGAGCAACGTCCACATTCTGACCGGAATATAATTCATAAGAGCTTAATGCATTTTGTTTACTAGCATCGACGCTTACATTATTGGAGTGTCACCAACTGAGCAGACACTCTCACGCGTTGTGTTTGCCTCAGACCTGACGGCAGCTTCGGGCCGCAGCCCCGGTGAAGTGATAACCGGTTTTCCATCCTACCGCCTCGGATGTGGAAGATAAATAGACTTTTTGGGGAAACGGGAAAGCAAAATGTCTCATAGTGACAGGGGACAGGACATTACTGTGACTGGAGACAGCTACTTTGGACTTTGGAGGGGAAAAGTCCTCTGCCTCCAGAAAGAGGAAAAAATCAAAAAAAAAAAAGGAAAGTCAGTCACATCATAGCACTTAAATCCTCATACATATAAGCACCCCGTTTTTTTGTCACAGAACATTTTGTCTTAGACATAGAGGCTTTAGTTTCTTAAGATTAATTAGGTGCAATTCAGAGAAAACACACACAAAGTCAGACCAAGCAAGAATTTGGATGTATCTGATTGTCATGTTGCCAACGATGTATGAATTGGTTTGATTCAAGTGTCATTTGGCTAAAACCTGTCGAAATTTATCAGAGTGTGCAAAAAAAACCCCAAACACGACAGTTTAATGTGAATTTAACTCACATTTCTTGGCACTGTGCAACTGGAAAATAGGGAATGAGGAAAAAAAAAAAAAAGAGGCGTCCATAATGGCACACTCTCCTCATCAGTCTAGTGCTAAACTATAAACTTGAAACGCTACACGGTGCACATCTGTCGCGATTCACCAGAGCCAAAAACAAAAGGCACACAAACTTGAAGCTCCAGGCAGCACTTCACATTAAACAGAACCAGAACGGAACTTTGATGAATAGTGGGACGCGCAGCCAAAATGTATGAAAAGTAAGTTTAAATAATTACTAAAAACGGTATACAGTTTCACTGTAAACTGATATGTATTCAAACGGGCTCCACTCCAAGACGGTGTCTGATGTTTCCAGCAAAGATTAAGGATTAGTGAAGTGGCTGTTGGCTTAGATATCAGAAGTGATCTCTCTAAGCCAATGCTATTTTAACGAAAACAAGGCACTGTTCCCCTGATATTTAACATTCAGTCGATAAATTCCACCTAAATAACAATATACACTTACCAAATTAGTGAATGCACCTATGGTGCTACTGCAGATACACTATGACATATTCAATACATCCTCTGCAGTACACGTTCAAGAAGCACCGCTTATTATGACCCTCGGGGAGTATTTATCCCGGGCCTCTTGTATTATACTGCATGAGTTTCCCTAATTAAATGACACAATGGGCTAAAATTATTGGAAAAAATAAAAGCGAGCCCATCCGCTGCCATTTACGACACCGGGAGTCATATTCTACATCCTGGAAGCTACAAGCGAAACAACTTCACATGGGACGGAAACAATTAAAATAGCCAGAAGTTAATTTACTGCTGATCGACTAATGGATTAATCAACTACTTGGTTTGGCTCAAAAGCCCCAAGTAGCATGTAGATTCATCTATATCACACACTTCTAATCAGGGCTGCTCATTTTCATAATGCAATCATCATTTCTTAATTTCTATTGAGTTATTAGAATAATCACAGTCTGGTGCCAATTAAGAAATCTTTTTAGTGCAATACAGTCCTCGGCATTTCACGGGGCACGGAAGCCTTTTAGTGAATGGCAACATCGCTCCGCTCATGATTTAACACTGTGGCCGGCGAATACAATCTGGAGACTTCTGCACAGCCTGGATCAAAGGGTGAGCGAGCAGCTTTCAGCCTTGCCATCTTTCCTCGGACCGCCACCTGCTTTGCAGGAAGAAGATGAGTCCTCAAGTAAATACAGATTGCCTCTGTGACGGCAGCAGGACGGCCTCTTTAAGAATGTATTTGTTGTTGGGTGCCGCTGCGCCGCATGTTCCTTCTTTCTCCCCCGGTAATAAATAATGACAGCTGCACATGCTACTTCGCTGGTGAGGCCAATCAATTGGCTTCCTTCAGATTAGTCTTAAACTACTTAGCCCGCGGTGCAGCAAATCCACAGGCTCTACGTCCTGTGATGTAGAGTGATTTGCTGTAATGATTATAGCTGTTGTGACTCGACATCAAAAAAAAAAAAAAAACTAATCCAACAAATCCAACATTGGTGAATTGCTTTGCTCACACAAAGACCCGGCTACAGCTAATTGGGTGATACATATGTATATATACAGGATATACACACACACACCTATATACGTACATATAGTTATATGTATATGTGTGTGTGTGTGCGTGTGTGTTTTTTTCAAAACGGACATGACATACCAGAAGTGTAATTAGTAACATAATTAGGCTATTAATCATTAAGTCAGCATCAATAAGTCATTCCTATTTTAAGTATTTTATTCTATTTACCATCAGCTTTTATCACTTGGCCAGTGTAAAGGAGTGTCTGGGATTTCCTGATTAAAGTGGACTTTGACCAGAGGAAAAAAAAAAAAAGTGTGTTATGAAGAAACAAATTAGGCTCAAATGGCAAACCTGAAAGAACAGCCGAAGGCGTGCACAGCAAGATGTCCACTGCATTTACAGTCGATTAAAAATACGTTTAAAATTGTTGAGGTCTCTGAGAAAACTTTGATGGGGAAGAGTTATGTTGGAGCTGCATGTAAAACATGTTGGTTGAAGCCAGATTCTTATTCTAAAGGAGCGACATGTTCCCTTCAAATACAGTGTTAATAAAACTTGATCAAATGAAGACGTGTTTTTTTTTTTAAGAAACACAACTGTTGCTACTTTTATTTGAGAAGAAGTTGAGCTACCCGCAGCAGAGATGCACCTCGGCTGATTCCATTTTGACGCAATTTTGATTTGATTTTTCAAGTGGTACATATGACCGCACATACAACCATCTTTTAAAGCTCTGTAACTACAAAGTTTCCTGCTTCTCAAAACCTTGCTGATATTATCAGCCATTATTGGCCTATAAAATGCCAGTCAATGTTGAATCATATGAAGAGCTACACACTTGCCAATATCTGCCAACAAGGATTTTTTTTTTTTTTTTATTGACCATAACCATATAACGACGGCCATTATGCTTTAGGCGATTGACAAATGGTGCGATCACATTGTTTGTGACCAGTTTCTGGATAACATTAAATGAGACATCATTTTGAACTACATTGTTACCTCATGAGCGATGCTTCCTGTTTTTTTTTCTTGTTCCTGTCACTGGATGAAATAGATTGCACTGTTCTTGTGCTTTATAGAATTTTCAATATTATTATACAAATAATTAATCTAAAACAGCATAATATCGAATACAATGCACCTTTATTGGTCCCACAGAAGGGAAATAGTATGGCGTACTCATTTACAAAATCTCGAGACAAGCTATTGAAAGTATGCCTCTCCCATTATATAAACTGACACGTTTTTGATCGTTTTACAAATAAACTAAAGATGACAACCAGTATTTGTAACCCACTTTTTGTCATTGGACCAGAGCAGCAGCCGGCACCGGCTCCACTTGCTTGGCGGCTGATTCGGTATGTGGAAACTTAAGTGGAAAAGCTGGAAATTTTGAAATATCACAAATGGTTTACACCACTTGGCACATACGGATGAAGAAGTAGATATGATTAAGTGCAGTGGAAATGGAATCTTGCAAGTAACTGGTGATGTGCAGAGATCGTGTAACTTCAATTTACCGGCGACAACACAGGAGATAGCAATAGACAAAGAAGAGACTGCAACATTTCTTGAATAATTTAAGAAAACAAAAAGAAATGCTGTATGGGATAGGCAGCGATGAGATGGAACTCTCCTCTTCAGTGGAAGCAATGGCAACCACTGGAACACCAGAATTAGTGCCAACTACTGCTTATCTCGGTAAATGCAATCAAACTGTTGTATAGCGGATTCGCCACAGACTTTCCTTTTTGCAAAAAACCCCAAAGAGTCTGTCAAATCTAGTTAAAGCACCTGATTTCCGGCAAGACTTTGACACTTTCCTGGGGTGAAATTATTTGGGGTTGGAGCTGGAGAGCACAGGCGTGAAAGCGCAGCCTCCGTATCTGCAGGTCACCAGGCCTAGCGGTGATTTGGACCTCTGTGACAACAATTTTTCCTCAAGTGAAAGAGGAGGCAGTACCGGTAACCGTAACCATGGTGACATATAAAGTGTAATCCTAAATTCGTAAGAGGACAAGATAAAGTGGAATAATTGAGGGCAAGAGGAAAGCATGTGGTTAAGGCTAAAAAGTAAGTAATTATCTTCACATAAAATGAAGCCATTTTCGTTATTTAATGTGTGCTCTCCTTTTAGTACTCCTGTGTTTGGTACTCCTCCTTCATGTATAATTATGAGACCAAATCATGTTTTCTGAAAGATAACTATATAGGACGCTAACACCCCACCCTTTTCAAGGTTTCTCGGGCAGAAGCAAAATCACTGGCTGTGAGGTTCGAACCACTTAAACATAATGGTAAGAAGGTTACTACCCCACACACACACACACACACACACACACACACACACACACAGAAATCTGGCTTTGGAAACGGGTACGTTTGACTCACGCTTCACTGTGCCACAGTTTAAGGTTTCTCAGAGTGTAACAACCCACTAACTAATTCACAACACATGAACAATAGATGAGAATAAGAGTGGTTCTCCTACCAGGAGGATTACAGAAGCATACCTTTAAATGTTTTGGGTATGAATACAAGTCTTAGAGACTCGGTGTTGAGAGAGCAAGACAGGCTTTTAGAGCACATTTGCATTTGATGTTGAAATGTTATCTGTTCCGTCCTGATAATAAGCAATAAAGTCTTGCCTTTGGAAGGTGGGTTATGTTTAATGTATTTCTTATAATTGAGAATGGCTCTCTGTCATCCAGATCAAAACATCATAAGTGTGAGTCTCAATGTGTCCAAATCCCACCCGTAAGATTACAAAAGATGCTATTACTGCAATGCTTGAATTCAACCGTGTTATTTTTCGTCTTTTCTCTTCAGAAGCAAAAATAACAGATTGTCCCAGTAATGACATTTGCAGCCTCTGTAAATGGTACAATATCACTGTGGCTGAGAGAGTGGAGTAATGACTGGTGGGAACGTGCGGTGATGGCAAACTTCAGAATGGGCCAAAAAATGCCTGGATGCATTTGTGAGCACGTACATGCTGTGCTGTCAAGGAGAAGTATTCAGCTGTGGTTTTCTATGGAGAAAGGAGGAACACATGATAGTAGCAGCTGGGCTGACTTGACTGTTCATTCATTTCTTTTTACATACAGCGTGTTGTATGGATCGCGAGCATCGTCCGACAGCCCCCCCGCAATTTGTTGAAGCATAACATTCCCATGCATTTACACCTTACTTCAACATCTGCTTTTTCTTATGTGTGTGGACATAAGGATCCAACGTGGGTTTCAGTCTAACTCCACTGCCTTACTGCGATTGCCATGGTAACCTATAGAATGTGGTGTGGTTACCAAGCTCGCAAAAGAGGTCGAGTGGATTGGATCAAATATGTATGAGGGGTAGGCTTCTGACCGATCACCGCTATGGAATTGTGTGTCTTGGGTTCTGGCTTGGATACACAAATAATTGCAACGTTAAACCACTGACTAGCACTTGAAACATTGACATGCGAAAGCAAATGAAAATGCAATAGGGGAATGTCAAATTTCTATTGCTATTTGACATTCATTCTTTAAAAAAAATGTTTATTAATAATCACCTCTGACCTATGTTGAAAATATAAGTGCAAACAGGTATGCATTTTTCTTGTTTTGATTACCTATTAGGACAAATACATTTTCTCTTGGGACCAAGTTTTTTGTATTGTTAACCTTTGGTATAATCAACATTTGTAAAACTCATAAAAAAAACAATAAATAAAAAGGACATTACCTGCTAGACTGGAAGGACAGCGACGTTCCTTGCCAAAGCAAACAACTCACTACTTGAAAATACACAAATCAAAAACCACACCATCATAAAACCAAAAGAATATCCCATTTTCTAATATTAAAGAAAGCAAAAAAAATAGTAAAAATTCCTGTCTGTCTATGTATGTATGTCTATGTCAAACAGTTGATTGCTTCCTCTTTATCTCTGCACCATCCATCTACCGGGCCTAATGAAAATAAACCAGGTTGTTTTCGCAAACCCTGCCGACAAACAAAAACAACTAATTATAAGCGACAACAACTTAACCTCCTAGGTAGATGTAATAATCCAATTGAAAGCGCATGATTCTCATTAGGCGGTGGAGCGCAATCAATGCACTTACATCACCGCCATTCAAGTGTAATTCAACTAACTTCAAACATCTGAATTTAATCAAATGTTTCCAAGACATCACCGCTTGCTGAAAGAAGGTCACTTGGGCTGAATGACCACATTACAATGCATCAGATCAAATCAAATAAAGCAAGTGAGCGACAATAAAACCGCAGACCAGTGTCTCAAACAGAAACATCAAATTAGTACAATTAGAATAAATTTATAATTCAACTACGTAAACAGAGACCAAATATCTGCAGGGTAAAACACTACACTAAAGCAATATTCACTGCAAACGTGGCAACTGTTAAACTTCAGTGCCTCACAAAGACCATTTGTAATGTTAAAAAAAATAAAATAAATAAATTATGTTTCAGTTTGGACTACGTTGGTCATTTTAGGCTGAGAGGTAGAGGCTGGTTCTGGATTTTCTCTCATGACCGTGAAGAAGATAGCTACAAAAAGTTGGCGCTCCGTTACAAACAAGGCAGAGGTAGAAAACTAGACAATGGAAAACAATTTGAAACGCAAATCAGCCTCCATTTCATTGCTTAACACAGAAAGTGTAACTCCCGACGGGGCAGCCATTTCCAAAAATGCTCAACTGAACTTCATCTTAATGGGGGCAAGCAGTGGGACAACATCAGTGTTTGTGAATGCAGCGACATCTGAGGAACTGAAAGAAAATATCTATGCTAACATTCACTCGTAGTCCATAATACTCATCCTGTGCTCGTGAGGGCCGGGGTACACTCAATCAGATGACTAATGCAGATATGCAACCATTGACTCTCGTTCACAAATATGGACCTCTTCGGTTACCTTACAGCATGTTTACAGACCGTTGGAGGAAAATGACAATAACACATGCAGCAAATGGGAGAAAATGGAAACTGCACATAAAAAGGTCCCAGTTGGAATTGAACCAGGAACCTTTATGTTATGAGGCTCCATTGAAGTGACAGCTCTAGACATTTCTAAAGATGAGATAAAAAAAGACGGGAAATTCATTGTGACAATGTACGACATTAATACGATGGAAAAAAATATATATAACAACATTCATAACCAGAACACTGGTTACATAATGTCTGACTTCCCTTGTCCAGCTGTTCTTTCAATGACACAAACACCGGACCAGGGATTTTGCTGCCTTTTGAGAGACTCCAGGGAACTGAAATGACCAGGACAGGCCACTCCCCGATGTTTTTGTGAGGGCAGACAGACATCCCCAGGGACACGTCCACTGATGTCTATTACGGGGCATTCCAACACTTGGCCCATCATTGACAGCTTTGAATCTTGAAGTACCATACGTCCTTGTAAGACTTATTACCGGAAAACAGCTCAACAGTTGGATGCCTGGCCTGAATCCTGAAAGGAGGACAAAAATGTTTTGGCAGTTTTGTTGGGGAAAAAAAAAATACAGAGAGAACCTGCCATGTGAGCTTGGCTGTGCCGTTGCCCCAGGACAGATCCGTCTTTTTCGCAATTCTCGGAGGTAGATTATGCAACAGTTCCCCCTTCAATACAAGAGGCAATTCTTTTTTTTTTTTTTTCTTTCACACATAAAAGCCTTATATTCCAGTACCTGCCCGTATCTCAATCTCTGCTTCACTCATCCTCGCTCTCCCATCCGTAAGTCTCCTCAGTCTGCCCAGGAGACCAAAAATTCAATTACCTCAAGGCAGGAATGGGAAGCATAGGTACAGCTCAAGGAATTTCTGATACACAACAGGCCCAACTAAGTTATTGCGAGAACAGCTTCAAAGCAGGCACAAGTAACACCACTCACCTAAAAATTCATTTCTTTTAATCGGAGATGACACTAGGCGTAAAATAACATATTAGGTGCCCGGACAAGTGAGGACATTTCAGAGATGAGAGCAGGAAAATCAGTGCCCCTCGGTAGTACTGGCTCTGCAGGAGAAGGATAATCCCATGATAACACACTGCAAGTCAGCTTTGACATATTAATTAGCCCCCTGAATCTCAATGGGAAATTCATAATTCATTGAAGACAGGCATTGATGGTGTGATGTTTTGTGGTTATGGCTCATTCCCAAGGGAGTGCCATTATTTGACAGTGGGAGAACGTCAGAACTGAGCGCTGGCTTGCAAGAAACACTAGGTCGCTCGTGCACCGGGACATTATTCAGTCAAGTCAATAGGAAAGCGCGTCGTAGTTCAAGAGCTTAATGAACGGATCAAAATGCTGTCATCAAAGACAAACATTCAATGGAATAATTCATGTGCTCGGGCACAAGAGGGGAAAGTCAGGGGATCCACCTTCGCGCATCTGTCACAAAAGCCACCAAAGAGATCAGAGATCACGTCCGCGCACACATCTCGTCCTTTTTTTTTGTATGAACTGACACACGGGTAGATGGAGTCGACTGGTGGTTCACAGCTGTCTGTGCCAAACAAACGG
The DNA here is from genome assembly GCF_037954325.1 of Fistularia commersonii. Classification (NCBI taxonomy): domain Eukaryota; kingdom Metazoa; phylum Chordata; class Actinopteri; order Syngnathiformes; family Fistulariidae; genus Fistularia; species Fistularia commersonii. Next base: position 17,431,330 of record NC_141287.1, on the reverse strand, counting down.
TAGAATCCTCGACAAAGGTGCATCCATCTTGGTTACCATAGGAACAGGGACGACTTAGCATAAAGGAGCTGCTTTTCCCAAAGCAGTCAGGCACAGTATAGAAAGTGATGCATCACAATGCTGTCAGCCATAACCTGGCAATATCCGTAAAATCTTTATCAGGGTATTCTTTCAGTATTTCCTCCCGGTGACTGGGGAATGATTTTCTACAAGCAGTGCCAAAATACAGGTGAGACACACTCGATGCTTTGCTTATATCTTTCCATTGCGACCGTGCCCGAATCTTGGAAATTAATGGCTGTTGACAAACAGCCATTAGTTAACCCTGCTGAGACATGCCGACCGCTTGATGGTGACTTCTCTCTACACAAAAAGAAAAGGTGGGGTTACTTAAAACTCATGCAAAACCCTGGATAACTGACATAGTAAACATACAACACACCCACATGCAGAGGCCCCTGGAGTAGCTCTATATATTATATACTCCTGGGGTCTATGCATGTGTGTCTGTGCTTAAAAATTAATCCAGGTAATTTATTCAGCTTCACCTGTTTCTAAAGTGTGACACCTTGGAATCCCTGTCAATTTCACTACAATAACCAGTGTTACCTGCTAAATGTTTGGGGAAAACTGACATCCAAGGCCCATTGAAGCAAACCCATGGCTTAGTACACAATTGCTTTGCTTATAACGGCTTCTCATCTGCAATGCATACCTAGGATTCTCAGGATCAGATAAGAAAGGCGTTGGAATAATGTTTATGTCTGTCTTAAGGTAGCTTGAATTGGTGGGAACACCTTTACTGGACTATATAAGTTCCAATTTTGTCAGCAAAATATTGACTGTATTATTTCTTCATCCTGAATTTATCACTGTTTTAAATCACTCCAATTTCAGATGTGCTGTGAAATAGCTCAGTCATTTTCCACCCTCTCTCTTACAGCGGGAACCAAGGCATGGCAAAATTAGAAGGTTGGGAGTTGTTATGATTAAAATTGAATTTTTTTTTCCATTTTCATTGAAAACAAAAATAACTAAATGCACTACATGAATCTATCTAAAATTTTGATACCTATTTTGGTAATTAGATTAACTGCTTTTACATTTTCCATTTGCCTACATACTTATATCCTGGTTTTGAAAGACTGATGTGGTGTTTCAAAAATTTATTTTGATGAAAATACTGTACTGTTATATTAATGGCTCACACCTGACTGCAATTTCCAGCATTCCGATGCATTATAGTATTTTTCGCTTTTGGCCACCGTTTAATTCCCACAGTCGCTATCGCCCTGTGGTTCTCATCGTCCCTGGCCCAATTACATTTCAGGATGTGAGGGCGGGAAGATGACAGCACGTGGGAAAACAACCCCTCCGCCCCCCGACCCCTTCATCCCCGCACAGGATTTCAATTTCATGCCATGAGAGGAAGGCAACCGAGGGTTCAGAGTTCATGTGAAAAAAGAACGAGTGCATTTTCAAAACAGATAACGGACAGTTAGAGCAAGACAAATCAAGATACCTGAGAGCTACGTTCTCAACTTGGACTTTTCTTTTTTACATTACAAACTTTAATCAATGGAGTATCAATCAATGGAGTAACATTAAAAAACCTTTTTTACATGTGTCAGGTTATCACACGCCCAAAACAGATATGCGTTTATCCTCTAATGGTAACAAAAGGTATTTAACCCCCTCAAAGCTAAATCCATTGTTATCCCAGTTTCAATGGAATTTCTGAGGAATGCGGGGTCAGTTTGCAGCAATGAGGAGAAACAGGGGGGGTCGGAGCTATTAAGTCAAGTCAAATTTAACTTTTGAAGGGGGGAGGGGAAAAAAAATCAATGTCACAGTGATGCAAAATCAAACTGTAAAACAAATGTAATTCAATATATATCCTCCTGTTTGAAATGGGCCTTATAACACGTTAATTCTCCCAAACAGTGCACTATATTGGATCCGAAATACCAGAGCCATGGACTGTTCAGTTCAACTGATACATTCAGTAATATTAAAAAAACATTTATGCATCCTTTTCCTGTTTCACTAAGCATATACCAAACCGTGACCTTAAAAGCAGGACAAATGCCAAACCCAAATTTTTGTCTTCAGCTGCACCTCAAACCTACACTAAGAATAAAACCCTTATTTATCTTTTATTGGTTTGTTACAAGTGCCCCTCTGCTTAAAGCAACACAATTTAGCTCCTGCCTCTAAAAGGCCTTTTCCAGGAAAACAAACACCTCGAATAACTCTCACAGTTTTCAATAGCGGTGCTGAGATGTTAAAACAGCGTGTCCCTGCAATTCCCCGGCACGCTGTTGGTGATGAACTGAATTCAGACTAGAAAGTTGATATGAACACTGAAAATCAGATGTTCATGTCGATCTAAGGATATTTCTTTTACTTATTTGAGACTTGGGACACATTTTATGTGAATAAACTGAAATATATTTCCTATAGTTGACATCATGAGCGGTGTAAGGGTTCCCCTTTAAGTTACGTGTACTGGGGAGGGGGCGTCAATTTTGTCATGACATCATCGCTGACTTGAAAGCAGAGACTGCGATGAAAGGGATTCCTTATAGAGAGAATATGTCAGCTATAATTGGTGTGCAGCAGCGTATCCCCGTGCTAGTGCAGCGCCCTCACATTAATGCTCTGCATGGAGAACCCACCTCCATCCTCCACCCTCCACCCCTCCCTGGCATATCAGTGGAAGACAGAACTCTGCAGCACAGCAACCAGCTAAGACGCTCCTCACCCACCTCTGTGTAGCCATGGCAACCCCCACATAGGCTTGCATGATTGCATGTGGCCTTTTAAAGATGAGCTTGTATATGAAAACCACAGTGTTGTATATTCATCTCAGGTTTTGGGGGACTGATGCTTTCAATGTGACCATGTAAAGTTGGCTGCATTTTTTTTTTTTTTTTTAAATCAAAAAACAAAAGAAAAGGTTGGACTTTCTCAGGGCAAAACTATTTGGACTATTGTCTCAAGGGACAGAAACAAAAAAGGATTCTATAGACTCCCCAAAGTGAACAAATGTTATATGCAAGCAGAACAGGCAGTAATGACAAACATCACTTGCCAGAATGAATGTAATTCCAAGCCGCTCTGCTGCTATCAAGGCCTCTCTCTGACTGTCTCCCCAGTCAAGCTGCAAACACTTTCTCGGGTGACATGGGAGATAAAAATCAGAGAGGCACCATTTATCTTCACATTGTCGTTGACAATCCTTTCCCCACAACTCCCTGTAAAACAAGTTTTCTCCAGTAGTGGTGGGGGGCGTGGGGCCGGACAGGGTTTGCTGAAGTAGCCTTTCACTTGAAGATCATACTATTTGTTCCGACACCTTGATAAATTTAGCCTTTCGATTTTATTCACCGCAACTGTCACAAAAAGCTAAAACTGACCATCTATTAAGGGAACGCAACCCTTGAAGGACTTAATCTAAGCAGATCATACTGTTTTTAGTGGAAGACCAGTTAGAGAATGGAAAGTGACACTAAGGGGTTTAGAAACCTCACTGACATGGTGTAAAAGGTGGTTGGATTTGAGGCTACCATGTTGCTCAGCTACCACATTCTCACAAAACAGGCAGTAACAGCCAATCAAATCCATCTTGTATTCATATTTAACCAAAGAAAATGAAAAAAAATATTAGTCCTAAATCATATCCCCTGTGCTCGAATCACTCAACCACCAATTCTGCCAGTTCTCCCCCGGGCGCTGTAAGGGTGGGGAAGCAGACTGTGTCTCCAGTACGGCTCCTGAGTTTAACAGGATTTAGCACACCGCTTCAAAACTCGTCCCCCTCCCTCTGCCTTCCTTCCTTCACATGATGTGAGCTTGGCATGCATATCTATGATGACCGTAAAGCTTATCGTAATGCTTATTACGAGATGAATACGAGCTAATAACAAGGAAAATGCAGCAAGGCAAATGCGCGCAACCCCAAAGTTATTTTTTCACTCAGTCTTACATCTTGTGGCACATTTACTGCTTGTAAACAATTTATTTTTACATGTACCACATGTATGTACTGTGGTATTTAAGTGCCTTATATTTTATTTTTATATATTTACCTTTATTCATTTCTGTACTTTTAATGTTCCTATTGTGACAAAGAAGCGTTTTCACTACACACAGTCATACATACATATTATTTATATAATACCCACATATAGAAACAATGGTGGTATCTACACTCAAATCAGTGAAGCTAACTGAATATTGACAGGCGGATTTTTCTAATCGTCATCTTCAGGGCAAGAAAAACAGAAGCAGTAGGTCCAAAATCTCAGCGGTCCAGGATCAACTCAATTACTTGATGGTATCAGTGAGGTTCGAAAACTCCCTGCCCTCCTGATATATATTAAAAGGTTCAACTTCAAAAGAAATTCTTTCCTATAGGAGAAAAGTCAACGATGCACCAAATGCCAGTTAGTAGTGAAATAACAAAATCCGTTCACCCATTTCATTATGAAATTGCCAACCGAACTGGCAGTAAAAAATAATATCACTGCACCTCTACTTGCAGGCTCTGTGATGCATCTGGGTTTTGATTGACAGATGTGAACGGTGCAGCAAAAACATCTCGGTATCGCCAGTCATTGTGTTACCGGACGACCATACTGGAGCTGGCGGGCTGAAAGAGGCCCTTGATGATGTTTCTGCTCATTAAGTTCAGACCTCATTGCCATTCTGCTGACAACAAGGCACGCTGGAGCTGCTGTAATTGCTTCCCATCACTATGAATGGGTGACAGCATGGCAGGATGATAGTAAACGCTCTGGGTTGTCGTGAGGTTCTTCGTTTTGTAGTGAAATCCATAACCATAGAGTGGTCCCCATTTTCCGGACTTCTCTGCAAGGTGACTGTTTTTGCGATCACAGATGCCGGTCAATCGCCATGATTGGTGACTGTTCTCACGGTTTGATTGATTAACCTTGGAAATGGTAATGATAAACAACATGTTTTGAAATATTGGATTCAATTCAGGGACGGCACACTCTCAGACTGGGTGGAATTACAACTGGTTCATTTAAAGTCAGTATGTAATTGAATTAGGAGTCAACAGGTTGACCTACAACACGGTGCGCGGCAGGTAAGGGTGAGGGATTGACGCTAATTCTGTATGCTAGACGCTCCTTATTGAATAATGAGCATGGCAGTGTTTTTGAGCATCTGTTGACAGATCACAATGTCATCTTATAATGACGGATTATAAGATAACATAAACTGAATACAAACAAAAGCTGGGGAGGACAAGCAAGAACATCGTGATCCCATGATTTGTAATCTGAATTTACTGATCAAAAGCTTTGGTGCACACACACACACACACACACACACACACAACTTGCATTATTGTGTTCACAAATTATTATTAATAACAGTCCTTTGCTCAATGAGCTGTTGTGGATTCTCAGATTCTGTCATTTTTTTAATGAATGCTAAAAAAAATAAATAAAAAATTGATTGGGCTTTAAATTGCTGTTGACTTTATTGATAATTAGGAGAGAAAATGTAATGTTATGTCTAATGAGACTATGCTGGGGGAAAAGAAAAAAAATTCTTCACATCTCTTATGGAAAGCAAATGAAAATGCCAAGAGATGAAGGGGAGCGTAATTAAAGAGTTTTTTTTTTCTTTTTTTCTTTTCTGCATAGAAGTGTTTTATTTAGCCGTACAGAGGCTATAATGAACAAAGCACTTCCAGGGAGGCGAAAACTAACTGCTGTTCTCAATAGTTCATCACGGTTAGAGAGGAAGAACAGAAATGTTGTAACGCTGAGAGCCTGTCCTGTTAATGTCAGAGCTACACGAGTACTGGGACACCCCATGTTAAGTTGTATTCAACCAGTAACTAGTAAAGCTTAGCTAATGGAGCCTGACTGCTTTCATCTTTCACAGGAATGAGTACGACTCTGCCCCGCCTTCCCGGTCCCATCCCCCATCCCCTAAATCCTTGCCACTATCTACAGTCTCAACAGGCAACTTCTCCGGCGCTTCTATCAGCCATCAGCGAACATAAGCATTACAACACCAGCGCAGACAATGTCAGCCTGTGTTAGTTCGGGGAGGGGAGGCTGACATCTGGATTTTCCTGCTCGCTGAATTCAGCTTGATGAAGACTGACGACTGCCATTTTACAATCTTCAAATATTAATCCACAGAGATGAATAAAATGAAGTTCTGCATTTTTTAAATTTTTTTTTTTGGGTTGGGGGGGTTAAATTTGATCACGCTGGTCCAGGTCATTGCAGCCAAATGTTCATGAGCGTTTACAGGAGCGTGCTCACAGCCAGCCCGCTAAGGAGGCCACCTTATGGTATGTGACCCACGAGATGCCTACATGGCCCCTTTTTGTTTCTCGACCATCTGATACTCTGCCCAATGAGTTGGAAACTTTGAGCCAAATCAACCGGAACTGAAGCTTTCCGTATTATTCATGGGGGAAGTTGTTATTTTTGTGTTTTTTGTTTTTTTTTTGCTTCAAGAATTAACTAATTTAAAAAAAAAAAAATTTAAAAAGAAACACTGGGTTGTCTTATTTGATACAAAAGAACAGAATTACTTCGTAATTATGCTTTCGTGGCCCGGCATTTAAATCCGTTCAAAGCTGCGAGAGGAAAAGTCATAAAAAACTGCATCTGTGCGGTCAAGTCGGTGAATGTTTTTGTAGGTGACTGAAACAAATCATCTGAAAAGCTTCAGTTAAACCTGATTTATTATATTTACTAGACACTGCAATAAAAACAAATTAAAATACAAAAAAATTTTTGACTTTCCACAAGATACGATGACACACACTTTCCACCACGGATGAAAATGTACTTACGGGTCCAGACATAACAATGTCATGTGCCCTGTTTTTTTTTGGTTTTGTTTTTCTTCTTTTTATGAAACGGTGGATCCGATGTGTGTTAAATTTAGTGAATAATGTGATCTGTTGCGATGCATCATCTGTGACAAAAGCGTTATCCAGGTCATCAGCTACAGCTACACCATAACGGCCCTACTAATATAGCGGCCCGTGCAACATTTATTGGATTCCAACATATCCAACGTGTTTCTCGGTTTCCTTTGAAAATGTAGCGGTCTTAACCGGCATGTATATACAATCTGGCAGGAAGGTTACAGGGACAAAGCTGCTGTATACACCATTCTCCTGTGTTTTAAATAACAAAAGAAACCACCCTGTATATTCTTAGCAGGGAATAGCATCTTAAAAGTATAAAACAGACTTGAAAGCTACTACATGTAAACAGATTGCCGAGATTGGCATCTCCTCAGAGATAAGAGCTTTACTGCAACGGTCTATAAAATATGAGTTCCACATCGGGCTGGAAAGGATTCCAGCTTCACATGTTCTACTTTGGTATCTATTTTTCGAAAGTATTAGATTTGCAGAGGCCAGCCCTGGTCGGCTGATTTTTTTTTTTTTCCTTTTTTTTCTTTTTTTTTTCCTTCGGACCTGGGGAAAAGACAAGACGAAGTGGGATATGATACAGGATCCTGCTATTTTTATTTGATTCTAACAAGTAGTGTATTAACACCCCGGCGAACCCAAAGCAAATACCCAAAGAAGGGGTTATATTCGTGTGGTGCCCAGTGGCCAGCACTTGCGGTTTGATTGGCTGCTTGCATGGAAAGAAACAACAGGGAATTTGCTTTTACAACTTGTCAAAATGATTAAAAAATAACAATAGGGCACAGTTGGACTTTTAATCCACTACTCCCAACATGTTTTGGGCAAAGCAAAGCAAATCACGCCCTCCTAATACTGCCCCGCCAGGTGAGCATGAAGTAAGCGACTCTCGCTGATCTTGCCAATCTGGTTACAAGCTTTAAAAAAAGAAAAAAGAAAGAGAAAACAAATTTTAAAAAAAAATTGTTTTTTTTTTTTTTTTTGATACAGGTAGTCTCACTGTGAGAGTGTGGTGCAAGTTAAGTATTTTGCACTACGTGGTAGGACTGCAAAGATTAGCTGTCATGCACAGGCAGCTTAGCACGCTGGCAGCTTTAAGAACAACACTCACCCATATGCCCGGGGAAAAAGCCGGAGGGACACATCGCCACGCTGAACACTCCACGACTGTCAGCAAAGCTTCACGACACAAACCCAATTCATGCACATTAAACGCTACCCCTGTGCCCATGAATGTCTCTATTACTGTTTTCCTCTGCTTATCTATTCTTTGTCGTGGTCTGCTCAAGACAGGAAGAATTGCAGTCACATAGTCATGCCTCTTTTATCAGAAGACAAACCGAGCACTTAGTCAACGTGACGGCTTTTCCCATTGAACCTGAGGACGCCATCGCCAAAGGAACAAAAAAGTTGTGAAAGGAGAATGCCACATAAATCTCCACAGTTTGCCATCTGTTCTAACAGCTCAACTGTAAGTGTATATTTTTAGCCCGAACAATGTCGACGCCACTTCTGCATCACACTGCATCATTAGCTTTCTTTACATTTTGTTTTCCGGGACCAATATTAAACCGCAGTTTCGTCTGAAAATGGTGCAAAAAGGGCAAAAAGGATGGCAACGATGTTCCTTCTCTGGTCTGGCAGTGGAAGTGCTCGAACAAGAGAAACACCTAGATCGGCAGAACTGACGTTGTTGAGCTTGCAAGTCTGAAACATCGGGGCACTGAAATAAAACTTCCATGCTGCGCATACAAAGATTTAGTTTAGCAGGGTGACTTTGAGAGTGGAAAAGAAAATCGACGTACAAAAAGTAGGATTTTGGAAAAGTGCAAAAGAGTTGGCTACAACATTAACTTTGCGGTGTGTAGCTGGCAGCACCGACTGACATAAGTAGTGGTCGAAAGGTCATCAGCTTACGTCCTAACAATGAAGCCAATATCAAATATTTTTGGAAGAATTTCACTTCTACAGGGAACCCTTCAATCAATTTGGTCAAACACTGCAAACTATATTTAAGGAGGCTGTTCCTTTTTTTCCAGACGTTCATTTCACAAGGATTGGTTTGATAATTTTGTATCCCATCAACAACAGAAAATCTTATTAACAACAAAATGGTGTCAATAGATGCATTTGACTTAAGCGCCCTCTCTGTGGCTGCTCGGTCCCCCTCGGCCTCACACTTCACGATAAAGCAATCTGGGTCACACACAGTGTTCATATTATCTCAAATAAGCTCAGTAATTTCATTCAGCAGCTGGAGACTACAGTTGACAGGACTCTGGCATGGAGACTATTTTCAGCTTGATAAAAAAACAAGTCATATATATATATACACACACATACATACATATATATATATATATATATATATATATATATATATATATATATATATATATATACACACAACAAGTGGGGTTTGAGTAAAATAATGGAGGTCAGTTGCACAGATGACTGTGCTCTAAAAGGGAGTTCACAAGTAGTTTTGGTCTACTTGGAGAAACACGGGGATCTGTTATATGCCAGCCACAGGCAAAAACACCAGTGCAGCTTCTTTATGACAGGTAAACTGAATTATAACTGCAAATTCTGAGCAAACCGTTTATTTACTATGGAGGAGTACACAAAAAAAAAACAAAAGACAAACCTAGTTGCTAGATTTGGCAATAACCTAGAAGACTAAGAGCCTTCACAGACATGAGAAAGTAAAGCTTTATGGGAAAATTGTATGTAAATTTATAATAACACACATATCTATAAGCCATAGATTATTTATCTACATTGACAAGAAAAAGGACCGACAGTGATGTCCCATGTCAGGTATCTGGTATGTGTCCACCACTATTCACACATTAGGATCTCGCCCACCGCCAACACCACAGGAGACCAATGGCAAATCATCATGCCGTCCCTGATTTCAAAAGAATTTGAGCCACGTTGCCAGCAGGTCTTAGAGGTATTCAAACTGTGTTGTCATAGCAAACTGCAATGAAACATCTTTGAGGTGAGATGGAAGGACAGAACACTGGGGGGGGGGGGGGGGGGGGACGACCAAACTAAACATAAAAAAACTGATCAAATCTCTGTCAATGTCACATGAATTCAGCGATTAATACCATGCGGTTGCCATGCCAACCATTTATCAGACCGCTGTTGCGGTGATGACTCTTGGCCAGAGCGTAAATTCCCGCATCACTATTCCCGTCAAGAAAAGCTACTGGGCAAGGAGCCATTGAAAGACTTACCGAGACGTCAAAGAGCTCTTCTGTGTCGTCCAACATACGGACCCTGATGGTGACATGCCTTCCAGGCGGCATGGGAGGGGGTCTGTGCCCGGGGTCCAATGTACTGATGCCAACAGTCTCCGGGGCTCCCAGACGCTGTCCGGCTCTAGAGACTACTGGCTCGGGGTCCGATTGTTCAGCCATGTTGCGCTGAACCGCTCACTGCGAACCCTGCACACAAGCAAAGTCAGAGCAGTCAGGAAGACGGGCGTTTTTTCGGGTTACACTCTCATTCATACGGCAACATCTGCGTCTAATCCCTGTCTATTTATCATATTGAGCTGCTCTGAGTGTTCTAAAATTCTTCCTCCGTCCGTCACAAGTCCTCGTGTCAATGATGGTGATAGTAAAAAAAGAGCTTATCTTAAAGGAGTGGAAATCAGTTTCTTATCCTCGCTTTTTCAGCTGCATGATAACTCGCAGCAATTTGATATACCCTATCAAATGCTTATCCTAAACTTATTGATATCAGGGCGCCTTTAGCAATCATGTAAAGAAAAACTAACAAAATGGAGCAGAGCCAACAACTGGTGATTAAAGCGAAACTGGAAAAAAACGACTGGTTCTTCTGGCATCACGAGGGTCACAATCTGAGCCCATTTGTCACCTTCACATTTTACAGTGCCGTATTTTTGAGTTATGATACATCCTGGCAATTTCTAACAACCTAAAATGGTGCACTGCTTTTACATTTATGTTCTTTCATTCATCGGAATTTCATTTTTCCCAGCCTTGGGCTTCCCTCAGGAAGGTCGCTGGGTCATGTGGCGCGGCCTATACAGGTAAACTTGCGTGAAAATAAGATTCTTTAGGCAGTGCCTGGCTTGCAAAGTAATGCCACACAAATGTGAAAAAAAAACCAGATCCAAGACTCATTAAAACCACCTCTAGTTCAGAATTAGTGGGAATGACGGTCAGCAATGAATGAACTGAGCCCAGAGGATGCTACAAATACACATCGGGTTGCTGTGACTTTTTAACGGGAATTCCAAATGCAGTATTTGAACTTCCCGTTAATGGTTGATAATTATTACCGTAGGAGGACCAATTACTTAGAAAAAAAATAAAAGTCACCAGTGTTCTCCATTTCAAAGTACGACTCGGGAAGCTTTTACAGGATTTGACCACTGGATCACAAGAGAGGAGGGGGAGACGGGGGCTCAGTGCCATGAAGAAACCGCAGCTGCAAATACATTACAGAATCTATCCGGATCCAGCTGGTGCTGCAAAAAAATAACAAACCAGACTCGCATAGAATTATAAACCGTAATCCAAGGGGACGGGCGATGCATTCATACGCGGTTAAATTTTCCTTTAATTAATGACACAATTTTCTATATGTTAGCTCAAAAAGCTTACACATTACGAACGCTCAATTCTGCAATATGTGCAATTTCAGTGTAATTTCTCTGAGTTTTTTTTTCAGTTTATTTCATGCAAAAATGTATACTTGATTGCGGTTTCTCTTTGCATTGTTGTTGATTTCTACAAACTCTTGGTCATTTTTCAATCACTTTAGGGGAAGGCAGATTTTCAAGAAAATGCGGACATATACGGCTATTGAAAAAGGGCTTATTTGTATCCACAAGCTACTAGAATGAGCTGGAAAAACACAGTATGGAATCATGTGTGGACAGACTATGTCTATGTTTGTCCCAGGTGAATGACTGACTGTTTAGGCCAAATTGTGGACTCATGTTTCGACCCATGCTTCCACAGCCAGTCCCCCCCCCCCCCCCCAAGGCCCGGCTGCAGTGTCCTGTGTAATTCTCACTTCATTGCAAATTCCAGCCGGCTGATGTCATCGCAAGATCTCAGCAAGTGGTTCATCAGGGTGTTGAGGCAAGCGGGCAGTTGCTCGGGCGCCAGAGGTAAGTGACTGTTGCCAAGTTTGAAGTGCGAGCTGAATAAGGCATTTTTAAAAGAGGGTGGATAATGTGATCCATCAAAGTGCATCAACTGAACGAGGACCGGGGATACTCTAGCCGAGCCGGTCTGCTCCAAGGGATCGGCACGCAAGACTTCCAACGACACATTGAGATGATAAATAATCGGCAAAATTGTAATAATGTATCTGCTAGCTGGATTTCCAATTATTTGCTTAGTTTTGAGAAACCTGTAAGAATGCAACTGCAAATCCCCAGAAGCCTGACGTTAAATTACAACGCGGTTCATCTATTCGGATGTCCGTGTTTTCATGAACTTTAAATGACCAAATTAGAAAAAAAAAAAGGGGGGGGGGGACAGAGTCTGTTCAAGGTTGAAAAGTTTGGCGGTATTTTATTTTGATAGATTGAAATAGACACCGGTGCAGATGAGATGATACATCTCAAGAGATTCATCCCCTTAAATACATTTCCGGTTCTGGTTTGAAAACCTCCAAATTCATTAAGTTCAGACGACCTTATCTTCACTCGCGCCTTTTTATCAGAAATTCAAGCTTTGCCATTTAAAAAGGGTCCAGTGTGTAGGCCTTAGATTGGATTACAGCCGGGAATGGGATGTTATCGCTCAGCGTTTTCACTGGCATATAATCACCTGAAACTAAGAATCACTCTGTCCTTTGGGCGACAGTGAATCCAACGTGTTCCATCTGCATTCTCACAAAACAGACAAATCAGCACCTTTGACTTTTCAGCGCAATACTTTGCTGCAGCACATTTTCTTGTTACCTCTGTCACACTTGGAACTCAAATCTTCCATTTAGCTGCATTCCCTGACTATAAGAAAATGGGTATTACCAAAGAACCACTCATTCAATCGGCCATATTTATTGACGAAGGCCTTCATGCAGCAATGGAATTAATCGACCAAGTGCGGCGAACATCCCAACGGACAGACGCAGGTGAAAATACAAGCCTGAGGACAAATCGCCGTTTCTCCAAACATGAGCATTTCACCTGTCTATGCAGTGGCAACAACAGAGCGGTGCGCTTGAGATGTTGGCTTTTTCCATTGTCAGTGCAGGCAAACTGTCTTCTCGGCTCACAGAAAACAGACCTGATGCATACTTCAAACGAAACCCGTAGAAACATTTGATCCTTCCGCTGTCATCGCGCAGAAGGCCATGCCTCGATTATTAGCAAGCATCTGGAACTGGGTCTGTAAATGCGTGGCATTTATGACCTGCACATGCGTGCGCGTAATCGGACACTCTTCAAACAAAACACCGGAGAAACAAGAGGCCGGGCGAAAGCAACATGTACCCTCCCGGCAACAGGAACCATGAATCACCCGGTCAGGGTCCGGGCCTTTCCACACCTCTAAAAAAGGTAACACACATGTGGTCAAACACACGAAACAGTCACCAGTTATAGAGACTTGACCCCCAGACCTGGGTTTGACATGGTCTCAAAGTATACAAGCCATTAGGACATTTTCAGACCCCGGGGTGTTACCCTCGGGGTAAATTACACTGCCTTTGAATGTGTTTGCTTGAAATTCCTCACAAATGTGTAAAATGGAGGTGTAAAAAAAAAAAAAAAAGCTGGCATAGAGAGTCTACAGGTCTCTAACAGTAGTCCCTCTGTGTGCAGGGGCGCACAAGGGCCCCTCAGTGCGCTCCAGCACTGCACAGGCGGAATCCTTTAGTGACAGCTGAATGGCCAGAGGCTGGGGCCGACGCAACCAGCTGTCTACCTGTGCCAAACTGAGAGACACCATCAGAAGAGCTCAATTTCCTCCATGCAGGGCTACAAACCACTTCCAGACACGGATACCTGGGTGTGGCTGTCAATGCATGAGAAGTCCCAACTGTATCATTGGCCGATGCAACATCTGCTCATTGTGACAAGAATGTCAAGTAAGCACTGGAGGCATGAGTGGGTGTTGTAACCATACCTGGCTGCCATTTGAGCCTCTGCGAAAAAAAAAAAAAGGAATAAGGAAACTGGTGCAGAAAATGGTGTAAAGTGGCCTCCCGTGGGTCTGGCAGTTTACAACGTTACAGTAATGTAGGTTAATAGAGCACGCTGTTGTAATCCTCAGGACATTAGCGGCTCCTGCTTGCAAGAGCGTCCTAGACTCACCTGGCCGGCCCCTGCAGGCTTTGCCAGGTAGACACACACACACACACGCACACACATATCCATTCCCCCCATTCCCTTCATGCATTTGCAAGCACGGAGCATTGCAGCTAAAGGGCCATCGGCGACTGCAGGGGTCCCGAGCACGGAGGAACCACCGTCCACGCAGGACCGCGGGAATGAACGGGCTTCACCGGAAGGATTTCTCCCCACGAAGAGACCGCGGTGTCCCGCAAGGATCACACGACTAGTGGGGGCAGAAGCACTCGCAGGATTTAAACCCTGTTCTCCTCAAACAAGTTGAATCACTTCCCCGAAGCTCTCTCTCACACGCACACGCACGCATACACACGCACGTTTGCTGCACGTTTCTTACCCCCCTTGTAAAAAAAAAAAAAAAAAAAAAATAGCTCCAAAAGCGCGTCTATCCACACCTCCGTGTCTCCCAGCTGGAAATAAAACCTCACATCCACGTCCAGTCGAAGAGCTGGGAGGAGGGGAAAATTAAAAAAAAATGAAATAAAAAAAAAAGCACACCGGATGAGTTTCAGATGCCGCCACTACCGGAGAGGAGACTTTCTGCGGTCGCCATGGCGGTCGACTGACTGAGTGTGCCGGCGAGAAACGGGATTAAAGTGAACCGATCGGCGGATTCACTCCCGGTGCCTCCAGTCACACAATGAAGGAAGTGGAGCGCCTCCAATCCTCGGGCGCGGACGAGGAGCTGCAGCGCCATCTAGTGGACAAAGATGGTAATCGAGTGGAAAGACGTGTAAAAATAAATAGTCCAGTCATTTCGACTGTGACTGCATGTCTTATGTGTAAATGATCGGTTTTTATATGTCTTTGTAGACACAGGAAAAAAGTATATCAACATTTTTTGAAATGTATAGAATGGAGGGAAAAAAAAAGTCGGTGTAATAGCTGGCTCCTGAGGTAATTCCATTGCTGACCCTTTTTTTTTTCTGGAAATTTAGTGATCATGCATGCTCTTATTTGACGTTACAGCTACTAGTTATCATAGTTTTAGATAGCATTTCTAAATACTAACTAAATACTACTAATATAAATACTAATACTAAATACAAAACTAATATCAATACAATACTAATATAAATACTACTAAATACTAACTACTAAATACTACAAACTAACTCAGGGGTGAGCTAACTCATTTTGGCTGGCAGGCCAAATTTCTTGTTTAATTTTTCTGCGTGGGCCAACTAAGTATAATGAAATTGAACAAAATGAATATTGCAATTTAAATATTTTAATTTTTTGGCATTTTATTTCAACTGTAAAATCATTAATGATCATATAAATGTACCAACATTATTTTGTATGTCATCATCCATACAAAATTAAACGAAAGGAAAAATAAGGATTTTTTAAATTCAATATTGATTGAAAATACCTAAAAATTTAATTTAATTTAATTAAAATATTCAAAGAAAATAGTTTGGAGGGCTGGATAAAAAAGCAAAATGGGACAGATGTGGCCCACGGGCCGTAAAATGCCCAGGTCTGGACTGACTAATACGAGCAAGTAATACTAAATACTACTAATTAACTAAAGATTAATACAAATATCCTTTTCAACCGCCTGACAAAAGTTAAAAAAAAGGTTTTGCCAGGATGAGACCATTTTTTAGTTTCCCTGATCTCCTCTCTGTGGTAACAGAACTCCTGGTGGTCATAGTCTGTGGTCATGAGAGAATACTTTGGTTTTCTACAAGGAGTGAATTGGAAAATAAAGCTCCACTTGCCTGTAATAGCTTTCAAAAAACACGAAACTTGGGCACATGGCATAGTTTCCTTTTTTCAATCTCTTCCAATCATTGATTTAGGTTTCGTACAAGCTGTCCTAATTACTTTCGTCATGTTGGTCTCTGGTACTCGGGGTAAGAGTTGGGCAATAGCAGGAATTGTGTCACTTTGTTGAAGAATTCATTCAAATAAATCTGTATTAAAGAGCACGCTTACATGTCAATTACTAAAATGTCTTTCGGTTCAAATGCAATAACCACCCCAAAATTAAAAAGATTGATTTAATAACGAGAATAGCCACCAATAGCCTTGTAAACATTACACTTCCTCTTATACATGCAATCAATCAATTTTCTAATAAATTCTAGTGGCAAATTTTTCCACAATGACAAGATTTTCTCTTTTAAGTCTGCGATTATTTTTGAGTTTACTTTCATCAATTCTTTTTAGTAATGATTTTTAATATTAATTCATCATGTATTTTTTCAGTGAAACAGTTCATTACGTATAAAGATTTTTATAATTTACCTGTTTACCTCCGTTACACTAAAACAAAGGAAGAATTTGGACTTAGTGTTACTTCTAGGTAATGATTTTACTGGTCCGGCCCCCTTGACATCAAGTTAGGCCGTATGTGGCCCCCGGACCGAAATGAGTTTGACAGGCCTGCTTTAAATTATGTCATTTCCAATGTAGTCTTCAAACCTTGATTATTATTACAAATAATTTTCCTGCTTGGATTCTTTCATTGAATCCATGTGGTCACAACTGGACATGTTCCACGTAATGTTTCTCTATTCTCTATGTCTACAGATCTTTTCATTTTTTCAAAAATGAGTACAAGGTCCAGTGTTTTTGATAAAAAGTGATTTTAGAAATCTATGTTCAATCACACGTATACAAAATAAACAAGCGGTAACAGCGGCATGGTGATACAGCACATAAACAGTAGCATCAGCTCTGCAACCCTGATCCTGCCTGGTGAGAGACAAAGCACTGCTAACCTGTTGATAAATGTTTAGTGTTTTCAAACAAGCGTAGAATACGGCGAGCACAGACAAAGCCCGTTCTTTGTAATTTCCTTTGAAAATCCACCTGGCATGTAAATGTATCCTCTGCGATTCAAGAAGCGAACTGTGTGTGATGTTTTGTGGAAGAATGTGACATAGTGTGAATGGAAACAAATTTTCCTGTGACTGGGAGAGGGAAAAAAAAACACTTGTCATATTTCTAGGTCTGTGTAATATGTATAACAAAGGATCTGATGCAAAATGACACGTTTAACATTTCTGATGAAAAGGCCTCATGAAAAACAGCATAGATCAGAAATGACCGAGTATGAAATGAATAAAATCAAGAGGTTGTCAAAGTGACTGATCATTTTTCACACTTTCGGCGGGATTCAAGTCTCTTAGCAGAGACCGCGTGCTAACACATACTTTCCATTTCTTTGCTTGGCAGAAGCAAGCGTGTCAGTCATGAAGCTAAATATTTCTCACAAACAAATAAACTTTACAGTCTGTGAACATAACGCACACGCTCGATTTTGCAGAGGCCTCATTGAGAACCCGCCAGAGACGGAAAAATAGAAACACCTGCAGAAGCTGATACCTTCCTATAAAAGGCACCAGCCTGAATACATGGAAGCCAGTTAGAAAAAAAAAAAAAAATTGACGACAAATAAAGTGATACTGACCCATGGAAGCCAAATCAAATGCACAATGTCATCCTCTGGAGGCTGATTTTGCTCAATGACACCTCCGCACTCATTAGCAAGAACCTTCTGCACTGTGTAGCTGCGAAAGCAGGATAAATGTAATGTTGAAAGCAAATATGTTTCAGCAGTCAGAGCTACAATGAGTGGGATTATTTCTAATTGCTTTCAAGTCACTGAAGAGATGAAATGTTTATCATCTAAGGCGTGTCAGGCTCAAAATAATGTGCCAGGGGGGCTTTTGGAAGGCATATGGAACTGGTGTAAACAAGGCCCGAGTGAAAGGCAGTGGGATAACACAGGCAGCCTCTGTAACCTGTTTAAAAAACGTTTATGGTCTTTATCTGCTCTGAAAATACATTTTGTATTAGTTGCCTTTCAAGGCGGATTTTCCGTCCCAAGAATGGGGCCCGTGCAAAAAAAACATTAAGGCTTTTTCGTGTTGAGCATAAAAGATTTCTGCACTGTATTTAAATCAGTGCTGAAAGCATCCATCCATCCATTCCATCCATTCAAAGGCTACAAACTGAAGGAACCAGATAAATGCCTCGTCTTTAGACCAGTGGTTCTTAACCTGGTTGGAGGTACCGAACCCCACCAGTTCCATATGCGCATCAACCGAACCCTTTTCATTGGAAAAATATATATATATATTTTTTTTCAAATTCAAGAGAAAGGTCTGTGCTTTTGCTGGTGCACAAAATGAACCGTGCATCAATGTCACTGTGCTCAAAGAATAAAACCAGCAAAATATGATTTTCACACAAAAACAAAAATATAATAATGGGTAGGAAGAACTAAGGAAGTTTTCCCTTAGTTTTGCCGGTGCCAGACTAGAATTGCTCAACTCAGTATGGCATATCATGCAGTTAGGACGCCGACTCCATCACTTTCTGTTATACATGTGAATCCAAATTTTGCATATTCGTCTGATCACTTTCTGTTTTTGCTCGACATGATTAGTATGAAGGGATTTAAATTTTAAGAAAGAAATCACACGACGTACCATCACGACAGTCACAAGTTGACGGCTGAGCGCACCACAATCCCTGCAGGACAAGCTATGAAGCGACTGACTCACCAAAACCCTGGGGTTCGATTGAACCCAGGTTAAGAACCGTTGTTTTAGACACTCAAATATCAAAACAATCATCAAAAGTCCTTGGATACCAGAGGATAGAGTTAATGAAGAAATATCGGAGTCTTCATGGCCAACAAAGCTCTTAAATGGGATGCGGCGAAATTGTGGATGTTGCAAATCCCAAATGGTGGATCCCATCAGAGATGTTTCAGGATTGCAGGCAAATGATCCTGTTGGATTTTCTGTGCCAAATCCTCAAGCTGGTGACAAACATTGTTTTGATCATGCCTTGTTTTCCTGTAAAAATAAACAAATAAATAGATAAATACACTTCTATTCCGATCTTCATGTAAGGACTCCGTCACAACTCATGTTTCAGCTGACCAATAGTAGGCTTGCCTCACCCCGATGGTCTATATCCATCCGTCATCCGGCACTTATTCTGCGCTCAGGGTCGCAGGGGATGCTGGAGCCTTTCCTTGCTGTCATCGGGCGAGAGGCAGGGTACACCCTGGACAGGTCGCCAGCCAATCCCTGGGCCCAATGACCTATAGTTTATCTTTTAAATATTTATCCAATCAAGAGAGATCAAGAAACCTTTCCCAGCCGACAAAAAAAACATTTTTGCAATTGACAATAGGGAGGAGACAAGCAAAACGGCTCAAAGTATAAAACAACTCAAAAAGCATCATGCTGTTTGAGAGGAGTGCACAGTTTTAGGTTGAGGAGGTGGAGGATAATATGCACTTTGTCATATTCATCTAATTTAGACCTGGGCATTTTGCGGCCCGCGGGCCACATCCTGCCCATTTTCCTTTTTTTATCCAGGCTGCCAAACTATTTTCTTTGAATACTTTAATTTTATTTTATTTTATCTTGTTTTATTTTATTTTATTTTATTTTATTTTATTTTATTTTATTTTAGTCAATTTTATTTAATTTAATTTTAAAGTATTTTCAATCAATATTGAATTTAAAAGCTCCTTATTTTTTCCTTTTGTTTACTTTTGTATTGATGATGACATACAAAGTAATGGCAGTACATTTATATGATCATTAATGATTTTAAAGTTGAAATAAAATGCCAAAAAATCAAAATATTTTAACTGCAATTTTCATTTTGTTCAATTTACATAATACTTAGTTGGCCCGCGCATAAACGTTGAATAAGAAATGTGGCCCACCAGCCAAAATAATCGACCACCCCTGATCTAAATCATAGTCAGAGAGTGATGACTACAGTTCTCGCCTGAATTATCATATCCTATTTCTTACATCAAATATGATATCAAGTATCATATGTCACATGTCAGATATTACATATTGTGTCATATTTCATATATATCTATCGTTGCAGGCAAGTGCTTCACTGGTTTCCTCCTGTTTATGGCTGCCTGTCCAGGGCTTTGACTGGGACGAGTGTTTCTGCACCACCTACTCCTCCAAGGTGCTCCATGCAGGGACTGCTGATGGAACAGTGTTGCAATTTTTTTTCTCCCCCCCTCCCCCTTCTTTATTTCATTATTTTATGTCTTCTGCTCCTCGCCCACCTTCTCACTGGCAGGAAGAGATGTCTTCCCACGCCTGGCTGTGTGGGACTTCAATGTAAAAATCACACTTTGTGTCTTGGCAGCCTCAGAGGCCCTGTGAGATACTGACTTGGAACTGAGGCAAAGATGAGCATTTTAGCAAGAGCGTGAAAAGCATTGGGAGCTGGGAGATAAACAGGCAGGAGACAATGCTGTTTAGGATTAGTTATGTAAGCCGTCAAGATTTGGTGTATGTTCTTTGTGATTCCCTTTGCGGTTATGTAATAAGGAATGAAATCATCAGTAAACCTCAAACTGATCAACCGGGGGCAACGCAATTAACACTTTTAGTCCAGCTGTAACACTGAACAGCGTTTAAAAAAAAAAAATGTCATGCCATTTGTGATAAACTGACTTCCATGTGTAGAGTCGCAACAATCCTCACAACCCATCAGTCGGTCATATCCCGAACCCAATTCTTTAATGATAGAGCTTGGAGTTGTCATGGAGATGGATGAATCAGCCGTAGTGAATTATTTCATATTATATTCCATAACTTAATTATGGTTCCTAGGAATTTAAATGTTAAAATTAATGTATTTTTCTAACCACCAGTTTCAATTATTCCATGACAGATCTCAGTGGGAGTGTTTTAACATCCAGACAGGCGAGACAAAATTAAAACAAATTAAAAGTGTAGTTCTGACACTGCATCATAGATATAAAATATGTATCAGTGTGCTTTCTTGTGAAGCGAAGCACTCCCAGAGGACAGTTGGAAATATATAATCACAACAAACCTCTTCCCTCATTAAACCCATTAAACCGCTGTGGGAATGCCTTACACTAATTACAAGCAGAGAAAAACAAATGTATACTTTATGATTGAATATCTTAAACAACTCCATTGCAGGAACGCCCGGTAAGTGAACTTGTATTATGAGGAAATAATAAATTTGTGTTTTTTTTTTTTGTTCGTTTTCTGTCATAAGAAATCCTGATACTTTGATGATTTTATGCTTTTCTCATAACTTCATAAATTGTCCCTGTTATTATCATTATTGTTGTTTTTGTTGTTATCAAAGTAGCAGTAATATTGACCACTGTAACATAAAATAAAATAATATTTGCATGTTCAATTATTATTATTATTATTATGGTTGTTTTAAAAATAATAATAATAATGATCATAATAATAATCGTCATCATCATATTAATAATAATAACAATAATAATAATAATAATTATTATTATTATTATTATTAGTAGTAGTAGTAGTATTGTTGTTGTCTTTATCAGCAGTAGTAGTACTACTTGCTGTTGTCAGATTTGTTTTTAGTTCATCATACACCGTTGTATTTGTAACTTTAAATAATACAATTTCCAAACACTTGTTTGAATGAAATGAGGCTTAAGGCTGTTTCTGGTCTGTTTTTGTCTCTTGTCGTATTTCTTCTGATGAAATATAGGATTGTCTCTCACACGTCCCCATGTCGGTATTTTCTATATTTTTCTCAAATACCCGTAAGTTTACCCTAATCACCAATTCCGATGACAAAAATGACATGGCAGGAATGAGACTGACATGGTCTGTTTAATGTTTATCCATCCCTGAGAGTGTGATGAGAAATCAGCTGAATCTCCTGTCCTGTCACAATGGTCCACCATTATTGTATATCAAGTCATTTGAACTGGAATTATAATTTTCTCCACCACCCACTCCTGGGTGGCGTTTGGCCTCGCACGCCTCCGGCTGTCTACGCCACGCACTCGACACAGTTAACTGACTTTGCCGGTTCACTTGAAATCACTCACCTGCTCAATTTGTACGTGCTCAACAAGTAAAAACAAGAGTTTCTGACGGCTGGATCATACAGTAATTAGCTAGATTTACACATCATCACAACAGGAATCTAACAAAGGAAGTAATACTTGCACACTTCATCCGTGGATCTCGTCTAATTAGAATTTAATCAGAACTATTTGATCTCTGCCCTCGCGGCTCCCATTAGTCTATTGTTCAGTGTTTACAAAACAAGAGTGGAATAATGAGTTTGAAAACTTTGAGGGAAACCGCACTGCAAATCATATCATAGTGCTCTGAATAAACATGAATAATCCGCAGAAAGCAAGACATTTAAAAGGAATTACTCTTGGAGAGTGGGAAAATGATAGGATGTCCGATATGGAGTGAGATAAATTCAGCATCTTTCACGATAAAAAATATATTTTTACAACTTCAGGCAGCCAAGTTGAAATATTCCTGAATGTGAGCAAGTAGTCATATCGGGGCAGGAAGCCGTACAGCTCGGGTATCTGTTTTGTGCAAAAACCCCGGGTTTCGACACGGTGTCTCCCACTGAGCTCTCAACCTCCGCAAGTAAAGGGTATCAGCGGGAGGTGCCTCATCACATGCTCTGTTAGATAAACATCAAATGAAGAAAAAGATTAGAAAGATTAGAAAACAATCATTTGAACTGTATAGGCTGATTTTAATCTCATACTTGGCTGATTTTCCAGGTTTTTTGGGGGGGGGGGATTTCTTCTGCTGCCACATTTGGAAAACGAGCATTAATAACATGTGATGTTCAGAGACAAGACATGATCTGTGAAGCTGACACATAAGGGTTTGGAACTAACCTTTTTGTCATTTAAAGCTTTTTTTTTTTTTTTTGAATTGCCGAGCAATAAAGAAGTTATGACAGATGTTTTCCCATTGGCAATAACTCACTTATGATGTGAGTTTCTAATCACAGCAACTCTACTGGACATTTAGATCCATGTCCAGTGGAGGAGCTTTTTCATTGCAGTCTGGATTAACACCTCTGTCATCTGGACGGGCTGCAAATTGCACTGGCAAACAGACAACTGATGTGTTGCTACTATCTGGTTGCCATGACACCAAGTTATTAAGCCCACCTTGGGTTATTGTGTCTCATTTTTATTTTTCTTCCGGCACATCAACCATCTTTATGATATAAGAAGCCATGATACACAAACACGTGTGGTGTTGGGCTGAGGATGTGGGTGGATGAGAGTGAAGTGTCCTTGAGACAGGCGCTGTGGGAAAACATTACCAAATATTAAAGAAAAAAGGGAATATTTACAGACAAACAGTGTTTGAATCTTAGCTGTGGTTTAATATCCCCTTCATTTTGGTGAGAAGCTGGACGTCCAGAATTATTGGTCAGTCATCTATTTGATACAGTTGGAGTGGATGCAGTCAAAATTTTGAACACTTCTAAAGTTGTACATTTTCTTTTTTCAAGTTATGACTGATAGATACTTGAATTATTGTCAACCATTCTTTTTGCGGCTTTAACACAAAGTTGCGATTCTGTGTACTCAAAATAGTTATCGCTATGTTCTTAATCTTGATGCCACTCTTTCAATTTTACAGGATCCGTCCAAGACAAAGCTGTAAGATAGTTTTCATGTAAAATGTTTTTTTCTGTGTGTAACATTCAATGTGTATCAGAGCCGACGCATTGTGAAAAAAGCCTTACCAAAGAGGAAAAAAAAAAAAGAAAGGATATCCAAAAATGAAAAAAAAAACAAAATCTGTTTCTCTTCCATTCTCCATGGTCTAGTTACTACAAGTTTTCTACATGAAACTGCTCACAATAAATGCTGTGAACCGGATTATTCTCCGGTATTACCAGTGCTGCTCTGCCTCACCCAAAAAGAATGGTCTGGCTTTACATATTGGCTTTCTTACAGCCCTCCTTATTCAGGTTTTTTTTTCTTTTAATAATTCCTCGAGGCTGTACACCCACAAAAGGCCAATTTCCACACATTTCAGTCTGTCTGGACCACTTTGAGATTTGAATGCCCCAGCGATCAGTGAGAGGATTAAACCGATTTTAAGCCTTGAATTTTTTTTTTTTCATAACTCTACCTTTGAATTTCTTTTTACCTGCAAACCTGCCGTCCCTTTATTCCAACCGAACTCATCTGAACGGGGTTTCAGAGCCTACAGCTGATGGGACACTGCGGTGTGGGTCCAGAACGGTGACTCACACTGCGCTTCCCTTTCATCGTGACATTTGACATACCGATGCAGGGGGGCTCTCGGCTGGAGCGGACGTGACACGCTGTGTCACAGATGCAATTTAGGTTCCTCTGAGCCTCTGGATTACAGAGCTGAGAGCAGGTAACAATGAGTCAGCTCCTCTCCAATTCATACACCTACACTCTGACACCTTGGGGTTGTTTTGGAGACGATTTTATTCCTCTCTGCAAGTCTTTGCAACCCCCCTTGGGAGATAATTGTCTCACGATGCAGCACAGCGTTCCTTGAAAGTCATTCTAGCTTCAACACTGTGGGAACTTGAACAGAAGTGAGCGGCGGTGTTTTCGTACACGAGCTAGAAAGACAAACATCAGCGACTTTGCTGACTCCTGAATTCACTCTGTCATTTATTCTCATTAAACCTCTTCCAGAAGCTAACAAGGACAGCTTACCCTATTTTACTATGTATAACTGGAAACACAAATGTCGCTAGTAAAGATTGAACAATGCCAAACAGGGTTCCGGTCCCTAATGAACCCCGTCGGGACCTCACCTCCAGCTTCTTCGGCCCGCTGAAATGTCTCTAAACAAGCAAGACGGCACAATCAGACCACACAGGGGGTCAGGACTCTCCTTTACAACATCCCATAGAGGAAAGCCACTATCAGCAATGTTATGTTGCTGATGATGGATGTCAAAAAGCATCTCGGGGGAGCCGCTTCAAGTATGCGTTCCTGATTCGAAACAAGACCAAATGACAGAGGAGAGCTGATGCATTGAGGGGACGGTCTTTTTAATGGCTTTGAAATATCTTTAATTTCAATTTTTGGTTCCTTGTTATCTTTGACAGGAGGTATCAACATGCATGAGCATGTGTTCCCTCTCAAGGTTAAGCGAGTTGGACACCTTTAAAGGGCTCAAACAACTAATCAATATCAAACCCATTTAGATCCTTCCTATAACTCACATCGCCTGTGCTAGGACACTATCCCCCTCAATAATTACATGCTCTGTAAAAACTGGAGATGAATCACAATTAATTCCAACTCGCTTGCGGCCCGCGTTCAACTCCGTGGTGTCAAGGGAAAAACACTTTCTGAATACTTCCGTGCGCGGACTCAAAAAGACAACATTCGGGATCTCTAAAAGCGTTAAAGGTTTTGTAGTTCAAAATGCTGTGTGGCAAATGGACTGCCTGTCTTCTAATATTAACACTGGTGATATTTCATATCTTATGAACTGATTCTGAAAACTGACATCTCATCAAAATCACAGAGTGTATCTTATTATTTAAAATGCCATTGTCTAATTCATGTCGCTGAAGAAGCAGTTCTCAAGACTATATTCCACACTGCGCTGCAGTCTAGGTATATTCAATACTTATTTGCCATGACGAGTGATATATTTTTCCAAAAAAATCAATACGCTTTTCCATAAAGTTTTTTTTCAGGGGATGTGGGGTGTCATTACAACTCTCAAAGGTGCGTTTGCCCAAGACAATCACATTAGTGTGAATTACAACACTGTTATACTTCCAGTGTCCTACAACAAAAGCCTTTGGGAAATGTAAATGAGGATGTGTGTTAAAAATAATAAAGCACATAACACATATACAGAAACCAGTATCCCACAGTTTTTGATCATAAAATAGAGCAGAATGTCATTACAACAGAGAAGCCATCTGTTATTTTGCATCTCCCTTGAGTGTTTCGCAAGAGCGTTTTCCATGGGAGCTGGAGCCAGTGAATGTGGAAAAACAGTTGTTTTATATTTACTTGATGTCTCTGACAGGGCCTTACCCACTGAGATGCAAACAAAAATGAGATTTGAAGAAAATGTGGAACCCCGGTCTCCTCCAGATGTCTTCTTTCAAAGTAAGAAAATAAATAAAAATCAAATAAATGTAATATTTACATTTAGATAAGGACCATATCATTAATCAAAATAGTCACAGGATGACTACGTGACACAAATTTTACTGTATCAGTCAGTGAAACTGCACTGTTTGAAAAGTAAGGGTCTTGATTGATATGAATCCTGCGATAATGCTGTTAATTCCATGTTCTTTTATGACTTTTCTATTAAGCAGAATAAGACTATTATAACTGTGGATACAACATTTTCATGCGCATCACAAAACATCAGTAATAACAAAACAGCAGGGATAATATTACACTGGTAGACGATGTGGAATCTTCTCATTCCTTCCCATTGACTTCTCTGGGTACTCTGTTATTACAAAGAATCATAATCCAAAATGTAGGTGCTTTTTGGCTGTTTTTCCATCAGAAGTGCATTCTGTTTTTTTTTTTAATTGCTCCAGTGCAGCAGTGCAGTCATTTTCTTCTTGCCATATAACATCTGTATTTATGCTCATACATATCTTTGGATTGTTGACAAAAAACTCTCAACATGGGTGCATATTTGAGTTTCTTTACCTCCAGTGTAAGAATTATTACTTCATCTACTTCCTTCTATTTTCTTGAATCTCCTTGGCACTGCTGAAATCTCCCCTGCAATTGTGTTTTGGAGTATTAAAAATGTTTGATTTGGCTATTTTTATCAGCATATTGCATCATGGAAAACCGAGTGAACATGTCCAATTAATTCTGAGCCTCTGTTAAATGAGGGTCATATACAGTATAGAGACAAGAGCAAAGTTTAAATACTTGAATAATTGTGATTTGTTTTAAATTCATTGACCTGCAAACACCTATATAAATCATTGTATTTAAATTTGAAATGAACTACATTGCATTGAGAGCTGTCGCAGAAGATACTTCGCAGGTATGAGTGTTTTCTCATGGAGCCGGTAAATCATCATAGCAATCCTCTTCACAGGATGTTTCCCACCAGACAGGAAACAGTGGGCAACAGCCTCCAGTCATGTCTACCCAGAGACTGTGGCAGCAGCTTGATAAGCTCCCCAAGCAGATGGAACAAACCGAATGGGAAGAAGCCACCTGTAAGATTCAAAGCAAAGGAGGGCATTGCTGCTGTACATGTGGAGCCACCCCCTCTGCATAAATTCCATCTATCCATCTATCTATCCGTCTATCTATCCGTCTATCCATCCATCTATCTATCTATCTATCTATCTATCTATCTATCTATGCAACAAAATGCGTTTTGCTGCAATGACCTACTGAATTGTAAAAAAAAACATATTTCAATGGTATCACAAAATGCTGTAGATTTTTCATCGTGGATGATGTAGTTCTTTTTAAGTGTAACTAAGTGTTATTCAAGTAGTGAAATTAAATGGCAAATTATTTTATAATCCTTTCATGATGGAAAACGCTGCAGCTGTGAGAATTTAATGGAACAATAATACTGCAAAATATAGTACTGCTGTTTGATGTGGCCACTAAGCTGACTAATATAAGGTAAATGGTAATAGTATTATCATTACACATTTTTAGTCCTGTGTGTAGGATATATTCTACACATATATATTTTGATATAAATATATAAATTATTACCTGCCATACTATACTTCAAAGCAGTATAGTATGGCAACGATAATGCTTTTACAAAAAGCCTAGTTCCAACGTTAACATTTTCATAAGACAGTGCCAGTAGTAGAAAAGGCGCATAAGACACACTCACAAACACACACACATTGAACCTGAATGTGTTATGTTGCGGCAATCCGATCAATCACGTTCACACCAGCTCAGTAGCCGTAGAGGAGTGTTGAACGCACTTTTATTGTTTCGGTGTCAAATGTAACAGTGTCACCATCCAGAGAGGGAATAAAGAGTAAATGGTCACATAAAAAAATATAAAATCAACAATGAAAATGGCCACACGGGAAAATTCTGTTTCCCGTGGCAGAAAAGATGTACAGTTGAGACAGTGTCCAGATCCAGACCGGTATGTTTGCTTTGCACATTTCCACAGCCTATATTAATCTCAAACAATAGAAGTCCTTTTTTGTTCACTAGCCATGCAGTTGACAGTTACACGTGTTGAGTCAGTATCTCTGTAGGAGCTGGCACTTTCAATACAAAATATATACACCACCATTACTTGTTCTTATCATCACCGCCGTCATTATTTCTAATTGTTACTATGACTTTGAGCACAAAGAATGGGATCAGGATGGCGAAACTCTCAAGTATCCCATTTCATATCAATACCAGAGGATTAAAAAAAAAAATAATGGCATATGTTGGCATCTTCACTTATAAATGTCATCCATTCCAAAAAAAAGAACAGTTTTAAGGGAGATTGTCTGTAGTTATTCAAATGCTGAGAGATGAACTCGGTCCCATCAGAATCAGTTATTTTACTCGGTGAACTGCTATCAGTCTCCCAGAGTTGAAAACAAAACAATGCGCGATATGTGGAAGACTCTGTTGTATTCAGTATTTCAGAGTGGAAAAAATAGGAGAGCGATGATAACAATGGCACCGAATGTTTAAAAGACACAGACCTAACCATTTTCTCTCCATTTCCTGAACTGACTAAAAAAAATAAATGCAAAAATGGAGGTGTACTCAGATCACCTCTTTGGTTCAGCCCTGTGATGAGTAGAAAACTACCAAAACACCACTACACAAAATAAGTGGAGAGAGAAAAATAAAATGTACATATATCAAATCATTGTCAATGTCTGATACAACTAAATCCCAAGAAACTGCAGGTGGTTCTTTTTGTATCGTAGCTACTTGTGACTGAGACGCAGCAAGTTTAAAATGCCTCTTGATGCTTTGTGTGAAACCTGTTATTCAAACAAAACAGACAGAAATCATTTTTAAGGTTATCGAGTAAAAAGCAAAGATCCTGATCTGTAAAATTCCGTGCTGATGGCAACTCGAGACTTTTCCTCATGACCGAAAAAGACCGAAACAAACCCACACTGGCAAAAGGGGGTAACATAAGGCGAAGGCATGTTCTTTTTTTGTCATTTGTCAAATTCTCTTGCGGCAAAATTCCCGGCATTTTTCCATTAAAAATGCATTAATGACTCAGATGTCGTACTCAATTATGTCACTGCTGATTTAATGCTGCACAGAATTTAATTCATCGCGTTCAATCATCAATTAATTTTCCTTTGTTTTGGCGTGTGCATGTCCGTGTTTGTGTGTGTGTGTGTGTGTGTGCGTGAGTGTGTGTTTCTAAGTGTGTCTCTCTGAGGGCAAGTCAAAACAACCTCCGCTATGTAGACTTTTTGCTTGGCCTTTTCCTAGAGGCCGTGGGGCTATTGTATATTGCACGAAGAGCAGCAGGGGTCGTCCTTGTCTGGCTGGGCGGCGTAGTCCATCTGCCGAACAATCTCAGCGAACAGTTCGTCTACCATAGTTTTGCTCTTGGCCGAGGTCTCCATGAAAGGGCAGCCCCACTCCTCGGCCAACGCCTGGCCCTCGCTGGACGACACCTCTCTCTCGCTCTCCAGGTCCACCTTGTTTCCTACCAGGATCACGGGAACCTTCTCGTACCTGAGAGCAAAAACACAGATTTCAGACTGTCAGAGGAATAAAATGGGACTCTTTAAGCAGCTTAAAGAGGCAACTGGAGAAGTGTGGTCAAAAAGGGGGAAAAAAGCACACACGAACAATCAGCAAAACTAGTCACTTTTACATAAATGTTTTGATATTTTAATCATGCATGTTAGTCCAAATATTTTAACCTTGAAAGGTTTATAATTTGTTAATCACACCCTCTAGAGCTTAGTTTTTTTTTTTTACACTGCTGTCAAACATTAAAAAACTCAGACGACAGAAAGGTTCCTGTGTATTGTGGGTGAAAAGTCAAAAAGACAGTAAAAAAAAAATAGCTGCACATGATTTTGACTTGAGGAGAGGAGTCAGAATTTTATTTTTGGTTTGTTTTGTTTTGGGGCGGTTTTTAGGCAAAGAAGCTGGCCAGGACTCGCTGCTCTGAGGCGCTAACCAAGAGAACCTCAGCGCATAAACGTCAAATCTAATGTCTGAACCAGTAGAGATAAGGAAATAGGGAATAACGCCTCAACTCTGGAGGGGAGGAAATGGCCATAATCCTTTCAGCTATCAACTCCCTGTCATGTTGCTGAGAAACAACATGCCACTGTGGAACTGGACTAGTTAGTGGGCAGCCAGAGGAAAAGGTCGGTTACATTAAATGGGCTGTTGGACTATAATGAAAAGGAATGGTTCTGACCATTTCACCGGCTTAAGCCCCTCATTCTGTTTTTTTTTTATATATTTGCCCTTTTTATATAGGGTCTTCGAGGCATTTTGTACACATCAGACCAGAAACTTCACGGACAGAAGCTTATGTATATCCAACTGCACTGGTAAACAACAGGTGATCACTCTCATCCTTGTCTCTGAGTGATGCTGCAGGCGTTCCCCTTTCCTCCTGTTGAATCCATTGCAGCGACTGAGGCTAAATGTCTGCACCCTCATGCCACGTGAAGCAAAGCCATGGTGTCTCACTCTCATTAGCAGGTGCAAACATGTTCGATTAAATATACATGCTCTTAAATCTTTCACCCCTCCCCTGAAAAAATAATTAAGTGGGTAATACAAGGACACCGTACATGAGAGACAGACGGAATGCAAACGCCGCAGTTGTAATTCTTCTCAGTCGATCAGCCCGAGAATTTCTGGGAGGCTCGCGGAAACGGAGGAGGGGGGGCTGGTTTCAGCCTTAAAAAGCTCCAATTTGCTCACAGTGAGCAAACTTTGATCTGCTCATGAATACATTACCCATAGTTCAACTGTAATCACAACTTCCCCGTCCCAAAGATGAGAGGACGGAGCGCGGTGCGGGAGACGAGCACGCGTGGGGTGTGAGCTCCTCAAGCTCAAAGGGCGACTTTGCATGACAACCCACGGCTCACGCTCTCAAAATACAAAATTTTGTGCTTTGGTGTCCGGGATTGAAATTTTTAAACACCAAATCTAAAATTCACTTCATGCAGTCTTGTTGATGGGAGGCAAGAGAGATAAAACCTTTTCTTTCACAGCGCACAGACTAAAAGCCACAGGGGGGCCCCACTGTTTTGTCTGGTAATGGTGCGATTTGGGCGTTTTCCTTTTTCCGCCCCAGGCAGAGGTTTGGCCTCAAATCTCCAGTGTAGAAGTCCCCAGAGGCAGGCTATGGAGAGCAAAACCGCCTGGGTTACATCTAATGAACCATCAACAGCTGTGTGAGACTTTAGGCAGGTTATTACCTGAATAGTACACTGCTAATAAAAGAAGAAAGGATGTAAAAGCTAATTAATACTGCTACTATTAATAATATTATGCATTGATAACAACTTTTTTAGTTGTCAAATGGCTCTTATGTGTTCCATGACATTTGACAAAAGATCAGTGAAAGTCCCTGGATTTACAGTCGAAGCTGTTTTCCTTTTCAACACAAAAACATATATGAAGAGGAAAGCACATATAATCATAACGATAACATTGAGAATTTCTCTGAAGAGTTTTTTTTTTATGACACGAATGCTATTTTTGCGATTGTTCTGGTTCTTGTAAGCCCCGAGTGTGGTATCTGTTTATGTAAATATCTAAAGCAGCAATGTTACAAATAAAAGATGTTTCAAACTATGTTTCCCTCCTTCCTGTTTTGTTTGTCAGTGGAGCGAGAAAATTCTACACGGCCAATATGACAGAGCACGATACTTGAAGACAACTACACCAGACGCAAGCAAGAGAAGAAGACACTTAAGAGACGCTTGCAGCAAAAACAGGACAGATTAAAGAATGAACTAAAAACATATGTTGTCAAAGATTCTCTTAGTGGTACAACTGGGTCTTTTAGGAAACTGAGTGTTGGTGTGGTTTTCCAGATGAAGGAAACAGGGTATGGAGAGGGCATGAGGGTGGGACAGAAATTGTGGTGAATAAATAATTAAATGACCAAATGTTTAATACGCTTGAAGGGCAGCTGTGGTTGGACAAAAAGGACGGGTGTGGACAACTAGCGCAAGGGATCATCTTTTTGTTTGTTGCATATTTTATCCTGTACAAACACTTCTAGCTCCCCACCCGTAGTCGGCATTTCTGTTTTTACATCCAAAAAAAAAAAACATGACAAAGAGATTGACATTGACTGTTTTACCATCTGTACAGATGCCAGGTCAGAGCAATGTCTCCGGCACTTGGTCAGGAGCAGAACTTTCTTCAGAAAGGGGAGCACAAAAAAAAAAGCCCAGACGAGGGTTTCTTCTCATGTCTTCTGGCCGAAGTTATTCTGTTGAAAATGTTTTCCTTGTTGATGAGAGGATGAGCACAGCTGCTCACAACAACTCACAACCTCAGCCTGTCTTTGTCCCCTAAAGGGAGTCTACAAACTAAAAACTACTGCCAAGTGTGACAAGTCATTTGTTAACTCAGTTTTCTTGTGTCTTCCAGTTAGATACAAATTCTCCAGCTCCGTACTCCACTTGAGCAGCTCTCCGTAACACTTACGCATGCTTACACTCTTGCCTTCCTGTAACGATTCACCTCCCACAAGACGTGTCCACAGACATGGTTGACGCACACCTATCTCTGTGGAGATCTGTTCTGTGATGTTGCCAGACGTGAATAATAACAATCTGAGCCTGTCTGCTGTGAAAAAAGCACTCTGAGTGGACATACTTTGATACAGGCAAATGCACCCAGGGGACCTTGCATCCATTTCGTGGTCGGTGGTTTTAACGTTCAATATTGTACTGATTGCAGTGACATTTTCCCAATCATTTCGACTGAACCAGAGAGGAAAATAGGGGTTTGGGCTAAAATTCTCTTTTTTAAAGTCATATCAAACAGCTTAGTGTTCCTTCTTTTAACCATAATTGAGCAGCTTGGTCAGGCATATGCAAGTTGTGTTGCTCATTACTGGGACATGGCACAAAAAAACATCTGGTACAACAGGAGAGAGTCTATATATAGTCATAATAACAGGAGGAAACTCCTGAGCCAGGGAGGTGTGAAACATCGCTTATGATAGATACTGAAGTTCCCTGACTTCCAGTCAAAAATTGATGTGGGCCATGCTGTTTCTGGACCAGGCAACAGTTGATGCGAGGGAGCTGAACTTGACCATAACAATTAAAAAGTATGCAGTTTTGATGTTTTGGGGAAATAGCAAAGGTTGACTGCGCTCGTGCCGTGAGGAAAACGGCACAAACACCGTGTCATGCTTTAGCCTTCAGCTCCTGAGCCTGAAGGCGTCTGCGCTGGAGCACTCCGACTGCAAATACCCATTCCCAGACTCATATCATCTATAATGCATGATGCATCAGCTTGGCCTTGCTGACAGAGGGCGGAACCTGGTGGTGAAGACACTTGAATTTTGGCTCGAACCAACGTAGTCAAGACAAGGAGAAAGACGGGTGCATACGGGGAGTCCTTCAAATAGCAATTCAGCCTCAGAGAACAGTGATAAGCTTCTCTCTTTTGGCACAACATTAATCACAGATAAAGATCCCTTGATTGTCTTGTGTAAACACCCCATAACGAGCATTGCGGTGCATTCTGATTTTCAAAAGAATGCAAGGATTACAAAATCAAAACTATCCTGGGATAACACTTCACACAGTAACGGAGTCTCGAAGATTCTTCCAAGGATTTGAAAACCACAAGCATTCTCTCTTCCTTCAAAGTCTGCAGCTCAATATGAGAGAGAGTTTGGCCAAGAAATGGGTGAAATAGGCGAGCACTGTTCTTGACAGACAGTGTTGTCCTCTGATCTATTACACCAATGATAAGGCAAACGGCCTGCCTCCTGGGGATAATTATGCCATCTGAGACAAATTCCAGAGGAAAGGACTGACTGCAAAGAACCACTGCATTTTGTGTGTTTGAACAGGGAGCTTTTCTACAGTGTAGCCATTTGAAACAACAGATTAATTGGTACAAAGACTAATATGTATGTTCAGTAACCTTAATGCCTCGCTGAGACAGACAGCTTCTCCTTCCTGGTTCTTTCCTGCTGTGATTCTTTGTAAAAAAAAAAAAAAAAAACTCTTTCAATATAGGGATACTGATAAAGTCAGTCACAGCATGGAATTTCTTATACTCAGCATGATTTTAATAAAGAAAGAGATGTACGAATTTTGTATTAATTTAAAGGTAGATTGAAAGGCATTTATTATCCTTTTCTTTATTCTGCAAATTACATTCCAGGGCACAGAACTAAATAAGATATTTTAGTTACTTCCCTTTGCTGTATTTAAAAATTTGATCTTTTTTTCACCCTATTTGATGCACAAGCATGGACACAATTGGATCAATTCTCTGCTAATAGCTGTTCAGGTTCACAATCAATGTTGTTAACATCCCTGATATTCCAATGAGATGGTCAATGATGGTGCCTTGCAAATGCGTGTGATCCTTTAGATCCTGTTATTCTATAATTACCCATGCAGCAAATGATTCAAACGGCAAAGACAACATTAAAAAAAACAGACAAATATGTGTGTGTGTCTATATAACATGTATGAAAATATATTTACAAATATATATGTCCACACACACGCATGTACGCACACACAAACACACACACATACATACATACATACATACATATATTTATATACACGCATCCCCAACAATCAAAACCAAAAAGTACTTTTATGTTTTTTTTCTTGCTATATCCTGTCTTGTGCCTTTCTGTTTATATCTATACTCATATTTATATTCATATTTATTTCTTTTTTTTCTGACATAACTGTCACGCTGCTGTGAGAACGGAATTTCCCCTATGTGGGTCAATAAAGTTTATCCTATCTTATCTGTTAAAGTGTGAGCGCTAGTTTAACTTGTAAAAATAGCAAATGGAAAGCTCTCAAGATTATAATGCTTTTCAACCTATACCGCTTTATTTATGTACTTTACGTTGCATTGCTAGATAAGAATATGTACAACTCAATTTCTTGTTACATAATTGTAGAACTGTTATTCAAAACAATGCATGGATGTATATATCTTATATTTGATGCATAATTCAAACATAATTAACTACAAGAAAACCATTGTGGAAGCATCACTCTTCTGGAAGAACCAAAGATTATCACTCAGTTCACACTCACATAGCTTAGAACAACTTTACTGCAGGTTTGTTTTTAATCTCCAGCCTTGATTCTGCTTTGGTTCACAGCCACTGCTTTCTATTCACACCCTGACAGAAGCATCACTAATTGGCAGTATTCAAGTAGATCATTCTAATCGTCAACTATGAATAAAACACAATAGGGTACATCAGTAATATTCAGTTGTATTTCCTTTAATATTATCACATAAATCAATAAAAGAGTGGATCAAGGGTGTCCTTGGGTTACAGTACCTTGCATAGCATCAAAAACAGCGATCAATTTTGGTCAAGGTTTTGACCAGAGTGGTATGCATGTATCTTAGCCTTTTCTTTAGAATAATAATGAATATTATTTCTATTTCTATATTATTATTATGAATTATTTCTAGTGTTGCCGGTGGATGAGTAGTAAGTACCATTTAACATTCTGGCCTTTCTTTTGCATTCATGGGCCAAAGGCTAAGACATTGTCTTTGTATACCCGCATTCCTTGCTAATAAATAGATCCTAAATTACAGCGTTGCAAAATCTTGTGAGAAATGCTGGCATGCATAAAAAAAGTCATGGTGCGCCAAAGAGGACAATGTAGACATGCTTCTTTTGCATACTGTATCTATTTGTGCTGGACTGTAATCATAATTTTCATTTTGTCTGACTTTGCAGGGAAAGTGACCTTTAAAAAGACTTTTAAAAGCACTGTTTAGAAATGATCTAATGGCCGATGGACCCATGTGGGTATCTGGGTCACAGAGTAGCAGTTTTACATGTAAGGTATAACAGCTAAGCGTTTCCTTTGCTCAGTCTGTACTGAGGACAACGGCAGACATGATAGAGGAGACTTTAGCGGGAACAAGAACCCTGATTTCTGTCTCACCTCAGGACAGCAACACGATCAAGTCCTGCAAATACTGTACAATACTAAGAAATTACTGACTTTCTTGTGATTTTCATGTAAGTATCTATTGAATTCATATATCTAACATTTAGGTTTTCTTTTCTTATAGATTTATCATGAATACATAAGTGCTAAGTTGTTAAGTCTTCAATTAATTTTAGCAATGTTTTTGTCAATTGTTAAGTTTGTCAAATTTGATGTGGCCATTTCCCTGGATTTTGACAACTCAGGGGAAATTAAAACTATGCGTCTTAATTTTGGTTAATAAATATTTTGTAAGCCAAAGTTTGATGTAAATTAAATTATCAGCAGGTCCCAGGTCTGAAACCCTAAAACAAATAAAAAATTCTTAATGAGAATAGAATATGAAAGAGCAGAGCAAACGTTTATCATCCTTTCTTCATTCTCCTCTGATCATGGTAGCGCTATCTAAATACACGTTACAACAGGAATCACTGTCCCTCCCTGGGGTGAGAAGTGATGAGGTCCCTGATGTGCACAAACGAAGCGGGGAGTAATCATGTGCACCCATGGCCTCTGTACTACACCCTGCCTCTGCCAATAACAGCAGGCGCTGATAGATGTTGACAGGGTTCAGAGGGAGAGCGACACACAGCAGCGCCCCTGACCTGTGCCAATGCAGATAGGGGGTTGATGTGTTACCGATTTTCGGCAGCAAAGAGGGACGAAGACAACGAATACGATCCAGGAATAATCACCTGCGAGGTAACGTCTACCTGCTACTGAACCTGTCAGGCATTTTTTTCTATTTTTCCGCTTTATATTTCATTTACTGACATTTTATTTTTGACTAGTTTGTTTCACTATCTCAGCCTGAAAATAAACTGTTTTTTTTTTTTTTTTTTTTAATTTCCCATACTTTCTCTGAATGAAGGATATATGAGCTGTGCTGCTTCACCCTTCATTAGCTTCAGTTTCTTCAGCGAGTTGATGGGAAGCGTGCGATTAAGCCCGCAGTTCTGTTGTTCTTTTGTATGTCTTTTCCTCCTTGGCACACTTTACAGTTTAAATCCCCTCAGACTCAAGTCATGCTAGCTTTTGAAAATGTCTGTTTGTTGCTGTTACTGACTGAATAGTAAAGTAGTTCCTACTTTGAATGCTTAAAGAAAGAAGATTAATTTTGTTTTTTAACAACTTAAACAAAACTCTTTAAGTAATAGCCGGACGTGTATTTTTTTTTTATCACCTGACATCACATTTACCGGCACACTCAGTAATTAGCATCTGATGAACACAATTTTAAACTTTAGCTGAAAATGTACATGCTTTTTTTTTTTTCGAGAACAACAGATAGTTTTCTGTAATAAATAATTTATCCTTCAATAAACGAATTATCCCCGTGGGGAAATTCGTTCTCTGCAATGAACCCATCATGGATGAACCATGAGCACTAGGCATGCTGTCGACCAGCGCCAGGGGAGCAGTTAGGGGTTCAGTGTCTTGCTCAACAACACTTCGACACACTAGGAGGAGCTGAGAATCGAACCAAGAAAGTTCGGTTCCACGGACGACTGTTCTGCGCCATGCCGCCCCCGTTTGTGATATCATTCGTGATATCTGTATTGCGGTGAATTTAAGTGAGAAGATTTATCTTCGGTTGAAATTAAGTGATTTTAATTTGACGGATAAAATGGCAGTTTCAATTTCTGCCTTTAGAAACAAAGTAAAACATCAGCCAGGTAATTCAGAGATAGAAATCGTGCAGGAAAAAAACACACTCGAGTCTGCAAATTTGACAGAAATAGAGAAATACACTTAATAACAGACCCAACAACTGGTTACTTGTCCTAGTTGGCCTCTGTTAAGTAATACTGATTGCAATTGTGGAATGTGTTTTTTTCATGACAGTACATGGGGACCAAGGGCCGAATAACTTTAACAGACTAAAGATTAAAACATTTCTTCAAACAGATTTAATTTGTTAGGCCTCACCTACAACACCCAGTTGAGAGAAAAAAGCCTTCCCTGATTTTCAACATAATACTTCTCAATAATGTTTTTCCTTGTTATTTATAATTGAAGCTTACTTGAAATGATGTTAGTGCAAGGAAATGCTGAGGTCTTCAAACACTCAAATCGCCAAGATAAATATAAATGGAATGCATTCATATTGCACTCTCATCCAACCTGCTCTACACTTTTTTTGGCTCTTATTCACACAAACAAACCCAGCAGTAGGAAACCCACAGTCAGAATGTGGGTCACCGAGTGTCTCCTTCCAACCTCATATTTTAAAAGAAAAGCCATGGCTTCAGACATGATCTCAAGTTTTATGTTTCAAGTGAAAATGAAAAATGGACTTAGCTATCGTGTGGGATGAGCCAATCGAGAGCAGTGTTTTGTTTAGTTTTTTTAGGGGGAAAAAAAATCTGCACCGAAAACACCAGAATGTAAAGTGTGAAGTTACTTCACAGCAATTCAGCATTTGGTGTACGAGCACATAAGCACATATAAGGTAAATGGCCTCCGCTTATATAGACGCTTTCATGAGCCTGCGGTTTCAAAGTGCTTTACACTAGATTACATTCACCCATTCACTCACACACACACACACACACACACACACACACACACACACACACACACACACACACACACACACACACACACACACACTCATACAGTGACAGAGGCAGATCTGCCATGCAAGGTGCTAACCAGGCCATCAGGAACGACAGGGGGTTTGGTGTCTTGCCCAAGGACACTTCGGCATGCAGACAGGAGGAACTGGGGATCAAATTGCCAATCTTTTGACTGGTGGGACACGAGCTCTACGAACTGAGCAATAGCCCCCCACACACAGTAACTCTGCCATTCTCAGCTGGTTGACCTCATTGTTTCATCCTGATTTATAGGTGTGTGTGTGTGTGTGTGTGTGTGTGTGTGTGTGTGTGTGTGTGTGTGTGTGTGTGTGTGTGTGAGGAAATTACAAAAAAGGTCTAAATCAAATTAGGTTCTGAACAATTAAGAAAGAAACCCAGTTGAAGATGTAACTGTAAGAGTTGCACGGTTTCCTCACGGTTCTCCGGTTTCCTCCCACAATCCAAAAACCTGCAGGAGGATAATTGGAATGAATTGGAAAAATTGAATGGTTGTCTGTCTCTATATGTGACCCTTGGGCGACCGGTGTACCCCACCTCTTGCCCAATGACTGCAGGGATGGGCTCCAGCAGCCCCGTGACCCTAAGTGCAGGACGGACGGTTGGATGTAGCAGAGCATCTTAATTCAAATCAACTGGCTACAGAACCTGCAGGCTGTGCTTCCTCAAAAATGCTTCATCATTGGACATCCTTGTCTCTCTGTAGCGTATTGGACTCCCAACATTGATTGTAACACGTCCACTGACGCCCACAGTGACTGATGAACCAACACAGGCGCAGACCAGTGTCAGCCGCCTGAACACTGTAACACAGAAACTGAGCCAACATTTATGGAACAACCAACAATGATTGAACTGACAGCATCTGTGATAATGTTTTTTTAAGCTGGTGGAACATATATGAAAGCGGCCAGGTGTATACACATTACACTCTCTCAAGTAAGCTTTTGAAGCCAAGAAAACTCTTGAGTCTGAAAGAGAAGAGATCGTGATAAATTGGCTGATACTTTTAGTTGCATTTAACAGTTGCCACTTCCACTGTCGTTTACCGTTGAATGGTTTCTAATGTGACTTGACAATTTAATGTCAGAGACGTTGTTTTGATAACGGATATTTCAATCCGACATCAGACAGGCCTTGCTTTTTAAGAGGAAATGAAAAGTGGTGGACATTAAATACAACCTTAAGCTGAGAACCAACAAAATTTGGTTGGTTTGAATGTTTGAAACTCAACACAATAACATTCTACTGTTTCTAAAAATATAGATACAACAAACAGATCGGACTCTTTCCATAGAAAATGGTAGCCAAACATGGATACATAAACACACATCTATCTATCTATAAATAAATAAATATATATATATATGTATATATATGCATACACACACACACAAACATATATAACTGACATAATAATCTTCACAATAAGCCCGTCTGGCCTTGCTGTGTAGTTCACTGGCTTTGAGCAGAAAAACAACAAAGCAGACCTCAGCTAACCTCTGCTCTTTCAGGAGCTCGCGCTGCTGACCTCATATCATCTTTGTTCTGGATATACACAGATGTTGAGCGACACTTGAATGTGCTGTTTTGTAATTGAAAAAAAATGAAAAAAATTGAAAAAAATAAAAAACAAACCAAAAAAAAAAAAAAGAAACCCTCCATTGCACTCTGCCCACAATAGTGCGCCTCCCCAACACCTCCTGCTTTTAAAGCTTTGCAGAGCCTTAATTGCACAGAGTGCTGGGCATCCCCGGCTTAGTGTTTTCACCGGGGGTCACAGCATTAACCACAGTGCACGAGAAAACAAGAGGTGGAACACGTCTGCCGTGTTATGAACTGGAGTGCGTTACAATGCTGTCGTTGGGTATCGCTGCCCTGTTTATTACCCTTCAGCAGGTGTGCGCGCCAATATTATAAAGTATGCAGGAAGACTTTAGACGACTGCAGTGGAAGATGCAAGGCGAAAGAGGAGGAGGAGACCCGCTCCTCGGAGACACATTGGTACACGGATACAGTAGTCTGCCCTGGAGATGCTCGGCATCCCGGTCGGTTCTCTGACCAGGCCTGAGCACACCCTGACATTACAGGGCCTGTCAGACCGGCCCGGTGTGTGGACAAGCACCAACATTCTCTCTCTGTCACACACACACACCAACTCACTTTCCTGAGCATCATTTCACCAACCTTTTCACTCTTATGATCTGATCTCTCATGGGCTTTATGTCCTGGAAGCTTTGCTGGTTGACAAGGCTGTAGACCAAGATGAATCCTTGGCCGTTTTTGATGTAAAGGTCCCGCATGGAGGCGAACTGCTCGGTGCCAGCGGTGTCAAGGATCTCCAGAACCGAAGGGGACGAGTCCACCTCGATCTCCTTGCGATAGAAATCCTCTATGGTGGGATCGTACTTCTCAATGAACGTCCCGGTGACAAACTGCACGGTGAGGGCGGATTTCCCGACCCCGCCGCTGCCCAGGACCACCACTTTATACTCGCGCATCGTGGATTAAAATCGTGGGGTCGTGAAGGTCTCAATCTCGGCGCGTCATTGAAATACACTCGAAATATCCCGCTCGAATCGCATTCACGATTTTCGTCCCATTTTCGGACCGGAAGAGGGGGTCGATTTCACAGTCCCGCTCGCCGCCGCTCAGCTATGACAGAGCACAAAGACTCGGTGCCCCGAGACGGGTTTCATTGTAGAAATTCCCCCCGTGAAGGCCAGACACTGGCAGCTAGACGAGCCCCCCGACGGCTGCAGTTATCCGAGACGACCAGAGGGAGGAGGAAAAATATCGGCCGACGTCGTGAACCGCTCGGCGTTTTCATCTGCCTGGCTCACCCCTCTCTGTGCAGCAGAAAAAAACAAACTTGCTCCATCGAGGACACTGGAAAACGCTGGACTCGCCTCAAGAATGAATTGCGAGCGCGGGTTCAAAAGTCGGACACCGCGTCGGGAGAAACAGCAAAAACTACACTGTTCGGACGCTTACTGGACCAACTTGAGTCTCTTTGTTTCTTTTTTCACCATCTCTGGCTCGTCTCCGTGTCCCCGTGTCCGCTCTCCGGTGCGACCACAGCCGCCATACTCTCGGGTGGAGACCCACGGCCGCTGCGTAACCATTCGGTCCCCACTCGGCTGCCGTACCGAGGCGAACCGTGTACGGGCCCGCCCCCAAGTGATTGACGTGCGAGCTAGCCAATAGCGGCCTCCGCTCTCGGCCAACCTCGAGTGCTCTTGAATGGGTGCCGCGCGCAGGGAGCCAGTGAAACTCGGCGGCTTCATTTCCGTTCATGTGTTAAAATTCCCATCATTCGGTTGCCCCGGTGACATCCGAAGACGGCTCGTCCAATCACGGAAGCGGCTCAAAGATGTGTAACTAAGAGGAGGAGATTGCGCCGGATGCTGTTGCCGTGGTAACGCTGCATTTTGTTGCTGTCCAAAAGTGACGACGCCGTTATTTATCGATCTGTACCAAACTATCACATGTACATACTATTACACGGATTATTCAATGGGAGTTGTCCCTGG
Organism: Fistularia commersonii; assembly: GCF_037954325.1. Taxonomy (NCBI): domain Eukaryota; kingdom Metazoa; phylum Chordata; class Actinopteri; order Syngnathiformes; family Fistulariidae; genus Fistularia; species Fistularia commersonii. The sequence continues at coordinate 17,388,916 of NC_141287.1, read as the reverse complement.
AGATCACAAAGGCTGATGTGCGTTTGACTTTACACAAAATGATTTGAGAAAAACTGGTACGATGTGAAGTTAAATAACACAATGCCAGAAGATAATGTCATCGAGGAAAATCGTTTTTTCCCTTTTCCCCATCGCAATTGAAAAAACCAAACAGGCTTCGAGTAGAATCGAATTATAGACCGTGTTGAGAAATGATAAAAAATAAAAAAATAAAACACACACACAATGCAAGTAATAACTGAAATCAAAGGATGGTATTTATGTGACAGTATTTATTAAGAATATTACATTTTACAGAGATTTCAATATACAAGGTCATATCTATTCACATGAAATATATAATCAGACAGTCAAATCATTTCCACTAATGGTATTGATGAAATGTTTATACTTAGGCCCACTTAATAACGCTGGCGAGATCTCTTCATCAGAGCAGTGATCAGATCCAATTTAGCCATTTATATTAGCAAGATTGCCAGTAGGATACTTGCTTAGCATCAATTTATGGTTTCTCTGACTTAGTTGGCGACACTTAGGTCTCAGTCTCTAATCAACTTAGCAGTATCCTCACAGAATAATGTGTTTTATTTTCCTTTACTTTCAAAACAAAACTGAGTCATCTTGACAATGCAAATGCAGGGGTACATCCAGGATAAGGCAAAGTTCACAAACAGCATATCTTCTTGGTTGCCCAACAGATGAGAAAGTGCTCAAGAGAAATGTTTCCATCAGCTGGTTAAAAATTCTTAACCACCATGCCATTGTGATCAGAATGTAAATCAACCCCCCCAGTGCAGGTGTATCCACGACATTCACTGTTTGTTACAAGGTGACACAGACATTTCAAAATCTTTTTTGATTGCAGGAAAAAATAAATAAGAGTGATTTTAAATCCGATCCTCGTAATGTAAAGTGAAAAAGCAAGTGCTCAAAAGCCTGGATTCTATGAGTGTTGATTACAGCTGCATATTAAGATGCAAAACAAACCAAAAACAAAACAAAACATTAAAATACTAAATTGTATGCATTTTATTGTGTTTCACCAGAACATAATAGGATAGAGAACTTCAGAGTACAAGCCAATGTTTTAATGATAGAAGAAAAACAAAAATCCTCACAAACTTTTTTTTATTCACTGCAACTTCAGACTTCCTGAGTAACAAATGAAAAAAAACTATACACTGTTAGGAGTCATATAAATTTTGGACTTTTGTAGTTAAACAATTCTATGGCCTTGCTCATTCAGAAGTTGGTTGCAACGACAAGGAGGCAATGTTTCAAACTTGTCTTTGCGCCAACATTCAATCCCTGAACACAGATGACTTTTAATAGGCTAAATGAAGGCCCTTTGAGGAACCTCACCCGAGTTTAAGACTAGTTCAAGCAATTACATTCATATCATAAGTAAATATACTTTAAATGTATAATTAGCTAATGGTAACCTAGTACAATCTGCAAACGTATACCTTATATTACATGTAATTACATAAAAATTATTCACAATAAAATAACACAGAACATAAGGGGAAGTAATTGTCTTCTTGAGAGACAGACTGAATTGATCAAAAAGTCATTTCTAACAAGACATTAGAAACATTCAAAGGAAATGCTGATATTCGATTAGCACAATGCACTAAGTTATATTAAAGAGAAAATTACATATTAAAGAAACTAATTTCAACATGGATTTGTTTTCCAAACAAACACGAGTAACTGCATAAAGTGATACCAACTAAGTTTTTACTTTCTGTGCGTTAAACTACTTGATCATCTTAAAATGACGAAAGATAAAATGATGCCGTATAATGAGTCTTAAAAAGAGTACATACTCACAAAGATCAGGAATTGAAAGCCTAACTCTAAACAAAACGCCTCTTAAATATCACAACTCTTTAGGCACTTGTAACATTCAAAGAACATGGTGCGGACAATCAACTGTAGCAGTAACATTAACAGTTCACACTCCAGTCAGTCCTCTAAGGATCACACTGTATACACAGCTCGCCAGTGGGAATTCCACAAGCTCTTTACAAAGATATTGTCGTGGCTGTGGAAACTTTTCTCCGAAACCTTTCTGACATTTAATAAATCACTTTGTGGCACTGACATGCCATCATCATGAACCATCTATGTAAATCGCTTTTGTAAGGACAAAGAAAGGGAAATTTAAAAACTGTTAATGGTTGCTTCACTACCCTCAAGAGAGTGAATCCCTTGCAGCGACTTGACACTGGATTATACATTAGTTTCTATCAGTAGACACATTGTAAATGCAATGCAAAGGCACACCAGTGGGTGGAGAACTGTTCCAAGGGGATACTAAGGTTAACAACACCACGTCTAAACTTAGGGACATTTCGAACGAATGTCCATACATCTGCTGCGGTATTACATTTCTCAAATGTAGAGATTACGTTGAAACAAGTGCTTTTTATAAGTTAGCTTAAAATAATCAAATCTGGCACAACATAAACAATCACTTTAGGTTAGTTTATAAGATGCATTCAGGAGCTGAAAAAGCCTCTCGGGCTCCTCGTATTGAAAGCAAACTTTTTACAACATAACATGTCTACACATGCATGAATAAATCATATACAAAATTGAAAAGGTAAGTCAGCAAGATATCTGTTTGTACGTACCCACACCAGAAACTATTTGATCTTTATTAGGTACACTCTCTATTTTTGTTTTTGAGTTTTTGAGTCTGATATTTGAGTTGCAAATATCAGGCTCATTGTGGATTAGAGACACTGAACTCCTGTTCTTTATCCTACGATTTATACGTTGATGCACCTCTGACTTTTGCAGAGCTGCTTATAGGAATAAATATCCATTTAACAATGCACATTTCTTGGACAGCATGTTAAAACAGGTGCAAAGGCATGTGTGTATAGATGCAATAATTTGCTGGTATGTCACATCCCCTTTTAGTGATGTTGTCAGCATGCAGCTTGTTGCAAGTTGAGTGTGCAGTTAACATGGTATGTACAGAGAGGTGGTTTAGAACCTTTCGCAGTAGACACACAGCACTGACTTTGTTTTCTGGCCGTTACTTGAGGATGATCTGTTTCAGGAGCAAAAGACAAATGTTATTTTGTTACAAGTCACAGATCAGTAAGAGCAAGTCAACAATCGTAGTTGTGGTCCAAACAAATCTGCTTGAATGAAATGGCATGAATGATGCTGTTCAATTGTCAAATCGATCTCAATTGCCTGCTTTTTAAGTTCTTTATTTTAAAAAACACCATCTTCAATTACTTTTCCTTTTGGGGGGGGGGGGGGTATTCTGATAGTTCATTAATCAGAATCAGACATACGTCCATACTTCTGAGTACCTAAAAAAAAGTGCAGTTCCAGGAACATGGTTATCCACATTGGATGTGCTGTGATATTGCCTTATTTTGAATTTCAAACACATCTTTTTGACACCACCCAAAAATAACATTTATTTACTTTTGTTTTTTTTTTTCTTTTTCAGACCATATATGCCTGACAGAAAACTAAATTGCATACATTTCTTAGCAGTCATTAAGTCCCATCAAATAGGGTTAGGTGACGAAGACGAAGGCGTGTTTACATTAAGAATCCAGTTTATAAAGGGAATGAGAAAGTGAAATGATATTATTGTGCACATGCACCACAGCCTCTATTTGCATAACGTACTTCATTTGAAAATGTGCTGGGTTGACAATGTGTTCAATGTAATTTCATCACCCACTAACAGTACGAGTGATCAGCATTGAAGGAAAAGTATCACGCTGATCTACCACTGTGACCAGCTAGGTTTATGATCCAATGGTAAAGCTTACAGGTCAACGACAAAACTGGCACAAAATACACACAACACAGAACACAGGGCCACCGTGAGAAATTCTGATCGATGAAATCCTGTTGCAATTGCTACAATGGGGTTAGGCAAATATGATGTGAAGGACAGAATGGGCAACAGAGTGATAAGCAATAGCGTGTTGCTGTTTGGGTTTTTGTTGTTCCCTTCTTTGCAGGTCCGTTTTTAAAAATGAAAATTTTAAAACGAGTGTTAGTTATATATTAAAACTGATACTGAAGAGATTTACCTGAAGAGATTGACATAGTCTATAAAATAATGTATTATTTTGAAACAGAATCACAAAACAACTGACGGGCCAAAAGTGAGAGTGAAGAAATAAATGCTTCTTGACGAAGACCAATTTTGGCTGGAGAAACAGTCGATAAATATATTTATGGGATTGCGAGCCCCTTTTCCATGACCTGGGCTTCTGTATTCTATGGTTGGTTTCAGCAATAAATCAAAGCAAAGCTAATCTGAAGCCCTAAAACAAACCCATTGGTGTGTCTTAAATGTTTGTTTGGAGCCCTCATAGTAAAATATACATGAGTAAATAGGGGTGCACGATAATTTCAGAATTTGCTATGTATAAGTCATGAAGAAGACAATATTACACATAATAAAAATGTCTGTGGAGATTCTCAGTCATCCAGGTCATGGTGAATTTTTGCTGAAATCTTCTTATCGTGGCAACTGAAGAAGCTTCTCGGATGAGGGTAGAAACATCTTCAAGAGAAGAAGATATTCATGTCCAGTTGCCACGACAAGAACAATTTGGCAAGAATACGTGATAAAAATGTACTTAAGTTATATTCCAGGGGTTGTACTATTTCACACTTCAATGTTGTAATGGTTGTTGGCAGATGTCTGGCTCTGTGATTCCTGTTTATCACCTCATCAAGTGGCCTTTTCACAAGCCATTAACAAGTGTAATTATTCTTTTTTCCAACGCTTTTTTCCACCTACAGTAACAGCCTCTCCACCTACTACTCTCCTAACTTGAGTAAGATATATGTGCCAGAAACAGACAAATAGGCAGTTAAAATGAACAATACTTTGCCTGATAGGATTATTGTTAAATGTTGTTATGCATATTACATAGTCTCATATGTATTTTCATTGCATTTTTTTTGGCAAATCTAATAAAGATATGTAAATGTGGTGGTGTGACATTCCGAATAGTCCTATAATTAGTCACAGTAAATTGTGACACAATAACAAACAACATATTAAATGATCACCATTCCAATTATAAATAGACAACAACATAAAGTAAACGCTACAGCGGAACAGTGTATTTTCACTGATAATATGCATAAAAATAATTAGAAATAACTTGTAAAGTGAAGCTGAGCAAAGACGGTGTTTTAATTATGTACTCCTCACATTAGGGAGATTTATAAACTATAATTAAGGGGTGGAAAAGACAGAAAAAGAGGCAAAAAGTCATGCAAATCTAAAAAAAAAAGTGCACACAACTATTTATAGGTGGAAGACATCTTGAGAAATGCCGTCTGTCCCAAAGGAAATAGTTGAGAGGCGGTTTTGTAGTTCTACGGCCCTACATGTGTGAAGCTTAATGACAGGCGATGCAAGCAGGGCAACAAAGCAGCTCCTCTGGTATAAAGATGAAGCAACTTTTAAGAGCTCACAAATTTACGACAGAAACCTTCAAAAAAGAGCAAACCTGATTAGCTGGTGCTGTTGCTGCGTAGGGAACACTTGTGACGGGAGAAGTTGCTGCAGAGACACTAGCAGGCGTAGCACTGTACATCATGGGGACTTGTTCAGGAAGGGGACCATGAAAGCAATGAAAAGGTAGGTGGAGCATTATGGTAACCATAGCAATGCTTTTCTCTCTCTTGCCAAGCAAATACAAAATGACATTAGCAGCAAGCCTTCATTGGGTTAGACCTGCGGATGGCATGTGATTACGTTGCAAAGCAAGACAGCAGGGAAAATGTAAAAGGAGGGACGATATAATATTAAATTAGGAAATCTGTCCAGAAATTGACATCCCATGTGAGGAAGACACAGAGCAATGTCACCAGATGTGATCAAAATGTCTTTTTTATGAGCAGTGCAATTACTTATAATTCTTTTTCATTGATCACAAGTCCAATCATAGTTAGCCGTGCAAGATTACAATTTAAAAGATCTCTGGGATGCTGATCAAATTTCCTAATTATGACACATGGCAAATCTACAAACAGAGTACAACAAAATGCTTTGACTTGTATTTCTGGCATAATCGCTGAGCAAAAGCAAACAGATGTTGCAACGTAATTGCTATATTTCATAAAGCCAGGAGGGAAAACTCAACCAAAACATTTTCAGAAGCCCTGGCTCTGACTGTGGTGAGTGGATGAAAAGTAGTGCTTCAAAAGTTGAATTACTGCTGTATTAAGATAAAAGCTGCATCTATTGATTAAGAGAATAGTTAACAAAAAGAAGAAAACAAATTAAGAGACTCACCGACACTGCTACCAGGAGTCATACACAAAACAGAACCTGTATGGTTATGTAGCGGAAGAAAGAGAAGGTACAGTGGCACAAATCAGTAATATGAAAATCACTGTAAGTTGAAACATAAAATCTTACATCTTTTGAACATTTTTTTTTTCCAGGCGTAGCAGGTTATAAACATCAAAATAACAGACGTGCATGAAAAAAACCCACAAAAGGAAAAAAAAAAGCTTAGAGCAGACCACAATAATTGGGGAAAAGAAGGAAAATGAGTGAGGGAAACGAGTTTCTTTTGTCCTTTTTTCAACTACAGTTCTTCTATGACTTAAACGTCATAACTTACACATCTTTTCCAATTATTTCCGATACCCAGAGTTTTTTAAAGCTACATTGGCTCTGTGATGTCAGTGCATGTCATTTTCAGATGTAGATATATAATTTAGCAGAGTAAGGCGGGGAGACACAAGTCTATATTTAAGGCTGCATTCATATGGCTTTTTCTTGAAAGCAACAAAAACTCCAGATTGAACTGAAACATTTGGGCAGAGCAAACATCTTCAAACTGAGGTATAAATGCAATCTATAATTATAATTGTAATTCCATTGGACAACTTTTCTTCCAGGAGGTGGGATGACTCAAACATAACCTCACTGTTGATAGGTCACTTTTCACGGCCATACTGTGATTTATTCCAGATGCAATTACCCCCGATACCTAAGAATTAAGCAGTGGACTAACTGATTTTAGGAAACAGGCGAAGCAAAACTTGTTAGATCGACGTTATAAAACCAGGAACAAATCGGATATTGGATGGCTTTTTAAAACCTTGGACTGAAGTTTTGTTTGACTCTGAATCTGGAGCAAGCTGTTAGTAGGCCATGTATTCATGCATTGGCTGATATGTGGCCAATATTTGCATTGCTGAGTGACATTGACCCATTAACAGAGTCCAGTAATATCAGAGACTAAAATGAAGGTTGAAAGACTCAATTTTTCTCAAGAAAAAACAGATTAAAATGCAATTAATGTGCGTATTTGGATTTTTAATGACAAGATGAAATGTAAATCACCATCTTGGCTGGAACGGCTCTGTTACAGCCCATTTTGGCTTTCGTTTACAGATGTCTGCTATAGCACAGATTTTGGTTCATAGAATGTGGTTCTCTAATGGCATTTATATTTATCTGTCATGTTTGTTTTTTCAATTTTGTTAATTCTGCTTTCCTCATGTCACGCATTGTTTACCACCTGTCAGATAATGTTCAGGCCTCACAATTAATTAGTTCACATCTGCCTGCCTGTCTGTGATCGGTCAGCCCTACCAACTCCACGCCTAGCCTCATGTTTGCATTGTCTTGTGTTGTTTAATTAGTTGAGTTTGCATTTTAGTTCTGTCCTCTGTTTCTGTTTATGCTACAGATTAAGCTTGTTTCTGGTTTGCCTTCCAGTTACAATTATGATTTTGCCAGATTAAAGACAAAATAAAGTGCTGTAAGATGCATTTTGGTACAAACATTATTTGTCCCTTTTTTACTTTTAGTGGTGATAAGTTTGGTTCATGTATTTTTGTACTGGTCAAACTAGTTGTTAATCTAGCTGTTGCTTTCTTCTTTGGCTGGGTAAGTGTCTTTTACCATCTTGTACTATTGAAATAAACATTTCCAGATGTATAGCAAATCCACAATTGATTAATGTTAACAGAGTGTCTGTTATTCAGTTTAGATATAAGTCAAATTTAACAAAATAGATAAAGTTGTTGAGCAGCTGAAAACAGTAGTCACTACTGATCCTGAAGACTTTTTCCATAGAAGAAAAAGAGAAATATGCAACAACAAAACATAAAACACCTTATTGACTTTGCCAGGGCAGGGAATTTCATCATCACTGCATCCCCAGTCATGTGGTGAGTGTTTACCTGTGGGACAGAAGGCAGTGGCGGGCTGCTGTAGCTGTGTGCTGGCCAGAGCCTGTTGGTATGGCAAAAAGCTGGGACTGAGAAGTGAACTGGCCCAGTTACTCTTCTCCAGGACTTGTCTTTTTGGGAGAGGCTGAAGGACACTGTGGGGAAAAGCCTGCACAAGGGACAAGAGGAGAAGTGATGTTCTGAAAAAAATAAATCTTCAGCATATTCACTTAAAGTTACAGTTACTATACAATAAAAGCAAATGTTAATCAAATAGCATGCAATCATGGATTTACGATACAAATATGAATGGAATAATGTTTCAACCCAATGAATTTTACGAAAACTGTCAAAAATAATTTGTTAAAGATTCTGATGTGACTGACTGTACACAAAGGCTAAATGAGACTAGAAGCTCACATTGACAACAATGAATTAATAATTACTGTCTACATGCAAAGCAAAAGGTGGAAATACCAGGTCTATAGTTGCCTCGAGGGGTCGCTTCATTGCTTTGGCAGTCGACTGAGTCTTTTAAAAGCAGGCAGCGAACACATGATGGCAGTGGGCCAATGGGATTCAAGCGTATTAACATACAGGTAACAGCAAGCAGAGGTGCATCATGGGGGACAGCATTGTGGATAGATGAGAAGGGGAAAACAAAAAATAATCTGAATGTAGTATACCACATAAAACACAGTATGCATGCACAGTAACCAAAATACCTGAGCAAAGGAAACACTAACTAAAGATTTACCACTGAATTAGTAGGTTGATATGGACTTTATCTATAGCTTTGGCGACACACAACAGTCATGCTGAGGTACAATTCTGGGTACTGTTCTCATGGGACACTGAGCATTGTATTAGTGGATAGGGATTTTGTAATAAGAATCAGAACACTACCATGAGTACATTGGTACCGTGAACATCAATCATTCATTGTTAAATACATTACTAAGACATATGACAAAGGTCCAAATGTAATTTCACACATGAGGAGCAGAGATTACTATGAATCTAAATCATAAGGCAAAAAAGAACATGGAGCACAGTTACTGAGAGCCACATTAAGACTTGAGAGGGAATGGCAGATGTCTCCGCTAACTGTAATGAACACAAAAGTGTACAATACAGGAACCATAAATGGATAATTCATATGAAAAAAATGAAGGAGGTATAAATGCATTATAATGAGGCAGCTCATCTAACAGAAGCAGCATGGCTTCATTCTCTCGTCAGAGAAAAGTTACATTTGGTAATATTTCAAGTGACGTAAGAATTGTATAATGTTGAAATTATCTTGTACAATCTGTGAGAGCAAGAAATCATTCTAAAAGCGAAAAGCTAAAGTAATTGATGGAAATACTTTGAGTAATACTAAAAATCTTATATTCACCCAATTCTTGTAAAATCAGGTGCATATAGTTGAGTTTTAATGTTGTCTTGAGGTCTAATATCATATGTGTCATAAAAAAAGATATCTTGGCATGGACCTAGTGACTAACAGCTTATTACAATTTTCAAATACAACCAATTCATATAAGCACTGCAATGTTTTTTTTAATTTTGTTGCAGAACTGACATGAGCTCACCAGCTGAGAACTCATATCATGATTGACTAGATTCAACCAAAAACCCAATCCTTATCAACCCAGTGTGCACAGCAGAAGGTCCACTGTCACACACTGCCAGTCAAATACATACAGTTCAATATAATGATGATAATGATGAAATAAAAGTGTTTTATCACCAATCCTCATTCCTCACACAATAGTTCCCCTTTCTTAGTACGATCAATCTAATTTACCGTCTAGTTGCTTATTTTGCTTCAAAATATGCTGTAATCTAAAATTATCTTGTCACTGTGACTGTTCAAGACTCAGATGATGAAAAAGCACAATGACACAGCATAACGAGGGATGCTGTGGCTAACAGTGTACACTGACAGGAACAGGGGGCTTTTAAGAACAAGAAACAGCTTGTCTCTGATTGACAGTGAAATAAGAATCTGCATAAAAAGACAGTATTAGAAATTACTCATTTCTCAAATGTCTCCGGATAAATGTCATGTGTGGTTCTCTACGTACAATGACATTACTGCTAAAACAACCTTTTTTTTTTGTATTTCCAAACACCAACAACTCCTAAAAAATATACTTTATCAAAAACTCTCCCATTCACTAGAAGTCACAGAATTAAGGCTCTTGCTTACCAGGGCAGCAGCTGTGGCCTGGGCTGCTTGGCTGACATGCTGACTGGATTTGAGTTTGGCCTGCAAGTGTGCAGGTGGGTGAAAATACTTGCACTTGTCCCTGGTGCAGCGACTCTTGATGTAGTCCATGCAAACCGTGACAGTGTTATCCATGGCGTCTATCATTGGACTGTCACTTGGGTGAGCGAAGCGGCAATCTGTTTCGCCTCTCGCACAGTTTCCGCGCTGAAACTCACGGCACACCTGAGAGGAGGCATTGTTAAGACATGATCACATTCCCGCAATACTAACACCTTTTAACCTTGTAAAATCACACACAATAACACTGTAATACCTCTAGTTTGTCAGTCCGCTGGAGCTTCTGTGAAGGGGAAGAAGAGGAAGGTGAACTCTGGACCGTGACCGGCGGACTGCCTGGGACCAGCACCGGGCTGCAGGGAAGGATGTCTGTGGGGACGAGGCTCATTCCATGACTCAAGGGTGTGATGTATGAACTGTATCCGAGACCAGCATTTGCACCAAGGCCCTGTATCATGAAAAGTTTCTCAAGAGGTGTCGAGACAGAAACACAACATTTCACCCACTAGGATGAGGCTTACCACCGACTGTAAGCTGGGCGCAGGGATCATCAGCTGCATCTGTTGGGCGAGCATGGCAGCAGCTGTCTTCTGCTGGATCAGGTTGTTGCGTCCGTTTATCTCCAACTGGGTTTTCAAGTGGGAAGGTGGATGAAGGTACTTACAGTTTTCTCTTGAGCACCGGCCCTGCATTCAGAGAACATTGAACATAAAGTTAGGTTGAAAATTCATCTTTGAACAGGGGAATGCAACCTTCCATCAAAACCAGTGATAAGCAATATGAATATTGTCACATTTTAAGCCCATCATCATATTAACCTTTGCTCATCAAACTCCTCTTACATCTCAAACTCCTCTCACATCTTCTGGATTGGGGATAAGAACATTATTATTAGCTCTCAAACTTTTAGAGTTTCAACACTGCAATTACTGAGCACAATGTTTGTTTTGAACCCAATTTCTACTAGCGACAAGTGGAAATTGGGTTAAATATGACAGTTACAATCGTGTCATCACTAGACTAATGAGACTGAAGTGATTAAACCAAAAAATATCCAAGTAAACCTGTGCAAATGACTGAGGTTGCAAGCTTCATCCAATGTTGCTATTAGCAATCTTTTAATGAGTCTGTCTCCATAATATAGTCCATATTCTATTCCCTTAATCCTTCTTAATCCCTCTTTATATCCTTCAACCAGATTCACTGCAGTCACCTAATTTATCACTGGATGTGTATATCACATTACAAATTAATTATTTTTAGTGGATATGGATAACTTCCATTGACATTGGTGATGGAGCTCGTAATTTGTTATCATCTCTTTATTGTTCTTGTCTCTTGTAGTATATTCTTTGGAGTAGCCTGTTGGAGAAGCAGCCTGTCCGCAGCTGATGGAAAGCGACTAAACAGACTACTGAAAGAAGGACAGTTCTGTCCTGGGGGGGACAGCGGACTCAGTGCAGGTGGTTGGAGAGGAGAGAATGATAGCAACGACAATGTCTCCAACCCCATGCAGAACATCACTGCAACAGTGAGCAGCTCCTTCAGTGACAGACTCTTCCAACCCAAGTGTGTGAAGGAGAGATTTAACAGGCCCTTCCTGCAAGCTGCTGTTTGGCTGTTTAACACCCAGCTCTGCTCTCGAAAGAATTCTGTTCACTCACTCACTCACTCACTCACTCACTCACTCACTCACTCACTCACTCACTCACTCACTCACTCACTCACTCACTCACTCACTCACTCACTCACTCACTCACTCACTCACTCACTCACTGGCGTTGGTACTGTAAGCATTGCTGTACGCTGTTAGTTACCACTTTTCCACATTTTCACTGATCATATTGTTTATACTCTTTATTTTATGTCTTGTTTATTCTGATTGTGTATTTTTTTCTGATAGTTCTGTATCTTACTGATTGTACAATATTAAGTACCTTTTACTGAAAAATCCACTTTCTGCTGTGTTTGCATTGAAATTCCCCCGCTGTGGGATGATGAAAGGAATATTTCATTCTATTCTGTTCTCATTGCTTTTAAATCTACATGTTATGCACTTTGAATAGCTTCTGAGCCTTCTGACCTTGTTGCTTGGCGCCCTATATGAATCCCAGTCGTGATCATACTGATAAATTCTCCCAGTGCTGAGCTTAAAACCCCCAGAATAAGCCTCTATAAATTTAACCTGTAATTGAAAATAACTTTGACCCGAATCATCATATGGAAATACACAGAGAAAGTCACTCATATCAACAAATTGATATCAGTCTTGATAATCTCTATAAACTTTGCATTTTAAGAATAATAAGCAGATGTAGGAGTCTTGGCACCTAAGGCAGTTTACATGAAGCTGTGTAGATGAAGGAAAATGTGATAATCATCATGTTTAACTGACTCATTTTAAGTACGGTGAGCATTACTTGTAGAAAAAAGACAAATACTTAAACACTAATAGACAATGTTAAAGTGTGGTAAACTATTTATGAAACTAAGTGTACAAGTGCTAAGTAGGAGGATGTTGGTGGAAAGTTTTTGATTGTTGGTTGGTTAGTAATTGTGAGGAGTGAGAGGAGAAAGATATATAGTAGAGATAAGGCATGAGCTTAACAGATTAATAAGGCCCCTGTAATTAAATTAAAACAAAGAAACATACTTTACCTTCAGTGAATCAAAGCAGGCAATGACTCTTCCGTTTTCGACTTGGCAGCTCTTAGCGGGATGAGCAAATTTGCATTCTTCATCACTTCTTGAACAGTTTCCCCGTTGAAACTGTCGACAAACTTCCAGGGTTAACCACTTTGTGTCTCTGACTGCGGAAATGTTCAACGCCATGTTGGAAAGTTTAAAGACAACTCTTTTGTCTTAAACAAATCAAAAAAAGTAGGTTGATTAGAGCATTTGGCAGTGCGTGGAAGGTCGTCTTTCAAAATGATGTCACCATTCCTCCATCAGCTGCAGCAGAAAGATCAGATGGCTGTTTGGTCACTTAGAATTCATCCATCAGCTAAAAAAACTGAAACAATGAGTTTGTTTCTGTTTCACTGTTGCCACCCAGACCTACAGCTTCAGTGGGAACTTCTCAGGTCTTGATTTGACTCCACACAATGGCCTTCGTTGGCTTTATGCTTGGTAAAATTGTGCAAACCAATGACCTTTCACCAGTATATCTGTCTTAGAAGGGAGTACAGACTGGCCATTAACTCGGAATATCTTCGCAAAGGCACTTTATGTTAGTGATCTGAAAGAAAAGCATGAAAAAAAAGGATGTGTTACATGTTTATGGGACTCCAAAGAATTATATACGGTTCCATCTATATTATTGCTAGTCTAATATAATGTGAATTATATGATTCTCAAACAATTCTGTCAAAAAAATAACATGAAATATGTAATTTATTAGCCAGAAGAGCTCATGAAGAAACCCAGTAAAATCTGTACACCTGAAACACTTGAGTGTTTTTGAATTGACTTGTGATTTATGATTTTATGAGCATTATTTCTCATCTAAATCCTAAGTCTGCCTCCCTGTCTTAGAGAGAAGAAGTAGCTGTCATTGCAATTGTAAACAATGTCACAAAAACAAATGCACAAGTATCAGCTAGGATTTAACAAACAGCCTGATCGGAAATCTATCTACTAGTTTGTTGATGTAACCATTACCCCTGTTCTTTGACTAATCACTGTGTTTGTATGGTTAATAACCATTAGATTTGAGACAATGTTCTTCCTCTTCTATAAGTAAAGTCTGTTGTTCAGTTTAATTGTCTGATGTGCCTCACAAAGTTAAAAACACATTAGTTTGAATAACTGTAGCACAAAATACTATGCGAGCAGATGTCAAAGACAATTAAAAGTATTTCGTCCGCGAAAATACTAACATATGTTAAGCAGCGGCAGAGCTGTTTGGCGTGTGTATTTGGATGGTTTCAAGCTAATTATCTAAATAGATTACATCGAAAAACATGACCAAACTTTAAAACCTCCCAAAACACAGGACATACATGGCGGTATTTGTGATAAATATGATTGAAAACCATTTTAGCCTTAATCAACTTTGCAGGTGATTCTAGTGAGTGCAAAGTGAGGAAAGACAAAGCTTTATCACATGAAACACACTACAAGATAAACAGACCTGTACAGGATGTTGATGAGTAGGCCAAAAAGATGGCTAATCCATGTGCTGAACATGTAGTATGAGCAAAAGGGCTACTAAGAGGGTGTAAATATGTTAAAGGTCTCTAAAGGCACAGATTCAGAATTCATCCTACTTTTGTTAAACCAGGTCTTTTACTGCCAGAGCCTATTATCAGCCTCGCTGCGTGCTATCCCACAGCATACTGCAGAAAATTCCTTTAGGCGCAAGACAGGAAACCGAGCAAAGCGACCTACCTCTCTCACTTCATGCAGCAGTTATGAACTTCTGTTCCTGACACTGAAAACAATCGAATGCTAAAACTTTTAAGAAGCTAACTTATGAATACAGTTCCTTCGAGCTCAGCTCTTAGCCCTGCTCTGTCCCGAGGATTCAGAGACCGCAGATTTCCTCTTCAACAGTGAAAACAAAACGTCTGACTTACTCTGGCTGAAACATTATCAGCCACCCCCTTCCTGCCTGGGTGCCGGCCTCCGGGAAGACCCTCCCAGTCTGACATTAGCCAATGGAAAACCAGAATCTAATGTACTGTGTAAAAGCTGGCTGAACAGCTTGGAGCAAAGACTGCTGGCAGCTGACCATTTATCTATGAATAAAATGTGCTTTCTTTGAGAGGGCACTTGAAAAGAATATCTCTATCAGAAACACTGTAGTAATGAGAAAGGGAGACAGTTAGCGACAAAGTCATTTTAACGCACAATCCTTACAGTCAACTGTGACTATATGAAACTAAATTGACTATACGGACTCCTTAGACGTTATTACAGAGGTCTTCAAAGTGTAAGACAAGCCTGGCCAGCAGCACTACAGTTTCTTCGGAGGCTTATTGATGTATCTCTGGGATCAAATGATGTGACGATACAGAAGCCATTTTACGACTAGGACAGAAACAACAACCAACTTGAGAGCATATTATTCAATCTTTGATCCCTACACATCAAGTTATAACATACATTTTCATGTTTTAAAACAAGTTTAAGCTGTGTATATTAAAGTGCTGTGGGAAACATAGATTGCAATTTTCCTTACCAGGCGATGATTACTTTAAATGTCTTGTTTTCTCCACATGCCAAGATAATTTAGATAACTATCACAGAGAACTTGAGTAACCTCATAAGACATTTAGGCAAATTAAACAGGATAGACTGAAGTTATTTACAGCAATATTTAGATAACATCATCTTCTCAACACTTTTCTGGCATGTACACTGCTGAAAACAACCCACCCATCCACCCACACGCAGATACACACACATAGACACAGAAGCACACACTTTCGCCTCTGTGGCAAAAAAATACAGTATAACATACGAAACGTGTTTTTGTCCATACACGCCATGACATGTTGCTCCTGATGTTTGTTCTTCCACAAACAGGCATCACACGCATGGTGACCAAAAAGATGGGACAAGATAAACTCTCCTCTGATCCCGAGGATAAACAGGAAGAACATCAGTTATTGCTCCACTGCTCAGCCAGACGCGTTAATGTAAAGCTCAACACTGGTCTCCAGAGAATAATTGATCTTAAGTGGAAAAATAAAGAGAGTCGATTTTATTTTTCATTCGAATAGCCAACACAAAATCTGCTGCTATATTCAGCACACGGGGGTAGAGCGTGCAGAATCAATAGGTTTGTATTTATTAATTTATTTAGTGCCCTTTTTTTTTTAGTTTTAGGACGGTTGTTTTCTTTGAGATAAACGGGTGTACTGCTATAAGTTTGTTGTTGTCGATTATGAATATAGCTGCCTGTGTCGGTGAGCAGAAGTATTGATTCAGAGGAAAACATAATCCGATGACAAACAGACGCACAGTAGTTAAATAACCTAACATGATTCAGCATCACGGTGCCCCCTCCCCCTTGAATAGTACTTTTACAAGGGTTGCACGGTTTGACAACACGGCGCAGTCCACATGCACACCCTGTTTTCCTGTTAGCTTACGAACCGTTGACAATGACAGCGGTACAGACAGATAGCGCTGCCGCGGAGGTAGCCGTAACGTTTATTAGCACAGGTTAGCTTCAGTTAGCGGAAAGTGCACCTGCTTACCTCATCACCGCGGATGAACCGCTTCCCAGATACAGCAATCACGCACAGGCTCGGGCGAACGACGCGGCAGGCGGCACAAGTGACGAAAACAAGACGCGAAGTATTCCGGGAAAACGTCCGCTCGATAATCCACGTTATCCTTCGCGTATATGCCGAAATGTTGCTCGCTCTTTCGCCCACGGAGTCGGGCTAATTTCTTTTTTACTTTCTAGCACTGCACAGATTTCGAGCAACAAGCTTTTGACAGCTTACTGTACTGTCGTCAATTGCGTGTCACGGAGGGATGTTCAGGGGTACGCTCTGAAGCTCAATAATGGTCAGAAATTCAATACACTCCGTTTAAAATGACGCACACCGTTCAGACATTAATAATTTCACATAAAATCCAAGAAATTCGATTATATACAAGCAAATAAAACGTTCATATTTATCTGTTGTATGCACCAACACCCCCACCTAAAGATTCATAGTGGTTCAATCCACTCGAATGCCAAGAGGCGAAGAGGGCAAGGGTTTTCTTGTTACTAAGGGAACAGCAATAAAATCATGTAATTTTATTTCCCTTTTCTCTTTTCTTTTGTTGAAACGTGCTCTACTACACATGTTGATCTCTGATTAACCAGACACCTCTCTATCTGTTTGACCCTAACAGATAGATATCACTTTTTTGCACGCTAAATTAAACCAATCCTGCATGTTATTTGTGCAAGAAATAAAGCCAATGCATGACTTTTAGGAGTATCAATAAAAAAAAGCCATTTATTTGGCATGGTCAAGAGAAAAAAGCTAATGCGCACAATAGATTGGTGTCATGGCCTGCTCAAGGTCAAATTAGACAGATGCTAACCTAGATTAGAGCTGACACAAAAGGTGGATGGTGAGCTTTGTGAATGTTGATTAGATATATTGTTTTGTTGCAAAAATATGGGATGGATTGATTGCTTGTTCCATTTCATAACACAGAAGCATATTGATAACTAACAAGTATTATGTGGCTTATTTGATAAATTCAGAGAGCAGTGTGAATTTCAAAATGACATGTATTTTCACATTGGCGTGTCATACCTTTGTCTAAAACTGCTACTACATTATCATTGCAGTCATTTATAAGCTCAGTAATTGGGTGACCTTTTTATGGCTACTAATCCATCAACTAGCATCATTTAAAATGTGGTTAACACGATGCTTAGAAATCGATTGGAGATCAGATGTGTCATGTAATACATTGCTTTTTCTAACATTCTTTAGAACAAAATAGATGCACGGATAATTTAGTGACGCGTTCTTTATGTTTCAAGTTTCTCGAGACATGACATGTGAGATGTGTTTGATCTGTCAGACTGACACTGCTCTTCAGCAAAATAGACATCCGTTGCCTTATGCAAAGGTCAACATATTGCTCCCTCTGAGGAAAATGTCACTGTCACAGTGAGTCAGGCATCAGAACAAAGACAAAACAGCAGTCCCTTCATTCTTTTGACCCCGACCCCTCTTGTTATTCACCTACGTGCCATATAAAGTCCATCCAATCTACCTTTTTCATCTCATTCCAACATTGTTGTGTCTGGAATTTTCTATTTTGTTTCTATTTCATCGTCAAAGGAAATCTGTGTCTGTATATCTAGACTCGAACTGAACACTTGGTCATCTACCAAGCGTACCCTGCCGTGGTCAATTCGTATGACTATTAAAACAGTTTTCTAAAATGACTTCCTGGGGAAAAGAGGTTTGACCTGGGTAAGTCACAGTTTATATATGTGTTATGCGTTATGCATTTAGAAGGCTACCCGCCCCCTTGTTTTATTGTACAAAATACTCTACAAGTAAACAAGTGTCTGTTCACTTTGTATATGAAGGAAGTCAAAATATTTCCTCATCACCCCTGCTTGGACTCAATGTCTGTTCAATTAACAGAATTGATATATAGAATTATTGAGTTTTTGCCATTTTTTCCCCCCTTATCTGTGTTTTCCTCGTTGTTAATCAACATTATTTTGTCTTTTAACCATTGTATATAACACATTCATTTGTCCAATATTTCTTTTTAAAAATGTTCCTTTTATGTAAAACGTCACAACAGACAATGGGAAGGGCGAGAGCCTGGCGAGCGACGTGTAAAAGGTGCAACTTTGAGTATTTGTCACTAGATGTCAGTGTTCTCTAATACACTTTTGTAAAGCCACAGCCTCGATGAGAGTAAACGGTTGAACCGAGATGAAGATTTCAGCCCGGAATCTCAATAGAAAATACATTTAAAAAACAGTAAAAGCATCCAATGGTAATTCAGGATTATTTAAGAATACCACCGAACAAATACGTTATAGTTGCAGGATGAATGGATGAGGTTAAACAGGAGCAATTTTAATGTGTTTTATTTAATACCCATCTTTATGAATTCAATGTGCTCTGGCTTACCAGAGTTATAAACAGAGCAACTCTTTGAAAGTCTCCTTGTGCACTGATATTGTAAGATCAGAGCAAGGAATCTTAAAAAAAAAACACTTATTATTTACTAAAACTTTTGTGTTTTTTTTTTCCTTTGTGTTTTGCATTTCTTTTTTGGAAGACGAGCTGATAAATGCAAGATATGCGAGAAGAGAAATAGGGGTAATTATACATCATATGATCCTGTATGAGTCCTTCTCTGTGTTGTGGTGATTACCATCTGAATATGCAGCGGCCAGCATAAGTATTTGGTATCAAGCACCAGATTTTGTACTGACTGTAAAAGCAAAGAAAGAGGAACGCAGTCTTTCTTATACAGCTGTTTTCTTTTTCGAGTCATTAAGCATTTTCAATGGTTAGACAAAAGAGATAATACAAACATACCATCTGTAGGGAAATGACGCGCTATAGGGGACTACAGAAAGAGCTGGCAAATGAAACAGCATGACCCAAGGGGAAGCAGACGGATCTCTGTGTTGGTAATGTAATGAGGTACAAGTGTAACAGACTCAACTAAGTCCAGCAAGTCATTCCCTTATGCTGTTGGAATTTAAAATGTCTTTTTTTGTTTGTTAAATTTAATGTTGCCTTAATTTTTTGGAGTTTTTTAAATCTCATGAGTTTAAAAAATGCGTCGATCACTCTATGGTGTATGAATGTCGTATTCCACAAAACGCACCTACTATGCACCATTCGAAGGTTCTTCCAGAAGGAAATATGCCACTTTATTTGCAGATATTATATTAATTCTATGACTTTCATTTGGCTCAAATACATGCTGACACAGTTTTTAAACAAATCAATAGAAGTAGAAATTATGATTAATAAAAATTATGAAGAGAAACACTCATAGTTTCACTTCTAATTAGGAACTTTCAAAGCACCCAACACTCATTTACTTTATCAGGTAACCCCCCCCCCCCCCCCCCCACAACAAATTAAATATTTAAAATATGTTGAATAGTGAGCATTCCCATTAACCGTTAATAAGAATATGCTGCAACTTTTGCCTTTTTGCCTTCAGTCATTTTTTTTCTTTAATGTTGCTAATACATTATTGCCAAATGCTGCATACATTAATGGAAATATTCACCCAGAATTGCAGAAACCCTCTAACTCACACACACACACGCATGCATGTGCGCACGCACACACATACTGTACCACTAATATATAGACAGAATGCATGTTTTATAGAGCAAACAACACACAGAGTGACAATACAAAACAACGCACATCTGTCAGGACCATTCAATGCATTTATTTCTAACATATTAGGCGGAGGTCACTCTTTTTTTTTTAGGTCTGACAAGAGAAATGGCTGATTATATATTTCACGCCAAATGGCTTCATCACACAACTTTTAACATGTACATAGAAATTTTTACACCGAGAAAGCTCCCCTCCGGTCTCACCAAGATGTTGCTACAACATTTTCCATCAGACAAAAGCCATACTTTAGCAACAGTTTGAATTAACAAAAAGCACAAATAGTTTAAGTACAGGTACATTGTCTTTTTTTAAAGATGTGCTGTCATGGAGTTGCTGTAAAAGTTGACCAAACGCTCCCTTGACAAGTGCTATGTCATACATAACTGAGAATGGCAGTATGATTAAAAGTCATGGAGAAGTGAGTATCCCTTTTCACCTATTTACACCACACTGCAAAAACATTCAGCTATACAGCCTCACTTGACTTAATGGGATTTTTTTTTTTTTAAGTTAAATTAAAGAGAGCAAATCACATGTTTGCTACAATGTTGAAGAGTTCAAGGAGGGAAAGCAGATGTGTAAGTGATGTTGTTTGAGACAGTTCTGTTGTGAGCAGTGTCCTAATTAGTTAGTGTAGCATGAATATGGAAAATAATCATAATATCAGGATATTTATACATACTGAAAAATTTACTCATGGTATTTGAGCAAACATTTGAAATTAAATCCAGTTATTTATCTCACTTCTTAGTATTCCTAGTAAATCCACATGTGTTGTGGCAGCTTATCTGTATATTTCATACAATGATATATTGTCCAGTTCCGGACTTCACCAATTAAAAATTCTCACATCCGTGCTTACTATTACTGTAATACTTCAAAATGTCTTGGGTTCAATTTTTTCTCGTGCGAAAGGAGTATCTTGACTATTTTTCATCTCGTAAAGGTCTTTGTTAGGTGACATTCTATATCAATGGATGATCGTGCACGATTCTTTATCAGTGTTGCATGGTTGCAAGGCAGTCACACCTACACATGTATGGGGATGGATTTTAATCACAATGTTCACTACAATGCTTTTTAAAAATGAATTTCTTTTCTGAAACAAACTGATTAACTCAGTTGTTTAGTTTTGAATTATGCGCAATGCGATTCCGTATCGAGAACTGCAGCGGAAACATTAGAAACACTTGATCAAGAGTTATCAGCGTGCAGCACATCTGGCTTTGTCTTTCATCATATTCACTCAACTCAAATGGACATGGAGGCGTCCATTTACCTCTGAAGAGCTAAAACAACTGAAACTGTATCCGTCAAGCAAATTTGCCATTTAAACGAGATAAAACACTGATCATCATTGAATAAAAAAAAAAGATACTGAGGTATTTGATAGTTAACTGCAAGAGGAAATATGGTTTCTGTTAAAACATTAAAACAACAGCAGCAATTTAACTCCAGTTAGCGAAAATTTTAATTAGATAAGCAGTGATTTTGAGGGAAACGCGATAAGAGGCATAAAAGCGTCACAACCACTGCAGCCTATTTAACCAGATAAAAACGTCCCCCTTTCATCTTCATGTAATGTTGCACTGATTGGATTTGGAGGACTGGAAACTATCCGGCAGAACAAATGACAGATATTTTTTGTTTGTTTGTTTGTCAGCTTTATGGGGCGGTGTTTGGAGGCTGGCACTCCGCTGCTATCAGCCCTCTCCACCACCCAGCGTGCCATCAGCTCGACAAACATGTAAAAGCAGCCGGTGTGATGCGGAGAAGCATGAGAACTGAATGCCAATCATCTCATTCACATTCAAGCCACACCCGAGCCTCACTGACACATTTCATCACCTGTTCTATTTACCAACTTTTATTTAATTTCTACCACCCCTGGCTTTAAGAATAAGTCACTAAGAAAATATGGATTTTTTTTAAGCGCACAATATTTGAGTGCTTGATTACATAAGAGAAGGTTTATTTTATTAAGCGGGATTTTCGTAGCCTTGACTTGTTTATGTGTACATACTGTGCTGTCTTTGGGAGCAGGTTTTACAGTCTGCAAGGTATTGCACTTGTGATAAGTCATTTGTGATGCACTGTAAACTAAAGAAATAAAAAGATTAGCAGTAAAGCAACAGTCCTCTATTATTTGTTTTAGTTTCCGCATGCATATACTATGGTACTTAGAGAAAAGTTCATTATCATGGCATTAAAAATAAAATCCCCCCGCTAAGTCTCCTTTATTCCCTTTGGCTTACGCAACATCTTTTGGATATCACTCTCTCCAATTATAAGTACAGAGTGGACATGTGGCATGCAACCATAAGCTCTCCTAAAAGCACACATTTCAAGTGGAGTATGGTTTTAACAGCTGCAACATAGACAATGAGTTCAACTGCACTCACTAGTTTCTCAGTGAATGTTGAAAATGAATTCTAAAAAACATTAGAAGTAGTAAAATTACCACAGCTTCTTTGATTGATTCCCCCGACCACGCTCAGTTGCTTATTCAACGCACGGTAAATAACCAAGGCAGACATTAAATGGCAAAACAACAAATGAGCAGCATTTAAAGATTTAAGACACCAAAGGGCACCTCAAGGCAGAGCTGCTGTGAGAACACAGACTTTTATGTTTTTCATGAAGAAACAGCAGAGCACTCGAAACGCACTGAAAGCTAAGAAACAGATGCTGAAGTTTAGTTTGCGGGGACAAATAGAGAGAGAGAAAACAGAGAGAGGGAGAGGGAGAGAAAGGATGGGCAACGGTCAGAGTAAATGTTCAGAATGTTAGGGCCTCTGTAAGTTGCTCTCTCCTGTCCTCGCTCTTCATCACAGGGACCAGAGTCTCACCAGCGGGCCACCTGGCTCGTGTAGTCCTCAGTGGTGGTGGGGAAGTCACTGTCTGCCCCCTTCTCAGACCCTCCTTGCCCTCTCCCACTTTTTTTAACCGCCGCTCTGTGTTTGGGCAACCAGGGCCTGCCCTGCTCTCTTTGCTCTCGCAGCCAGCGGCGCTCCTCTCGCCTCTTCAAGCGCACCTCCTGGTGCTCCCTCTGGCGGGTGAACTGGAACCGCTGCAGGAACAGGTCCTTGGCGTACTCGTACAACTGCACGTCCAAGAAGTTGAGCTCCTCAATGCGTCTGCGCACTGGCTCGCTCAGGTCCACATTGGCAGCGCGCGTGCTGTTGATCTGCGTGAAGGCGGAAATGAAGCGCAAGCTGAATGTCCGCTCAAACAGGTACTGGGTTTTCCGCTGAAACTCAGTCAGGCCATAGAAAGCCATGTTCTTTAGGTTGCTCATGGCGCTGCTTAGGAGGATGTGGTTGCGCTGGCTCTCGTTCATAGAGGACAGGTTGTAGCAGCCCACCAGGCTCAGGTCAGACAGCATGCGGACCTGCCGGTTGTTGGCCAGGTTAGACGGGCAGTTCATGAACTCTTTCAGGGTCACGCCGGACCAGTCGTCCCCGCTGTAACAGGTTGGCAGTTCGTCCTGGGTGGGGGAGCGTCCATCACACATGTGGAGGGCAGTCTTCCACGTGGCCCCGCGCTGGACGTGCTTCCACTCGCTCAGGTAGCGGGAGACTGGGTCACGCAGCATGGTGATGTAGTAGAAGTTTCTGCAGTCAAAACAAACACATTTATCGTCATTTCCAAAAACTTACACCGCGTTTTGCTGAAACTTTAGGACTTTTGTACGTGTATTATTGAGACAAAAGACTCATTGCAAAATCCAGAATCCTGGGTTCACTGTTTATCACATTAAGATAATTATTCTAGGATCTGACTGATATGAGATATACAGTGGGGCAAAAAAGTATCAGTTGTCCACCAATTGTGAAGGTTCTTCTACTTAGAGAGGCCTGTAATTTTCATCATCGGTACATTTCAACTATGAGACAGAATGAGGAAAAAAAATCCAGAAAATCCCAATTGGCTGATTTTTAAAGAATTTATTTGCAAATTATTGTGGAAAATAAGTATTTGTTCAACAACAAAAGTTCATCACAATACTTTGTTATATACCCTTTGTTGGCAGTGACAAAGATCAAATGTTTTCTGTAAGTTTTCACAAGATTTCCACACACTGTTGCTGGTATTTTGGCCCATTCCTCTATGCAGATCTCCTCTAGAGCAGTGATGTTTTGGGGCTGTCGCCGGGCAACACAGACTTTCAACTCCCTCCAAAGATTTTCTATGGGGTTGAGATCTGGAGACTGGCTAGGCCTCTCCAGGACCTTGAAATGCATCTTACGAAGCCACTCTTTCATTTCCCGTGGCGGTGTGTTTGGGATCATTGTCACGCTGAAAGACCCGGACACGAATCATCTTCAATACCCTTGCTGATAGAAGGAGGTTTTCACTCAAAATCTCATGATACACGGCTCGATTCATTCTTTCCTTTACACGGATCAGTCGTCCCGGTCCCTTTGCAGAAAAACAGCCCCGAAGCATGATGTTTCCAACCCAATGCTTCAAGGAAGGTATGGTGTTATTTGAACGCAACTCAGTATTGTTCCTCCTCCAAACACAAGTTGAGTTTCTACCAAAAAGTTGTATTATGGTTTCATTGGAGATAAGGAAATTCCCCCAGTCCGCTTCTGGATCATCCAAATGCACTCTAGCAAACTTCAGACGGGCCTGGACATGGACTGGCGTAAGCAGGGGGAGACGTCTGGCACTGCAGGATTTGAGTCCCTGGCGGCGCAGTGTGTTTCTGATGGTAGCCTTTGTTACTTTGGTCCCAGCTCTCTGCAGGTCATTCACTCGATCCCCCCGTGTGCTTCTGGGATTTTTTACCCACCGTTCTTGTGATTATTTTAACCCCATGAGGTGAGATCTTGCGTGGAGGCCCAAATCGAGAGAGATTATCAGTGGTTTTGTGTGTCTTCCATTTTCTAATAATCGCTCCCACAGTTGATTTCTTCACACCAACCTGGTTACCTACTGCTGATTCAGTCTTCCCAGCCTGGTGCAGGTCTACAGTTTTGTTTCTGGTGTCCTTTGACAGCTCTTTGGTTTTGGTCATAGTGGAGTTTGATGTGTGACTGTTTGAGGTTGTAAACAGCTGTCTTTTATAATGATAACCAGTTCAAAAAGGTGCCATTAATTCATGTACCGTGTGGAGGACAGAGACAGAGACGCCTCTGGGTTACAGATCTGTGAGTGAAATCGTGCTAGTTTGTAGGTGACAAATACTTATTTTACAAGGAATTTACCAATTAATTCATGAACAACCCCGACAATCTGATTTCCTGATTGGTGGCTGATTAAATCCTTTTTTCTGCCTGTAGATAGATAGATAGATAGATAGATGGATGGATGGATGGATGGATGGATGGATGGATGGATGGATGGATGGATGGATGGATGGATGGATGGATGGATGGATGGATGATAGATAGATAGATAGATAGATAGATAGATAGATAGATAGATAGATAGATAGATAGATAGATAGATGATTTAATTGGTATTCCATCAGCATTCATACATCTTTAAGGGCATTTCAACAAACGATGGTGAATATTCTGTAATAGCAAGCTGCACTGAATGTTACTTAAACCTTCATAAAACTTCATTTTTTTATGTCTGATAAATATTAAAATCCACATCAGGCAAGTGTAACTTCATATTCTGAAAATATTTTGAACATTGGCCAATTTGATTTACTCTTTGGAAGTTTGCAAGATATTAGATTTTGATTTGTGAGCAACAAATTGCTCTGTTGCCAATGTCATTCATCTCCAGAACTCTAAATCAAATGGTTGAAGTTCAACATTGTGACAAAAAATGATCAAACTGCAAACAAAATGTGTCAGACATGGTGTTTGGTGGAAGTTTCGATACAGCATCTGAACTTTGTTACAGACATTATACGCTAATCCTTTATGTGTGTGGAATGTGGATGCTGGCTGATTGAGCCAGCTGAGTAATATATCAGTTGGCTTCTGACTGAAACTTTGCACCAGAGTAAAGTTCTTGTGGCTGTCAAGTAAAGTTAGAAAAATAATATCGGTTGAATGCAACTTCAAGATCATAATCCATCAATATCTTGCATTTAATATGCTGACTCTATCATCTGTCATTCAATCACAGCGTGTCATTTGACAGGGGGAAACTTGTTTGGGTTGGTATTTTGCTGGCAAAGAACTGGAAAATAGGCAATTGTTCTCTTTCTCCTTTTTGTTTTACACTTCATTGGCTCCCCTTAACAGAGCAAGTATGTTGTCAGTCATCACAAAAGGACATGGAAGATAAATGGCGGAGCTTAAATTTGATTAATCAGTTTTCTTCTGTGTCAACAAGATGTTCGTAAAGGAGAGACCGATGAGGATCGTTGCGTGATGAAGTCAAGCAGTAAGTCTTTAAACTAAGTTTTATGGCCCCAATTACCGCTTATGTATCAAAAAACCCGTCGACTCACACGGGGACACGCAGTTCAAATCTTGATAGTGGAACCGATATTTCACTTTGGGGGTGACACCCTGTGTTTATGTATCATTTGCCCTTTATGCTGATGTTGAAGAACTAGTGTGAATAATAGCTTTGCTAATGTACAAAACAAAGGAAAAACAAGTGATGGGTGGTGCTGAGATTTCAAACCCTTGCAAATCGAAATAAGCCATCATTGCTTCCCCTACTTGGTCTTAAGGGTTTGTTCATACTGTAACATCACTGAGGTAGTTTTCACATTGTGATACATGTTTTGAAAAATATTGTTATCAAAAATGTTTGACATCACCACAGCATATATAAAAATAATAGGACCCAAAACCATTAATTGTAAGACAAACCCATATCTTGTGATTAATCATTTAACATTTTGGGCTTTTAATGGTATTCACCATATTTAGTTAGAAAAATGGTTTGCATTTTTTTTTTATATTATGAAAAATAAATGTACAAAAAAAAAATCTATTTTTAAATGGCATGATTGTGACAGTTGTACAGAAAACATTATTTTTCTGCAGTCATGTGAACATGTGTATAACCGTGTGTTTGAGAATTTACCGGCCTATGTGTCAGTTGAATATGGCTCAATAAACCATAATAATTGGAAGTAATTCTGTACGAAAATTAAACATGCTATAATAACTCATACAATGCAACAGGGTGAAATTTCACATAATTTCAAAGTTAAAGAGACTAATATGTTATTTTAAATGTGACAAATTGCCGAGATATGAGTATGATAATGTGTGGTATAATGCAAAAGTATAATATGTGTGCAATCCCTGGGTTTCATTTTTATGCCTGTTATTAACTCATTTATTCGAACCATACATTTACTGTCTCTCTTTTACACAAAATGTAAGACCGAACACCACATTACGTTGTTCTTTAGATTCTGCAGATGAGAAAACATTAAAGAACCTTTCAAACATGCAAATGAAACCTTTGCACCCAAAAACTTTCCCTCAATACCAGCTTTGTATTGATTGGTGATTAAAAGAAAGTTTTGATTGGCGCCAAATGGCAGCAGCTACATCCTGGTATACACTCCAGGCTGCAAAAACATAGTTATTGGGCTGTCTCTGGGACATAAACCCGTGCCACAAGTGTTGTTTGAGTGCACTCAACAGCCCAAAGGTCAGATGTGTGCACCATCGGTGTCAAAATGCATCAGGCTCAGTTGGTTGGTGGATCTGTCCAAGTTAGGCGTTTCCCGAGTGATACAGACGGCTGGCGAGGGATGAAGGGGAATGTTATCGGGGGTATTACACACAGTCATTATACTGGCTAATATGGAGAAATTAATTTTATAATCGTAAATGCCCCAATGTTATACTGAAATAAATCACAGTATTTTCCAAGTTCAAAGTTTCCAAGTCCTAAGCGATGAATAAATAAATAAAGAAAAATCAAAGATTTGCACAATGCATTGGCAATCAAGGGCACATACCACTATATTACAGAATAGATTGACTCATTAATTTTCATTTACATAGCTATTTTCTTACTTGTTCTTCGTAGATCTATCATTACAGGCGTTTTCTTGTTCACCATCTCAGAAATGTGTCCCATGACTTGAAGACAACCAAATAATATTACAATAGAGAAAGATGTCAACTGTTGATTGGTCAACACACTGGTAAAAATTAAAAAAATATTCTACCCCTTTTTTTGACACAATTTTCATTCTGAAAGAAAATCACCAATATGAAATCACATATAACAATATTCAATTTATATGGATATATTTTCCCATCCTGCTTGTAACCACAAAGTGTTGGAATATGAGTGCATGCCAGATATAGCATTTAAGTCACTAGAAGTTCAAAATGAAAATATGCAATCTTTTATCAAAATGCTACAAAAGAGCATACCCCTTCTGCAAAATTCTCGGCCATTTTTAATGAGTTGAAGTTGAAATAACAGCTGAACTCAAATTAATCACAGATCAATAATGTATGAGAGACATATTGCAACTCATTGTGTCCCGGAATAACGGAGGCCGATTCTAAAGGAGTGCAAACTGAATAAGGGCTATTTAAAAGAAAATGGAAGATGAATTTAAAAGTAAGTATGAAAATAGGATAAGTATGAAAATAGGATCCTTAATCTAGGAATAATGAGGGAGCGATGAAAAAAAAAGAGGATAGCGTAGGAAGGAACGGTAATATAATAGCAAAATACATGAAAT
Organism: Fistularia commersonii; assembly: GCF_037954325.1. Taxonomy (NCBI): domain Eukaryota; kingdom Metazoa; phylum Chordata; class Actinopteri; order Syngnathiformes; family Fistulariidae; genus Fistularia; species Fistularia commersonii. The sequence goes on along the minus strand of NC_141287.1, from coordinate 17,359,920 downwards.
TGATTTTATTTAGCCCCAATATTGCTGTTGATGTAGTGAGCATGAAATAGATCGAAATAGCAATATGGCATGGGATGATGATGTAGCTATATTGAGAAATCTAGATCATGTTTCACCAGTAAAAATGTCAAACTGGCAACAGACAGTAAAACATCACATATTTTTCTGAAACCAACAAAATATGCATGACTGTATGAATGAATGTTGCATTTATCCCACCAGGAGTCACTCAGATACATAAATTCACCACAACATAAACATTCCCGCAGCAACTACATAAATCTGAAATTAATCCACGCTTACACAATCGTATTTGTATATTCATCAACTGACATGCTGCAAACACGCAGCTTCTGAACACATCACACGGAACACATACATCTCCATCCATTAAAATTCAACTTTTGATTTAGTGCACAGAAGGATAGTCAACATCCCTAATCGCAACAAAGCCTTTGCAATTTATGAGCTATTTACTACCTGTCTCCTCCTAATTCATTCAATAAAAAAATACTCAGATGGGGGAAAAATGGAAAAGTAGAGCTTTAAGTTCACTACAAGTTAGCATCTCATTGAAACAACAAAAATTGTGACTTGTAAAAGTTTGTGAGAATAAATTTGTTATTTATTCATTTTTTCAGCATGTGAGAATACTAGCATGTTTTCATCAGAATCTAAGGGCCTGAGCTTGTCTAATGTGGAAAATGATCAGTCACAAAACTTGTGTCCTCCATCCCAAATAACTACAGATCTCTGTTCAACCATCAGATACAACACAAGCACATTTCCAACATGAGCCAGAGGCATATTTTCGGTAGCGAGCCCATAAGCTATCCTGAGGTGATAATTTTCTATCCTGCACATTATATCTATCTAGTGAGAACGAGGTTGCATTTACAATCTATGCTAATTTGTCACAGGAGAACCGTCTTCATAATTTCTTTCAAGAGGACATGAGTATGGAAGTCAAACATAATTTGCATTTTTTATTCCAGAGGAAACACACAATTTGAATTCAAAAGACATCACAGTTTCTTCCATGGTGTATGATACTCATCCCATATGTTAAGCTATACGCAGTGAATTAATGTCATATTTTAACAACGTTTGTACAGAGAGAAATATGTTGAATTTGAGATCATTGGCTTGACTTCTTGTTAATTTAGGCATAACAGAAGAGGAACAGAGTGAGTGAAAGTTGTCTTAAAGCAAAGTGTACATTGTACAAATTGTAATTGTACAAAGAAAGGAAACCAGGTCACAATTTCTTCACTGGTGGTTGATGCTTTTTTTAACCGTAATGAATCGGTCAGCTTTGTTTATATGTAATTTCAACTTCTATAAACCAGCGCGCCTATGTAGATGATTTGTCCATGTGTCCTTGGGTATTAAATTCTCCAGCTTCATACTGTAGTAGCTCCTCGAAAGGAGATCTGGGCTTTGGCCTGTAGCTGCAGAATAGAAGCTCCAGGAACACTGAACATCTCCTGAGTATGAACCTGACAGCTGGAAAATAGGAAATTTGATCCAAATAGGCAGAATAATAACCTACATGTACATAGGTATGTAAGAAGAGCACATAGCTCAGTCTAAGCCGGATTTAGAGCGCGCCTGTTACATAGAATTACTCCTTGCATGGTGACAATATAACCATTCTGTTAATCTGTTAAACCTGCAAAGAAAAACACGATGGAATGGATGATACACCAAATTTCTTCCCCACCCAGTGTCAGTGCAACAGTGACCATGAGACAACTAGCTATTAATTCCCCTTAATTAGTCCATAATGACACGATTTCAGCTTCTCAATGATTGTGGGCTGCTGCTTAAAAAAAAAAAAGGCACATTAAGCCTGCGCACGCTGGATGCTTGAAGTGCATTCACTCATCGAGACATCTGTGTGTGGGAGATGGATAATGTTGTACTTATAGGAATGAACAGAGAAACCCAAAGAAGCAGCAGGGCAGAGTTCAGACCAAAGGCTAACTCAGTGAGCAGTATGTACAACTCTTCTATCTGACTCATGCCATTGAGATGTAGTGTGACAGACACAGCCTTTGTATGCGTGCGTGCATGTGTGTGTGCATGTGTGTGTGATTGTGAGTGGCAAGGATGGGGTCTTTTGAACTGTGTGATATGTCCACCTATATACACCGACTGACCTCGCTGATAAATCCTCTCTGCGAAACATCTTTGATCTCTCCATTATGGCTCTGCGATTCACCATCAAGAGTCAAAACCCTCTTACAGTTGGTCTTTGGGAACCCTTTCCTGACATGAAAAAAAAAGCTGTTGCCGTTACAAAATGTATTTACAGGCATGTGAAAATAGTCAATAATAATTTACAATATTTACAATAAATAGTAAATAATGTTGAACACAAGAACACGATCCCCATTTGAACCCTTTTCTTTCTTGCTTTCAATCTTGTCTTTTGAAATAACATATGACCCTCTGAAATTCAGATTTTTTTCCACAATTAAATTGCTTTTGATTCATTTGATCATGACATTCTTTGAAGCCTGCTCTGCAAACGAAGAGAAATATATGCATGATTATATACATATATATATATATATATATATTTATAGTATATGTGTGTGTGTGTGTGTGTGTGTGTGTGTGTGTGTGTGTGTGTGTGTGTGTGTGTGCGTGTGTGTGTATACTTAAGTAAAATAAACGCACCATGAAGAAATCAGGAAAAAGCAAAATAGCAAAAATTGTATTGAATGTGAGCTTTGAATATTAGTCTTGGAGTATTTTTCTTATCCTCTTACTCTTTAGCTTTTTTCTGGTTTCATTTGTGATTTTATGTTGTTACCCTGCTTTCCTCAGGTGCATTTCAGCGAAAGAGAATTTGACTCGCTCTTTACTTTTCCTCCTAGATGGGTTACGTAGCCTTCTAATGTAATTGACTTTTTTATACTGACCATCCCTAAACTGCTTCTACTGTTCAGAGCTGCAGGAGGCATCTGAGAATCCCCATCGCCTTCCCAAGCTTTATTCAAACACTCCAAGCAAGGATTTTTTTGCTACCATTTCAGTACAACTCCAAAGCATTCTTGCAGAACTAAACTTACCATCATTTTGAAATTGCCTAACTGCTCATTGGTACTGTTTCAAAGTATCAGATCAGATTTATTTCAAACATTTGTGAGGAATTTGCCTGCCTTACTATATATAAATGACTTGCTCCATATCTCCATCCTCTCTCAGCTCCCTGCTTGTTCCCATACTGTGCTGTCTCTCACACAGTCAAAACTTTAGTTTTTTATATCAGTACGGGCACAAGTCTCGCACTTTTTCAGACCATTACTTCACTTGATGCGTCTGGCATGTTAGCTCACTGTTTGTTTTCAGTTAAATTAATAAATGTTAGGGTCTTGATACCTGTCAGCATACAGCAATTGCATAAACCTGCATTTTACTTAGTGTTATGGAACTATTCTATTCTATTCTATTCTATTCTATTCTATTCTATTCTATTCTTATTCTTCCACCAAATGTGCACAATGTCTTGCGCCTGGTTGGTTGAAGTTTTCTGCATCCCATTTTTCTTTTGTGTTGGCCCCTAGGTGTCTTCCTCTCTTTTTCTTCTGTTCTTGCATTGAAGGTTTTCAGCAGAGACACATTGTTAGAAGGATGAGCCACACCTGGGCAGGGTGCACTTTCCAATTATTGCTTACAGTCCCCAAATACACACAAAGACACACAAATACACACAAACATATGTGAACACATTCTCTTTCTTGCTGTCTCTTATTTCTGCATAATGACTTCAAACAGTTTATTTTCAAATTTGCGAAATTCTTGTTCACACCCAAGGGTACACAAAACCCTCCCTTAGGAAATGGGTATAGATAATTGCGTTTGGTAAATTACCATCCTTTTCTATTGATACTCTATCTATATCTATTAGTTTTGCCACTACAAACGTAAATATCGTTTTCACATAATAACACATGATGTACGTCATGTTATTAATTACACAACAATTTTGTAATAGTGAGGTGAGTTAATAATTACATACTTCCAGACATGATAACATGTTATTATGGGTTTGTGCAGTTGTAAATAATGACTTTTATGTAACCCCATTTGCATTGCAAACATGCAATTATAGAAAACCCTTAATACAGCAAAATACCCTTCATAATCAATCAGAGCTGTGTAATGACAACAAGTTACTGATATATTTGGCCCTTACGTGCACCCATTTCCTCTGAAGACTGAGTTCACGGAACGCTATACCATGAAAGAGAGGTATTCCTGTAATTTTGCACTTCACTTGACTCCTGCCCTTTCCTCTATTCTGCTTCTCCTCCATGTCCTACAGACATTAGTGTTCCCTCTGGATCCATAACCTTTTCTTAAAGGTTGTCACATTAATCATGCCGTTGAGTTCACTTGTCAATCTCTTGGAGTCTCCTGCATTTATCTCTATACGGTGCATCATCTCTTTATTACCCTCCACTTGAGGCACTGCACTACCCTAATAGTTGGCATGAGGGGTGAAGGAGAGACTCGGTGATGGTCTGATGTTATCCGAGCAGTTGAAGCAAGCTTTTTAAGACCTGAGAGGGACAAACTGGAGGAAATCGCTTTTTCATAACCACGGTGTCCATGAATCATAGCATGCGTTACAGACAGCTTATAGCCCTTTGTGCTACTTCATTTCATGTCAGATACACACATCCAAGAGCCAAAAGGGTGGAGCTTGGGTTCGCACATCCCAGCACAAAGACATGAGCACAACTGATTAGAAACAATACAAAAGCAGTTGGTGGGGGCAGAGGGGCTTCCAGATGCGGTCTCCTCGGGACAACTACCTCAATCCACTGTGCAACAACTTCAATCTTGCAGTGATGAATGTGTGAGTTGAAGTCATATTAAAAATAAATAGTCCATATTGACATTTTCCACATGATTTTGAAAGTTGAATTTAAATGTAACTCATAAAATAGGCAACGGACTTTGAAAAATTAAAAAGGCGAGATATAAATATAAATATTACATTTAATGGATTCAGTCAGATGAAGCTGTGTTTATACATTTGAAAAGAAATAGACCTCTCTGATTTGGAAAAAATGAGACTTGCATTTAGATTATGTTTCAATAATCAATTTATATGATGCTTTTAAAGTGAATGTTTATATAACATGTTAAGAATCCACTGAGGCCAAAGGAAGGGACGGCATCACATCCCTCGTATGACATTTTGAGATACAGCCTTCTGATGATGAATGAAACATCAGCAAGAAAATGCGCTTCCAATGATAACCTGAAATCTTTTGCTGACTGTCAATGGTCAATGCACAGCCACGACAAGGACAAATAAATAATACAGCTACTATTTTGATCTAAAACTAACGAGGTCACATAGAGCAATACATTTTCAAAACTTTACAATACCATGCCTATCCTACTATTGTTTGGCCAGTATCTTGTCCAAGGACTCGTGAGAGAACTTTGACAGAGTGAAAAAAAATGTCTGAAATGGTTTTTAAGTATATTGAAAATGCCTAAATAAACTCCAGCTTATAATATTTCTCCAACAACAGTGATTTTTATCTCTGTGGAAAATAGAGAAGAGCTGTTTTCTCCTCTGAGGCTGGAACTCATGAAACAGAAAGGTTGGGCTTAATCTGCATGATGATAATCGGAGTATTGTACCCAGACTTACCCTACAACTCACCGCCACACCTGTGTTGCGAGGTAGGTGACAGCTTATATCACGGCCAACGTAACAAGATAGATCCAAATCATATTGCCACTGAAACCCCAGTGGAGCTGCTGTGCTTAAATGGACTGTATACATTGTCAGAGCCATCGTAAAACCTATTAAACTGAATCAGTGAGATGCAGTCGGCTGGAACCCCACTGGAGTCAGAAAACAATCATAGGCAGCGCAGCCATAAGGTGTTTACCAGAAGTGAAACATAATAAATACAAGATAGCATTTAATTAAATTTGATCAAATATAGCCTTAACAAGCAAGATATAAAATATAGCTTGTGTATACCATATTTGTTGGAGAAAAATATAATTACAATTTCAAGTAAATCTAAATTTTGGACGTGCCATGGTTGTCTAATTAATCTGTCTGTGACCAATGTTTAGAATTACACTGAGGGGTTGTGATATATCATATTATTTGGATCCCTTAAACTTCAGTGGGTCCCATGCCACAAGAGGATATGTGTGTTTTTGTTACTCAGGCACGAAGAAAATTTGGTATTAAAAATGCTTTCTTCCCAAACTATTACCTTATTAAGCCATAGTCTTTAAAAGTCCCAAACTCATAAGTCCCTGATATTAGATCTTCTTTTTCACATGAATGCAGAATAATTGCAGAATCAAAGCAATCGCACAGCCATCCGAGGGTTTTAGGCCTACTAAATTACATCACATTTCTCCCTTTCTCCCTTTCTTATTCGTATTGGGTTATGCTAATGTAACAGATGCAGGTAGGGCATTAAAGAGGACAACACAAGGGGCATTTACTTGCTCCTGCATAAAACAATATTAAACCATCAATTGCCCTCTAGACTGTCTGCACCTCTGCTTCTTCAGTCATGCAAAATAGCCCTTGGAGATTGATTTTTTCCTCTCAAAAACCACAGACGCATAACTTTGATTTCAATATGTGTTCATCTCAGTGTACATATAACAAGCAAATTGCTATTTAAACTGATGGGGAAATATATTACCTTGCACAGGATGTCTACTCAAAAGCACATGGAGCAATGCAGAGTTTGATGGCTAAAGAGAGACACAAAAAATCTCTGCACTTCTAAATCTAAATGACAATTTACTCAAGTAAATGGAGGCTAGAATTAATGTGAGACTATGTTGTCTGGTCAAGTTGACATTATTTGCATAGTCCATTTCTTACACGCTCCAAACTCCTAACTGTAATGCAGAAAACAATTAAAAGAAAATGGAAAAAGCAGAATATAAAAAGTGCACACAGACACACCCAAACTCACACACACAGCAAAAAGTGTGTGAGATAAGCAATGTTTTATTATTGCTTTTAAAGAAGACACAGGAAATCTCAATTCATCAGGAAGTTCATCCCAGCCAATATCACTTGTGACTAAATGCCCTTTCACCTGATTTAGATTTCATTCTGGAGACACTCAACAGACTCAAGCCTGATGATCAGAGGGATCTAACTGAGTTATAGCCAGAGAAAAGGGCAGAGTGAACATCAAACATTTATTTTTGCAGCCATTTACTTTTTGTTCGAGTTCTACATATATATTTCCTGCGGGCCTTTTTTCTGTTTTTGTACAGTATACACATAGCAAACGGGCATTTTTTCCATGGCAAAATTAAGTATTGCTTGTGCATTAACAGAGATTTTGATCAAAAGTCATTATCACTACATAAGTGTTCCATATGTTTCATTTGGCCAAATGCCGCGGTGTTGTTACTTTCATTAAGCCTTTTAAAAAGTTGGTTCCAGCGGCTTGGCTCCATAGCCCGTCAACCGCTTGCCGTCTCTACATCGCTAGAATACTACGGTTCAGGATCAGAATACTCATCTGCCTAATCTGCATGACCGTCAGATAGCCGGTGAAGTGCAATGTTTAACCCCCGACACAGACACGCACACATACACAGAGAAAGATTGATGGATTAATGAGAGAGAGAGAGATAAGAGAAAAAGAAGTTTCATTAACAACCAATGATAGAACAGAATTATATGTAAGTCATAATTGCACAGAACTGACCTATAATCTTCTTTGTCCCACAGTCCAACATGGCACTATGTTAAGGTAAATTCAACTTGGTTTCCTTGAGTCTGTTCACAAATATTCTTCACATCTGCTTAGCACCCACAAAAGGGAACACAGTTAACAAAGCTTTAAATTATGTGGAATTAGGAATTATATAAACCTGCAAAGACAGAAACAACACTGGTGTAATCAATACAACAGCAAACCACCTTCATCTGAGAAGAGGTCAAAGATTACTGAGCTGAAGTCACAGGTTGACTACAAACTTCCTCTTCTTCTTATGCTACATCCATAAATCTCTTTGGTTTTCCTCTCCACCTCCTGCCTGGTAGTTCCAACAGGAGCTTTCTTCAATGCCAATATTCAGCATCCCTCCATTAAATATTTCTTTACTGGATCCAGCTTCAGCTTCTTAAAGTACAAGACACTGCTCATAATTGAGTCAAACTTGAGTATATTATCTAAATCCTCCCCTTCTTAAAACAATCACCTAATACAGTATTTTTTTTCTAGTTTTTCGTAAAACTAAAAAGCTGAGCATATGTTGATTAGGGTGCTGATTTAGGCAAAAAAAAAGTCATTGTAGTCAAAAATGACTTTTAATGGCATTGGTTTCAAGAAAGTGATGAAATCATAAGATATGAAAATGAATTTGCTCACAGATGTCTCTTAGAGAGAAAAGTTGTTCCGCATCAAAACAAGCTATTCAAAACATTTAGAACAGTTTGAACTATCAGATCAAATAGATGTTTCCAGTACTATTAGTGATGTCGACCCACAAGACCTAAAGAAAGAGACAAAACATCAAAAAAAAAACAACAAAAAAACAAAAATTAAAAATAAAATGGTTTAGCATCTATCAAATTGCAAATACCAACGTGTTTCTTTTTTTTTTTTTATCAAAGGGCTACTGTAATATAATTAAACAAACACTGGGAAAAATATAGCATTCATGAGATGTGGATTTTTGATATACCTTAAACAACATTGTTTTGCTTGTGTAAGTCTGCTTTTTTTCATTGTATTTTTAATGACAGACAAAAGCTGCTAAAGAGCAGCTTTGCTTCATCATGCGGTCGTGAGTATGAATCCTAATGCTACAGCCCATGACCGCCAATGTGCCAAGGAACATTTAGTTGTCTACTTGACATTCATAGGCTACAAGGCTTTCATTTGCACAAAAATCACTGCATATGAAGGCAATTTAGTTCTCTCATTAAAAAGACATAAATGCCTCAGAACTTAATGGCATTTCACAGTGAAAGATTGAGCCTTTGGAGTTTTGAGATTACATCTTAAGACTGTCCCTCGCATAAAATCAGAGAAGCCAGTATTGGCTCGGTGTTCAATTTCGTCACAGTTTGAATAGTATTTGCCAAAGTATTCATCTTCAAAGTTCAGCAGTACAAGATGATATGACAGGTATCTGGCCAATTTCCACAATCTCAACAATTACTTTTGATAGGTGCAGGTCTGAAGTGTCTTGCTTTGACACTGGATACCTAAATATGTGACAGTGAACCACCTTCTGCCGTTAATGAATATACAAATCAGTGAGATACCAAACCTGTATCAGTGATTCTTGTCTTAATGAAGCCCAGGGAAGAAGCTTTCATTTGTTTTCTGCATCTCTCATTTAAAACTCATCACAGAGACTCATTTAGACTGGTCTCTTAAAGCAGTATCAACAAATGCACAGTAATGCAATGTATTTTGATCAGTGCATCTTTTACACCTTTAACTGTTTAAGAATGTATTTTGTGCTTATGCAAGTAAACAATTATTGAGACAGATGTTTTGGATGTTGGAGGCGGCGTGGTGCGAGGAGGTAGCGCAATCGTCTTTGAAACCGAACATTTTTGGTTTGTTTTTGGCTCCTCCGAGTGTGTTGAAGTGTTTTTGAGCAAGACCCTGAACCACTAACTGCTCCCTTACTGCTGGTCGACAGCAGCCGACTGCTCATGGTTCATCCATGATGGGTTAATTGCAGAAAACGCATTTCCCCATGGGGATTAATAAAGGATAAATTATTATTTCGGACAAAAATACTGAAAGAAAAGACTTCATTGATCTGTTCATTTGTCTTTATTTCTCAGTAGTAAATATGTTACATTGGGGTGGGTTTCATTAGCATCTTTACTCATCTTATAATATCTCATATGTATCATATTAAGTTGTATAACTTGAGCTTGTTGGTCAAAATGAAAATCCATGTCTGGTCTTTTAGATACCAGACTGGCTATCTTGTAGTTCTGGCAAGCAAGGCTGAAAGGACCCACTGCCTGAACAACAGGGACACGCAGTGTGCAAAAATACTGTGAGAAAACAAAACGGAGAGCCAAACACTGGACACAGTGGGTTCACATAATGGCGACTGTAAATCAGGCAAAGGGGTTGCAGCCGGTATCACATTCTCCAACAATTCTGCGAGAGGATTCATTTAACGTTGAAAAGTCAAGTATAAACAGAACAAATTAAGCACATACAATGATAGCAGTTGGGTGAATAATCATTATCATTAATGTGTGCGTGTGTGGGACACACTGCATACTGAAATGGGCTTTTTTCATTATGACCGATATGAGCTTAGACGTAAGGTTTATTAAGAGTAAAATAAGGGTGCTTCCTCCGGGCTCTTCACTTTCCTCCCACAGTAGAAAACATGGAGACGCTTAACGGGAAAAATTTTGAAAATTGCCCTAATGTGTGAATGAGAGGGTGAATAGTTGTTTTTTTTCTCTATGTGGCCCTGTGATTGACAGGCAGTTGGGATTGTCTAATGACATCTGGGAAAGGCTCCAGCATCCACCGCAACCCAAAGTGTACGATAAGTGGTGTATGATGGATGGGTAATGGATGGAAATAAATAATGGTACAGTTGCACTTGAAATCTTTCAAAATGTGCAGTCCAGTCTTTGAATGATCCCCATTTAAGAGCTGCATTTATAACAAAAAAAAACATCTTAATCAGTTTAAATCAGACGATAAACATTTTCAACAAGTTAATCATTCCTTGACAACAGTCTGTGTTAGCCAATGTGCCCCAGTCAAAGATTTGACCATTCCTGCAGATGGTGATAATGCTGCTCTAGCAAGAGAAATATAATTCTTATGATCAGCTTGAACAAGCGTGAACTTGACCTCTGTACAAGTTATTCAAATTTCTAGCATATGAAGAAAATGGAGTTGCTTTTTTGTCTCAACTGTTGGGGGAAAAATGACTTGAACTGATCCTCGCTCACTGACTTACAAAGAAAACCTGGAACTGTGAAACTATGGCTATTTCTTTTATTCAGGGCAAAAGTCCACCAAATGAACTAAATATGTCTTAACATTTAATTAATTTAGACCAATAACTTAGCTGCACGATTAATTATATTAGCATCATTGAAGTAGCCAGCGCATAAACTGGACATAAGCATTGGAAGTTATTGTGTTCTTTTAAAAAAAGTTTGTTGATATTTTCCATGACACATATCTTAAGTAGAATACCTAATTTACCATTCTTCTTCTTTTACTGTCCGCTTATCCCTTCAGGGATTGCCACAGCGAATCCACCTCCACTATCTAACCCAAGGGTGGGCAATCAGGTTTTACACAGGGCCATATGATAAACCTGAATGGTGTTGGGGGGTCAAACCAAAAATAACAGAAAAGCAACACACTTATATAACATGAACAGAATAAATGTTTTCCATTCATGTTCTGACTGACCTCACGTGGGCCGGTGAGGGACGCCCAACGGGCCACAATTGGCCCCTGGGCCATGAAATGACCAGGTCTGATCTAATCCGATTCTAGGTATCCTCTTCTCTCACACCAACTAACTTCATGTCCTCTTCTTGTCAAAATCTTGTTGTGGCAACTGGAGTTGAATTTCTTCACTTGAAGAAACTTCACCCCTCATCTACGAGGGTTCTCAAGTTCTAGAAGAAATGCCATTATTGTCACTTACATTTATACATAGAGCACAACATCAGTGAAATTTGACCACTGCATTTATTCCATCATAAATGAACTCCCCACAGGCCATTAGAACTGAAGAATCCTCTCGGATGAGGGGTGAAATGTCTTCAAGTGAAGAATTTCAAGTCCAGTTTCCAAGACAAGAAGATTTTGATAAGAATTCACCATGACCTGGATGACTAAGAACCTCCACATTCATGTCCTCTTTCACTACATCCATAAATCTCCTCTATGGTCTTCCTGTGACCTCCTGCCAGGCAGTTTGAACCCCAGCATCCCTCTATGAATATATTCACTATCCCTCCTCTGTACATGATCTAACCATCTCAGTAGGGCTTCTCTGACCTTCTCTTGAAACATCTAACATGTGCTGTCCCTCTTTCCTGATCCTATCCATATTCTCCACTCTTAAAGAGAATATCAACATTTTCACCCCTGCTTCCTGTCTTCAATGACATTGTCGCCAAAGCATACAGCATCACGGACTTTACAACTATCTTGTACACCTTTCCTTTCATTCTGGCTGATATCCTTCTATTACATATTACCTCTGATACTTTTCTCCATCCATTCCAACCTGTCTGAATCCCTTTCTTCACCCCTTTTTCACATTCAACATTGCTCTGGACTGTTAACCCTAAGTACTTAAAATCCTCCATCTTCTTTTGCTCCACTCTAGTCTCATCGTTTAACTTGGAACACATATATTCACACATATATATATTCTGTCTTGCGGCGACTAACCTTCATTCCCCTTCTCTCCAGAGCACACCTCTTACTCTACATTTCCCTCCACCTGCTCCCCAACTCTCACTACAGAACGCAATGCCATCTTCAAACATCATGGTCCATGGAGATTCCTATCTAACCCCATTTTTCAGCCGGTCCCTCACCCCTACGAACAAACAAGAAGAGGCTCAGAGTGATCCCTGATGGAGACCTACATCCATCCTTGAACTTCTCTGTTACACCCAGAACATCACTCACCACTGTCTCACAGCTTGCATACATGTCCTGCACCAGTCTACCATTCTATGTTGTCTGGCTACACTCTAACCTACCACAATTTTGACACTGATGTCCTTTAGAATAAATTGCCTATACAAGAATTACTCTACCTGCATGCTCCTGCATACTCCTAACTCCGCCCTTGAAAGTTACCCCATGTTCCTGCCTTTTTTGGAAAAAAAAGTGTACAGTACAGCCATTTCATCCTTTTTGCAAAGTCTACCACCATTTGCCCAATTGTGTTCCTATCCTGGATACAAAACCTGCACATCACGTTTTCATCACCTCTATTGCCTGCACCAACCAGGTATGTCCACTGAGGTCTGCACCAATTACCACTCTCTCACCTCTGGGGACATCTTGTATCAATTCATCTCACTCATTCCAGAACATCTCCTTGTCTATCTCACATCCCACCTATGGGACATAGCCACTGACAACACTGAACATCACACATTTAATTTCCAGTTTCAGTCTCATAAGTCTATCTGACACGTTTCACTTCTTGAACACTCCTAACAAAGATCTCCTTCAAGGTAACCCCTAATCACTTTCTCTTCCTGTCATTTATATAACAGTACAACTCAAAACCTGCCCCTAAGCTTCTAGCCTTGCTGCCTTTCTACCTAGTCTCATGGACACACAGTACACACACATTCCTTCTCTGCATCATTTAAACCCACTATCTAGCTTTTCTTCACATTGTCCCAATCCTCAAAGTCCCTGCTCTCAGTCCCAGACTCTTGCCTTTTCTCTTCTCTCTCTGCTTCTAAGCATGCTTTCCTCCTCTCTTTCCCCAACCCAGAGTAGCACAATGTCCACTGGTGGCCTGCAGGTTAGGTACGCCGTTGGTGTAGCTATTGCTTTGACCGATCCCTGACCAAATCGTTTACTTTGACTGATCCTTGACCGATCCAGTTCAAGATGCATAGGTTCGATTTATTTGATTTGGGCGCAAGTGTTAAGCCGGATGCCCATCCTGATGCAACTCTGCATTTATCCGGGAGACGCTGGCTTGCGCCCCCTGAGAATACCTAATTTACTATAAAAAGTTTAAAAAATGCAAAAAAGTTAACCACATTAGCATGAGTCAAATAGTTATGATCAGTTAGTCCAGTGCAGTGCAGCCCCACCACCAATAGCATAAAGGTATCTAGTTTTGCCTGGTACCTGCAAGAGTTATATGGTATGTTAGTACTACCTAATGTAGTATACACATTAACACAGTGAATTTAGGGAGTACTGAGGCTGATATCTGGGGCAGATATTTCTTCTGATTTATTCCACTGAATTTTCCACTTGACTGGCAATTCTTGAGAAAAACTGTCCCTGATGAGCAGCAGAGGGCCCATCTAAGCTAGGCCACACAAACCACTGCTATTTGTTTTTCTATTTTCTTCTGGATATATGAAAGATCATTTTATTCATGCTTGGGATGTGGAAAATGTGCCATTGTTTCTTATGCTACCTGATATTTTTTTCTTTGCCTCATCTTTTGACATTGTTTGTCCGTGACGTGCTACGATTTCTTTGGAGTGGGAAGAAAATATCTTGATATCCATATCCAGTTATTCTAGATAACTAAATATAGATGCTATATTTGTGATTTGTATTATCATAGACTTGACATTTGTCATTGCAGTTTTTCATGAAAATTGTCATTGTGCCACCATTGGATTATCATGTATGGCCATGTATAGATTCGTTAGTTGCCTCATCAGCAGCGAATGTACCGGAAGTTTGTAAATATTGTCCTATTGTGTGGTTTCCAACTAGAAAGTTATTTCTAGTTCAATTCAGGAGGATTTCAGTCCCCCTGAGAAATCAAAGCAAATGGTATCAACATGAAGCCCTGAAGTATTTGGTACTGTAAAAGCTACTTGGTACTCTTATTACTTGGGCTGGGAGCAGGGAGCTCGACTTATACTGTATTTTATGCCATATGCATCACAAGATCAAATAATCATGTATAATAGAGAACTTGAGGATATCAATGAAAACTTGAAACAGTAATTGTTTCTGTTTGTGATCCCTTGTTAGTCAGACACTCATTTTCATTTTATATCATTTATTTTTTTCTTGATCATGATATATTCTTCCTTATTTTCAGAGAATGTTCCCTAATGGGAACCCCTACAGGCAACAGGATGGTGCAAACACCAAACGTCAAATGTGTTCCTCCCTGGTGTATTTTAGGGAGATGAGAATGACCGTAGAGACATACACAAGGGACTTCAGGTTCTCTGATGGCCTAGATGAAGCAGAAAATAATCTTTTAATGGAAGCATTCCCACTTACAATGTATTCATACGTAGAATGAAGTGTTATAATTTGTTGGACACAGGAATTTTCATGCATACAAGGTATCTCTACCCTGCCTCAGCTAATTTGTAAGAGACATAATGACATATGCAATTTTTTATTATGTTTATTTTTTTCTTTCAATTTTTAAGCTCATGTGCCGCTTTATAGAATTTCATATTTAGTTAACTACTCTTTGTTGGGGATGGAACTAGAAAGCTATAAAATTCATGGGTACATGTTTTGTATGGAAAGAAAGATGTGTTTATCATGATATGGGTAAATAATTTAAAGGGACTAATGAGAATGCCAGAAATTAGTCACTTTAGAGATGACAAATATCACTTGGCAAATGCTGATATTATTTAAGAAATACAGGAAATGGGAGGATTGAACCCAAATTCTATTTTGGGTTCAGTGGTAAAGTAGACTGGTTTTACCCGCAAGGAGGAGCAGATGAACTTTGTAAATGAAAGAAAGAACAGAAAAGAAAGAACTGATAAACTGATAAACAATGGAGTTAATATAGTTTAGTTTAAGGCTGTAAGGGACTTAAATAGATTATTCTAGTCTATTCTGACTGTGTTAGGTCTTATATACGACGTGTGAAGGATAAGCGGCGGACGATGGATGGATGGGTGATATAATGTAATATAGACGGTGCCAGAGTGGTTAGCGCTTTGGTCTCACAGAATGAAGGACCCTGGTTCGATTCCGACAACGGACCTTTCTGTGTGGAGTTTGCAAGTTCTCCCCGTGGCTGCTTGGGTTTATTCAGGGTTCTCTGGTTTCCTTCCACAGCCCAAAAACCAGCGACCCCACCTCTCGCCTGATGTCAGCTGGGACAGGCTCCAGCGTCCCCCTGCTACCCTGAGTAGGATAAGTGGCAGACAATGGTTGGATAATATAAACTCCATGGTGGAACAGCGGTTAGTGCTCATGCCCTCCCAGAGCAAGAAGGTTAAATTCAAACAGGGGGACTTTTCTGTGTGGTTTCATGTTCTCTCCCATGTATGCGTGTGTTTCCTCATGGTTTCCTCCCACAGTCCAAAGTCATGCATAAGTTTGATTGGACTGAATGTTTTTTGTCTCTATATGTACTACGCCGCTTGCCCAACTCACTCCATTCCTGCAACCATGCGTGCAGGATAAGTGGTATGGATAATGAATGAATGAATGAATGAATAATAAAATATAATTATTTTAGTTACTTGACCAACCAAAGTGACATGTGACATTGTGCAACCAAAGTAGAACGGTAAAGGCAAGTATGATATGCCTGGTTGGATCGTGTAGCCCGCTCATGTTTCTTTATATTTCTGTTAGCTGTTTCCACAGTTGTTCCTTTATCAGGATTATGTAGCAAACTCTCATTTGAATCCTCTTTGCAACATCTCTCTGGTGAGGAGATGTCCTTGGCTTGTGAGAGCGAGGGCGTTATTCAGCATGCATGGTCTCTGTGGTGCATCCACATCTCCGTGCTGTCCCGCTTCTCCCCGACAAGATGAGAATGAGACTAGAGACATGCATTATTCGTAACCGATACATCCCTTAATGGTGTCTGCGCTCCCCCTGGTAGCCCATAATGGGCCGTTTTTGAGGTTCTCTGCATCTTGTACAGCTTTTTGATGGTGACGGAATGGGGACAGCGGGTGTCACCTGGGAAGAAACATGAAGAACGAGGGGACCTTTCATTTACTTGTCAAGAAGCTGGCGTTGCTAGCACTTCACATGATGTGCAAACAGTGAGTGCTTGTACAAGAAGTGGCAAATAACAGCAAGAGTGAAAATTGTCCTTCAAAGGAGAGACATTTCATTTCATCCTTTACACTGTCTTCAGCTACAAGAATAAATGGCCTATTCATTAAATAATGGTAAGCAATACTGACTGTAATAATCATATAGGATGGTACTTCAAAACCTTTTCTTTCGACTTTATGAGGCAGAGATAACTACAAACAGCGATTTTCCCGAGGTAAGACATGAGAAACCACTTCGTAAGTGGGAAGTAAGACCGTGTTCCGTGTGTTTGAGGTAGCCAATTGCTTTTGTAGAAAAAAAAAGAGAGCTGTTAAAAGTGAAATATGCTGCAAGCCAGGCCCTCACAAGCGTCCTGCATTTGTGGCCTTTATGATTTTCATGTACCCTGCGGTGTGACACAAAGGTGCCTGATTCCAGAACTCGAAATGTAACCTTGCATGCCACAATGAGCAGCAGCATAATAGAGCAGAGAAAATGCCTTAACGGGGGCTAAACCTAAATTAGCAGGTATATGTCAAGGATAAATGCACCTCTAGAGGAAACAGCTAGGCGTGTAGTCTATGGATGGTCACATCTCTCCACTCTCATTTGAGAATTTCTGTGTCTATCTTGCAATTTCAGCGACTGTTTTATATGCATTGTCACAGATCGGGGAACAACGTTGAATGGGGGTACAAGGCAACGCTCACAAACTACACATGGCTGTTTATTCCAATATGTTGTCCATGCTAATAGACACGTGTTTGACACATGTTGAGTACATACAGTTCATAGGGGTTGAGGTCGTAGGTTTGGTCCGTGTTTTGTAGCAGAAACTGGAAACAAAAATCGCTATCTTTTTTTGACTGTACATTTGTTAATTTGAGGATGGTTTATGTAAGTTACTTTGATTAATATGGTTCTTTTCAGAAAAATAAAAATGCTCTGAGTCCATTTAAAACATCCATTAATATGGGACGTAAAGTCTTGTTTTTTTTTTTTTTAATTCTGTTCTGTTTTGCAGGGTTCAGCTTGTTATTTTTACAGATCTAAAATTTAAATGAAACATAAAACATATCTATTTTAGGATTATGTGCAAGGGTTCATGTCTCATATTTCATCTCAAGTTTGTGAGAATAAGTCAGATAGTGATTCCAACACATAGACACGAATATCTAAAAAGTACGCCCTGGTATAAAGTCCAGACGAAAGGAATAGAAGTTATAAAAAAATAATAATAATGATGAAATATAAAAGAAAGAGAGCTAGACCATGATCTAAAATAAAGAGTTTAACAATTAAACAAACATTTGAAATGTCTTTTTCTCAAAATGCTTTATTCTATTTATCATAGAGAATATATATAAAAACTATTCTTTATAGAATACAGAGGATTGTAAAAATGAATAGAATTGAGGCACTTATATTCAGTGGAAAATTGATATTGTCATGATGGGTCACTTTAAATGATACGTAAGTCAGTCCTTAAAGTTTGATACAAGTATCTCAAAAAGAAGATATTAAGATCAAAAACCTATTTAAAAAATATAGGTTGTACAGGAGTTTTGATTTGCCTTTATGTTGGCATGCTACTTTTGTCTAATTTGAGACCAATTAGACATTGTAATATGTCAGTATAGCTTCATTTAGCATGATAGCACAAACCCTCCTCTCTAATTATGCTCGCCTTTTAATCTTTCTCTTTCAAAGATCTCTCACAGAGACAGGCGAGGAGGAGACAAGGCGTGTACTCGCATAGTCTCTGAATTAATAATACAGCCGGAGGAGAGACACAAGTACACAGGCTGGCAGTGGAAATCACAGTACATCAACATCAGAATCACATCACATAACACATAACTGAAGACATTGAGAGCTTTGCATGCTGCCATGAGACCGTTCCTTCCCTTTCGAGTCTTTCACACAGACAACTTCAATTTTTCATCCTCAAAGACCATCAGCGAACACATTTAAAGTCCCCCAAATGCTATTCAAGCTCACAGATGGAGGTGACTGTTGCTCGCACTAGACTTTCATTGTTATCGTGGCCATGACCATCAACATGATCATCTTTTTTTACTTTGGTGCCACAGGAAAAGGTTCCCTTACGTTAGAAATTGAGGGACAGTAGGAAAACGACATTTACCCTCCTGCAAGCACAGGCATGTAAAAACTTTTTATGTAATAGCAATCGTTGACAGGTAACTCCCACGTAACCGGTCTGCTTTTTTGGCGCTGTATCTGTGAAAATGAACTATAAAAGTGAATTTAGACTTTCTGTATATTAGAAACAATAAAAGACCAAAATGGAGTATAGAGCACTGATTGGATATCTTCAATTGTTAATAAGGAAAGTAATAGCTTTTAATCTTGCAGCTATGAATGGAAGAAATCAGAATATGTTGGATATCCTTTAATCATAAAGGCAATGACAAGCAGACCGAATCCTGCAAATAAATAAAGCATCAACAATGAGTCAACTAGACCATTGCAAACTCACGGATGGTATGTTTGCTTTTTTTAATTCACGATGCGGATGGTCTCTAGATAATTCATACAATAACTTCTCCAGTTTTTGTTCCTGAGTATTGAGCCAGACGACATTATAATGAATACATTTAATCAAGAACAATGGAGCTGGCATTGATTTTATGACCATGCAATTTTACCCTAAGAGATTGGGTGGGCTGCAGCACTCTTGTTTGAAAGTCCACAAGCCAGGAGCTTATTACTGTGGGAGAGACACTGCAGTGCTGTTAATACATATTTTCTTGTTAGTTTTATGATTGCTGTCGTTCTACAATTAATAGAACTTGATTTTTTCAATAATAGCTGTTTTGTAACCGCTTCAAATTGTATATGAGTTGCACTGAAGATACATAATACATTTTAGTATCCCTCAATGCAAATGTTTTAACGGGATGACTCATCCAGCTGTTCGTTGTGAGCCATGAAGGGTAAATTCAAGTGAAAACATTTCCTGGTAATAAAACACCCCGTTCTGAAGTGGCTCTTACTTCAATTTCCAGTAATGCAGATTTATATATTACACAAGGCGCAACTTTAGTTTTGACCTTATTGTCTTCAAGATAATGTGCAAACATCCACTCATACTGGACTTGGAAGTTGTTCGGGGTAATAAAGTGAGTGCCTCTTCAGTACCATAGTCTTGACAAAGAGAGAGTCGTGTAGATGAGGTCGATTATCTTGAACCCTCTGAAGCTCATTTTAGTTTCTGCTTTGCACAGAGCTCAAGCCAGAAGCACTGGAAAGGTTTTAACCATGATGATTATAATCCCTTCCCTGCTGCGAGTTGGTGGCATTAAAGTCCCATGTTTGTGTGTGTTTGTGTGCATGTGTGATATGTTTACAGACGCTTCTCCCAGGTCAGTTGAAGAAATCAATATACAAATGCAGTACTTCAAAACATCCTACTATATGTGGTTTGTTAATGTGTGTGTGTTTTTTTATACTTGCAAATAATACACACAGGTGCAAATTGGAAAGTTTGGCTGGACGTTTTGTGATCAGGGATGAATGAATAGCTTTAAATCGTGCAAGCCATTGTTGACAGATGTGTGCACACGCCATTAACGGTCAATCTCAGGTGAGCCCACATTAAGGGAAATGCAATAACACAGAGTGGTCCTCTTCTTTCTTTACTGAGCATTTGTCACCGTTTTAAAGGGAAAAGTAAAAAAAAATTATCGTGCATTTACAGAGAGCACATACTGCTATTGAGGGGCCATAACAATAGAATATTCAAACAAGAAGTAGCTCAGCAACGAAAAATAAGATGTGACTTTCAATATGTGTTGCACTATTTTAATGTTAGGTTGAAATACTGACAGAGCATGTAGGGACTCAATCAGGTGTTTCTGAACACATTTTGTGGTTTGATGTGAGCTTTGTGTCGAGTCGTCATATATTTGTGGTTGTTTGATCATTTAACTTGAATGAAATTGATTGAAAACTATTTTCTATCTTGTCAGCTGAAAAATACTACTTCCTTGGAAATTTGATATGATTTTCATATTTTGCATAACTTGGTAAAGACCACTCAGATCAGCAGTGGACGAACACTTTGAAAAAGATGAAGGTTGTGTGGCTGAGGAAGACAAGAATGGAAAGGGAGGGGCAGAACGTCCAAAATGACCATGGTCTTACAAAGACAAACTAGATTGCTGGGTGCATGCAGTTTAATGTCAACGTCACACATGGAGGCATACAAGAAATGCAGTCAAGGCAAAACAGCTGATAAAAACATAATAAACTTAATAAAATGACCTTGAAACCTTTTCAACCAGGCCAATTAGTCAGGACTAAGTAGCTTGCTTATAAGTGCTGACGCTCTCACCAAATTTCTACAAATGGGAAAAACCTTCGTGGATTTCACTTTTTGTACTGACAAAGCTGCCTGAGCAAAGGATGTTTTGCAAGATGGAACTTAAAGATGTCAACCTGAAGCATTTCTGGTGCATCAGCTGCAGCTCTGTTTGATATCTCTAGATGTATTTGCAGAATGGCTAGGGGGGGACTTCGATCAAACATTTAAGGAAGCATCTCGGGCTGCTGCGCCTAGTTATCATGTTGGGTGCCAGTTGTCTGCCCGCTGAACATTCAGAGACCGTGATAATATTACCTGTCAGTAAACCCCACTGGAATTTAAAAAGTCGTCTATTTTTTTTTTTAACTGACGGATCTAAGCTGACAAACGCAGAGAGGTGTGGTGAAATCTTTGGTTGTCAGTCTTCTGCCACGACCTGTGCCTCCTAACCAGCCAAACAGAAACAAATGAAACTAAAATGCATGGCTGATGTGACGTTTGAAAGTAACATTTGAAAACAAAATTCATCAGACAAACCCATGATCACTCCTACATCACTGACGGATACAGAACGACGTCAGTTTGACTTTGTCACATTATCAGATGACAAGAAAGAGGGATGGATGACTCAACGTAATGGCAATTTTATAATCTGTGAAATTCTACATGACTTCTGAAATGCCTCAAACTGATATCATTCAGTCTTAGACAGACTAAACCCTTGACTTTTTCTATAGAATAAGAATAAGAATAAGAATAAGAATAAGAATAAGAATAAGAATAAGAATAAGAATAAGAATAAGAATAAGAATAAGAATAAGAATAAGAATAAGAATAAGAATAAGAATAAGAATAAGAATAAGAACAACTTTATTTATCCCGTAGGAAATTGTTGTGCCAGAGTTTCAAGTAAAACATACCAATAATAAATAATAGTAGGAACAGTATAAAAAAAGGGGGGAGAATAAGAAATACAAATAAAACTATAAAGTGTCTAAGTAACAAGTCAAGTGTTATAGTGTGCCTGATATTAGGATTATCTTTGTTTTCATTGATTTTTTGCTATCAATAATTTGCTTTTGATGACACGTCTTTTCAGAAATGGGCTGCCAATAATCCATTGTTGCCCAGCATTAAATGACTGAACCTACATCTCATTTCTACACGCTTTTTTTCAAACCATGCATGATCAAATACCTTTCAGCATCCGGTGCATAACTGCTTAATCCCAGTTCAAACTCCTCCAACCGCTGCCCAGTCAGAATCAACATCTCGCAGAAATTGAAATAGCTTTGTTTCACTGATACAGTGATAGTGAAAGGTGAAAAATTGAGGCAAACAAAAGATCTGAAAGTGTGGTTCATGGCTCCATGCCCAACTGCCCTCTAATTCCTTTTTGGCAGAGGGATGCAGGATGTGCAAACTGAGATGCCTATTCTGTGCCAAGTAGCACCCTGAGGCCTGTATTTACAGGCACCAAACAGAAGTCTTCACCAGTCCTTCAGATCAGCAGGTTAATCAAACAACAGACAGTCATTTGGATCTGTGATATTGAGGAATGAATTATTAACACTAGTGACAGACTTCCAGAAGAGGGCTGGCATTACTTGGGATTATGTGTGTGTGTGTGTGTGTGTGTGTGTGTGTAGTAAAAGGAACTGCTTTGGTTCATATGAATTACATTCTAGTTTGTATCGCGCACATGCAGATCTGTCTCCGAAAATTTGATTATTGTGATAAAGTTCTTTATCTTCTGTAATGCAATTAAACAAACAAAAATTACTTTTCCATGATATTATAATATTTTGAGATAGGATTTTTTGAGTTTTCTTAAGGTTTAAGCCAATTTCAGCAATATTAAAATAATAAAAGGCTTGCAATATTTCAGTTGATTTGTAATGAATCCAGAATGTATGACATTTTTGTTTTTGTAATTGCATTACAAAAGATAAAGAACTTTATCACAATATTCTAATTTTCTGAGACAGTCCTGTATATGAACTACTTCTCTACTACTTCTATTATTTTGAAGGAAAGTCAGAGAGAAGGCTACCAATTAATTAATGATTATGGTTTTAGTGACATTGTTTAAATCTCGATTGAATTGTTAAATTAGTTCACTATGTATTTGTATCCTTACTTCTGAGAGAGAAAAAAAAGACATGATTTGACGAAGCTGTTACCTCAGAAGTAAAGTAGAATATGTTTTTGTACAACATATGTATGTAATTTTTTTTTATCATGTGGCACGTCTCAAAAACACGATCAGGGAAACGGGTTCTTGGACTTCCAAGGACACAATGTCCTTTGTGAGTTTAGCACATTTGATGCTTTTTGCTAACACAAAGTGGATTATAGATAAGCAGCTATAGTAGACGCTTTTTTGTATTTCTATTTTTTTCTGAAGCCATTATGTAAATGGGGTCTTTCAAAGTAAACATCACACATCATGAGCTCTGGGCACTTTAATCACATTTGATGAGCAGAATAATGTTATTTTTTTCTCTCTCACTAATATATTTATTTATTCTTCACTATTCATTTAATTTGTATTGGAAGCTGAGCAAGTTCTGTTTTCCTTTACGTTCCTTTAAAAACAGTAATATTACCTTCTGTCAACAAATACAGACTTTGGCCCCCTGACTTTCCAGACAGCTTTACTGACTTACAACAGAAAAAGGCTATTAAAATTGAAGACCGTTACACCTCTATTTTGAAGTGGTGCTGGTGAAAGCAGAAGACAATGATCGTGAATGAAAGACGGGTTCTGCCACATTAGGCAATTTCAAGCTTTGATATGTGCTGTCAGACTGATGGATGAGAAGACTTACAGCTCTTCTTACTCCACTGCCTCCAGCATCCAAAAACCAGTGAGCTTCAAGTGCAGTGCCAAATGTCCTACCAGTCCTTGACAGCTACCAAGTGGGATACTTTCCTGATATCGAGTCCAAAAGACTCACAGATGAAATGAAAACCGTTATTCTGGGAGTCAGTGTAAAAGTTCAACAACTTTACACTGACACAAAAACATCTGTAAACATGGAAAACTGAAGAACAACCCTGGTGCCAGATGCAACGAAACTCTATGCAGATTCATGACCAAACAGAAACGTGGATCCTTTTCATGATGTTTGTAAAGGTGCTCAATCATAACATCCCTCTGTTTTACATTTACACTTTATCTGCTTTTCAGCTATTTCAGTTAGCTTCCAAGGAGGATTCTGTAACCTTTGGCTGGGTTTTTTTGGGAAATTGCCTCTTAAGTAAAATAATGCTGTTTATAGACACACCAAAGTGCCCTCAATTGGCCTCCTAAATGTCTCATTGTAATGCTTTTATTGTCTGTGGCCTGTATTTGATTATAAAAACATGGCACTTGAAGATAATACACATTTTGAATCTTGGGTAATTAAATCCATTAGTCCAAAAATACCCATTCTTTGCGTTCTCACTGTTGCCTCAATCACATTGGTGTTTATGTCATTGATCACAATCATCTCGATTTCTAAGTTCCTCATCCCTTCGGGTGTTGGTTGCCTTTGTTTAACCCTCTGAAAATCATGGCACGGATCAGCACAAATATACTGACATGCTATGACAAGGCTAAGGAAAGCACCTAGTTTAAAGAAATATTCATCCTTGTGAGGACAAGTCAGCTGATTGGAGACTAATCTAACTGAAAGACAGCATTTTCTTAAAGGTCGTTTTTCAAGACAAACAATTTTATGATTATTATATTATCTATATCGGGTTGGGCAAACTAAGGCCCGCGGGCCACATCCGGCCCGTCGGTCTTTTTAATTCGGCCTACTGAAGATTGGTACAGAATTCATACTTAATGTGAATGATTGAATGATCGGATCAATGAATGTGGGAGCCCAAAAACAGGAGATTACTTCATTTTTGGAGCTGCTTGAGAATTTTCCTGAGCTGAATGACACAGATTGGCTTTGTGATTTAGTCTTTCCTGTGGCCGCATTGACACACATGAATGAGATGGACGTGAAGCTACAAGGGAAAAACCGGTTTGTGCATGAAATGCAAGCAAACTCAGACAATGTTCAGACAAATGTCAGAAGAGTCTGATATGTACTGTTAACAATTGCAGTTTTTTTATATGTATTGTATCTTGTGCTGACCTGGTTGCTGTCAAATTTTAAAAGTCATAGCGGCCCCTAAGCCAAAAAGTTTGCCCACCCCTGATATATATGCAATGACTGCACCAAGTGATCTTGCACATAAGGTAGTTTTGTATTAGCCATTATTTCAGTTTTGGCTAATGTGGTAATGTGGTAACAACATATTCACAAGATAATTTTTTTGTGCAAGAATGAGTTTATGATTACATTTGGCACTTGCATTCATACCATTGTGCTTCTCCATGAACAAACATCAAGGAATAAAGTTTATTTGCTTTATTTTGGAATTTTTATTTCTTATGATATTGTCTGACTCAAAGCTACTATCATGACACACATACACGCAAACACCGAAACAAGGATCTGCTTCTGGACTCCACTGTCATTCACCATTAATGGCATGTCCGGTGAGCGTGTAGAGATTTTGAGGGGGCTTCAAAACAATATCACTTTCCAGGCAAGCTTAATCAAAAAGAGAATGTACAAACACTGGAAATTCATTTTTGACAGGGTTACTCTTTGACCGACTATTTTCAATATATCCTCTCCCTTGCAGCAATTTTCCGCGAGCTGTCAAATCAGGTTTCAGATTCTAAATTTGAGCCCCCACTAGAACATCTACCATTGTTGCTAACTTTGAACGCATCAGAAAATCCCAAATATATCTTACATACTTTTACCAATCGATGAGCTTTATAATTAAGTGAGTCTGATGAGTGGATCCGGATGGTTGATTTGTGCCACATGATGTAATGTGATGATGTCATTCAAACACAAGAGTGTGCAGTGAGAATGTCTGATGTTTTTATGCATATGCCAAAAGGGGAGATTTTAGACTCCTTAAAATACATTTAAATGCCAGGAATTTCACAAAAGGGATCCTAACCATAAACTTGAATTCAGTGACGTTGGCTGGCACCTGAAGATGACTTGATCATGGTTAAATTAAGTGTATCTCTTATCTCATAGTTTGTGAATTAGATAATATTGATTGTAGCAAAAGTGTAGCGGAGTTGGCAATGCCTTTTCTGTATTTATCAAGACTTAGAAGAGGCAAGCTTTTTCCAACACTGCGATTCTGAAAGGAAGTGTGTAAAATCAACAGATGCCAATAATTAAAATAATTATCATCCATATCCTGTTGAGTATGGCGAAAATGCTTTTACTAATAATACAGGAATAGCATACCATCTCAGTATTCAGACAAACAATTACTAAACAAGACCAAAGCCAACTGACAGAAAAAAATGAATGCTTGACTTTATTATTTCTAATAAGCAGAAAATATATGCCATATTTTCATTTCAAGCAATGCACTGATATAATAATGATAGGTTGGATCATTTTACATTCAACTTCAAATTGAGTACTCAATAAATTCAGTAATATCTTGAAAAAAGGAGTGTGATATCAGGCCAGTATTGACTTTTTCTTTAAGCAGAAGGAAGTTATGAATCATATTAAATCTATAACATTTATTAGTGCTGTGACATGAAAATATTTAAGATCTGCACTATCGAGGGTCGATAGTCAAATACCTACAAATGTATACAATTGAAATGGAGCCAGATGACAAAGCCTTAAAAAAAGATGATCGTAATTTCTAGTAGATGTTATTCAAGCACAAACCTTCGTATTGTTCAGGGGAGAGAGAAAAAGTGTGCAGGTTACAGATTGTGTGATCATGACTCGAAAAGGCTTATTTAGATACAAGAAAAAGGAAATTAAATTGGACAAGACCAGATTTATTTCCAAAAAGAGGTGAGGAAGAGTAGCCTAATGGTTGAACATCTTTTTAATCACAATCTACATGAGAGATTTCCTTGATACTTTGTTGATCCTATTTATTACAACTTGGTTTGACATTGGATAAGAAACACATCACTGTAACTAACAGGTTGAAAAGCCCCACATATTAGAGCAGTGGAGATTAGAAATAATTACACTGCAGTGGTTTATCTAGATGCACCTAGTAAATTGTTTGGATTTAAACAGAATTGGTAAAACTTCAAGGGATGGACTAGACAAGATATAAAAAGGGCAGAGACAAAATCTAATGGTTGCAAAGACGTGTAATGAAATCAAAACGTTAATCCAGGTTACGCAATTTTCTGTACTTTAATGACCCTTGTAAATAAAATCGGCTCCTGTTAAGGTTATGACCAATGACATAATGCATTTTCTCTGTTGCATCTTTACTTTAAGGACTTGAATGCATGTGAGTATCCATGCACAAAATCAAAGTTGGAAGATCACCTTCCCAGTCTGAGTCACAAGACCATCTTAAAGCACTATAACATTGGATTTAATTCAAAATCTGAATACAGGTTTTGAAAAAATATTTTATTTTGCTGGTTTCTTCACTACGTTTTCCCCAAGATGTCAATGATACCTTCCCCTCTAATTTTGAAATTGTCTAATTTATAGACAGCAAACTGGACTGGACTAAAAACAGAGATGCAGAGAAAGCCGTCTATTATTTTTTCTCAGGTTTTTCAGTGTCTGCAGAACCTTGCAGTGGATGCTCCATCGCACGTCTGTGTCCGGCACCCGTCAACCTCTGAACTGTGGTGTTCTGAGGCAGTAAGCTGAAAGCAGCTGATGCTAACACTCAATAAGCTCATCAGTAAGGCTGGTTCCATCCTGGGAATAGGAGTCGTTAGCGGAGGTGTCTGAGAGGAGGATGCTGAGGAAGTTGCTCAGTATCATGGACAACACCTCACACCCTTTGCATGCTATACTGGAGTCCTAACAGAGCACTTTCAGCCATAGGCTGAGAACACCGAGGAGCACCACAAAACACTACAGATCTGTCTTGACAGTGGCCTTCAAACGATATAACGCCTCTCCTTTCTGCAGAAAGGAGACCTGATACTACAATACTATCAGTATCATGTTCAGGAGTGACTGTAATGCAATTTTGGAGCCTTGTTTCAAAAAATTTCCCTCGGGATTAATAAAGTCCTATTCGATTCTAAATTCTATAATTCATGCTGAACCATAACTTTGAATAGAATAGAATAGAATAGAATAGAATAGAATAGAATAGAATTATTAGTAAATAATGTCAATTTCACACATTGCAGAAAGAGCAGTGGAGGTAGTTAATAGTAATGTGTAGCAGAAAGATATATAAATAGCAGAAGAGATCTAAAAATATACAATAAAATTAAAAAAAAAAGACAAAGAATATAAACAATATATAATCAGTATAAACATCTGCAAAAAATGGCAGCTAGCAGCGCCCAACAATGCTGCAGCAACACATGGGTGAATGGATATTTTTGTGAGTGAATGAATGAATGAATGAAAGAATTGGTGAATAAAAGAATGAATGAAAAGAAGTCTATTAAGAGCAGAGCTCGGTACAGTTAAATACACACATTTAACTGCTGAACGCCAGAGGTCACCTTCTCCACTGCTTTGTCCATTCCCTGTGTCTCATATCTGCGGAATATACCCTGCTCATAGAGCGCTTTCTTTGAAATCACATTTTCAATGACCTTACAGAGAGTAAAAAAATAAAAAGAAACATTTTGATAAATGAATGTGAAAACATTCCAGTGTCTGACTTATTCTCCAGAGATATGTTCAAATATTCGACTGAATTGGAAAAAGAAGAAAAACTAATTTCTCACTTGAGGAGGACTTGCAGATACAACATGAGAATTAGAGAGCAAGAACTTGAAAGGGCAATAGTAGCATAGCAGAGGAGAGATGAAGCTATGAAGATTGACTCTATCAGATGTGAGTAATACGGAGCAATAATTGCTGATTGATGGAAACAGAATATCAGCCTATAGCTGGCAACCAGGGGTTTTATGATGATGTGCAACTGACAACTGAAATAGAAAAACGATTATTCTCCCCAAATATGACCAAATTATATACTTTATTGTATCAAAAACTGACATATTAAATCTCAAAATGCAAAAATGTAGTAGCAGACTTCTCCTAGAACACAACCAGTGGAATCAGTTCCCCCCTCACAGGCTGAGGGTTTGTGTTTGTTGTTTTGTTTCATTTATTTTGGCCGTTCTATTGTTTTGACCAGGCAAATGTGAATTGAACAGAATAATGAGCAGCGATGATTAATTAAACCAACTGGGATGGAATGTTGCATTGACTTGAAGCTTTTGTATATAGCGATTTTGGCGAGTTGGTGTGTTTACCTGTAAATCACTGGAAAGTGTAATTATCCATCAAGAGACATGTCGAGGTGTGATATTCTTGGCATATTGTGCTTGCATGTTCTACTAGGACAAGAGAGAAGTGAACAGAGAAGTGGAGTGGTGCAGCAGACAAATGAGACACCAAAATAACTGCTACAGAGGTGAAGAAGAGAGTATGACAGAAAAGACACAGAGTTAGCAATTTGTCACATTTCAAATTAGGAACTTGTCTCACAATCGGAGCAGAAGCTACGAAATCAGGGTCAAATTGCAATGCATGGGTAACATCTAGCCCACAAAACTGCTTCATCAATGTCAAAGCACTTTTTTTTTCTCTTGTTCCCTCTTGCTCTCACGGCTGAAAACAAAACTAATAAAGGAGATTCAAAAATCAGATTGCTGTCATTTTGTTGTGATGGGTATCATGCGGTAAAAAATTACCTATGAATTGAACCCTTTTATAGAGCACAAGTCCTGCATTTATTTAATTTTACTCTGGAATAAAGGTTTCTGGTCTGAGCCAAGTCCCCAATGTTTTTAGAAACAAATGGCACAGTGAGGGGTATTAAAAGTTATGCAATCCATGACATGACAAGGTTTGAAGAGCTGCAGCTCTGAATGGTCACAAAGCATCACTATAACCAAAGTTGTCATTAAACTGCAGAAGGAGCCACTAAAATTCAATTTATGGCAAATGTTGTGAGTTTTTCGGATCTCTCTTCCTCGCATTTCCATCTCTTGGTTTTAGTTCAGTCTGCGGGTGACCCATCTATCCTGCCCATTTAATAAAGAGCATAGCTGCTGTTTTATCATGCAACTAAACTACAATATGTGACCATCCAAAAAGTAAATATCCAATTAGCATAAACATTATAAGCAATATCATGATGGTTGAGGTGAAGATTGCTTTTTGGTGTGAAATGCATACTCTTTTATTCTCACTTCTATTCAAGAAAAAAACACATAGCCTAGTAACTTTTTCGAAAAATTTCAACAATTACAAAACAATGAAAATGAGATGGTGACCTTGTGTCGTGCAAGATGTTTTACTGCTAAGCAATATCCGAGTGAACAGGTGTAATATGCCTTTTGAAAACTTGCCTTTATCAGTTTTATTGATGTTTAAATAGAGCGACGCTGTGTTGTTGCTTGAGAGATATGCGACCTGTCTGTCAAAGTATATTTCTCTAAGATGAAATGAGAAGTTAGAGAAGTAGCCCACTGTTTAGATTATGTAGACTCAGCCAGGTGAAATGTAGATTGTTTTGTCTTTATTTCACTGATGTGTCAAGAGTTCATGGACAAATTGGTTGTTTAATATCTATATATTGCATATTGTATTATAGCCTTGAACTTTCTCAGTAGTTTTAACAGTCTATAAAACAAAATGTTTTAGATTGGTGAAGGGCCGAAAAACAGGGGGGCTGAAGGACATAATAAAAAGCGATATAAAGGTCAATATATATTAACAAGGATGACAAGGGAATGGGAATGGTTAAGAGAAGAAAAATTGTGCGTTGGATGATATAGATAAATCAATCTGTCTGTGTCTGTTGCGAAGGGAATAACAGATTAATTCCACTTGAATACTACATTCAGGAGCATTTCAAAAGGAATTAAATAACAGAAATCGTTAATGGTATTACTGGTCATACATTTTTATTGAAATTTAAGAAGTATTTTTTTACGTCTTTTTCAGGCACTCTCTTTCTCATTTTCTGAGATAGCTTATGAATATCTTGTATTACTGCAGACAACTATATTTCTTCAAGTCACTTTACTGCTCTTCAGTGTTTTGGTTAATGTCTCGCAAAAGCATTGGCGCAACTCCTCGGGTGTTGCTGACTACATTCTAATTTTCTTATCAGAAAACACTTAGGCTTTTTTCAGATTAGATTTTAAACAGTCACATAAATGCCATTTGGGCTGAGCTCATCCAAGGAAAAAAACACAAAGGAACAAATATAAAATATCAATATGAAAAAGAAGATATAAAATATATATAATATAGAAATAATATATAATATAATATAATATAATATAATATAATATAATATAATATAATATAATATAATATAATATAATATAATATAGTATAATATAATATAATATAATATAATATAATATAATATAATATAATATAATAGAAAAAGAGTTTATCAATTCTAAATATATATGGATATACTGCATTTAAAGTAATTTCCCCAAGTTTTCAATGAAGAGTATGAGACTTTCTTTAAAGCTGCATATGAAGCTGTCATTTCGGAGTAGTAAACAAGGCACAGAATGCACCAGATGAGCTGCCCTTCAGGTGAGCCTTTACCCTGATGTCATGGCCTTCTAATTGCATTATTCACTTGAAGAAAGTACAGAGTGACATTTTCTTTAAGGTTAAAACGCCAAAATAAGCAACAAGTGTTTATGCTACGATGATGGAATGGCAGCATGAAATCTTCCAAGTTATTTTCACACGAGTAATCTGTGTGCATTTCAAATGCAGCCAACAATATCATGCATCAGCTTGTGCACTTTTCACTTTGATAAAATAAATTTACAAAACTTGATGTGTCATCACATTTGAAGACTCTTCAGGTTGCTTGAAGATGTGTATTTTAAGCAAAAATACTGTGCATTTGAATACTAGCTGAAATTCCCCCCGCAATACCAATCTCCTTTAAATGTAGCAGTGACTCAGTGCATCTGTTGGCCTTTCAGCCAATTGGCCTACAAACATTTTCTTGCACATCAGGGCAGTTTGTTCACAAAATACTGACAGTTTACAGAAGATACAGGAATGCTAAATGGGAAATACATCTCTACCAATATAAAAAAAAATAAAATAAAAATAAACATCTCATTAAGCATAAAAAGAGGCGTTACTATGAGCATTCCAGTCGCTATGAGCATGTACTTATTGGCAGGGAATGAAAACAAGAAAGAAGAAAAAATAAGAACCCCTGTATTCTGCCATGAAATTGTATTTGAGTTTTGTTTAAAATTCCAACTTTTCATCAGGCAAACTGTTAATTGTCTGTTTATTCAATGCACATTTTCTGTTGTGTCTCAGTATTGTTTTGCTCTATATTGTACTTTTGCAGTTTCTCAAGTTCTGATCTGAATGAATTCAATTAACCTCCAAAATGATTTTTTTTTGGACTGTGGTAGGAAACTGTATAACCTGATGGAAACCAACACAGATACAGAGAGAACATGCAAACCCTGCACCAGGACCCTTGTTGCTCTCAAGTGCACAGATTTGCTGCCTATCCTCCACATACCCAAACAATAAATATAAAACATAGTGGGGGATCACATATGTCTAAGCTAGGGTTGGGCTATCATTTTTATGTGCGGGCCAATTAAATATCATGTACATTGAACAAAATGAAAATTGCAATTTAAATCCTTACATTTTTCGGTATGCTATTTCAACTTTAAAATCATTAATGATCATATAAATGTAAATTTGCACGTAATCATCCATACAAAATTAAACAAAAGGAAAAAATAAGGAGTTTCTAAATTCAATATTGATTGAAAATACTAATTTAGATATTCAAGAAAATACTTTTAAAAAAGCAAAACGGGCCGGATGTAGCCCACGGGCCATAATGACCAGGTCTGGTCTAAGCAATATAATGACAAAATGCTAGGTTTAGGTCTAGCCTATACAATATCAGAAATACTACTGATTGACAAGATTAGGATTTAGGAAGTCAAATCCTTCTGCAAAAGGACTGAAAAATGAATGACAAAGGAAAAAAAAAATTAAACCACTTCCACATTTGTCAGACTTTTCCATCAGGACTCTTCAGCTGCTCACTACTTGTACTATGAACCACTACAGATGCAAGGATCCTGCCAGCCAAGGCTCAGTTCTCCAGTGACAAGGCTTTCTTGATCGTGAATCAGCTAATCCATCTCCTCCTTGCCCCTCAGACTACTTGGTGCTGAAGGAGGCAAAAGCTCAATTGGCGATGTAAAACTAGACAAAGTCAAAAGAGTCCTTTAGTGATGTATTTGCTCCACACTCACTACATCTATCTCACCACAGCTTTCTAAGAGGGAGGATTCATGAGAATGCATGAAATTTCCATCACTCTTGAATATTCCACTTTTCAACTTCAGATGCCAGTCTCTTAAAATTTGTATATAAAGCAGAACAGGATCCACAAAAAGGTTTGGAATGAAAGATGAAGCCAGTATGTATTGCACACTTCTATTGTGTGGCATAATCTATGAAGAGAGATCATATGAATGGATCAAACAGGTAAAAAGTAAGATAGTTAAGCTCTTTTTTATGCGAGGGCAATGAGGCCATGTGTGGAGATGATGTTGAGTGCCGATTTGCACACTCCTGAACTAAAGCAGTGATACAGCCCTCCATCGCTAATAATGACATTGACGACATACAGCAGCTTTTGACACTTCACTCTGAAATGTTTAGAGCTCTTACCACATTCCCTGAAATGTTTAATAGATAAAAAAGGCTTCATTAATACCTTGGAAAAACAGACTTGAGAAAAATGCAGTACTTAAAAATGGTTTCATATTGATGTTGGTTAAAGATTCAGACTTCTATCTATCTATCTATCTATCTATCTATCTATCTATCTATCTATCTATCTATCTATCTATCTATCTATCTATCTATCTATCTATCTATCTATCTATCTACCTACCTACCTGCCTACCTACCTACCTACCTACCTACCTACCTACCTACCTATCTATCTATCTATCTATCTATCTATCTATCTATCTATAATAACCATAGTTGAAAACTTGACTGAACAGTGGAGTTTGTTCATGTCCTAGCAATCACTTAGATTTTGAAATGTTTGACAACTTTATATTTTTCAAAAGAATGGCAATTTTATATAGGAAAACAGGGACACCCAACAAATACTACATTATCAATGTACAACTGAAAGAAATACCGTTTATATATTTTTGATGCTGCTGTTCATCAAGTTGACAAGGTTTAGCCAGACGGCCACAGCAAAATACAAGGTGGTAGGCATGTATAATGCTTTTCACACTCTCCTTACAAGAAAAAAGAAATGCTGGGGACTGGCACTACTTTGGATTTCAGCCTCTCTTGGTAGCATGTCAACCTCCCACATAGTAGTTCAAGTTCACTTCTTTGTTCTCAAGACAAGTTTCATTTTCTGTGGTCATCATGTTGTGAGTTTGCTTTGTAAATGGCTGAATGATGCATCATTTTTAAAGCGGAAGCACCAAAGGAGTGGGGTGACGCGCAAGATAGCCTTTCCTTCAATAAAATTCTGCTGTATCCTCTGCAAAAGAAGATTACAACCCTTATTATAGTTACCAGTGTGATACCTGGACGATGTTTCTGTCAGTTCATCTTTTAAGAACCATGGCACTTCATTTATAAGCACTTGATCCTGACAAAAAATAATAGAACCAGCAGCATTGAGTGGCCAGTGGATAAAATGTCTCCTCTTCAGTTTCACATGTACATGAAAAGGTCTGATAATGGCCACAGTCATTTTTAACCATTAAACCGAACAGTGCCAAAGGGGTTTGTTTCTATAGAGCTGTCAGTGGTGGATACTTCTAACAAGACATTAACCCTAACATCAGAATCCAAATATCTTTCATCAACCAAAGTACAATGTACACCGGAAAAGTTGACAATAACAGCTCTTTAAAGTAGGAAATTTAATATGACTGTTTCAATATGACATTGAAGAAACAATGACTAAAAAAATGATAATCAATGGAAACAATAACTAATAAGAATAGTAGTAATCATACTAACGTATGATTACCATATATTTATATGTATATGTATATGTATATGATAATAATAAAGATGAAAGCATGGAATTTAATTTCCAGCAATGTCTCAGTGAAGACCACTGTGAAAGAAAGCAGAAAAAAGTCAGGAGCGCTGAAATACCGAGGCTGCCCAGATGAACATCAGGCGGCAATCACTATGATTAACATAAAAACTTTAACTGACCGTGCCAGACCAAAACCCTTCTCATGTCAAGTCTTAAGTCCTTAATATCAAAATTACACATTTAAATTTTCCTTAATTAATTAGTTCAGATAAATCTCTGGGAAAAATCAGGAGTCCTCATGTGATCGATATTAAGAAGAGTCATGAGACTAGAAATTAAGAACTACCACGGCGATGTCTGCAAAGTATCATTGATGTGAATTTGATGAGAAAGACAGCTCGGTCGGGATCAAAGAGACCGCTCCGATAACCAGGCATTTCATTGTCAGCCCTGGATGTTCGTGCTAGAATTGCTGAACGAAAAACAAACAATCCCTTACCTACAAGGCAACAATGTTTCCCACATGGAAATGATCAGAACTGACTAGGGGAACGACACCGTGCGTCAACAGCATACTGTAATGAAGGTCTTGATCACGTAATGGACACTGGCTGCTTGCAGGATATAGTTGATCTTTTTCTTTTGATACACAAAAACCTGCATCAACAAGCCAAACTGCGTATCTTGGGAATCCCATTTACTGTATTAAGTGTGTATGGTAATACTTTTTTTTACATTTGATACCATCCATTCAGTATCCTGGCACTCCACCCCTGCAGAGAGGCGGGTTACACCCTGGATTGGTCGCCAGTCAATCGCACAGCCACATTATACAGTATAGGTAAACAACCATTCACTCTCTCTTTCATACATCTAGGCAGTTTAGGGTCTCCAATTGACCCAGTGAGTGTTTTTCGGACTGTGGGAGGAAACCGGAGAACTGTGAGGCAACCCACAGAGGGTCTTATTCCACAAAGTAAGGAATCGACAAGGGAGCTTCTTGCTGTGAGGCGGAAGCACTAACGTTACCGTATAGGGCATATGACACCAAAATGAAACCAAAATAATAGCACTTTCAAATCTTATCTGTATCGGTTACATAGAACGCCTACAACTCCGAACAATTGCTCTATAAAGAGGGACAAACAAGTGGAAGTGTAAAATTACTTTGCTTGGATGCACAGCTTAAGCTCCAGACCACAATGGGATAAATGGCGCAGCAGGCTGGATATCTCTGATTCAGTCTCTCTGTGTGTTTGTATCCTACTCCATCCAAGCTGAACCTATACAGCTTTCCTAAAGCTCCACTTTGCTACGAATTAAGCCTTAATGCGACTCTTCTGTCTATTGATTTGGTACCCATGCATTTCCTGTCCTGCTTTGATGTCATTGTGGTGTCAGTGTATGGAAGATTCCAGATAAAATTATAGAGGGTTTTAGCTTTTAAGCTTGTTATTTCAGCGGATTATTCAGCCGCAGCTGAATTAAAATTTTATTCTTTTTTGGCCACAAACTGGATTATGTGGCTGTGCTCTGCAGAGGCGATATCAAATGCCCATCACTGATATGCGACTGCCATGAATCCCGTCCACTGTGGAGGGACCAGTGCTGATTGGTTTTGTGGAGAGAATCTTCTGTGTAGAGGATTTCACCAGATTGGCCAGCAAGCTCTGCAGCAGAGTACAGTAAAAAGTGGGCCTCTGAGATCTATGCAAAATAAAACAGTCACCAAATTTAGAACAAAGAGATAATTATGTATTATAACAAAATACTCAGTGATGCTGCAATTCAGCTACTCTACGTGTTCAGAATTCTAAAGCAACAACGTTATTTTAGCTTCTCTATGAAATAACCCTGAACGGCCTGGTGCATCGTGCTGTCTTTCTTTTAAACCATATTTAAACCGTATATATCCCATCACAGCTTACTTAGAGGGAACTGAATGGTAAAAAACTAACTTCTGTGTTCAATGGCCTTGATACAGACCAGCACTCCCCTCGCAGAGTTCAGAGCTCTGTATGGAAACAAGTGTACACCCCAATGCACAGCACAAAAGTGCATTAAAGAAACAGGCCAAAAGAATCACAAGAGCAAGTTTTGCAAATTGAGTTTGTACTTTCTGACACAACAATTTCTGACCAGATTGAACTATTCCGAAAACCTCAGACACTGAGGTGGGCAGAAGTGCCTCGCTTTTGCACAGTATGTTGCAGCGGCGACAATATAAGTTGTCTGATGAACTATTAGGTGCCAAATGATCGGCAATAACATGAAACATTTTTTACTTTTAATATTTCCTTACTTCAAAAATGACATTTACCATCTCAATATTTTATAATTTTGAGTAACACAATAAACTTGCACTATTTTTGATACATTTTTGAAGAGAGGAAAAACCATTAGACACCTACTAGTAGCCCTACTGTACCGTATTATAAAAACATTCTCTTTGGCTTCATTAGCACCATTTCAAAAAGCTGAAATGAAATAAAAGCATATTCTTGTTTTGCCGGTCAATGTGACATGATGTAACACCTATATAACAGCTCACTGTAAAGCCTATTTACAATCGTATCAACACATTTTCCCTCATTCGCTCCATTGTTATAACAAAATATATTCATTATCTCATGCCGATGTCATGAGCAGAAAATAGTTTATATTCTGCATAGAAACTGATGTATAGAAGGGGGTCAGCTGGAAGGCAGTGATAAGAGTTGTTGGCTATGATGCTGCTTATTAATCAGATCAAATGCAGCCTGGGTCCTTCTGAGCTCACATTCCCATTCAGTTAATTAGAGATGTTCTGTCAAGGCTGCATTTTTTCTTTTTCTCTGTGCTGTGAAACGCCCATGCTGAAAAGATCCTAAAGATGTGATCTCATATCAGGATCAGCAAACAATGGCATGAGCTCTGGAGTTTTTATCCCAACATAAATTGACCATTATTTCTAATGTGAGAGGCCATGACTAGGATGATTTTCCATTTACGACCTCTGACGGCATGATTATGCATATAAAACCTCTCATGCTGAAACTGGTGAAGTAACGGGCGACTGAGATACTCAATTATGAAAAGTATGATCATACAATGACTGCTGAGATCATTTGTGATAAAATTGCAATTGAGAACACTTACAGTGGTGCATTAGACTTAATTGTAAGTTCATTTTAATTATCTACCATTCTTTGGCGCTTTAATAATTAATTTTTGAGTAAATCAAAGGCTCCACATGCGTCAAGTGATATTTTGCAGACTCTTATGAGTCGCCTATTTAGACAAGCTTATTCAAACTTGACTTGACTCAAATTAGGATGGCCTTTATGTAAGTGAATCCATCACTTATATGTTACCAGAATATTTCAGCTTTCTTTTGTTGAGTTGGCTATGGGCTAAAAGGCCTAATTATTTATACATTTTTTCTTCTGATCTAATCTATGCAATTCATTTTTACTATGAGTAATTGAATAAGAAGACAGAAAAATTAGAGAAATTAAATAAAGGAAATAAATTATCATCTTGGGATTGAAGTCAATCAGTTTATTCAGTAAGCATTTTTCTTACATATTTGGGCCAAGTGGCAATGACTTACTGAATCCACTATCAAAGTCCTAGTTGACCTACAGGGCGAGTAAACAAACACTATTCCTTTCAATACGACATAAAACCCATGGTAAAATTTCCTAAATTTGCATTTTTTAATTCAAATTATATGCACGTTCCAGACAAACTCAAGAGATATTAAAAGACTGCTTAAATATAAAATCAACCAAAGTTTGTGCAAAGCAGTCGAGCAGTGTTTTCATAGTAATGCTTCGAGAGAAACAGACAAACAAACAAATGAAACCCAAAAACTTGGGGGAAGGAGATATTAACTAAATGTCAACTTTAATATCCAGGTTTTGTTGGCCCATATACTTTGGAATGACTTCAATCCTCCCAATGGTAGTCATGACCCAAGCACTGACTGTTGTGCATTGCTGTTTGCATCAATTCATCTGAACATTGTGGTCAGACTTTGTTGATTAATCACAGATGTGTAGTGATGGCACCAATTCAGAGCATGATAACATCTAATCTAGTGCCAAGATGCCATTCGTGGATAATTCCGCAGATGCCAAAAATGTTCATGATATAATCAAACATTCTGTGAATGGTCATATTTTCGGTAAAGGTGAAGACACTAAGAACATATTCTAGCCCGTTGCTTAATCATTGCTGCGGTTGTGCCTTTTAATGAAAAGTATAATTCAATTACCCAACCTCTTTTTCAAGAATGGGTGCATTGGTATCTACTGCTTATGTATCCTGTTTTTAATTTGGTTTCAAACTCTTACATGCTTACTGCCTTCATGTATGTTTACCATACATTATGTAAATGTCTGGTATTATTATCATTTATCACTTAGGTTGCAAATATTGGAAGTTTGTCTCAGGGTCAAGACTCATCCCAAAACTATAATATGATAAAATGAAAATATGTCTATGAAAACATTGGTGTGTGTCTGGCAGCTTCTTACAGTTGTCTGGTTCCTGTCCACTTAGTCCTTCACCTCTCAGAAAAAAAAGGAATGTAAGCAGCACAGTCAAACATGTCAAAGTTGAACTCGTTCACACTTTTAAACCATAGAAAATCGACTTGACAGTAAATAAAATCATACTTATTCAGTTGTATCTAGTACAATTTCCAATATTTTCCAAAATATGAACAGGTTTCATAAGGTTTATTATGAGGACATTCATCAGAGAAACACTTAATCCTTTCGTTTATCTTGAAATTAAATATTGCCAATTTTAGACTATCATGTAATAAGGTCCAAGATTTGAGTTAATAAGGCTGATAAGATGTCGATTTTTATACTCCTACACAGTTTTTAACAACACAAACTATTTGTCACAAGAATGCTGTACATTTATCATCAAAAATTGGCTTAAATGTATCTGAAATTAAAGGCTCACTTCTGAACATTTAACTTGGAACAGCATCGATGACCTTTGCTGCCTGAAGTGGTAATAGATCATTGTCTGTTCAAATTTTGGCAATGACAAACCCCAGTATTCTGATGCTATTTGAATAGCACAATGACATCATACCAGACTCTGCAAGAATATGTTACCCCAGGCCACAAGACCAATCTGATTTCAATCGTATAGCATAAGAATGTATTATTTGTGGCATAATGGAGTACTGAAAGTACTGAAATACCCTGAAAAACAGCAGTTATGGAAATTTTTCATCTTGCAGCTCATTGGCTCGACTTTGTTTGTTTACTGACAATTCCACTACACATGACTTCCATAAGCATTGCCGAAAAAGCTTGTCGTCACAATTGTGCTGTCTTGAATATTTTGGGATTAGAATTCAAAATGATCTCGGTATAAACTATTGAATAACATTTCGAGGTTAAACAAACACATATATAAACAAAAACACATGTATATATATATACATATATATGGGGAATGAACAAGCCGGTATGACTTCTTGTCTAATTCAACGTTTCAACTATCATGTGTTAAAATTAAAAGAAATGTTGCAGATTCTGTGACACACAAGCTGGCAGTGTATACTCTTTTTGAAGCACAAAAAGGCATGAATATTCACTTGCCTGGTGTTGATCATTTGTATTGCTTGTTATCACACAGCTGTGGTTGACTGCACTGGTACGTATTACAAAGAAAATAAAATGGCTCCTTTATGTG
Organism: Fistularia commersonii; assembly: GCF_037954325.1. Taxonomy (NCBI): domain Eukaryota; kingdom Metazoa; phylum Chordata; class Actinopteri; order Syngnathiformes; family Fistulariidae; genus Fistularia; species Fistularia commersonii. Next base: position 17,319,006 of record NC_141287.1, on the reverse strand, counting down.
TATAAATCTCGACTTTTTCCTCACGAAATCACGTTGCCCTCAGTTTACGCTCTCCCTATGAAGAGGAAAAATGTCATTATACCTTATACCCTTGCTGTGACCCAGCTTGTGCGCTGTACTGTGTGAGGGGCAGGAAATACAAGCCAGTCCAAATGACCTTTCCACGGAACTCACGGGGACAGCTCTAATTGGCACATTTTATTGTTATAAACTGAGGTAAAATATTCTCCTGTGCAATGTTTTTTTTTACCAATTTGAAATACAAATTTAAAAAGGCACCGTGAGATGTCTTGTTGAGGCTGAAAAATAATATTGCAAGTCGCTTTTTATCGATCTGGCTAATGTCTCCCAGATAAAAATCTTAACACTGGTTTATTTCACCATAAGATCGATACCAAAGGAAAATAAACTGGGTGCTTTATGAATATAATATGTATCTATAATCAATCTCATCATGCAACTCAATATGAGAGGTTGTACATCACAAACAGCATGGCTTCTCCTCAACCAGTCAATCAATACTGACATATTATCCACAGTAGAATACAGAGGCACGGGGCTTGACAGTGCTGCAAGTTGGCCAGACACTTCCTTTCAGCGGACCAGTCCAGGCAGTCGTCACACACACACACACACACACACACACACACACACACACACACACACACACACACATGCGTATACACACACTGCGTCCTGCATAAATGAGTATCCTGATACTGTAGGTCACATTCAAAGATAGACACTCGTCCCTCTGATTTCCCACCAGCTAATTTCTAGTTTTCTTTCCCCCAAACACATATAAAAATAATGGGAAGGGGTTAAAACGATTTACAATTAAGTGTACTTAAGCAAGTTTGACAAGTTCATTCATTTCAGCATTCAAGCTACAGTTTTCTTTGAGAGTTCCCTCTTTGCTATGATGAAATGATTCTGGTTTGCATCTAACTTGATGTTGTTTGATTTTACAATGCGCTTAGCTCTTTCATTTCATTACAGGCAATGTAATGTGCATTATCTTAATTTCGGGTTACATGTACTCAATTAGATCACTGCTCTTAGTGTTTCTTTCCATCCCCATAACACCAGATGGACCCACAGATGGACACGGGGATGTTCTTTCAGCTCAGTCAGCAGCCAGCAGGCCATAGTCTATCAGAGCTCTCGATCCAAGTCCTCAAATTAGATTTTTATTCGTCTGTAAATCAGATTCGCATCGTCTTACATATGACAAACAGTACAGCTGGAAGAGGGAATGGGTATGTGACACCCGGCAGATGGCTCACACCACCAGGATGATACACAACAGCCACCAATGGATCCTATTTTGTATTAAGGGCAATCCTTCAGATGCTTGTTAGTGTTGTAGAGCTGTAGAGTATGTCAGGGGCCCTGACAGGGTCAGGCAAACCTCTCTCTTACACAGCTCATACACTTTGGAGTGGTGTCATATTCCCCTCTTTATTCCTGGCTGCCATAGAGATTTGGCTTTCACTGAGAGTGACAAAAAAGATAGGAGTCTCTGACCATCATTACCAGACAAATGTAGCCGGGGTGCAGTCTTCCATTGCATTGTCTGATAGCTGCCTTTGCTTATAACGCTCGAGTTTGCTGTATCTCATATGAGCAGAGCTGTTCAACCTCCCTGATCGCATAGACAGAAAAGGAGATCCAGTGTGGCCATGGATCTTAACCTGATAACATCCATGATTTATCTTCCTTATATTGTGCTGCTATAATACTGTCCTTTGGGAGCCTGCAGCAAAGAATAGAGCTGACAGACCAACAGTTTCAATGCCTAGTGGAGCAGGCTCATAAGCTCTGACTACAGAAGCTTACTAAACGTTGCACATTCATAAACAAGCATTCATTGCTAGGAAAAAAATTTGATTATTCTCTAGTCTCCACTCTAGATAGGAGGTTGCTAATCAGTGTAAGATGAATGAACTGAAAATTTGTGTCAAAATCTATGGCAACAACCACAGGATTTGCGGGTCAGTACTTGAACTCCCAGGAATAGAACGCTAATGCTCAAACATGTTCAAAATGCAGCATATTCTCAGAGAATAATGTTATATGAAAGGCAATGTCCTGATATTCATGGCAAATCAAAATGACAAAAATCATATCTTAGGGAAGCATTTAAAACATACTATGCCTAATGTGCTGCGGCGCAGAGATGACTTGCTCCAGGGATAAAAAGAAATGGACCCCCCCCCCCCCCCCCCCACTGGTTAAGATATGACATAAATATATGAGGATGACATAAAGCATTGACCTCTTACTGCATAAAAACAGCGATGGTGGTCCCATGAGCACAAGTTCCAGGTGTAAAATTTTGTGGATCTGTCTTTGAAACTCGCTTGAAATGCTTTTTGGATGAATGCATTAGAACGGCTCCATTCTGAGATCCATTATCCATATCCATTGTCAAACTGACAAAAGGCTGATATAATGTATTTCCCCAGATATGTAAGTATGATACAGCATACTTGCACTGTATGGTGTCTGGCTAAATGCCAGTAAATGTTAGGTTTGCCACCTTATTGATGGTGGCTGTTTAAAACCAAATACAAAACAGAAGAGCTGCAGTCTGGCAGAATAAAAACACAGTTTTGTGCCACAACATTTCAATATTGAGTCTCAGATAACTGTTTGACACGCTCCGGAGGAGTATGTACAAAGTAACTGGAGGAAGAAAAAAAAAAAATCAAAACCTTTCAATCTACTTGTTACAGATAATTACCACCTCAATGTAAAAGTTATTCTATCAGACTGTCAGTCAGACTTGTTAGATGTACCGTCTGTCACGGCCAGTATTGCTATCTCGTGTTCAACCCAGGGAGTAGAAATTAAACTTACTTGAGTGTATTATCACAGTGAACAAAATAACTAATCAAAATTCTGCTTTTCCACAAAATTCTGTACCAGTAATTATACTTTGGCAGCCCTAGGTTTGGTTCAATTTTAATCATGATAATGTACCTGTGGCAAAAATCCCATACACTAGCATGCTGTTGATAGGGGGATAGCTGAATGACTTTGAAATTGGCACATGCTGGTGTGATCACATCTCCAATTTTGTTTGACAGCAAGCGAAATTACAGTTTTACTTTGTTTACTTTGGTATAAAAATCAAAATATTTTTCATTAGATGGTAATATTATTGGAGATAGTTGTGTTATTATTGAGAATTGTTGTGCCAGTAGGCTCATATATTTACTGTGCATCTGTTACATGAGTAGACCACTACACGCCTTCCATGGTTACAAAGTAAACACGTGCCTTTTAACCTTTAAACAAGGTGCTTTCATGTTAATACATAAACATGACATGTTCCATTACAATTAGATAAATATTAGCTCATCTGCCAGTACAATACAGAAACAGTTCCTCTAAATAGTTTAGAATTCTGCAGATGATGTAAAGGCTCGCCAGCAGCTTTGCTATTAGGCTATCAGTTGACTGAGTGAAACTGCTGTATCTGACACATGAGTGGGACTTTGTGCTTTGGCTGGCTCGCAGACACAAAGTTTCATTGACAATCTGAACAGAACGACTTGCTCAAAGAGCAGGGGCTTCGGCAGTGCTGACAAGCAGATCACGGGGCTGCACTGAGAAGAAAGAGACGGCGGAGAAACAAAGAGAAGGGAGTGGGAGAGAGAATAAAGACTGACATGCCTGCATAATATCTTTGTTGCTGGCTTGCCTCTGATGATGAAACATCAGCATCCTCATCACAATTAATGCAAAACTTGCCGTCATCAGAGCAACAGTTCAGCAAAGATTCTGGTTATATCTATTCTCCACAGGGAAAACCTTCCTCACCGTGCATCAGATTGCTGTCTCAAAGCCATCACACTCACCTCCGCTAACCTCTCATTCAGTCTTGAGAAGCACAAAAGTCTGATCTGTGCTGAGCTACAACAGAGAGCTGAACAAACAGCCAGGCTGGCAGAAATAATACTGTGGAGGGGGCATAAAATAATGTTTGTTGCTGTTCTCATGACAATACATTGCGCAGAATTGACTCAGCATTTGAGTTCCTTTGAGACATAAGTCATGAGCCCCATCCTCATATACCTCCTTTGTTTATATTTCCTACAGAGACATCTCTTTTCTGTTGTTAAAGGTTGGTTTTATTTTAACTTCCTTCCAAAGTCAAGCTGTGAAATGCAATCAAACTCCTTGACTATGGCTGCACCCTTTTTTTAAATCCCATGGAAGACAGCAAACCTGTTTGGCAGCTCAGCAGAATTCACACAACCTGCACTTTACTGCTTGACCGTATACCTTAAATCTGCAGGCAGAGCTGTATCAGCAAATGTCAGAGTATTTTGTAGACGGCAGAAATATGCATGAAATCCAATAATAATATCAAAAATTTCATAGGGTGGTTTTATTAGCATCAAAGCTAAAACTTCAATCAATGTCTAGAAACCTGAAGATGTTATATTGTTTTTTAACAAACCAAGTTAGCATTGTGTTAAATTGTTACGTTTTCAAATTGAACCAAAAGATAAACAGAAAGATTTAGATATCATAAGTATTGAAAACAACAAAAAAAAACAATTGGGGGTATTCATAAAAGTAAATAAAGTACACAGTGGTCCTAAATACATTAATTAAACAGCTACAGCACAACATTCATCGCAGCCCATTGTGAACCACCGGTGCATTCTCCTTTTCAATTCAGTGCGGATACCTATAAAGAATGATTTTTGCAACAAAACACAGTGTTTACTGCAAAACTTAGAAGCACACCCTCCAATGTAAAGGAAAAGTATGTGATTTGTGAATTCTGTGAGGTCAGTAGATATTGTGGCAAACAAATACTTGGCCAGGGATACAGAAAGAAGGCGCAATAAACAAAACCTCAAATGCTATGAGTGCCTGTCTTCACAAGTGTTCATATTCAAACCAGTAATGCCACATCTTGACTGTGTCAGACAAAGAAAAAATGCTGAATGTTCTGACACCCCATAAGTGAGTATCCTCCACCAATCATTTCTCAAACAATAAGTCATGGCAAACTAGAAGTGTGACCAATCTGAGCCGGTTGTATAATGTAATTTTTAGCCCCTTTATTTGTGTTTATGTATTTGTTTTTCCTGGCACCTGTATATAGACAGATTTCAATTTGTATTCTTGCAGACTCCAGACAATTGTTTCTTTTTGTTGTTGTTGGTGTTTTTTTTTAATCGATGTTCATTAACATGGACTGGCCTTATCAGATAATGAAATATACAGAAAAACAAAACATTGCGTATTTGTAGTCAAATTAGAACCAGTTGGGCCCCCTGTTCGTTTTTGGTTGTTGTTTTTCATGAGAGATATCCAGCTCCCTTTTATTTATCCCCTTGTGCTGTCTCACTGACTGTTGTGGATCAGGGTCAGGCTTGGATCATCGTGCCATTGCTGGTGCTGCCGTGCTGCCTCCACACAAGCTCTACCACAACCTCTTTTTTTTTTTGAAGAACATTTGCCTCAACACTGATCTTGACTTGCTGTGGCAAATGTTAAGGTGGACAAAGTAGTCTAAAATTTTTATTCAGTAGCAGTGCTGATAAATTTATGAGGCTTTTAAAAGTAGAAAAGTAAACAGTAACTGTAGCTGTAAACGTCATGAATTATGAAATCTAAAGTGGTATAAATTGTAACTTTCTAAGACAGTACAAATTCCTCAAATTTGCACTTATGTTCAATACTTAAGTGATGTTCATCTATCTCTAAGTGTATCCGATACATTCAGGCTCTATTAAGATCCAAACAGCACCACCCACATTCACTTTTTCTTGTTAAATGTATAACACAACCTTTTCTGAAAACCCAAAACTTGTGCTTGACATGCTTTGCACGGTAAATCCAGCTAATTTATTTCACTGTTATTGAACCACGGCAAACTGCAGCTACAAACCTACAGTACTCTTATCAAAGGTATTTGTTAGCAAAACTAGTCTGGGTCAGATAAGGGAGAAACAGTGAAAGAATAATGGTATAAAAATAAAACAAATAATTCTATGGTAGCTGCGCCAGAATACCAAGTCCTTGCTGCAGGCACAATATGCCACAAGGAAGGAGAGTCAAACTGTTTGTCTAAATTGTTTTCAATGAAAAATCAGAGGCTAAGAATAAAAGGGCTCTTTTACTTCTGTTTAACAAAGTACCAAGGTTATGCCAAGTAATTGGCCTTGGCACATGAGGATTTGAAGACAATGATTTTAAACTTTCTACCCGCTGGCATTTCACATAAAACACATTTCCAAACACATTGATCTTCCCTCACAGGGGGAGACTTTACGGTACCTGCTTCCCAATTACTCGCATAGGCTTATTCCTCTGACACAGTCTCAGGGAAAACACACTGGATTGGCTGCTATTCATGACAGAAAAGCTTAGTGGAGGTAAATTTGTGGGCAGAGCGGAAGAGCTGCCAGCGCCGGCACCATGACTGCGCTGCACTCTGAGAGGCAGATTTACTTCTACAGGCCCCTCTCTGTTTGTCCTGTCTGGCTTGTTAAACAACACAGTCAGAGATAACTCAGCCAGGCATGAAATTGATTTTGTATTAACAAACAAGGGGATCTGCTTCTCCCTTACTGTTAATCAAATCATTTCAGAGAACCAGTAGAAGATGAGAGTAAAATCATTGACTTCCAGCAGTAAATCAGGTTCACTGCCAACCTGTTGTCCCATTAACCCTGAAACCTGTTCAATAGCTAATTAAGGCAATTACTTCAGGCATGACACGCCATTTAATCATGAATGACTGGCCCATTTATAGTTGTGGCTTCATTAACATTGGCAGTACTCAGTGTTGGTCCTTCTCAATCTGCACTCACACACGCAACAAAAAACACATGGACAAACATGACAAATGTGATGCGACTGACTCCCCAATTGCAGGCCATTATTGGGATGTGCGCAGGCATCAAAAAGTATTCAAGACGAGCGCATTCCTCCAGCATGTAATGCATTATCTAGTTTGAGTAAATCCTAGACCTAAATAAAGCCCTCCGGAAAGAATGAAAATCTATTTTCTATTCCACCTTCTGAACTTGTGATGCAAAGCAGACCAAGTTGATCGGTGCCTTGTTTGATTAGGTGATTGTAATTGAAAATAATTTATCACGGCTGTAGTTTTAAAAAAAAAGTTTTTTAAAGTAGCCATGTGTATTCACATGTGACAAGATGCCATTTACAAATGATGTGGTGTCTGTTCCAGGGATGAGTAAACAGTTAGATCATGTATAAACATGAAAAGCGGCAGATTAGCAATACTTTCCCCTGGTCTCCTTCTGTGGAGCTGTTGGTGGTGCTGAACAAGATTTCTGTCACTCTCTTACAGTGTGATCTGCGTTGTCTGACACCCACCTTGTCAGCAGTTTCCATTTCAGCCCACTTGAGGGTCTGTGACAGACAGCGGTGCTGAGGGAGGCCCAGGCAAAGTGTCCAGCGATCTTTGTTTTTCCTCACTTGGCTATAGCAAGGTGGCGGAGGGCTAAAATAACCCAAAAATGTCTTTGTCTGATTCCTACGTCCCGTGAAATAGCTAATTCACCCCCCTTCCCCCTTTTAAGGCCAGGTATATTATCTTGCATAAGTGCCAAGGTGTCTGTTACTGAGTATTCAAAGCTGCTCATGCTCACGTTGTTAAATGTCACTCTCTACCCTCCAGCGCGCATCAGCAGCTGACAGTGACATTGCAGGAAACCCCTCTTGGGTACTTCATTTCCATTCACTGCCATTAATATGCATTTCTGGATGCGCTTCTGGTTGCTTGTCAAGATGAACAGAAATTTATCATGCGACTGTTTTACAAATCTAAATCCACCCAAACTTTTGGTGACATTAAAAGGGAAAACCGTATCCCCCTCAAGCTCTCAGGTTCAAGCAAATAAATAAAATAGAGCTCACCTTAAATGCGTGCTATCGGGAGAGCTTTGACTTTGATGCACTTTCACAAGACAGCACCGCAGACAAGTTTATTGCTGTGATTGCAAGTGTGGCGCATTAATTAAAAACAGCGGTGGTTACCCTTGCCTACACGCTGTTTGTCTTTTTAACGTGACAAAACACAGCCACTCATCAAAGCTGTGGATAAACAGGCTTTTGTTTGCTCAAACTTATCAAGCGTCAGTGCAGAAGTCCTAAGGGAGAGCGGCCCCTTGCTACTGCTTTTAAACAATTACACCGGTAGGTAGACATGTAAAACTCACTGGGGTAGATTTTCCAATTCAATGTAAATGTCAGACAGCTGCATCTTTGGCTAAGACTCTACGGACAATCGATTGTCGCTCATGTTTAGTCGTAGATAAAACAGGTGCACATTTGTGGTATTTGACAGACTATGGGGAGGGAAAAAAAACGTCCTGCTTGATGAAGAGAAATGATATTGACTTATTAAGCAAATATGGTGCCCACTGCTAAACAAAGAACAGAGCATCCATCCAAGAAAAACCATAAAAACTGAGCAACTAAAAGCCCAACAAATATTCATGATGTTGACTGAAACAAACAATTAGAAAAGCGTTACTTAGAATGACAATATTTAACAGTTTCTGATCACAATCCTCTATCCTACTTTGAAAACCATTATCAGAGTTAATTGTAGAAGTCTAAATTTGGGCCGTGCAATCCAGGGAGGTGACTGATCAGAAAAACTGTTATGTGAAGCTGTGAGGAGAGTTATGAAAACTGCGAAGTGCGGGAATAAACCTAGCCGACTCGTTTATAGCAGTCCATCATCACTATGACTATGAAGGAATAACACAGAAAGAATTTAAACAAAAGATGAATGGGGAACATTTTGGATGCCTTTGTTGAGATTAAAAGCATATTTATTTGAACTGGTGTGGATTCTGCACTTTACATGCAGCACAGCCAGTGCTGCACTCATCTGCACATGGAACTACTGTCCATTTAAAATGCACTCATCCTTGAACCTGCACGTTGTGAGTTGCACACCAAGTTGCACGCAAATGTTTTATCTGCACTATCAAAACTGTTCGTATTTATAATGTTTACACTACCATTATTTATTATTTATACATATCTAAATGCACAGCGGACAGCAAAGTAAGAATTTCATTGTACATGGAAACACGTTTCCACACTGCACACATGACAATAAACACTTTTAATCTTTTCATATTGAATCTTGAATCTTGACTCTTCACTTTTTCATCAACAGGAAAATCTCTGAGACAAACCATCTGGCCCGGCTGTTCAAATCTTGTTCAAGAGTTTTAGTCTTTTTTTTAATATTCCTTTTTTATGTGAGCAACTTGAGTACCGCTGCTTACTGAATTATAGTTACAATGCTTTATAACCGTTGTTCCATTTCCCGTGGGTGTAAGATTTTGAACAGCAGCATCCTTTACTCATTAAGGCAGGCTTAATTTAAAAAAAATGGTTGGGGTTTTTAACAAGCAGTAACACCAACAGGTCACTGGGTTTGATTCCCCCTGCAGCTGCAGACACCCTGTCAACAGTGAGGATGGAACAGTGAAGAGGAACAGTGAGTCAAGAAAAAGGAGAAGAAGAATTATCCAACAACCAAGACACCAGAATGAACACCAGGTGTTTTAAGCCATTTTGACATAGTGACCCAACTGCATAATTACACCATTTGAGTATCCACTCTTGCCCAGCGAAAATGTTAAAAGATTATTAAACTTCTTGATTTTTAAGATGCATAACTCTTTTGCCGTCTTGCACCGCTACGCAGTGAATGTGGTCCTCTCTGGGACTACATCCTGTTTTTCCACGGCTTCAGTGGACAATGTCATTCTGAAAATAGCTTCATTAACAAATTGTACAAGATCAGTCCCTAGTACATTACTTTGTAAATATGAACACTATTTGTTCCTGGCAATCAAATAGCCAATGTAGAAAATTATTATCACTGTAATAATGTTCCAAATTGCCATTTAGTTGCCTACCTGGAGCCTGAAATAAGAATGGCTGGCAATATAATGGTTTAAATTGATGCAATACAGTTTTTCAGCTCTGAAAACACTGGAGTAAATTGAAATGGCTGGACTCCCCGCTGTCACAGCCACACCAGGCTTTGACATCAGTCGGTGTAAAAATAGAACTTCTCTCTTAAACGCATCCTTTCGTTTTTTATCATTACCTTATACTTTTTCTTTGGAACTGCTGCCTCTCACAGAGTAAATTGATGTGGTCGCACTCAACAATGCTGCTTTTCTTAGACTTGGATGGATTGCATGTAAGCGATGAGATTGGTTCCAGTGTTCCCCACAGGCTGAAACCCATGGTGTTTGGTGATAAATGCCTCCTGTGTGGTAATACAGTGTGATTAACGGACACAGCCCAAAGCCTGATCCCTCCTTTCCCTCCTTACTGCACCTGAATCAATCATCAACATGGAAAGGCCACAGTCTCATGTTGGAAAAGCTGTTCATAGCTCAGCCCTCTCCTTGCTCACTCGAGGAGAACAGAAATGGCTATGGGACTCACTTTGGAATACAATAAGTACTAATAGATCAAGCAGAGACAAGCATTGCCTGCGGAGCCTGTTTACTAACACTTAGACCTTTGTACAGAAATGCATTATGAGAAACATTATGACAGATAAATATGAGTATGCTCAGGTAAATATGGATTCTACTTTGAGAATGAAATTACTTAAGTCTCATCTGACCATTCAGAATTGCCGACATTTAAATGTGATACATTGTTTTATTGTCCACATTGGGTAAGATGCAGGCCATTGCATTAAATGATGGATAGGGTACAATGACTTGTTTTAATTTTTCCTCCTAATTTTGCTTCATGATATCTAAATGGCATGAAAAATGTCATAGATACATTACCTTTAAAGTTTATTCAAAATGTCCAAAAGCGTAAGCATGAAAAGTAACCACAACTATTATAACAAGAAAGAAATTAGTGATCGGATTTGTCACAAAATACCCCTTCCAAAAGAAAGAAAGAAAGAAAGAAAGAAAAAAAGAAGCTACTTTAAAATCAGCAAAAACTTAAAATGAAGCAATGAATTATTGAAGACTAGAGAAGAGAAATAAGAGAAAATGTGCTTGGATAAAAAGCACAAACACAAACAAAGTAATGTCATGTACTCTTTGTGAGTTACCTATAATTCAACAGGAATTATTGAAATATCAGAAAAACAGAAAGCAATTCGGTGAAGAATTCATTCATTCACCCTCAATACCACTTATACTGAGCTCAGGGTTGCAGTGGGGCTGGAGACCATCCTCATGGTCATTGGGAAGCGGCTGGGTTCACCCATCAGTAGATCACTAGGGCTGCATATAGACATAAAAACATTCACTCCCTAAATCACACGTCTGGACAATTTAATCTCCAATTAATTGACTGCCTGTTTTTGGAGGAAACCGTGGTAGAAAACCCACACAGGCATGGGAAGAAAATGCAAACTTCACACAGAAAGGCGCCCTGTTGCCATCAAACACGGGACCTTCTTGTCCTGAGGTGAAAGGGCCGACTCATGTGCCACTGTGCCTTGTTAGGAGTAGACTTATTCCAAACCATGAAACCATTGAATGTACATTTCAAGAAAAAGCGTCCACAGATTTCCCTCATTTCATTGAAAAACAGCAGTCCTTCAGACTGATGGAGTCCTTGAAGAACTAACATTTGCTGATAAATTAATTCATATTAGCCATTTCGGTTGAGATCACAGCTTTTTCTGTGCATTTCTATTGCAGTTGCCCATTGAAGTTTGAATTTAAATAATAACACATTTACCATTGAGTAGCTTATATGACTAAATTTAACAATGGGAGTCTGCAGTTAAAACTGCAGCAGTTTTACCAACAGCAATGAAACCATATCATTGGTGCAGAGATTAAGGCAGCGGCATAAGAAGTCAAATCAATCCTTGAGTATTTTTGTGTGCAAGTCGATAAAGAATGCAGGTTTAGCCCATTAGTCATGTTGGCACCCCACATTGCATTTCCAAGCAACGTCTAACTGGTGTTTGCAATGTACCGTTTTTTATAGGCGTGTGAAAATGTGAATCAATGGTAATTTATGTCACATGGCATTAATATGTATAAGTGCATTCTCCATCTTGAAATATTTAACAAAGGTGTAATCTGGTTCTTAATGACATCCAGGGCAGGAAGCCATTTGCTGCAAATTCTTATACAGTCTGAAAAAGAAACAGTCAAGGACATTTTGTATAGTTTCTTTCTTTCTCTAACTTTTTATGATACACAGACATGCCTTGAATTACAAGAGAAGTAAATGCCTCTAGTGTCAAGACATTCTCCTCTCACCATCCTTGCAGAGAAAGTAAACAAACTTATTTCTGATTCTAAATGTGAGGGGGAGGGGGCACATATAGAATGATGAATGAAGTCCACAATCCATTTCAAAATTTGGGCTGGTGAGACCCGGAACTGATCCCTGGATTTGTGTGGGGGATTTAAAGCTCTATTCTGCAGCCTGTAAACTGGCACTTCAAGAGGATCAACGAGCGCTGAGGGACGTGCGGTTCTTAGAATGAAACTGATGTTCAGTGCAAGCAGATTGTACTGATTATTAAATTCTAAAGTGATTACCTTATGGCTTGGGACACAAATTATTTTGTGGTTTTATCCGTGTGATTGTTAGAAAGTTGATCGACATAGGTAGACCAGCAAACATCGCATATCGTATAATATAACACATATCTGACCATTTCGGTCGACAACAATAGAAAACATGAATAATAAAGATTCTTGCCTGTTTTTGCCATTAAATGGTCATTCAAAGTCTAAGAAATATTGCACTTTCAAAATTTATGAAAACGTTCCTCAATGGTTAGTTACATAGATCAAGTACCATTGACAGAATTGCATCCACTCGTAAAAGCAGGACTTAGAGAGGCTGCAGAAATATTAATATCTTTCAAACAATGTGTTGGATGTCGATCCATTAGGAATGTGCCGAGGGCAGCAATATTTTTATTGAGTGAACAAGGATGGCATTTCATGATACATGCAGAAGACTGCTGCAGGAGTGTGTTAAAAGCACTCTGTGACACACCTTTTAACTTATTGGGCGACATCGTCGACCTGCGGAACCCAAAATATCAAAACCCAGAGAGCCCTTATCCTGTCAAAAGACATTTGGGTAGAATTCATGCTGTGTGAAGGTGACTCTACCTTTGCTTACACTTAAAGTGTGCCAGGTGCTCAGTCAAGCACCGAATCCAAATTGGGGGACAGCGTGAGGCAGGCAGCCTCAGCTTGCTTCTCCACAGTACCTGTCACCAGCTCGCCCCAGATAAGGACAGATGACCCTTCTCCAGGTTGTTATAATAAATCAGCTCCTGAGTCAGGCTTTCGCCAGGCCTCACAGGTATGAAGTGTAAGAAAAAAAAAAAGACTTACAGGCACATCTTTAATACGTCAATGTGTCAAAACGCGCATTTTTCTGCAGTTATTTTCTGTGAAAAAAAAAAAAAAAATCAAAGTAGTCTCCTGGGAGTATGAGTTAAGCAACACATTATGTGGTTAGAATGTATTTTGTATTTAAAATATGGAAGATTTTTTTTTTAAACTAGTAAGAGGGCAAACTCTCAAGGCAAAGCATTTTGCAAAGCGGGCACAAAAATCTGTAGTGGCTGTACAAAGTCAATAACCAATGCCTTCAAAGCAATATTCATGAACTTGCTGATGAAGCAGCTCCTGTTTAGCAACAGTTAAGAGTTTATGATGAAAAAAAAATGGTGTTTTGCCCAATTACATTTTTATAGAGTATTTATAGCATAGAACTTTTTTGTCTCAATTAGAGGGAAAACAGATTCAAAGTTAATTGCCCCCCTGTTAATTGGAGCATTTCAACAGCTCAGCCACCACAGGAGCCTCTTGGGGACAATAAACATGGAATCTCTGAATCTCTGCACCAGCTGACTCATTCTCATCACACTGATGACTACATATAACTACATCAGTGAGAGGTGCTTTGCATCCTCTTCTTTATATCAGTCTTGGGGGTAATTTCAACCTGATCAAACGCTGGCTGGGACACAGGAGTTCAGCTGTCAGATCTAGGATCTGAAAGTTTGCGTTGGCAATCACGTCAGAATTAGAAGAAAGTGCTCATTATTAATAAGGACGTGTCAAAAAGGGAAAAAGAGGCATAAATATATTGATTTGCGTACTGGGACACAAAACAGACAGGACAAATTTTAAATCAGAAGTATTTAATTTTACACTTACAGAAACTTTTTCTTTAGTTCTTTATTTGTTTTAGACTTTAAACCCTTATTTCTACATTGATTAGGTTTTACTTTTTTTAGCTTTTTTCTTTTTTACTAACCTAATTTTGTTTGTGAGCTTAGTAGACAGAAGGCGTAAAAATTGTTATTATTAATGTGTCAATGAATTATTTGTTTGTTCCATAACGCTACTCAGACAGTTCATTCATTTCAATATTGCAATATTTCAAAATTATAACTTGATTAAAAAACTGGTCACCAAGTGGAGTTTGCTTGTTTTATTGATACCCATAACTTTGTCGACACAAAAGACTGTAAGATAAAATAATCTTCGTTGGGCTCACAGGGCGGAGAAATCGGCATTCTAATGCAGTAAAAGTAGACAGCCATAATATCTGGTTCATTTGGTGGTTCAATCGTTAGTGACGGTTATTGTTCAATTGTTCCACAAAAACAACTTGTTTTGTTGAGTTTTTCAAATTGCAAAATATTACATAAAATGGCTAAATCTTGACATTGTTGGTAAGGAAAGTGAAAAATTCATCCGCGTCCACACAATTGAGAGTAAAGCTTGGGATGACTAGCTAGGCACTAGACCAAATGCCACCCTTTAATAACACTATAAGAGCTGAATCAGACAATTGGAGATTCATATTTGCCTGGCCAGCAAGTATTTGACAGCAGCATCAGAGAAGCGGCAAGCTTGATCTGGCAAGCTGCTCGGCTTTCATTACCTAGAGTGGCTTTTAGAGAAAACAGTAAGCTCCATCCATACTACATCTCAAACAGATTCTGGCCAAATGGAAAATGACAACTATCCATAACAACTCATACACATGCAAAGCTTTTCATTTTTCATCAATACTGATATAGTGATGGGTCTTGGCTATTCCGCTAATGTGTTCTAACCAACAGTGTATTGAGACACCCGGGTATCCCTGTTCTACCCTGGTGTGTCATGTATTGAGCACCAGAACTGGGACACTAATCCCCATATCCAATAGAGGAGACATCAAATGGCCCAAAAAAAATAATCTTCCTCAAAGTGATTAAAAAACTTCTAAAAAAGGAAGGCTGCGCACTTGCACTAAGTTATACTCATCTTCAATAAGATAAGAATTATGTGATAAAAGAGGTATTGCGGAATAGACCCCAGAGGTTCTGCCAAACGCTTTAAAATCCTAAACTTTCAAAGCTGTTCCCAAAATATATGATGAAAACATTATTCCAACACATGTCAGATTACTTATTTGCTGTTATTTTCTTTACAGAACTGTACAACCAACAGATGTAAAATCTCTAGATAAACAATAATCCTGTTTTCATTTCAAACTTCCTGTCTTTTTTGTTCCCACAAAACAATATGTTTAAGAGCAATATGGTAAGAGAAAAGAAGAGTTGTCATGCTCTGGTATCACCAGGCATTGGATAGGTGATTTTTTTTTTTTTTTTTAATTAGACCTTTGAATCCAAACGATGCAGTCCGGAGAACCAGAAAATTGAACCAAAAAGTGGAGATCCATTGTATTCAGAGGGAAGTACAGGGTTGGGTGACATACTGAATGTCCCGATGTTCCAGTGAAAACAAAGCATCCAGGAAATTATATGTAGAAGCTACAGAGTAGAGAAGAACAATAATAATAATAATACTGATGATTGTAAATGATTGTGCTTGTTTACACTGTCATACATTGTGGATAAGAAAGTCTAAAATTGTTCTCATAGTGCAGTGGGTATATAATATGGCATTAAAAGGTAATGCTGAAATACCTCAAAATTGTACTTCAGAACATTGCTTGGCTAAATGCACTTAATTACTTTTCATCAACAACCTTTATAAAGAGACTGTCAATTCATGTTATAACAATAACATCATTAATTAAAGCAGTGTTTTTTAAAATTGTTAGCTACAAAACATGGCTATATTATCTCTTTAAAAATGAGAAATTGAACAGAATGTTCCAACGTAGAAAAAGCAAAAGCAATCAGCAGCCACTCTCACCTGCAGTGGTTTTAGGGAGTCCGTTTAATTGCTCTTCCCCTCAGACTCCATCAGTTTTATTAATACCAGTCGTCTTATTAAGCATTAATGTCTGAGCCCCATCCAATATTAAGTCAAGTACTCTGTGTCTACTTCATAGTGTCAGGACTGCACATATGAAATATCATTAAATTAAAAAAAGAAAAAGTGAAAGCAAAAATGACATATCAGTAAAAAGGAATGCTGGTATATCAGTGCATGTGTGAATTGAAATGTACTCTACGTTTGGTGTGAACTTATATGACAAGGTATCAAGTTCATTTTTAGAGTCTGTGTTTCATATTATTACATTGGTCCAACTAAGATATAGACTTTAAGAATGGAAAAAGGACCCAAAAAATATACAGCTCTTATGCAAATTCTAATGTAACCTGCAATTCATCCCTTTCTCAAGTGTTTCATTTTCTTCATCATGACAGTGAACAATTGTGGGACAGATGCCACTGCACTCTCTGCAGAGGTAACAATTAATTATCAAACTCACTGGATTAACACTCAGGCCTGCTAGCAATGACGACTTGAATTAATGGCACATGAAAAGTAATCTCCGCTCCCTGGAAGTCCAAGGACTGCAAGGGCACTGATTCCCACACATAATAAACATCCTATCATCGTGATGCACTGTTTGCCTCCTTAATCTAAAGACAGTATTGAAACTGTAAATCTGTTCAGAAGTCTTCCTTCAGTTTCATCCGCGTGCAGGGGTTGTTCAACGGTTTCCTACATTACTTTAATGTTCCTCCATGCGATTCGGGCATAATTCTATTTTTCAGTGGAAGCAAGAGCGCAGGGACAACAGTATAAAAGTTGATTATATGTTATGCACAACTTTAAAAGACATATTTGAATGTGTATACATATACATATACATATACATATACATATACAGGACTGTTTCAGAAAATCTGAATATTGTGATAAAGTTCTTTATCTTCTGTAATGCAATTACAAAAACAAAAATGTCATACATTCTGGATTCATTAAAAATCAAATGAAATATTCAAGACTTTTATTATTTTAATATTGCTGATTATGGCTTACATCTTAAGATAACTCAAAAATCCTATCTCAAAATATTAGAATATCATAAAAAAGTAATTTTGTTTTTTTTAATTGCATTACAGAAGATAAGAACTTTATCACAATATTCAAATTTTCTGAGACTGTCCTCTATATACATACGGACTAAAACATATATTTTTTATTTATATACAAATATATTCTGGAGGAGGCATGGTGGCGAAATAGCTAGCACTTCGGCGTCACAGGTTTCCTCCGGGTTCTCTGGTTTCCTCCAACAGTCCAAAAACATGCAGCAGGTCAATTGGAAACAAAATGGGAAAAATTGCCCAAAATGAATGAGTGAATGGTTGTCAGTCTATATATGTGGCCCTGCGATTGACTGGCAACCAGTCCAGGGTGTACCCCGCCTCTCGCCCCATGACCCTGAGTGCAGAATAAGCGTCAGACGATTGATGGATGGATATACCCAGGAGGAAAATAACAGTTTAAGGTCAAACTGAGAAAATGAAAAAGAGATACTTAGTATTTCCCAAGGGAATAATGTGTACAAGTAAACATGTAATGTAAAATACAACCAGTGCAATTGAGATCAAATTCTATTCAGGTTGGCTCTCAAGTTTCTATTTAGAGATGAACAGGAGGGAGATGTCACGGTCAGGTAGTGGATAGAAACGTTCAAGGTTCAAAAATCAGAGCTGAAAGTTGAAACTACAAGGCAGCGATTGCACCCCCCGCCCATTCCCCCGCATCAATTATTATGAATAAATTATTTTGTGGGACGTTATTTAGCCAGTAATGTAGGGCATGTCATTTCTACCCCATGTGGTGCAAGTACCATTCCAACAGTTTGTTATTGCTCCTGTAGAATTGGGCAGAAGCAAATTTCATGTATCTAAAAAGAGTGTTCACGGTATTACAGCTACAAAAGTATTGCACTCATAGAAAAAGCATCGCTACTAGTGATCTTAAGAATAAAGTATATTGTTCACTCTCATTATGGTGCCATTTCATTGAGAAAGACACTTACTGATCACGCAGCACTTTATCTTGAATAATGGTCTTTAACAGACAGACAAACAAACAGTGATGTAATTAGGAAAAAAGTAGACTGAAACACAAATCTAAAACATCCAACTGGCATTAACCATAACCAGTAATTGTATCGTTGTAGCTGTTAACATTTCAAGTATATTCTGCTGATATTCATTTTCTCACCACGGGTACTTTTGTGAACATGTAACATAAAAATGTTAATATCCTCAAGCACAGCACATATCTTGGTCTCTGTTTCTTTTCAAGAGAGCATAGAGCGTGACCATATTGTAACTGGGTTTGGTCTCTTTGTGCTCCTGAACTAAACATTCATTATGTATAAGCAACAAGAAGGCTGCTAATGAAGATTTTATAATTGATAAAAAATGGTGACATCAGCACATCCATGAATTGAAATGAGGCCACGGCTGAGAGCTACGGAGCTAGCGTTGAATTAAACTATGAAAGGGTTGTAAATACAAAAAAGGGGCACAGCTTTTCAAATGTATATTTACAGACACATTATGTAGATTTGCTATTTTAATCATCTATAATGCACACTACCCGTCATTGCGAGAGAAACAGCTCAAGTAAAGGGAGGGCTGCTGAGTTGATGTAAAATTACTTTTTTTGAGTTTTTAAACAGCACACACATAGCCAACATGGCATGGAATGAAAGCGTAGCAGCAAGGCTTAGAAGTTAAGACCTTTTTTTTATTTGTTATTCTTTTGCTTTTATGGCATTATACTGTTGCTGCCGATGCTTGTGATTAGGCAGGCACTAGAGTCAGTTTGTTAAAACCGTGCAGATCACGGGTTCCCTGCAGTGCTGGAGAATGTTTTGTATTATTTCAGTGGTATCTTGGTCCGTCCTAAGCATGCAGGAAGTGTGCGCTAGTGTATGGTGAAGATCGTCAACCTCTGAGCAATCGACACATGGAAGCGGTGACACTAGAAGCTGTAGTAAAGCTTTATGTTAAGTATAGAATTTCTACAACTTATAATAATAATAAAGATAACTATATTAATTGTAGTATCTGTATGAAAACAATACTGAGTATCCACAATCACGTCAATAATATTATTCAATTTAATGGTCTTTAACTGGTGTAAATGAATGGAATTTGGTAACACATTAGCCAAAGCATTTTTTATCCAATGAAGAAAAACACATTTTCCCAGGATGACACTGTGTGTAACGGTTCACCTACTTGATGTAATGCTGTATAATAACTGTATTAATTGGAAACAATTTTTTTTACTGACTTCCGTAGTGTCAAGGGATCCTCGAATGGATTAATCGGTGTCCATAAGCCCCACGCACGATACTGTACCTGCTGAGTTTATCTGAAGCCATACCAAAGGGCTTTCCTTTCTTGGCAAAAGGCCAAATATGACATTTAATTTCACTGTGATTTGTTCCGCACTATTTAAAAGATCATCTCTATTAACCAACAGAAAAAACAATCACACTGACACAAAAAAGAGAATATTGTATATCGAATGTGACGCCGCAATGTTGGAACAGATGTTCCAGCTGTGATCTGAAAAAGAACTCCAATAACTTTGATCTGCGATCTACATGGTGCTGGGCAACAGGAGAAACGTATCCAATATACAGAAGCCTATTTTGGCACATATCACATCACCTTGTATTGGGGGAAAATTCAAATCATTTTATTGCAGCTCTACTGATGGCCATAAATGTACTCAGGTTTGTAACTTACTAATTTCAAGGTATTTTTGCAAAATTGTTGGCTGGTTTCTTCTAAAAGATTGAGCGATTTTTTTATGATTTTCAGATAGTTTGACGCTCGTTCTTCTTTTTAATTCTTGGCTGTACTGTAAGGTTGTTTTTCAATTTGTTGCCAATTTATTAGTGGCAATTTCTGACAAATTTGAACAAAAAAATACAACTAGACAGTTTGCTGTGAAGAAAAGAGATTAGCAAATTAATTAAGTATTGGAAAATGAAAATAAATCAAGGCTTTATTTGACAATTATTCATGTTTGGATGTTGACGCATTTAAAAAAAACGCAGGGTACAATACCAGCCATAAATGATATTCATGATATTAAATTTATGATATTAAATTACACTAAACATCGTAAATGATAAGATGAAATATTGTAAGGCTCCAGTGTTGCATTCATGTTTGACCTTTGTTGCTTCTAACAAGCCTTGCGTCTCCTCCCTCATCTTGCTGCGATGCAAAAAACTGTCACGTTATTTACTACAGCCTCACTAAATTTACAAATCTACCGAACTCGTGAAAAGTAATTATCTTGTACTCATGTTTTTTATCTTTTTTTGTTTAGTGACTGTGTACTTGAAAATTTGCTACTCATTTTATCTAATGTGAAAAAGAAAGTCTCATAAAGATCTTTTCTTGTCATCACGCATTTGCAAAAAAAAACTTAAAGGTTTTTGTAATCCTAAAAATCAAGAGAGATGACTTTATCTTATCAGATAAAGAAATTATCTTATCAGATGTTGTATTCATTAAAATTATCTTATTAGAATTTGTATGACCTGGTATTTGAACATTTAGAAATGTACCAAGTATAGGTAATGCGTCTGGCAATGCTTGAACCATAAACATGGATAACTGTGAAATCTGTGGCCTATACTGTATGTATTCTGGATGCTTTTCTGAAAGCACTTCAGGCTATATGTTTAACAATGCAATCTCCTCACCTCCAAACCACAGCCATAAAAATAAAGCAATGTTGATGTTTTATCTCAGATGCCCTGACTGCCTTGGGATGGAAATAGACAACAAAACATGGCAATGAAAAAGCTGAAAACAGTAAGCCCACTATTTCTCATACAAGATCAAATAATGTTCTGCACAGACCTACAAGATTATATTAAAATGCGAACAAGAAGGACTTCTGTTACTGTGATTCATTCACAAATTAATCTTTCATTAAATTTAAAAACAAGTCTCTATAACACTGTGACCAATGCCAAGTTCAGTATCTCTCACACAAAGAAAACATCCCACCCATAAACATTTTAAAATCATATTTCTAATAGCTCCTCTCAGTATGAGCCTCTGATGTCACAAAAGAGCAAAACAACTTGCAGAACAAATCATATTCGTCCAAAAAACCAGACAAGACTGTCGCTCTTCACAAAGCGACTTAAAAAGGACAGCACTTACAGGAAGAGGTACGTTTCCCCATAAAGCCCCTGAAGGGAGTACGCCTGGCTGCTCCACCTCCTCTCTGATGGACAGCACACTCCCAAGGAGCCGCGGGACACGCACACTGATCCATTGTGACACGCATGACCTTAGCAGGGTAGCATGACTGGTTCAACAGCGTGCACCATGCCCTGCCTGGCGGAAAAGGCCATACAGTGTGCAGGCAGACCCAGGCTACTTTGACCCCCTACCCCCACCTCCATCTGAGGAGCAAGAAAGGTGAATCCCTGATCCCAGAAAGACAATCACTCTATCTGAAAGGCTCTCAGCCACAAAACGGGATGTGCAGACTCAGTCTGGCAGTAATGTTCAATTGTTATTCTGATTGTAAATTGTATTTGAAACAAATGAAGTGCTATGACAATGGCTCTTTGTTTATTTCCTTTGAGTTTCATATGTAATATATTTCAATAAATGCATTTTTAAGACACAAATCTATGACGTCAGTGAAATCTGGATTATACCATTAGTCATCTCACTGAATACATGTGCCATATGGAGAGAGTGGTTGGTGAGGGGGTCTCACCAAACTGTCTGGCAACAGTCCTGGTGAAGGCCGAAACAAAATTATCTCAGAATAGGTGCAGTGGGAGATCACTGAAAAAAACAAGCGCTGAGAGGACCCTAAGTGCAGAATAACCACTAGATGCTGCAGCTGTGAAATGAAGGGCTGTCGTGTCCTGTGAGCACTTTTCTAAGTAAAGGAAACACTTGGCACAGCAGAAATAAATCATGCGCTCATGTTCTCCTGCTTAATATTATAAGTGTAGTTTTCAGAGCAGTGATGGAAGTTCTTAGCTCCAAACTTCAACTTGTGTAAAAAAGAGACTTTTTCTCAATGCTGGCCTAGTTTGATAGGCATACATGTATCTATGAAGAATATACATCTCAGTGATATGGCTTGAGTGGAGTTTGATAAATAACCAGCTGTGACTAATTTCTCTGTGTGTGCCATTTTAAATGACATGCAGACGTCACACTGCAATCACAAGTGATGGACACCTTACCCTAGTGTTTGTTTGTGGTGTCTGTGAGTTTGTGGGTGTGTGTTAGCTGTTGAACTGCACAAAGATGCAATTGAATCGAGGGACAATAAATCTCTGCAGGGTGCAAGAACATCACTCTTGTGAGCAACATCATTGGATGGGTCCTTAGCACAATTGGTTAATGGCTCAGATAAAGAGGGTAACATTAGTTGCACAGCTGGGCAGCAAGTGGCTGACTGTGAGCGTTTGACAGTGAGTGTATAGGGGATGAGGGGCAGCACTTGACTGCTTGGATTATGCAAAAGTTTTTTTTTTTAAATTGAAATGATTATGACCTTGCACGCACACAGATTGTGACCCGGGTGATTTGGGGGATCACAAGGGGATGCTTTGGCGCGATACACACTGACAGACAGACACACAAAGTTTACCTCCTATTCCTCTGAGTCTCCTTCTTATCCATAATGACAGGTACGCAGTTTGTCAGCTCGGTCCAGTCTGCGTGCAGCCCGCAGCTCCATCCGGTCGAGAAGCGGGAAAAGAGCCAAGACTCTTCCTTCCCCGGTCGGTGACAGGTGCATTTCTTTTGCCCGGCCTTGCAGTCGCACGGTTGCTCCAAGCGGATATTCCTCACCAAGTGCCTTCCGAAAGTGGTTCCCCCGGTTTTTTGGATGTGCAAAAACACAATCACGTCGTCCCCTTTAATGTTGAACTCCACGTGTCTGTCCAAGTCCCTCTCGGAGAAGTTGAATTTGGATTGTAGTTTGGCGGGGCCGTCGTCTTCCAGGTCCTGGTCCCGGTAAAAATCATCGCTGTCCTGATACGGGGTGGAAGAAAGTAGACTTACTCCCCTCACTGTTTCCTCGCGTTTTATGTGGCACGAATTGCTGCCGGCGGGACATATATACTGGTATCCTATCATAACAAAAAGGATAGCCAAAATAGGAACCAAGATGAGCTTGCTGGATTTATCATCCATCCTATCAAGATTGTCTCGTCATTCCATTACCGTGAATTACAGCCGGCACCCATTGTGATCCCAAGCAGGCGAGGTGCCTATTATTTGTGCCACATGTTGATCAGACACAACACACCCTCCGTAGAAACATGTGGACCTTTTTTTGGCTTGCCCGAAATACTATTAAGGGAGCGCGATCGCCTCGCATCGAGTCTGAGTCAAAGTCCTGGCGTTCAAAATGTGTGTCCGCTCAACTTAACAGAGCCGCATCCGCGACAGCGTCTCCCCATTGCTCGGATTGTTGCAAGTTAAGAAGCAAGCAGAGTTTGTAGTTTCGCTCTTTCTCAATTCTGGAGTGGACCCCGGTCTCGCCGGTTTCCACTTATTTCAGCGGAAGCGTCGCCAATGCTCGGACTGTTGCGCTGGATCCCCCCGCCCCCCTCCACCCCCTCCCCGCGGCAGCATCCTTCAGCATCGCCGGCAGGATGAGGCGGTCCGCCTGGCTGTGCTACTGGAGCGGTGCTTCTGAGAGGATGCTGCTGCATCCCAGCCCGACGAATGGGCGTTCTCTGTTCTCGTCGGGCTAGTGTGTGTGTGTGTCTGTGTGTGTGTCTGTGTGTGGGTGGAGGGTTACTTTCCATCCCATCCCCGTCAGTCCCCTAATCTTGTTTAACGCAGCGCAAGACCACGCGGAGGTTTAACCCCCCAGATAAATCCGCAACAATTTTTTGATGCAAATCCGAGTGAGACCTTTGACTGAGGGAATCAAAAAAAAGACAGAAATGTCCATCTGTACAGTAATAGACTAATTTAAGAAAAAAAAAACACTCAAATAATCCACCCATGCGCCTGCATGTATTATGCATTATATAAAATGACGGCCTGAAATAGCAAACTCCATGTGCTTACAATCTGAGAAAATCTTGAACAACCCAGTGCTTGTTTTTATCCCCTCAATCATTTCCCCTTTTTTATATGAATGAAGTAGGGAAACGGTTAAGTTATGAAATGATTCAGCAGTTTTGATTAGAGCCCGGAGCTTGCTATCCAATTGCCCTGCGGGCCAGAGATGCTAACATGCTGGTCAGTCCATTAAATTTTGATGAATGATATGCATTGGAGTTCGGCTGAGGCTATTTCACTTTATGGCTCTTAACTTTGCTCGTTATACACGTCTTCTTGCAAAGTTTTATGATGCTGATTTTTAATGTTTTTCTTTGGCGACTCAATCCAGAAGCTGCAAGATTTCCAATGAAGTTTTAAGCCCCCCGCCCCGGCGGAGGGGCACTCCGGACGCTCTCTGCTTGTTCGGTGGAAAAAAATTTTGGAGCTGCGGCTTCGTTTTTCTTTAGCTGCCTGCCACGGTGCCAGAATAAATCCACACCCCACGAATTATTAAGGGGTTCTCGAGTACCCTCGCGGGCTCTTTCAAATTGTGAAAGACCGAAATTAAAATAAAAATCACAACACTTTGTCTTATTTGTGTATTTGCCATAGACTTACCGGCCAAACCAGGCGCCCCCCTCCGGCATGTTGCTAGCCGCACCGGGTTGCTAGCAATCCCTGACGCGTCTACTGTCGTTAGCTGCCCAAAATACCCACTGGAAGCCCTTTGCTTTGTATGGACGCGGTCAGCATCAATAACGGGTGAGGGATGTATTATTGGAAACAAAAAAAATGATAAACTGCAAAAAGTCGTCACTAAGAACGAACGTCTTTTGCTCATGTCAACCTTTTGTATCACATTATATCGACTCTCTTTGACGTACCGTCTCACTTATGTCACGTTGGACTGATATGCTACTTTTAACACACGTTAAAAGTAGCCAGTGACTAGTTTTCATTTTGGGCGCGTTGGATTTTACTGACAGCCCGACGAGACTTTTAGGTGTTTTAATTACATTTGTTCTGAATATGTCCCGTTTCTCTGTACGCTGTTTGTCGCAGTTGAGACAGAAACTTCAGAATCACTACGTGGCACTGGCTCGTTGGGGGCACTGTAACCGCCGCAGTGTTTTGCTCCCCGCCCGCCGTGGGTTCATGTTAACGGTACGTCTCGCCGGAGATGATGAGGATCGTCGTCCTGCTGTCGGTGCTGCTGCAGCTGCTGCTGCTGAACTCGCCGCCCGTTAGGTCTGCTCCCAAAGGTGTCACCGCCAGTCTCAAAGCTAAATGGCACATGACCCCTTTCCTTCTGGAGACCAGGTATAATCGCTCATCTGACATGTACAGCCCCCCATCCAACCTGGTCCCTCTCAACTTACCTCTTTAGACACTTGACATCCAACATTACCTCTTCATTTGCCAGGGACTTGTACAAGAAGTCATTAAATTGCCCTCCTTGGCTTATTATACTATCAGCATTTCAACGATTTTATTATCTAATGATTATTTCTTTAAGTTGATGCACCTTAGAAGGCATGAGGCATGGGTGCTTGATTGTGAAGTGATGATATCAGGGTTTTGTTTTTTATTAGTCTCGGCTCCATCCATCCATCCATCCATCCATCATCTGCCGCTTATCCTGTAGGATGCTGGAGCCTATCCCAGCTGTCATCGGGCTAGAGGCGGGGTACACCTTGGACTGGTTGCCAGTCAATCGCAGGGCCACATATATAAACGGGCAACCAAAATTCGGGCAATTTTTTTCCCTTTTTTTTTCAATTATCCGGATGCATGTGTTTGGACTGTGTGAGGAGCCCGGGGACACAGGGAGACCATGCAAACGCCTCACAGAAAGGCCCCCCTTGTAATTGTCGTGCTTTAAGGCCAACGTGCAAACCACCATGCCACCCTGGTCTCATCTCGTAGGTGTAAATTACATACAGCGTTTTGAAATTAATTGCCGTGAAAACAATTTATTTTGTGCCTCTTTGCCTAAGTTTTAAAAATCAGAACTACACATCATGTTAATTAATTAGAATGCTTCACGTGTATGTTTTTATGTGATTCATTCTCTGCTCTTGCTTTGGGAACAATAACACTGGAGAATTTATTACCTCTTGTCTGAGAATGTTGGCAGTGTCACCTCACAGCATGTGGTTTGACTTGTGATAGAAAAATCACAGGCAGTACCAATAAATTAATGACTGCACTGTCACAGCGAGCATGCACAGTCTCTGGATCCTGAAACTGAATTAGAAAAACATATATAGCCATATATTTTTATTTTAAACCAATTACACCTGTGCTTTTCATTCCATGAAATGTCTATTTTAACTCATCACCTGCCATCATCTGCTGATGTTGACTGCTTTTTATAGACACCAGTTTGGGGACAAAATCTTGGACTAATTACATAGTCAATCAGAAAACGTATTTCATGAGTATTACTGAAGAACGTGGCATAATGTCTTTTGGTGTACACTTGTGTTTTAATTTGATTTTTCTGTCTAGTGAGTTTGTTGGAGAAGATGGGAATGAAAAATTTTGGCAGTTCATCGACACTGTGAAAGAGCTCACTGTATATAAACAGGGAGGTGTGTGATTTTCAAAAGTTATGAATCTATTAAAATAATCAAGCTGCATGTCTGTTGTGCCTCACCTCTAAGATGCCTAATTTCAAAAATTTTGTTTTTCACAGAGTCTGTCCGATCCTATTACAACTTAATCCTAAAGAAGGCTGGCCAGTTCCTCACCGATCTACAAGTTAACCTCCTAAAATTTGCTCTTGCCCTTCGGTTCTACTCACCAGCTGTTCATGCATTCCAGCAGGTCTGTTGTAATCAAAAGAGTGTTCTCAGAAAGCCTGGAAATAGTGCATGTCACTGGAGATCTACATTTATACTCACTCAAGTATTTTGCAATTTTCATGTGTGATTCAATTCCCCTCTAATGCATTCACTACTCTACGTATGATTGTAACTTCTTAGTGTAGTGCAGTTTCACCCAACAGTAAGTTTACATACCACAAATGTGACCCATTGCAACTGCAGCTACTTGTATAAGACAGCGATTGTATCTTTGCCATGTGTTGTATTATTTATTTTTCGAATAACTGAAGTCATTATAGACAAAAAAAAAACTGTTCGCACTGTTTATTCAACAAGACAAATGTTTGACAGGAAAAAAACAGCACTACCTTGAAAATAGGAAGTGATTTTGAATTCAGTCATTTTATTTAAACCTTTGGTTATTCAGCAGTCCACCCACGTTTTTCCTCAAGTGCTTATGTGTCATCCAGACATTTTTCTGTTCATTATGCAAAATACTCTGTGTCAATTAGTATTTTGTCATACAGCTATAATTTCTCACTTAACTGAAATATACTAGTAACAGAGTTGAGTGACAGAGATGGAGTTTTTTGATCAAATGTGTTAAATTATTATTTTTATGATGTGATTTGACAATGCAAAATCCTAAGCTCTCTCATAATCTAATAGACAGACTGTAAATGTTTGGTTAATGTATTGAAAACTGACCATCATCCGTCATTATGTACACAGTCGCGTGTCATCAATAGTGTGACATTAAATGTGCCAGAATAATATAACACAGAGCAGGCAAATATTGAGCGGATCACTGTGGCAGAGAAACAGAAGCAACAGTGTATAATGGTTTGATAAGGAAAAGGTGAACCGAAAGGACGGAGAAGCAACATTGATGCCCCACTTTAGAACACAAGAGGAGAAGCAAATACATTTTCACCTACAATGAGTGAATTGGGGATGTTGTGTGCTTTGAGGTATGCAGTTAGGGTGGGGATAAGGTTGGAAAGAGTGCATATATGGCTGTACTAACTGCATACCTCTTACAGCAAGGGGTTCATTATACTGGTTTTTTTTTTTTTTTGGGATATCCAATATGCTGATGCATTAAACTCATTTAGCTCGTAACCACTACTGATATCAGTATGTTTATGTGTTTCCACACTATTACAGAGAACATCAAGTCTGTCCTCTAGTATAATTAACATTATAAATCCTCCTCTTACCAAGAAAGGCCAATAACAATTTTATTACTACTCAAAAATGTACACATTTGTACACAGTTGAAGTCCATAAAACATAAATTGTTAATTTTGTCCATGTTAAAAACTTTTTAGGCTTTTGTACTATTGACCTTCCTTGTTTTTGTACTTCTTAAATCTGTATGTATTTCTCTCATTTCATTGCCATTGCCCTAATACAAAGTAGAAATAACATAGATTGAGGTCGTGTTGGTAATTTTATGATTAGTGTCCCCTAAAACAAAGGGGTCCTTCCTCTTTTAACAGATTGCCAATGACGAACCACCGCCCGAGGCTTGCCCTGCCTTTGTCTCCATCCACGGTCAGCTTAGCTGCCGTACTAAAGACATCAAGAAGCTCCTGAAGGCAGCTGCAGGCAGGTATAGCACCATCTTCCATTGTAGATAAGCTACAACAGTGTATAAAGTGAATGAAATATGTATATATGTAGAATGTATGACGAAAACCCAAGCTAATTGAAGAAAATGGAACATCATTTCTAAATTTGTTGAGGTCATTACTGCAATTGTCAGACTAGTTTAATAAAAAGAGCAGATAATAAAATTAAAAATAGCATTGCAGAATTATTTCATCTCATAGGTATTTTATTTGTCTCTCAAATATTGGCAATCTTTACTGTCATGAGTATGTCATGGCTTTTTTTTGTTAAAATGTACTTTTATGATGATGATGACTGTCTGGCATGTCTTAAGTGTGATCTTACATATTGAAGCACTTTAAATATGAAGGACTTTTTCCCCAGCTCTGCCTTGTCATGCCAGTTTAAGATGTTTTTAAACAATATTTCTAATGCTTCCAGGCCAAAACCTTATCTATACAAGAATGATCACACATATCCAGGGGTTAACAATACAGATGTGCCAACTGTCATTCTGTATGCTGAGATTGGAACAAAAAAGTTTGGCTCTTTTCATAAGGCGCTATCAGAGAAAGCTGACAAGGGCATTCTTACATATGTGCTGCGACATTTTGTAGCGGTAAGTACTTGAGATTTACATTTTTTTTCTTTTTAATATTATGTTTCATTGCATAAACACTAGTTAGATATTAATTTGTTTTGAGGTTCTTCTCTAATGCATTTTTAATTGTAGAGAAGCAATACCAACATATGCGTTTAATAAGTATTGCTTATGCAGTCGCAGCTTCACTTAATGTACTCCTTACATGAGTAAACCACACTGTTGCAGGAAGTGACATACCGTCATTAAGCTGACTAGGACCTTTATTTCTCAATATTGTGTCTGAAAAGAATTTAACACTTCTGTGTTAAATTGATTTTACAATATATCCTTAAACTCAGTGCACAGAAATAATGTTTTCATTTATTAAGAGAAACACATTATCATCACAGGATATGAGTGCAGTGGCCATGCAAATATAAGAACCACGTTTTATACATATGTGTCAGAGGTGGGGTTTTTTTGGCCCAAATTATGTTGTCTTCTTCTCCTTTTGGCTTTTCCCTTCGGGGTCGCCACAGTGAATCAACCACCTCCATCTAACCCTATTCTATGTATCCACCTCTCTCACCAACTAACTTTGTATCCACTCTGTGAGCATGTAGCTCAGTGGTACAGCGCACGCTTCGCATGAACAGTATGAGGTCCTGGGTTGTCACTGTAAGTTGCTTTGCAAAAAAACATCTGCCAAATGGCTGTGTTCTGTATTCCACTCTGACTACGTCCATGGATTTTCTCTTTGGTCATCCTCTAGACCTCCTGCCTAGCAGCTCCCAATTCCAGCATCCGTTTACCAATATATTCAGCCATCTCAGTCTGGCTTCTCTGACTTTCTCTCCAAAACATCTAGCATGTGCTGTCCCTCTGACTGACTCATTCCTGATCAAATCCATCCTCTATTCAAGAGTACCTCAACATCTTCATCTCTGCGACCTCCAGCTCTGCCTCCTGTCTTTTCATCATTGTCACTGTTTCTAAACCATACAGCATCGCTGGTCTCACCACTGTCTTGTACACCTTTCCTTTCATTCTGGTCGATAGTCTTCTATTGCATAGTACCCCTGACACTTTTCTCCACCCATTTCAACCTGCTTAAGCCTGTTTCTTTACCGCTTTTCCTCACTCTCCGTTGCTCTGGACTGTTGACCCTAAGTACTTGAAATCCTCCAACTTTCTTGATCTCCACTCCCTGTAGCCTCACCGTTCCACACGGGTTCCTCTCATTCACACACATACAATATATTCTGTCTTACTGCGACTGACCTTCATTCCTCTCCTTTCCAGAACCTACCTCTACTTAAGATTTTCCTCAACCTATTTCCTTCTCTCGCTACAGATCATAATGTCATCAGCAAACATCATGGTCCATGGAGATTCTTGTCTAACATCATCTGTCAGTCTGTCTATCACAACTGCAAACAAGAAGGGGTTCAGAGCTGATCCCTAAAGGAGTCCCACCTCCATCTTGGCCTTCTCTGTTACACCTACAGCACACCTCACCACTGTCCCACAGCTAGCATACATGTCCTGCACCAGTCCAACATACTTCTCTGCCACTGCAGACTTCCTCGTACAATTCCAGAGTTCCTCTCTTGGCACCCTGTCATATGCTTTTTCTAGGTCTACAAAATGCTCTGTACTTCTCTATTAGCATTCTCAAAACAAATACTACATCTGTAGTACTCTTTCTAGGCATGAGGCAATACTGCTGTTCACAAATGCTGACTTCTGCTCTCAGTCTAGTTTCCATTACTTTTTTTCCCATAACTTAATTGAATGGCTCATCAACTTTATCCCCCATAGTTGCCGCAATTCTGCACACTCCCTCTTTTCTTAAAAATGGCCACCATCACACTTCTCCATTTCTCTGGCATCTTCTCGCTCTCTAAGATCATGTTGAATAATCTAGCCAGAAACCCTACTGCTGCCTCTCCTTGACACTTCCATACCTGCACAGGTATATCATCTGAACCAACTGCCTTTCCACCTCTTCATCCTCTTCAATGTCCTTCTCACTTTTACTAATCTCTGCTACTTTGTGACTTTGTGATTGTCCTTGTCACCTACAGTCATCCTACAAACCACCATCTTATGCTGTCTGGCTACACTCTCACCTGATACTACTTTGCAATCACTGATCACCTTCGGATTACCTTGTCTATACAAGATGTAGTTAACTGCATGCTCTGACCTCCACTCTTATAACTGACTATGTTTTTCTGGAAAAAAGAATACACTACAGCCTTTTCCATCCCTTTCTGCAAAGTCTACCACCCTCTGTCCCTCTGTGCTCCGATCCTGGATACCAAACCTGCCCAACACTTCTTCATCACCTCTATTGCTGTCATCAACATGTCCATTGAAGTCTGCACCAATTACCACTCTCTCACCCCGTGGATATTCTGCATCACTTTATCTCCAGAACTTTTCCTTCTCCTCTGACTCACATCCCACCCATGCGGCATAACCTTCAATTTCAAGTTTTGGACTCATACAAGTCTGACATTCTTTTCACCTCCAGAAGATTCCTAACAAACTACTCCTTCAAGATTACTCCTACTCCAATTCTCTTTCTCTCAGTACCATGATAGTACAACTTAAACCTTTTCCTAAGGTTGTAGTCTTACTACCTTTCCACGTGGTATCCTGGACACACAGTATATCCACCTTCCTTATCTGCATCATGTCGACCAAATCTCTACCTTTTTGTGTTATCATCCCAATATTCAAAGTCCCTACTCTCAGACTCTTGCCTTTCCTCTTCTCTCTCTGCTTCTGAACACGCCTTCCTCCTGTCCTTCTTTGACCCACAGTAGCCCAATTTCTATTGGTACCCTGGAGGTTATCAGTACAAATGGCTGTCGTTTTTAACCCGAGCCGTGACTGATCCGGTATGAGATTCTTAGGTTTGATTCGCATATTTGGTTTTACACCAGATGTCCTTCCTGATGCAACCCTCTGTATATATCAGGACTTGGAACTGGCATATAAACACTGACCCGTGCCTCCCTGAGGCTGGCTCAGGTAGACACAGGCCCATGCCCCCCTGAGGCTGCATTGGCCCAAATCATAGACCTACCGGTACTACAAAATTTATAAGAGAATGTTGCTCACAACAAAGAACCTCAAGAGTCTGTTCAGGAAGATCAGTCTGATCTGTCCCTTCCTGAAGAGGGCTTCAGTGTTGTGAGTACGATTTCGATTTTTTTTCTTTGATTGAATTTGTCGGAATCCACCTTGTTCACCTCTTTTTCCTGAATAACAACAACAGGCGCCCTCCTGTTTCTATGGTCATCTACAAGCTCATCGGCTTAACTGATATTGAGCTTTCGATTATTTGTAACTGATGAAAACCCCCATCAGTGCTCTGCACTTGCCTGTAATTATTGTCTTTAGAGAAGACAGCATATTTTTCAACTATATGACATATGTGAAATTAACATTACCAAAAAAAAAGTACGATTAAATGAATGTATGTATGTATATGGTTCTGAGATGGCTATTTGATTGAGTCGTCACTTTTGACTTCCGACTACTGGTACTTTGGATCTTCGGTGACAGAATTGCACTTTTGTAAGTCGCTTTGGATAAAAGCGTCTGCCAAATGACTGTAATATAACATTGTTTTCCTTCCAATCAAAGATTTTCCACTTTTTTTTTTTCCCACTTTTTTTCCACTTCCACTTTCCGCAAAAAACGACCATCAAAGACAGAGCTTCTATATAGCATGATTGTATACCTTTATTCATTTAAGTTTAAGGGTTAATAACAAGTAGTCATTAGGTAGATTTAGCTTGTATCACACAACCCCCATTCTAATTTGCAAAAAAAGCAATTTAGAAAATAGAAGAAAAAGAAATAGAATAAAAGAAACCTAAAAACATTTTTGTCATTTACGGTCTGCACTGGCAGCAGTACATTATATAAGTCTGAAAAAGCATGAATCCAAATTGCAACAGGACTCTGGTAGGAATAAACTAACTGTTGGTAATTGCAGTTTTATGACTTAACAATAAGTCCAGAGGGAATCTGTACCAACTCTGAATACTTCTCATATGACTGATAGCAAGTGATGATTTGGAAAAAGGTTTTACTTATTACTGCTTTTCTGGTATTCTTATATTTATATTCTGTTATTTTTTTCCTCACTGGATAAATGTGCCTTAGGGCTGTGATAACACTGAAAAGGCCTTGCCATTAGACTATAAACAGGAAACCTTTGAAATAAAAACACATGAAATAAGTCATTTACTCTGGATAATAGTCATGGCCAAAATCTAAGAATTAAACCTGGCATAAAATATTGATAGTACCATGGGCCATTGAAACCACAGGCTTTAAACACTGAATACCTCATCTTGGTCATCATTAAAATTATTAATATTAACAATAAAGTTGGTTGAGAATCTTGAATGTCAATCCTCACTGATAATTACACTCTTGCAGGATTGTTTAGCTGATCCTTGGATAAACAACAGTTGTAAAATATATTTTATTTTGTTACATTTTTTTTTATATGTATAATTGTGACCACTAAAATTGCCCAACAGTGACAGTACACAAAAATTGTTACAGGTGGATCTGTCCAACTTATCGTGTGCATAAATCAAAAGGTTGTAGGTTGTAGCTTTATCTACCCACACATAACTTACACTTAACAGTAGGCTTTTTGTATTGCGCCTTGTGCTGCAACACTGGCAGCATTCTCTTTCCTTCTGCCAAACACGCACTATCTGATCCCCTCACCAAATGCTGTGACAAAGTTAATTGTTTCATAGTTCCTGCTGCTCCAGAGTCCAGTAATGTGTTTTACACTAATTCTGTCAGTGTTTTATGTGAGGTTCATGTTGCTTTACCCATTTTCTGTCTTGGCTCTTAACATTACAAACAAACCATTATTAACAAGACTTGATCTACAGAATTGTGGGAAAGGTTTGATTGGCAGATTCACTTTATATATATTGCACTGCAGCATCTCTGGCAGGTCATATGCCTGACAAATAAATCTCTGAAAGAGAGCGCCATGGTAGGCACACTCTAATTTACGCAAATCGCCAATGGCAATCAACAGTTGAATAATAAGGTAAAAGTAGGTTCCAATTAAGTATACACACTTTTATGTATGAAGAGCAATCTGCATGATATATTGTATGTCCATAAGAATTAAAAAAAAAATTGAACACTTAGAATAATGCTAAAGTACATGAATTTTGTTTTTGTAAATCAATCACAATTCTGTTTTTGTACCAATTCAGGATCCAAAGCCACGAAAGATGCTTTTATCTGGGTATGGTGTTGAGTTAGCTATCAAAAGCACAGAATACAAAGCAGTGGATGACACAGAAATAAAAGGTTGGTTTTGGAATCCTCAAATGTCATACACTCAATCTTGCTGAAAGTAAAGAAATAAAACCTTAACTTAACCCTTGTTTTTTTAGATTCAAAGATAGATATAAATGCTGAGGAGGATGATAATGATGACGTCCAAGGATTCTATTTTGCTACCTTAAAGTAAGTAACAAAAATATATCAACCAAGGCTACACCATATATTTTAATTTTGTGTACTTGCTGTTGCTGCTAGGCATCCAGGTCTGTATATGATGTGGTGAAAAGGAAGTAGAGATTTGTGTAATTCTTTTACCACTCTTCAGAAAATCTCACCCTGAACTCCAGGAGCAACTTGTTGAGCTTCGCAAGCATCTTGTGGAAAGTACAAATGACATGGCCCCTCTTAAAGTGTGGGAGCTGCAAGGTATTTATTTTACTTTTCAAAGTTGAAGTGTACAGTAATGCTGTGAAAAATAAAATAAAATAACATACCTTTTTTGTTACACTTCAGACTGTTGTTCCTGACTGCTAACTTTTATTTTGGGCAGTAAAGTGGATTTCTTTATACAAAAGTACTGCCTGAGAAAAAACAAGAAGCTTTGCTGGAGTTATTAAATGCACCATCATTTTCAATTATACTTACCTTTATTAAAAGCTTTTTAATTTTTTTTGCCTTGTTCCTGTGTACATTGTTAACCCATCTGCCTCTCACCAGCAATAAGGGTAGACACTTTTTAGTACTTATGTTTATACAGAAGCTGAGCAATTTTTATCATCATTCTGTGAGGAGCAGTGTTAGGCATTTGGCATCAATAGTGACTAAGAGTGCCATAATAGGAGCAATCTGTTAACTTGCTGAGAAGTAGAAGTTGTAGTTTATTGTAAGCAGCTCATCATCTTGCAGCCTCCTCTTGTTCTGACCTATTTCCGATGAACCATAGCACTATCTTCTATTATTATTTCAATTAATTTCAGGATCTTCATCACTGAGAGTCCTGTAGTTGTATTGTGGCTTCAAAAGTTGCATTGCTTAACATGTTTAATTTGCACTGTATGCACTTTTTCGAGTGTTAAAATATATGATAAAGCAAATCCAGGCTGGAAATTTAGCAGGCCGAAACCAGCAAACAACACACGCATCTGTTTTTATATCCGAATGCTGATAGGCCCTTTACAGTTACAGATATTAACATTCCGTAACACATATTTATTAAACTGCAAGAGTACCAGATGCAGGGAATGTAAACTGATTAGATTTCGACCTTGAGTGAACAAATTTAAGTTGACTATTCTAGTCTTTCAATGAAAAAATATTGTTGA
The DNA here is from genome assembly GCF_037954325.1 of Fistularia commersonii. Classification (NCBI taxonomy): domain Eukaryota; kingdom Metazoa; phylum Chordata; class Actinopteri; order Syngnathiformes; family Fistulariidae; genus Fistularia; species Fistularia commersonii. The sequence goes on along the minus strand of NC_141287.1, from coordinate 17,282,961 downwards.
TATAACATTTTTATCTCTGCAGATCTAAGTTTTCAAGCAGCTGCAAGGATCATGTCCTCTCCAAAGTTTGATGCTTTGAAGCTAATGCGAGAACTCAGTCAAAACTTTCCAAGCAAAGCCAGGTAAGATAAACTCTCATCTTATATAACTCTAATCTTATTTTGTCTCGAACAAAACAGCATTCCAGAATTAGGTTTTCCTATATATGGAGGCTCTGCAACATAGTATTTAAAGAATCTCTAGTGTTACAGTGGGAGCACAAAAAAAAAAAAATATTTGAGTGGCTTATTCTTTTTTACAAACACCTTTGTTTGAGCATTTTTGCTTTCCCCAGTGACTCGTACTGGCTCCAAATTAAACTTTAATGTACAGTGTATTTCCAGTTATCTTTTTGATGTTAGCTTGCTTTTGCCCCAGCAACTTGTAATAACAGCTAAAAGAGCTGAGTAAGTGCTGGGTGTTTATAGGGAATTGACTGCAAACATACCATCTTCAGGGCCCAAAGGTTTTGGAGATTAAAATTGGAATTTTACTGCTGGCTTGGGGTGTTGGAAAAGCTGATGGCAACTGTACATGTTTTACTGTTCCCACAGATCACTGACAAGAGTGGCCGTAGAGCAGGAAATGAGAAAAGAAATTGAGGAGAACCAAAAGGTGTGATATCATTAGCAGTGTCCCAAATAAGCATGGCGATATGTTGTGCAGATAGTATACGTAAGACTGCATTTCATGAATTTTTATTTACAGAATTGTTTTCTAATCTGTACATAACAAACTATCCAAAGTAACATTCGCAAGACAGTACCTTAATTTTTTTTTTCATTTTGCTTACTGCTATCATTTTGGTGTGCATAATTACATTTTGAAAAATATAAATATCTGGGATCACTTATGTTAGACCTGCCTTTCGACTAAGATGGAGCTTTTTCTTTTCAGCATCTCAGTGACTCTGTTGGTGTTCACCCAGGGGATGGTGCGCTCTTCATCAACGGACTGCACATTGATCTGGACATTCACAACCCTTTTAGGTAGGGGCACAGCAGCAAGAGGGAGCAGTAGCAGACTCTCACCATGAAGTGTCAGTCCAAGGAACTGACAGGGTGATCTTGTGACAAGAACATAGTTTGCTGCTAAAGGCACTCCCACACAATTAATGCCTCTAAAATACTGATTTTTTTTTTTTCCTTTTGTATTTATAGCATTTTAGAGATCCTCAGAGGAGAGGCCAGAATATTGGAGGGGCTTCATACACTGGGTTTAAAGGGTGAAGATCAGGGCAGGTTTCTGCGATTACCTGTGAATCAAGTGGCTGAGAGCTATGCTCTAGACATCAGACATCCAGCTATAATGGTGAGTACTGTTGAAGAGCATTATTCCTGTGGCCTGGATAAGCTCTGGAAATGTTTTTTTTTGAGTGTACAGTACTCACACCAGAGTGTGAAAGAGATCAGTCATCTGGCTATACTAGCAGTCTGTAAACGGCTAAAAGCCTCAGTTATTAAAAGGGAATGTAGCCAAGGAAAATATCAAATTAAGAATCATTGTGAGAATCATTTTGGCTCACCTAGCCATTATAATATTCCAAATCAAATGCAGAATAATTGAAGATATAAAGGCTGCTACGACTCCAAAGAATTATCTGCCATTTTTGTGGAGGTTCTCAGTCATCCAGGTCATGGTGAATTCTTATCAAAATCATCTTGTCTTGGGAACTGGAGTTGAATTTCTTCACTTGAAGACGTTTCACCCAACATCTGAGAGGCCTCTTTAGGTCTAATGACCTATGGGGAGTTTCTGAATATAAGTGTCAGGTTTTTGGGCGGGTCCATGTTATGGTGGCTTGTTGTATAAATAGAAGAGTTGATATGCTAATTAGAGTGTGGTTTGTTGGAACAAAGGAGCAAAAGAAGCCATCTTTTTCAAAACAGAAAAACCATCTCTGAACAGAGGAGGGGTCTCAGACACAACCTTTCACAAATGTAAAACGCCCTACTGGGATCAATACCAAGACGGATTTGCCCACAAGGAACAGGTCCGTCTGCACCCTTACAACCAGGAAAGACCCACACCAGAACCAGCCCCCAGTAACGTCCACATGAGCCTCAGTTCATGTGATCTAACACGTTTCACTCCTTTGTTTAGCTTTACCATTTCACATTCAAATCCAGGTAATCTCACAAAGTTGCTTTTTTGTTCCAACAAATGACAGCCATTAGCATAACAACCTAGTTTCTGCAGATCAACTCTTCCATTTATAAAACCAGCCACCATAACCTAGACCCGCCCAAAAACCTGGCAGTTATATTTTGAAACAATTTCCCATAGGTCATTAGAACTGAAAAAGGCTCTCAGATGTGGGGTGAAATGTCTTTAAGTGAAGAAATTCAAGTCCTGTTGCCAGGACAGGAAGATTTCAGCAAGAACTCTGCCATCTCATTCAGAAGTTTTTAATAATAAACCAAGTTAGAAGTTCCAGACAGTTGATAGTTGTGCAATTTTCATTCAAGATTGCTTTTGTTTACAGCTCTCTCAAAAACTCTTGTTAAATTTTGTCCAGCATCAATCATATTTCACAGGCTCTCAGGTGCAGCTTTCAATGTGCTTCACCAGTAATATAGGAGAGGGCACCTACCTAGATTTCCTAGTCTTAAAAGAAGAATTGACATGAATGGAGCAGAAGGCTTCTGCCCATCAAAAACTGTTGTAGGTAAAGAAGTTAACAGTTCAGCCAGAAACTGTTCTGGTGATATTTCTTAAGACTATATATGGGTCACAAGGAGATCACTTGTCTGTAGAGACAAGTTGCTGACAGAGGAGAGGGGGATCAGCCTCGGGCAGCAGATGCTCTGAGGTTGGTAGCTCTCCTCCAGGGATGTTAGTTGTTCTGTCTGCTAGAATGTTTCATGTTACTTTCCATTCTAGCAAAACAAGGGCTGGGACACAATTTTGTTCCTGCAATATACTGTGATACTTCCTCTTGACAACATTAGTGCCAAATATGGATATTTCTTAAACCCAAAGCCACTAACAGAAGACCCACTGCAATTCTCTCTTAACAATTTGGTGTAATCTCTGTTGGATATTTGTTTATATTACAGATTCAAAGCCAAAGACATCTACTTGGTTGTGTCTTGTTATCAATTGCGAGACATTGTGATGTCGGTGTAAGAAAAGCAATGACCCTAAAATATTAAGAAATTCTTAATGACCATAAGTATTAGGTGTGCAGGGTTGGGAGGCACCTACATATAATTTTCTTCCAAGTTTATTTTTTTCCTGTAATTTCCAGTGGATGAATGACATTGAGAAAGACCATATGTATAGCAGCTGGCCAGTCAGTGTACAGGAACTCCTGAGAGCAACTTTTCCTGGTGCCATCCGGCAAATACGGCGCAATTTCTTTAACCTGGTGAGTTCCAACATTGATAGATATAAAGTGTAAAAGAAAAGCATGTGATTTTTTTATCTTAACGTGTTGATCCAGTTTCAATTAGTCTAAAACTTGAATAATTAACTTGACCTTGATTTACTTCAAGGTGTGCGGCCATACAATAATGATGACCTTGTATTTAGGTGCTGTTTCTTGATCCCGTGAACCAGAAAAGTTTTGAAATGGTAAAACTAGCAGAGCTATTCTACACTCATAAGATCCCCCTAAGGTTGGTGCTATGTTTGTATAACACATCTACCATGATGATTGAATGTATGGTTTTTCAGAATTTATAATCTTTACCTGCTTTTGATTCTCATTTTACCTGCAAAATGAATACTTGTTTTGCCCACTGTCCATAGAATTGGATTTGTGTTCGTTGTCAACCATGAAGATGAGATTGATGGCTACTCCGATGCAGGTGTGGCGTTTTACCGGCTGCTGAATTACATTGCAGACGAGTATGATTTATCCCAAGCTCTGATATCCATGGTCTCTGTAAGTATGACACATTTTTGAATGGAAACTGAGGTGCTTTATTTTCTATCTCATGTTTCTCAATCCCTTAAAGGGCTGTTTTTTTATTGCACTTTGTGTTATCCCATGGATTTACACATTATCGGATGAGTTTGGTTTTTGTTCGGGGTCGGGGCTCTTTCAAACAGAATTTAAATTTATTGACAGCCACTTGGTCATGGAAGTGTGACTGTCAGTGACTTGAACTATGGCAATGTGTTATCTGACTTATCACTCTCTTCTGCAGTTGTACAAGAAAGTGGATGAAGGGAAAACACTATCTGTCGACAATATATTGTCTTTTATGAAGAAAAAATTCCCGAAAACCTCTGCTGAAAGGATTTTAGGTTTAGAATCAGAGTATGATGACAATAGAAAGGTAAGGAGATAAAGTAGTCTCATTTCTGTGTAAATTCCAAGAAACTACTGCTTTCCAACACCAAAGGATATTCTTGTATGCTCTAGGACGGCAGTATCTTCTACAACAAGAGTGGCTTGGGTGCTCTACCGCTTGGTTTATTCAATGGAGTTCCTCTCAGTCCTGATGAAATGGATCCAGATGAGCTGGAAAGCATCATCCTCCAGTACATAATGGACACCACCACTTCCTTTCAGCGAGCTGTTTATACGGTGTGACAGAGCTCTCTACCCACCCACCCCAGATGAAGTTTCTAGTTTTGTGCATTCAGATAAAACATTTCCATTTAATGTTCATGAGTCAAAAGATGGAGTCAAGCAAAGGCGCATGCTTTAGCAGTTAAATGCTTTTGGTCACAGCAAACAAAAAAAAAGACTAATTTACACTTTCTATTTGGTAGATAACAGTTACTGGTTGATACGTCTTTGAGAGGATTTAGAAACATTTCAGCAACATTGCCTGTCTACTGACGGCAGAATTTATCAAGTGAGGATGTGACTTTGATGATAAAATCTTTTTGCTTTACTGCACATTGAGGCCTGTTCAGGTAATTCCCTGTTTCCCTAATTGATTGGCGATCTCAATTAAAGAAGTCTTGTCCTTCTTGTTCCATGCCTGTAGGGTCAGTTGACTGAGGGAACAGATGTGGTTGATTATCTAATGGATCAAGCCAATGTGGTTCCAAGGATGAATCCTCGTATTCTAGACAAAGACCGCAAGTACCTTGACTTCACTGCCACTCCAGGTGACATATGCAACTCATCGTAATATGGTCATAATGGATGCATTTGCTTGATTTAAGTAAGTTTGTAAATGTTTCCTGTCTTTTTCCATCAGTTATGGATGATTGGGAGGACACAAATATGTTTTCTTTCTTGGATTCCAGAGACAAGACAGCTGTGCTGGCTAAGAGAATGAAATATTTTAATAATAATGGTAAGATTCATACTTCACTTACCTGTAGGATTTTCAAAATTCTCCTAATTCTTTCATTTCATCTTCTCATTTCTAATTATCATAATGGTTTGAACTCACAGGACTACTAGCATAGTCACCTATGCTAGCATTTAGCTTTTTGTCATCTTGAATATCATGACTGTTCTTGTTTTAGAATGTGTCACGAGCAATATACAATATCTTGACTTATATTTATCATATAGTGTCCTGATGACTGGTAAAATCTAAAATTGACTGCGGATGAATTCAGACACTGCACATTGCAGGTCTGCTGGCAGGCTTTAGAGCAACAATCTAGAAGATGATGATAAAAGCTATGATTTCACTGATAAGGCCTGTAAGTGGTTCAGTCAAACCAAATGTCTGCTTGCTTTTCTGAGTAGCCAATTGATTGACTGACTAGCTGATCTGGTGGGGTTTGTAATCATGGCAAATTGAACAAATGTCAACTAATGTACACTCCTCTCCCTTCGATCAGTTTCAGTCCTTGCCCTTTTCTCAAAGGTAAATGAAAAATCATTGAAATAGCCATAGCTAATTTTCCCCTTTTCTTTTTATTGTAACATTGTCAACCAGCATGAAACACTCTTTAAGAAATAGCAGCTCTCTTGAAAAGTGGTTTCAGCTGATTGTGTTCAATGAATTGCGGTAACAAAAAAATGTCACCCTTATAACCCAATTCAGTTCAGTAGTGCCATACAATCCAGCCATCAAATAAAGAAACAAAATACTGAGGAGAAATTCCTTTATTCTAGATAAGGATGGGATGAGTGCTGTGACTTTGTGGATCATTGGAGACTTTGAGAAAGTCTCAGGAAGAAAATTGTTGCTGAGTGGTCTAAAACATTTGGTGAGTATAATTTAAATTGTTGAAAGCCATTCCGCGTCTCTTTATAAATCTATATAAGTAGTATAAGTATATTGTAGATTATTGAATGCTAGAAACCAATTATTTTGATTATCTTGATAAATCCTAAATATATAAACAACAACCCTCACCCGCTGTTATTTCGATACCCCTTGCCTCAATGGATAAATCATGCTCCCTTTCAGGGAGAAGAATGTAACTCTTGCCGATCAAAAATATTACACACTAGAGGTTTTACATTGGTGCTTAAAAGGAAGTTTTCCCTCCTGATACACCACATACGAATTTGGAGAAATAAACAGGGCTTTTTCCATTTGTCAAGGAAAGAAGAGGGAAATAAAAACTTTACTGTTACTTTCAACCAATCAACACTATCCTCCTGGTGTACTTCTTCAATGACACCTGCGGCCTGTGGATAAAATAGAATCTGTGATATCTATGTGAGTTATGTTGTGTTTGTGTGTGTGCAAGCAGAGGGCCAGCCCTGGAGTGCGTGTGGGAGTGATAGATAATCCCAGTGGAAAGCCGAGAGAAGATAACACAGTACTGTACAGGGCGATTTGGGCCTCTCTCCTCACCCAGAAGAATAAGGCTGCTGCTGAGTTTGTGCAAAAGCTACTGAAAGAGCAGAGCATCCAGCTCCTTCAGCAGGGGACCAAGATGAAGAATTTACTGATGCAGGTAAAGGAGGGATGGACGGACATTTAATTTGATTCGCTTTTAATCCATACGTCATACAAAATGAACACTTTAGACCATATATTTGTTGTATTTTTGCAATTAAGCCCGGAAGTTCAAAGTTAAGGAAGTAGATTTCTGATAATTAAGCTGTTGTTTACACAAAAAATATACTACAGGTCCTTATAACCATATGGAGTGTGGTGTAACACATTATGGACTTTTTGTACGAATAAATATTGTTGATGATTTCATTCAAGCAAATATTTAGTGCTGTCTGGAATATACCTAAAACTAAAAAGTTTTCTTAAAAATGTCTTAATATTCATGATCTGTTTTTGTTAACATAAATTAACAAAGTTTCTTCACTCAGCAATTACCAATTAACTTTTTAAAACTCTGCAAGCAAAGACTGTATGACATCTATTTTAGTGCTTAATTCTATTCACTAGTTATATTATGGATGCGAATGGCGAGCAGCTACAGTCACGAGGGCAAAAACCACAGCATTTATGTCGTCACGAAATAAAGCACAGGGGATAAACAACATCAATTTAGACGGGTGTTTGGTTGCATTATTAACTCAAGGTGACAGTCATATTGGATTATTGAGGCCTTTTAATATCTCTTAAAAACCCTAATAACATTGCTTCATATTGTAGTTCATGGTTTAACAAGATTGAGCACTTTAATTTTTGTGACATGCACCAATGGAGTTTAAGCACAGGGGCATGTCGTGGGAAACTGGCTGCATCTGCTTTGTTTTTCTGAATGCCACTGATGTCATATGATACATTCCAATATTTATCAGTGTACCTCATGTATTTTCCCTAACTAAATATTCTTTGATTGATTACTTTGAATGTGTGTACTTTAGAAAACTGAATCTCTGCGAATTTTGTCTTTGTGACCTGGAAAGAAGGTGAGTCTATGGATATAATTGATTACATTTGGACAGAATTGATGAGAACAACAGTAGAAAAAAGAAACCGTGCAACAAAGGTTGGATATAGCCTCTTGCTGAGATTTGTCTGCCACTGCTCTGTTGATTTAAGTGCACTGTCTGGCAAAATGGTGATTGATGAGCCCATCTTCTCATTCCTCTTCTGAACATTGGGTAACAGAATACATTTAGAGCACACATGATGCTCCACAGCCTCTGGATGTCTAGGCGAACAGCCTACTAACTGTCAGTTCCACTTGATATGTCACACCAGCAGAAGGCAGGCTCCACACTATCTTTAAATTTGTTGGTGGATACCTGGTGCTCAGGACTGCACGAGTAGACGTTCACCTTTGTTCACGCTTATATGATCCACGTGTGCAAAACTATGCCTGGAAATCACCGAGCTGCTTTAAGACTTCAGCCTTTTTTCCCACTCTTTGTGTTCAGTATTGAACCACACAGCATACCAAAATCAATTCTCAAGCACCAGTCAGCATGTCAGAAGGTTAGAGAGTTTCTATCTTTCCTATCACGAAGACGTCATGCAGCATGTGCAATTGGGACCAGCCATAAGAAACTCTCCTTCAATTTTACCCATCCTAAACTTTGGGGAGAGAATGGGTTGCAAACAGGAGGGGAAAGATTTTTTTGTTCAGACCCAAAGGGACACAGTGTTTATTGTTGGCTGCCACACAGATTTGCTGACTGGATTGTGCTGACATTATTGGTATTTCACCTGTTCTCCTGAGAAGTGAAACATAGAAACTAATAACCTGACTCCACAAACCCCTCACACTCCCACACCTAATTTGTTATAGACGAAAATGGCTGAGGCTTAATTAAAAGTTTGTTGTATTAATCACACATTAATTGATTTTATTTTCACACATGTGAATTCTGACAGCTTTTTTCCTGTGGCTGATACACTATGTTTGAAAACTGTATAGACTTTGATGATGGAAGTCATCAGTGTTATTGGGAATAACAAATTAATATTTGCCTCGTTATCAATTCAACGCTGATTAATTCAAAAGCTATTGGATCTCAAAGGACGTCACCGATCACTCAGCAAGGACATCACCGATCACTCAGCAAGGTCCAGCAATTGAACGTTGTGTTTTTTCATTTGCTTTCTTTTTTTTCTCTGCTCCAGGGCATGGATGAAGATGGCTTTGAGAAAAAATTCAACACGTTGGAAGTGGATTTTATCCGCAGCCAGCAGCTCTTCTGTCAAGAGATCTTGAAACTGAGTCCTGGACAGCCGGCCGTTATTAGCAACGGCAGAGTGAGTAGAGCCCTGCGCCAACAAAAAATTAGCATGTTCTATGGCAGTTTCTTCATAATAACCACCAGATGTTGTTATAGAGAATTCATTTCAACCTTTTTTTTAACATGTAGAATTAAAGTTACTAGAGATTACACTTTTTGAAGAAGGTAAATATGTTGCAACATTTTAACATGAATGAAGTAGTGTTGTGACACAGATCCCTCAGTCAAGAAATCGTCATTTCTTATAAAGTCCACATTACAATTTATGTGTCGCCAGAGGGTTCTTCTAAGCTGAAGTTGTTTTCTCAGCAGCCATCTTGAAATGAAATATGTAGTTAATAGTGGCATTAATGAAGGTTCTGTCTTGTTTTAAACAAAAGCTGAATTTCTCAAGTTTATGTCTGATGATATGATATGATTTGAAAATATGAGGACAAATATCACAGGATAAATGGTATGGACAATGAATGAATGAAAATATGATATGGACTGAAAATTGGCTGTTTTCAAGCAATAAAGTAAATGCTGTCTTAATAACATGAATGATGAATGCAGTCTATTTTGCTGTCGTAAGCGCAAAACTTCTCATAAAGTAAAATGATTGTAAAGTAAATAGGAATGTTTTTAGCCTGTCTTTCTTCAATAAGTTAAAATGTCAAATCTACATGAACTAAATAATCAGACTTTGCCTTTGCATTCATAACTGGTATTTCTTCCAGTAATCTCCCTCCTTCCACCAGGGAAAAAAAAGTTGTTGGCTAGGTGTCAACATCGAAGGTGTGAGATTGCCAGAGTTGCTATTACTGTACTGGCTGATGTTCTTGACATTTTTCTGCGAGAAGGAGTGATTCAGTTGGCAGCTATTGCATTTGCGATCAAAGCACATTCTACGACAGTGAACCAGTCTCTTTGGGAACGGGCATGGGGAATGAAGTGATGAATGGAGGCAACATATTCTCATAGGATCTTTCGCTGAAATTGGCTGCATGGTAAATGTCAGAACGAGCCCAAATTTGTTTGGCTACGTTGGCAAGAAGTTGCAGCTTACGATGTCATGGAGAGAAAGTCATTGTCTTTCGGGAAATGATTATAGATTGTATTTTACCACCGCTGTATGCCAGGTCAGAGAAGGAATGATGACATTGCATAGGGAGGAATGCCAGTGCATCAGACAGAATGCACTGGCCTTCGTTACGCCTTTATGAGATCTGAACAGAATGTGAGGCAGACTGTCTCCAGGTGTGGTCGAGCTGTTTCGAGTACAGACCAGTCACAAAGGATTCATCTTGTATCAGTTGATTTCCTTCTGTGCGTTTGATTTGGACATTTTAATTTGAGGCATTTAAAATGCAAGTGTAAAAGGCTGTCACAAGAAAGGTTTACGACCATAATTGTGCTTGTTGGCAAAGTGTTTCCTGTTGTCATATTGGTGTCTTTTTCAAAGGTCACACACAACATTTGTTATACCTTTGTGCAACTGCGTTTGTCAGGTGTGTCTGCGTGTGCGTGTGTGTGTGTGTTCGGGAGGTAATGTAAATATCCACTGCAGCAATGGTGGCTGTTTCAGATGAAGAGGAATCCTTTTAAAGGTGCTGCAACAATTAATAATGCTGAATAAGGTCGATTAACTGTGACTTTAAGTGGATAAAACACTTTAACAATCCCCACCATGACATGTTATTCAATAATGTTCATCTACTGTCAGGTCCAGTTGCTCTTGAATCAGCTATCAGTATATGCATAGTTATATATGACTGGACTAATGTATTAAATATTGTTTCCTCATGTCATCTTTTTCCATATTAGATACTTGGACCATTTGAGGAGAAGGAGGAATTAAGTGTGGAGGATTTCCAGCTACTGGAGAAGATTACGTTGAGCAGCTCTGCAGAGAAAGTCAAAGCCAATGTCAAACAGATGGGAGTCAAGCCGAGGCAGTATGTGTTTTTTTTCTCCTGCTCTTGTAATGTCACAAAACGTCTATTTAACTGTCACTATAATGCCTGACTTTACATTGTTGCCGTGCATGGTAGGTCAGAAATTAAATTATTTTTTGTCAGGTAATAGTCATTTTTGATTCTTTTAATATTTTAGACTCCATTGTAATAGAATATCACCTTAAGATGTATTATCAATGAATGAAGAGCTTACATCGCTCCATCTTATTTGCCTCAGGGCCAGTGACTTAGTCATGAAAGTTGATGCCCTCCTAATGGCAGCCCCCAAAGGAGAGGTCAGGAGGGATGTCCAGTTTATCAAAGACAGCCACAGGTAGGAATCCCTTTTTCTTTGCCTTATGCTGTAGAATGATACTGAGTGGTTGCAGTCCATTGGTCATTCTATATCTGAAACAGTCCAATTTTAATTTGACCTCCACCGGAAGCCACAATATGTGTATTGCTGAATTGTGTCTACCTCAGTGTACTTCAACTCTCTCCACGGGAAAATGAGGTGTTCTATGATGTGGTAGCCATTGTGGACCCCCTGACAAGGGAGGCACAGAAGTTGTCCTCTCTGCTGATGGTAAGTGTTTTTTTCTGATATTCCTTTAACCCCCATTGAAAACTTGAGAATGTCACAAGGTTTATTCTTCACAGCTTTGTAAGGAGGCTCTGATCCAAGATTCATGACAATATCCATATATAAACATTGTGTATTCTGAAGAACACTTGTCATTTCTCACCTTATCATTTGCTGTGGTTTTATAAAATGTATTGAGTAGAAAAAAAATAAGTGTTGCATGCACTCTTTGTTGACGCAATTGTAATTACAACCCACTAATTATCTTGTTGCATGTTTTTAGACACTTATGCTGATGACTTAAGTGAATAAGAAAATATGATTTCCCCAATCCTTTCAGAGTAACTCTTCAGCCAAACTAAGAAGTCGTGGCTAACAGGGCCTTTTCCTTTTGTATAATATTTACAGTAGAAATAATGATCCCAGATATTCATCCAAGCCTGTTGTGAGTGAGGCCTCTCATTGCCCACACCCACAACTGCTTTTTTCATGGTTTAACATTTTGTCTTAAAAAACAAAAACCCACAAAAATATTGTTACAGTATAAAGGCTGTCATGCAATGAAATCTTTAGAATTTAAAATGTTCCAAATACTTTCAGTATTTTAGAGCTGGTTTGTATGTATCCTGAACTCGGGCCTGTGTGCTGGTCTTGTTTTCCCATACCTCTTTTCTTCTGTGACTCCCGTAGGTGCTAAATCAAGTGGTCAATGTAAGACTGCAGGTGTTTATGAATTGCAGATCCAAGTTGTCTGAGATGCCCCTCAAGAGGTATGCTCTTTTTCCCGTAGTTATTCAATTTTCCTATTTGGCTTGTTTGTGTTTTGTGCGACCATTGACAGAGCATGGCCGCCTGACTTCTCAAGAAGGCTGTGTAAGATTATACTGCACAGATACAATCTGCTTAATAATACTACCTTATTGCTCTGGGCCTCCCAAGGGCCTCCTCTTGCATCTCGAGGTAAATTGCTTTCAGTTTTCTCGGCTGCAATTCAAAACATACAGTAAAAAAAGCAAAATGACAACAAAAATGACCAAAAAAGTTGTCCATTAATATTCAGAGCATGCATGAATGCGAGCCGTGTGTGCATGTGTGTAATTCTTTGTCATTTAGGATGTTTACTTTCCTTTCTTCAGTACTAAATTTAGTAAAATGTTTGGACCATATACTGACATAGCTATTTTTCATGGTGTTTTATGGCATATCTACGAACCTGGAAGGCGCTACTTACAGTGTGATTATTGTTGACCTTTCTAGGAGACTATTTTAGAGCAATATCTGATCATGCCTGTTGTCCTCCGTAGTGACACATTCATATATATATATATATATATATATATATATATATATATATATATATATATATATATATATATATATATACATATATATATTCATTTTCAAATTTAACCTCAGTTCATCAAGTCACAACATTGATAACCTATTCTTATTCACAATTGTATAATAATATTATTACATTATAGCGCGACTCATGAGACTTATCGCTGGAACAGAAATTTTGCTAATCTTACATTTATTTGGCTTCATTTAAGTTCTTACGAAGCGCAAAGCTGGTAATGCTGGTAGAAGTAGTCTATATTCCCTAGATATAGTCAGTTTGAAGCTAAAAATAAGAACCCTAGCTTTTTGAAAATATAATTGCATTACCCCTCATCAAGATGACAATGTTATACCTCCTTTGCTTAGAATTCCTCATATCTGCTATCCAACAGGCCAGCTCTGAAGAAATTGCTGACAGAAATAAAATCTTTATTGCATCAGTGGTTTCATTTAGCATAAGAAGACATTCTAAATAAATAAGAATTCACACCATGATCATTGATCATTTTCTTTGTTCTCTACAGATCTGTCCTTTTTGTCACAGGGAACATATGTAATAAGTAGTTAACATACAGATGAGACTTCAACTACTAATGAAATGTTTCTGCTGCAGAGTATTGCACCAATTTCTATCATTGGCTGAATACTGGTTGTTATAGTATTGCAGTCCTCACTTTGAAGCTTTTTATATTTGGCCAGCTGTCAAAGCACAGTATATCTTGTGTTCCAGATATGTGACTATTGCACAACATGTCATCATTTTAATGCTTTTGAAAAAGGATTGATGTGTTATTTGGATGGGATTGTTGAGTCAGTCAGTTGTGCTCAGTCTAAGAGTGTCCAAGAATGAGAATTATAATTATTTTCAGCTCTAATATTTTCACCCGCAGAAATAAATAAATGAATGAATGAAAACAGATTTATTTACAAAATGGTTTGTTTAATTGATCTTGATTTAATTAGTAAGGGCTTAATGTAAAGAAGTTATTGAAAAACAAATAAGAGAAACTGATTTATCTGAAGGTAAGCAACATGGAAGCAAGAAACCAAAGCAAACAAAGAATACAATCCTTCATCTTTAACTACCATAAACAGGAGACCTTAAGCTTTTGAAACGATTGAAAAATATATCAAACATAAATATACGTTTATACGAGGTCCCTTGAGGAAGTAGAGAGATAGAAGTTGCCCCTTGCCCAGTAAAGGCGCTATCTTGAGTCTCATCTACAGCAGACTTGCTCTTGAACTCTTAGGTTACCAATTGACTGGCTATGTTTACTGAAACAGCTCCAAGTGAAGTCTGTGAAAAATAACACATTTAATTACATTAAAGTCCGAGGAAGATTGTAATCACATTACAATTAGATGGTCAAGTGCTTACATTTCAATCTGCTTGTATCCCCTTGCAGTTTTTACTCATTTGTCTTGGAGTCAGATGTGATGTTCCTGGCCAATGACACAGTGTCTCCGGGACCAGTTGCACGCTTTATGGATGTCCCTGAATCTCCACTTCTCACCCTTAATATGATCACACCGGAAGGCTGGATGGTGGAGGCTCTAAGCAGCCCCTATGATCTGGATAACATTCACCTCCAAGAGGTATCCTCTGTTGCTATGGTTTATATTTGGTACCCAATCCCACTTTTCTCAACTAAAGTTAAGGACAGAGTTCTTAAAGACTTGAAACCAAGACAGTGCTAGGCATCTTAAACTAGAAAAGAAATATAGCCTTGGTCTCCCTTAATTCTTTCCCCACAGGAAAACTTTCCCACTGTGATGAATGTCTTAAAGTATTTGAAAAACTGCATAATTGTTCCTGTGTCTTTGGACAGATGGTAATAAAAGTAAAAATGAATTTCTATATTGTGAACCTACAATTTGATTGTAGATATATTGTTATCCTACACTTGATCATCATTCTAGATTCTTAATGGTTGTCAGAAGTGCAACAAGAGCAATAATGACAGCTATGCACATGTATATAAATCAAAAAGTCTAAATACAATTTTTTCCTGTCAACTATAGCAATATTATTAAACACTGAAATTCTCCCATTCCTTTATTTATATAGCGTGTTTGGTTAATGTACAGTAAAGAAGAACAAAGATGCCTTTTGACAGTGAGTTAAAGCTAATTTGAGTTTGTTAAATGTTTTACATGGACTTGATTTCAGGTGAACAGGCTTGTCACAGCAGAATACGAGCTGGAACACCTCTTGCTGGAAGGCCATTGTTTTGACCTGTCAACTGGCCAGCCTCCGCGCGGACTGCAGTTTACTCTGGGCATGCATCGGGACCCGCTCATGTATGACACCATTGTCATGGCTAACCTGGTCAGCAGCCCAACCTACTTCATAGAGATACCGAGACAGTTTCATGCTCAGTGGTAGAGTTGATAAATAAAATGCAATTGTAGCCAAACATTAATAGTGGATTTTCTGCAATGAGGCAATGATGGTGAGTGATTTAATTCTTGCAGAGGATGTTAATCCCTTTTGAATCCACAATAGGGGTATTTCCAACTGAAAGCCAATCCCGGGGCCTGGATTCTGAGATTACGTAAGGGAAGATCAGAAGATATATATCAGATTCTCACGTGAGTGTGCCCTAGTATTTTATCTTTTAATCCTACACTCTTTTCCATTTCTTCTGTATTTTAAATACAGTATACAAGCATTTAAATATATAAATATGTGAACACATATATGTGTGTGTGTGTGTACACACACATTTTAAAGTACTATGTTGCCTTTCATTGTGTATCATTGACGCCATGATAAATCGCATACGTACTTGTGCATTTTATCGATTACGTTTTTGAATTTTTGTGGGTTTTTTTTTTTTCAACTTTTTCTTTTTCTGGACATGGAATGCTATTGCAGCAGTGAAGAGTAAAAGGCATGTTATACACAGCCAACAGTGATGCAGAGAGAGATGATCCCAATGTCTTTCATGTCAAATTTTTGTCCTCAACAGCTTCCAAATGGAGGTTTAGATAGAAACATAGATGATCTACAGTGATGAGCTGCCTTTCCACCAAAGCAATAAAAATCTCAAGTACAGTACCATCTTAACACAAACAAGCCTTTGCTGATTTTACTAGAATCAAGCCTTGCTCCTCAACGGACACTGGTACAGTGCAGGGAGAGCAGATCTTTCCACAAAGAGGCAGCTCAACTAACTAATGCAATCACTGCTGAAGTCTGGGCTCACCAGTTTCTTCACAGCATTATTAGTGTTCTTGTTTTATCTCTGTCCAGAACAAATGATGGATGAATCACAGCCGATTATTGTCAGTGCCCTAGATATTTTCTTGATCAATTGACAGCAAAGCGTCAAGTGTGCATGTGTGTGTATGTCTAGGTGGCTTAATCAGAGGCTCAGGATCAAAGTTGTTTTCGGCTTCCTCTGTTTCATACTGGTAGCTATGAAACCCGTCACTATGGTAACATGGAGAGCTGCTGACACTGTAGCAGCCCAAGGTTTTGATAAGTGCAGGGAGTTGTGCTGTACACCGAGGGGAAAGAGACAGGTAGGTGGGAAGGGGTGCTATTAAAAAGAAGACAGATTGAAGAGATGATTCAGCTGGTCACCTGCCATGCCATCCACCTCAGACTGCAGTACATCAGCAGCAGAATGTGTTTTAGTTTGGAAAGCGTAGGTGTCAGAACTCTATATACTAGACTTGTGCGTTGGTGTCATCTAATTTTTCCAGACAAATAGAAACTGTAATGTGCTTTGGTTGGTTTTATGCATTTTAACAAAATTCTTCCGCTTTTTTTTTTTTTTAAATCTGACCTTTTTGCATCCAAGAATTTGGGGGCTTATTTTGTCACTTCCAACCACAGCATGTCACAACATGCCACAGGACCCTGATCCCTCTTTGTCACTGACTACACTGACAACAGCTTAAATCCTACTCATGTATACATGTCTTTCTGCGCTTTCTGTGTCTTAATGCACAAGTGTTAATGTTCTTACAATCACAGATACTTTCCTCTCTGGCCCTCCTCACATAAGATTTAGGACACATCCAGCCCTTGGTTCCTCTGGAATCATATCAGACAACTCAAGATTTATTCCCCAATCCTCCAGGTGAAGCTAAGGGGTGATGTCATTTTTCACCTTGGCAGTGTCATTATTCTTGTGGTTAGCGGCTCTCTGCTCTGGTTAGGTGGCTGATCAGAGCCAAGTGGGAAGAATCTGTGCACTCCAATCCCGGAGCCTCCGTTTTTCCTTTCCCGCTGCGTGCCACAGACGCACATTGCCCTGACAGCAATGATTGAGATGACCAGCTTTGCTCTCCTCAGAGAATGGATATAGATTGATCCCTGGTGCTTTTCAACACAAACCCTAAAGGCGAAGTTGTACTGGTGACAGCTGAGGGGCCAAAACACTAGCTGCACTTGAGCTTAGAGGGGAAAATGCAGTTTGTGTTCCATGCATAGTGGACATTTATCATCGTGATCAGGTTAGATTTTTTTTTTTTTGTCTTTCACAAAAAATGGGGTCATAATGAGTTGCTGTGCATCACAGCCAATTGTTTATGTTTGAAGTTTACTCTGTTGTTTTACATTCAAGCCACATAGATCACAACTGGTTAAGTACATTCTAAACAGGTCAGAACAGTCCTTAAACAATTGTATTTGCTGGCCAGTGTTATGTAATCAATACAGCCTAGGCTTTCTTATTAAACCTACCAATATATACAGTTTGCTGGGAAGAAGTAATGGATTAAATAATGGGACAGTGATACCAAACAATAACGCTAGGTAATGAATAAGGTTGGAGTACAAACCCAGCAGCTATGCTTGTGGCCACATTTTAGTATGCATACACACAAGTCTGTCCGAAGGTCACCTTTCAAAAAGATAAAAAAGATTAAAAAACTCTGTACTATTCACCTGATATTTTAACTTTGAACAATTGTGTGATATCAAGCCTAAACACAAACATGTCAGTCGTCACTTAAACAAGAAGGCTGCATAAATCTGCACTGTGAGCAGGTAGGCGGTGGTTATTGTTGATACAGTGCTGTAAATGGCTGCCGCAGATAAACCAATGTACAAAACAGTCCCCCCACCTCAAGCTGGTTTCAGTTGGTGTTTTTTTTTTTGTTTCATTTAAGCTCTTCAGAACATTCAAAAATGGTTACATTGACTGATTTCCTCATGAGTGCTGTTGTAGAATTTTATTTTAATGGATCATACGTGAAGCTATTGTTGAAATGTGAACGATGGTTCCAACTAATTCTGCCATTTGCATCTGTATTGTTCAGTGAAGCACAGTGTTCACAGTGATCTTGACATGAAATTTAATTTAAAAAAACACTTGTTTTATTCAAAGGAATTTCAATTAATTTTACCTTTATATTTGCCAGTCAGCATGAAAATCTGACACTATACAATTGTATATAAAAGAAAATGAGACAACACCCAGTCACTTAGCATACTTCCATACTTGTTGACTTCCATGTTCTCTCTCTTCTTCCATTTTTAGGCATGATGGAACTGATTCCCCAACAGATGAAGGAAATGTCGTTGTTTTGCTTAACAGTTTTCATAGTAAGATCATCAAAGTCAGGGTAAGTGTGTTTTTTTAAGTATTTTACTTACAACATATCTCTCTCTCTATATATTTATACGTGTCAGTGTGTATTAATCCAATTAATCTTTGATCATTAATCAACCTATATTGAAAGGATTTTTTTACGGTAGTTTATCATGGACAGTATTTCACACATCAAGACTTGAGGTAACTGAAACTAAATTGCATAGATCATAATGACACAAGTATATAATTTTAATTTCTTTCTTAATCGCAGGTCCAGAAAAAGGCAGAGAAGATGAATGAAGAGCTTTTAAATGAAAATAGTGAAAGCAAAGGCCTCTGGGACTCCATAGCAAGGTTTGTGCATTATACTTGACCAATGCAACTACCTGTGTTTTGATTTTAGTTGATTCAAAACACAACTTGAACTTGTCGGCTGCAAACCTGTGGATAAATGATGTGGGAATGTGCTGATGTGTCTTCTGTGGTCAATTATACATTGTGATTTCAGGAGATCTCATTCTTCCCCTGGATCTAGACTGCAATATTATGCTGTAAGATCTAGTCTTGCAAAAAATATGTGCTTCTGTAGGTATGTGTAAGTGTGTATTGCTGTTTTTCCCAGCTATTCTAACAGTGTGATCCTGTCTCCTTACTTAATGCTTGCTGTTTGAAGTGTTTGGAGCACTTTAGAGAAAAGGTAGGCTGTGGGGTTGCAACTTATTTAACACCATTTGTCAAATCTGTTAGCATACAGTGTTCATTATTTGATTTCAGTTGCTTTGCTAATCACCTAAATTATGTTGTGAATTATATTTTCCATTACTGTTTTTTTTCTTTTTGTCTAAATAAGATATACCAATGGTGTAAACCAATCTCATTCATCTTTTATTTATCCATTTATTTCCTCACCATTTTGGATATCCAAAACTGCTTGTGCAAGCACCCCTCATTATTTCACAACATATCACGTCCTAAAGCTAAGCACTGGAGGTAGAAGTCTTAAACGTTTTAGCTGGTATTAAGCTTTCAAGTTTGGTCACGTGCATTACATTAAAAAGTGTGTACATCACATTGCTCAGATAATTAAACTTGGTTATTGGTAGTTATTGGCAGTATTCTGTTTAGGTGCAAGGTCCATTTTGATGATCATGACTGAGAACTAGCTAACCTAATGAATTATGACGAAAGTATATTTTTGAAGCTTTTTGGCGATCACTATCTTGTAGCTTTGGGCTCAGAAGTAATGGGTTGATCAGCCAAATACCCTCAAATCAAAGAACCTTGTGACACTTGACAAATAAATTAATTTTTAACATTTATTTAACTGTAAATGGTACTAAAATCATGCTGCAAATAGGCTGGACATTAATAATTGAGCGTTGTTTACAGATACTACTAACCATATCAGGAAGTTTGTCATGTTTTCTATCGCTATATAATCTGTTTTTCATCCTTGGAGTTTCTGTCTGTAAGACATCAGAAAGAATTCCTGTTTTAGGCACTACCACTTGAGCTTCATTTTCCATACCCAAATTTTTATAGTCTTGCATAGAATATTTCAGTAAAATAATGGATAACTTAGCTTTTGTAATGAATTAATCCTTAAGTCTCTCAAATTATATGGGAAAGGAGGTCACTAACATTCTGTCAAAGTTCAGTGTTTTCTGTCACGCAGGAGCATATTGATGTTGGTGTCTACCAGACATTATGTATATATTGTATAGTTCCACACACATAAAATTGGCTGAAAAATGATTTTCTTCAGAGAATAATTTAGAAACAAAGGAGAGAGCACTACATTCCTGTCCTGCCCTCTGAATATGCAGACCCTGAATTTCTCTACTGCACAGCAAAATACTCACTTACCCTTTTCTAGACATCATGTTACTTATGCCTTTTAGTCTCTCCATTGCATGTAGAGCATTTATTTCCATGCCTGACATTGGAGTCTGTCCATGTGTCCACATCATGAGAGAGTACTTTTCCTTCTCACTTTGAAAGGGGAAATAAAAGCATCTATTATTTCTGTAAGCAAAAACCAAATGCATTTCTATTTTTATCCACTGTTTTCTCTCTGCAAGTGTTCAATCTGCATGCGAGGTAAAATCTTCATAGGTGTGCAAATGTGGAGTTCATCTGAGTACAGGATTTTAGGTTGTGTTTAGCTGAATTGCCATTTTTTTCCAGCAATAACGTTTTTTTTCTTATCAAAGGATTATGAGTGATCTTGCTGGATTATTCACCTAAAATAATGGCAGGTAGAGACAATCAGATCCACCCTGGTGCTCAAAAGAAATGAAGAGTAACACTTTGTTGTGGTAAACTTATTAAAGTCAGAATACAAATATAACATTTTAACTATAATTGAAACTGAAATTGAAAATGAAGTGCTCATGAACTGAGGGCCTAGAGTTATTCACATAAACAAGGCCTGCAGTCTTAAAGTACTGTTTGCTGTTTATCAGTTAAGAAAGACAAGTTTATAACTGCTAAAGGATCTTGAATGTTTCAGTGTGCACTTGGACCATCTATCATACATAAATTTGGTGGGCCCTGCAAATCAAGATGTGTTTATGCCCCAGACTTCATTTGTAATCTCTGAGTATATTGAGGGATTTATTGTAAAGGGTGGGACAGAAAGCCATTTATTGATCCAACACCAAGAATTAGTGAGGCAAACCCATGCATCAGTAGGCCTCTGAGTCTTGTGTGACAGGGATTTAAAAATTGTCCCATCTTTAAAGGAGACTTTATCTCTGTAGAGCAGCAATGAGCATAAGAAAACGCTTTCTGTTTCTCTGTTTTGCTTTCTTCTTTGTAGTTGGCTGGAAAGTAGATAAGCAAAAGCTACCGTCTGTTAATATTTTGATCCTGAAAAACTTTGAGGGTTTAAATCCTTTATGCTTCCGATAAGGATCTCTTGCATTAGAAGCCCACAAGGTTAGAGAAGGCATGTTACCTTTGTGTGGAATTCAGATTTTGAATAGATGCTGCTATAGGGGTCCCGCATTTCTCATGTGGTAGCAGGAGATTTATTTGAATGTTTGACATAAGGCACATTTTCTTTAGTTGGTTTTGGATTGAAGTTGATTATTTTTCTCTGCCACAACTGAATCTTATTGCCTATTTGCTATGTGTTTTCTTTATGAGATCTAGAAGATTACAATTGCTTTGTCTGTTGCATGTTCTTCCTGGGGTTTAGTGTGGGCTGAGGGAAAATAAGTGATATTCTTGCTAAATTGACCACATGGCCCTGGGCACAACCAAAATGCAGTTGGGATGTTTTTTTGGTGGCGAGTTAAGGTGAATGTTGTGGATCATAAATGGGATTTTGCTCAAAGGAATTCCATTTTTATATGAAATACTTCACTATGTCGTTAATGGAGTGCCACACAATACTGTGTATAGCATGAAAAACATAGGATGTTGAAAGTCTGGAGTGCATTCACAAGTAAAGGTGATATGTGCCTGCCAAGCATATGTAACAGAACCGGAGTTGTGTCTGGTTGATGCTTTTCATGCCTCAGGATTTAACCAAAGCTTTGCAGATCCTTCCAGATGTGCGGATTATCATAAGCAAGTAAGTCAGATGTGATGTAGGCATTCCACTTACTGTTTTTTTTTCCGTTTCTGTTATATGCGTGTCAGTGAGTTACATAAAAAGACAAGAAGAGAAAAGCAGTGCTATACACCTCCATCTTCCTCACTAACATCGCCCTGGAGACTAGGGTATGATTTTACTGAATATAAGACATGGTCCTCTTCCGTCATCAGCAGCCTTTAGAGACAAGGACGCAGTTCACGCAGTTCAAATACTGACATCTACGCTCAAGCAGACAACCTGAAATGTGTCCATTGAATGATCCTTGTATCACGACCCATGCTATAGCCATTGATCGAGGCTGGTTATATGTTGAATCATTCAGATGCCCTGAATTAATGATTATTTAACTAACATACTAAAATGACCTTTGGTTTGATCCCTATCAGAAATCTGTAATGTTTTCTTGTAGCAAATCTGGTGTCACAGTGTTACAGAGGCTATATGTGGGAGTTTATTTCATGTTACACTGTGACAGCAGAGGTGTGGTCAGAAAACACTACAGTTGTATTGTTTGGAAGGTTATTTTGTCTAGGCCAGAACCTACATTTTATGTTGAGATATTCCATTTAAGAGGGCATCTGAATGCATTGACAAACGACCAGTCTCTATCAATTGGCAGTGGGTCATGCCCTAAGTCGACATCTAAATATTGAAAACTACTGGATCTGTTGTAGCTCTTTTATTAGCTAGTAGGTTAACTGCTGGGATGTCAACATGAGATAGACCACAATGGCTGTAAGAGATTTCCAATGGGTTGAATGTGTTTGCAGTGATGGTTTGTGTTATTTCAAGCATTTCAATTTGCTCAGTTCACCATTGTATGAGGTTTATTTATACAAATTGTACTTTTACAAGCACCAGCTTACAGTGTAAACTTGATAGTCAAGTTCAACTTTGAGCTTTATTCACTGTGTTAAGATTCATGAGGAATAAAAACTGATTCCAACCGGCAGCTTTCATTTCTTTTTTCCAAGCTGTATCATTCAATTTCCACTGCCGAGGTCAGGGCTCCTCTAAGGAGGAGTGATTCTTTTTATATGTATGTATATGTGTGTCCCAGCTGAGTTAAAAAGGCTGGGATACAACTCCATCAGACTAATGGCAGCAAGAAATAGCAAATAAGTGTAGTTACAGAGTCAAATGTGGATAGAATTATTTTTAGGCACAACTTGGGACGTAGACCTGGGGTCACAAAATGAACCCGATTGGTGATGAAAATTTGCACTGTAATTTCAGTATAAGATGCCTTTTCTGTCTGCTTTCTAATGGAAATTAAAGCTTTTTCTTGAAGAGTAGCCACGAGATGTCAATGTAATGGCTTGCAAGAGCATTGCTATTCCCTTTATTACATTGAAAATAACCCTCAGTTTCCTGCACAACAGTGCAGTGTTAGTTTGAAAGAGGGTTTTTTTTTCATCCGCTGATTAAAGCTTTATTATTCCTGGTTTACTAACTTTTGCGTGCTGCTAGCTTAGTTGTAATTCACTGTCAAGTTTTGAAAAGCATCAGGTAATCAAAACTCAACAGACTTGTGGGCTGTGTTTTAATAGCATCACAGGTGGTGGCTCCAAAAAGGACGAGGGAGGGAAGAAAGAAGACGATGTCTTGAATATCTTTTCTGTGGCTTCAGGTCATCTTTATGAGAGATTTTTGAGGTGGGACACTTCCTCGTTTTTTGATTCTGCAAGTTACTTTACTCTTATTCCCAATCCAGGCTCTTACCATTCACTCTTTCTGTCTCTGTTCCAGGATAATGATGCTGTCTGTCCTTCGGCACACCAAAACACCCATTAAGTTCTGGTTTCTTAAAAATTACCTCTCTCCTTCATTCAAGGTACTTTCTTTGCTCTATAACTCCCATTGATGCCCCCCACACCTTTTACAAGAACTTGCAGAGCAAACATTTACATAAGTAAATATAATGACTAATTGCCTAAAATTCTCTAATTCTTGAGTTTAAGTGAAACATTTTGGTCAGGAATGGTTTTGCTTTTTTGGTGTTTTTGTTTTTTCTAAAAAAAACATTCTAATATGTAAATGTATCTACATTGTGTACTTTAATTATCCTTTTGTCCAGACTTAATGTCAAAACAACAGCATCAACAACAAACAGCATTAGTGTAGAATGTGAAAACAAGATTTCAAAAAGACAATTTCAACTCACTTACATGGTACTTTCTTTAGAGAATGCCTAGTAAACTTCGTTTATTGGATGAAATATGAAGGTTTACCTCACCTTCAAAAAGCTTCGGCATAACAGTTTGAAACTGAACAAGTCTTTTTTTTTTGGAAGAATCAGTTTTAAGCTATTAACAGTCATTATTCAAATCCTAATAAAGGAAAGGACATAACAGTGATACAGTACATTCACCTTCTGAAATTTTGAATGGTCATTATTTATTTTGAAAACTTAGCAACTCAACAAAATAAAACTAATGCCCATCCATTGAAACTGTTTTGCTTGCTGAAATAACTTTTCCTGCCGACAGTGGTCATTGATCAGCAAAACATTTTTGTCCAGCGGGTAAAGTTGTGTATATATATACTTGAGTAAGTCTAAATGTCAGGTGGTCAGCATATTTTATCACTGTTTGGTCCATCTTTGCATCAGTGTTTTACCAATTTAATGATTCTTGAAATTTATAGGCAAGCAAAACTAGCCCACAGTGCATCTCTGTTGAAAGTACATCTACATTTGCCTGTAAGGAACATCTAACATCCTCTACAATAGCCCTGAGGTCCTTCCTTTTGAGGAATATAATGTTCAGTTTGTTAAAGAGAGGGTCTGACTTGTTTCAAAGACTGTTTTTGGAGGCTGAAATACACAGAATTCTCACTAACATCAAACACATTACGTGGCTTTTGCATTATTCTGTTAGCTTTGTTTATGGGTATCCAAATAGATTTTCTCTTTCATGTTTAAAATAGTGTAGAACTCTCTGCAGCTCACCATTATTTTTATTAATTACCAGAGAATATTTTATAGGGTAATATGTGGTAGCTTTGTGTCATACCATTCTTAGACTTAGGTAACAATAACCAGCTTATTTTTGCCAATTTCAAGTTCTTTACTGTCTGTAAGCAATTGTGCTGTGACCAATTATATGATTATCTAAAAATACATGTAATCCATAGCCAAGAATTTAGACCGAGATCCAGGTCTGAATTTTGAGTGTGAAATTACAGTTCACTGTGTAGCACCAAACAATGTGATATATAAAAAAATTAAATAAAAAACATATCGGTTATTCAGTATACAGTAGCCAGTGTTTACATCTACTAACTGTCATTCTTTTAATAGTCTTATAATTTCATTGATTTAATCCTTGATGTAGTATTTTTTTTTTTTTTGCTGTCTGGGTAGGAGACCATCCCTCACATGGCAAAAAGGTATGACTTTCAGTATGAACTAGTCCAGTACAAATGGCCACGTTGGCTCCACCAGCAGACGGAAAAGCAGCGTATTATCTGGGGATACAAGATCCTATTTCTGGATGTTCTGTTTCCCTTGGCTGTTGACAAGATCATCTTTGTGGATGCCGACCAGGTGAGGATCAAATTGAACTGAAATGGAAAAGTTGCTGTGTGCAAATGTTGGAGGGAAATGGAGAGACTGCGTCCCAGTCGTAGTTTGGAGTTTTAACACAACTCAAATGTCATATGTCCCTCTCCCTTGTACATGCCAATATCCTTGCCCTCTCCCAGATAGTTCGGGCTGATCTGAAGGACTTGAGGGATTTGGACCTGGAGGGCGCTCCATATGGCTATACACCATTCTGTGATAGTCGCAGAGAGATGGAAGGCTACCGCTTCTGGAAGACCGGCTATTGGGCGTCACATTTAGGGCTCAGGAAATATCACATCAGGTACACTCCGATGGACTGCAGTGAGATGGTTTATGGCAAAAAAAAAATTCAAATCTTGACATGGAACTGATATTTACCTGTGTGTGTGTGTGTATATACATATTCTATATTTAATAATGCAATTGTATTGTAGTCCCTTTCCTTTTTCCTCCAATGCCTCTGTTCTCATTTTTTGTGGAAATGAATGTAACCTCCACCTTCAGAGACAGGATCCACAATAAATCCAAGCAGTCTAAAATATTAGCATTCGGAGCACTCTGTTCCGACTGCGACCATTCCCTGCCAGGCCATTCATAGCAGGTAGTCAGTTGGGGACATTTGGGACTTTTTTGTACTCTGCAAAACAGAATAAAGGAAGGCTGTGCTGTAAAACCTCTGAGGTGGAATATACGGGAAAATAATTTTGTCCTCTCAGTATCATCTACCCAGACATGGGTTTTTCTGGCAAAAAAAAATCATTGTTTCAGTAATTCCCTTTTTTTATTTTAACAAATGACTTGTTTTCTGAATGGAGGAGGATAGAGTATGCAAAATTATTGAATCACAGTTAAAACACAGAAAAAAAACCTCAAGTTTTATTTGAGTTTGTCAGAGATTTGGATATGCTCTATTCAGAGGCCTCTTGAGACATCTAAATGAGGGTTAAGAAAAAATTCACGATAATTACCATTTAGCGCACCTGAATATACGCCGCACCAGAAGAGCTTATCGTTTTCTTCGTTCACAGTAATTTCATTGGTCCAATGTGACGAGGCTAAATGTCTTGGCAACATGAAGCACGAGAGCCCTAAAAAAATCGATAAATTAGCTGCATTATTGTTAAGTCGCAGCATTCAAAGCGTATGAAAAAAGTAGCAGCTTATAGTCCGGAATTAACGGTAAATCAACTTTTCTTATAGAGATTTGACTGTGAAAAATTAAAATACAGCTATTGTATTTTCTTCCAGTTTCCATCATGACTGGACGTCCTAATACATTTTGATAGATGTTTTCAGAACCTATTGGATACTATACAAAAATATATAGAGATGTTTTATGGATTTCTTTTTATTTTACTTAATTTTCTTAGTCTTACTGCGCTGGTTAATCAACTGACAGCCAGTAGCTGAACAGCAAGCAGAACTTTCCACTGTCACCGGGTGATGTGGAGGGAAAGGAAAAGTCAGGGAACTACAGTGATTAGATCAGCTGTCAGTCTGCTACTTAGCTCTGCGGGGAAGGAGAAAAGCAGTGAGGGTGAACGAGGATCTGAATCAGTGAACAGTCTGACTTAAACCTGTTAAATCTACAAGGCATTTTAGGTGTGCTCACCTGGAGAAAAAAAAAAAGCTCCTTTTGTTATCTTTGCCGTCATTCTATTAAGTGATTTACCGTGGATGAGCTTATTTTCTTTCTCTCCTTCCTTCCAGTGCCCTGTACGTAGTAGATTTGAAGAAGTTCCGTAAAATTGCAGCAGGGGACCGATTACGAGGCCAGTACCAGGCCTTGAGCCAAGACCCTAACAGTCTGTCCAACCTGGATCAGGTAACGCAAACATAAGCCAGCTGCGTTTTATTCTGCAGAAGACATTCTCTTGGCTTCTTCTCAGGAAGTGTATTTGTTTTTACAGAGCACCTCAAGCTAGGTATTTTCTTTTTTCAAATTTCAGGACCTTCCAAACAACATGATCCACCAAGTGGCCATCAAGTCTCTTCCTCAAGATTGGCTGTGGTGTGAGACCTGGTGTGACGATGGGTCCAAAGTCACAGCCAAAACTATTGATCTGGTGCGTTTAGTTCTGACTTAAATAGTATAGGTGTTTGATCGTTTAACTGATTTCCATATTTATTGTCCTGGACCATGGTTGTATACCAACACTCCACTACTTTAGTTATCTTTGCTTTTCAAATAATGTCTGCTGCTTAAGATATGTTTAAAAGCAAACAGTATCTACTGTGACACAGTGAAGCAAGAGAATACTCCCAGCCCCTAATGTCCATGAGGTACTTGGCATTTAGGAGACAACAGAGAAGCAATTGTGTAGTCTCCTAATCTAATTTTAAGAATTACTGGACAGGCTCCAGTAGACTGGAATAGGATCCCACTTGGTAATTCAGACACAAGACATGAGCTAATGTCCTTTTAACAGAATTGGAAATCAGATTAGGTTCAAATGCCTGCCACAGACAGTGCTGGGAATGACAATCTGGGGAGGAAGTAGCACTGGTGGCGTGATTGATGTGTTGTCTTTTTTTTTTTTTTTTATTATTATTATTTATCTATTTTTTTAATGTATTTATTTTTGCTGCAGTGCAATAACCCGAAGACCAAAGAGCCAAAGTTAACTGCCGCCGCAAGGATTGTGCCTGAATGGGTTGACTATGACAATGAGATTAAACAGTTACTGAGACAGCTTCAGTCTGTGGAAGACCAAACTACACAAAGGCAGAATCCGTTGCCATCAAAACATAAAAAAGGTGAGTAAAAGCCAAAAAAGACACTTTGTATCTCCAGATGGCTGTCAGACTTTGCAAGTAGCCATTTGTATAATCACCGCACTTTCGGCAAAATCTTTCGTCCTTACCCTTGGGTTCATTTTCAATGATCTCTCTATTATTTTCCCTCCTGCACTGTAGACAACCGCCGTGATGAACTTTAGTGTCTGCCAGCACTGTTGCAGAGGAAGAAGGCAGCACCTTGTGTGCACAATTCAACTGTGAAGGTTGAAGACAGATGTCATCTTAACATAGCCAGAGTGTTACATCCCCAGGCAGCAAAGATGGGATATTTTCAGAGAAGCCATATCTGCCTCTGCAGTCAGTATGTATTACAAAATCACTGTGCAATGCAAGTGTTAACAGCCAACTGTGAACTCATATTGTGTTGTGAGATCTCCAGCTGGAGATTAATGCAGGAGGTAAGCATGAGAAAAAAAAAAAGATACGGGGAGGGGGGTGGTCAGACTCGCAAATTTTCCCATACATGGTATCAGCTCAACTTGTTTCTGCATGGGTTACTTATAGTACCAGAAATGTCAGTTTCAGCGTTGGTGGTTTTCACTGCGATGTCTCCTGACACGACTTTAAATTCACTTCACGCTTTCAATGTTTAACAAAAAAAATATGTCATTTGGTTTCTGAGTTATCACAATAAGGAGAAAAGAAAGACAACATTCCATTACCGCGTCTGTTTTTTTTTGCTAGAGATGAGGAGAGCAGTTTGAAGTCTTAAAAACATCACTCCTGAGATGATTTTCTCTCTGAGGTTTCAGTAATCAAATAGCACATTGGCCATGAGTTAAACCTCACGGTGAGAAGGTCCACACATTTGTCCTGCCAACCTCACTTCAGACACGACTTCTAAACACAACTGTTTGATGAACAGTATTCTCCCATTAGACAATCAGATGTTACTGCAGCCTGGGTCTCTGTAGCGTGTCGTCAGCTGTGGCCTCAGAAGTCAGGTAGTGAGGTCTGAATCCCATTGTGAAGCTGTCAGCCAACTCAAGTTTCCAGGATTCAGCTGTTTGCCTCCATTTGGCTGTAGTAGAATTTGGTGTGCAGCCATGAAGATGGTCAGCAGTTCTGTCACCAACCTGAGCTTTGAATACCGTTAAAAAGTAGCAACACAGCGTGCGTGTCGGGGAATTTGTCATGGATGTTCTCGCTGCAGGTTGAGCTGATACTATTTATGAGATCTGACTTATTAGTTTGCGCTGGAGAATACATCGTTGGTAAATATTGCACTAATGAAATATGCAGCAATTCAAAGGAAGGAGTTTGTCATAAATTCTTTTTATGTAAAACTTTTGATGTCTCAATATCCTTAATTTGACATTCTGAAGGCACTGAAATATCAAAACCAAAGTGGATATTGGATCTTTGCTGCTGTTTGAACAGCAATGAACGAAGATCAGTTTGAAAATCCTGCCCTAACAATGATTCTGAAATTACTGCTTAGCAAGACAGTATGTCAATGTTCTGTGCAGTAGACTCTGTACTACTGACGTTTGAGTAATCCAAAGATTTGAAGTTGGTTGTAAGGTTAAATTTATCTTTGAACTTTTAAGGCTTCCAAAAATATAAAATAAGTGAAGAGAAAAGACAACAATGACTTTGACATAAAAAAATATATAAGAGGTTGCCAGCTACTCCCTATATGTTTAATAATGAATTATCGTCAAACAAATATCACAATTGTAAAGAAATCGTCCCCAGTTGTGGGTGGGATTAAGTGTAAAAACATTCACATGTGTCTTTCTACAGTTGTGTAGCACTCAATTGTTTCTGGTCAAGTAACACAAGAGAATAATCCTTATTTGCACAGTAAAAGCCATGATTTGTGAGTTTTTTACAGGACGTGAAATAATAACAGTATTTTTATATGTTAAATACATTCAACTCAACTCAATTCAGCTATTTTGAGTTTCATTCTGCATCGAACCAACATTTTAATCTCAGGAACAACACAGGGGTTGCTGCTTGACTGAGGCTCAGAATCCAGTTAAGTACTTTTTGTCTGTCTCAAGTCAATGAAATGTGGGTGTTCCCAGCCTGCACTGTGCTATGTCAACTCTAAATGTTTAAGTTAATGTGGTGGATGAATAAATCTTTGTAACAAAAGTTATTACAAAAACTGTTTGTGGAATCAGTAATGTGGTCAGTAAATGTGATCCTTACTTTTCTCCTCATCTAAAACCATTTTTCATTTTTAGGGGAAAAAATTAGACGTAAAGCTATTATTTCAAAAGGCACCTCCATTCCTTTTCCCCCAGCCTTAAACAGCAACACTTTCCTCTTTAGGAATTAAATGTACATAAATAGCTCTTTATTTACAGTTGAAAAAAATTCCATTCATATAAAAATAACACTGTACCTATGTACAAATCAATTATTTCGAATGGATGTGTAATTTAGAGGATACAATACATGGGGGATGTAACAAATCACTTTGGAATCATGTCACTTTTAAAGTTCACATCTGCTACACAGACGGCAGTTACTTATTTGCATAGCAAAAGACCTTCCCCGAATGGAATTTAAAGTGGTGAAATTCAACACCTGAGAAAGGGCAAGTAGCCAAATCACCATTTAAGTCACAACTTTATGAGGCTCTTGGTAAGAACAGACATTTCTTATGCCAGTATTTTGCCCCGTTAACAGAAAGGAAAAAAAAAAAAAAAAAAAACTCCTCTCCTGCATGTGAGCGTCCTTAATTGAAGTTGAATTTAAAGTTAAAAGACCCAGAGCCAAACGGATCGAAACCTTGGAAGCCTCCACGGGAATAATGATGATGGTGACCCTGCTGACTCTCCGGGTCCATCGGGTCTTCCCCGTGATCAAACTTGGTTCTCATCTCTAGAAGACGGGACAGAAAGACACGTGAACACAGAACAACTCTAACACAATACATATTCATGTACACCCACTGAAATTGAAATGAAGCCCTCAAGCAAGTGTTTTATTACTTTTTAATGATTGCCCAGAAAAGACTGTTAATTCTGTTACAAATTCATTTTGCAAGGGCAAACAAGAGAAAAACTAATTCTAAACTCGTCACTAATAAGCTCCTCGTTTCCAATCGATGTTAGATATGATCTTTCAGGTCATAGATGGATCCCTGTCTGCAATGGTTCCCTGGAATTTGACGCAAAGCTGCATGGGACTAACTCTTTTAACAGTTTCTCAAACATTTGCACAGTTCTCGTGACGTGGTTGAGTCGTGACCTGGGAATCCATCCAAAGATATTGCAAATTTTAACTTAATTTTATAAAAAGAATATATTTAAAAATATCTGCGAAATACATTGAAACTTTTTTGGCAAGGTTTTTTCTAATCACAAACTCACATCATTGATATTTTAATAATTCCGCTAATCAAACAAAAAAAAAGAAAAGCAATGTATTCAGTTTTTGAACCACCCTGGGCTGCTAAGAAAGGTCCAATATTTGACAGCAGACTAAAATGAATTTCTTTCTTTGTTCGATAAAAAGGAATTCCGTGACTTTTCACGAAACCTGCAGGTGTGTACCTGGGTCTGTAAGAACCTCTTTGGCCTGAGCAATGTCAATGAATTTCTTCTCTGCCTTCTTTTTCTCCTCTGGATCCTGGAAGTTGTCCGGATGCCACTGTTGTGCCAGCTTCCTGTAGGCTTTGATTATCTCTTTTTTCTCGGCAGTTCTGTGATCATAAGGAATATAGATTCGAAACAACTGCAGGTATTAGCAGAATTATATATTCTATATTATATATATGATCTGTTATATCAACATAATATGGATTTAAATATGCAGATAAACTTCACTGGGAGCGACTCTTCTCCCTTTAGCTTGAACTATTTTAAATGGTCAGGAACGCCTCTGAACTCCAGACTCCAAACATGTTGATTAAACAGATTCTAGTACAATCCATTTGTGAAACACCAGCCAGAGAAGCGATTACATTGCCCTGTCTGAACTGCACCACCTGAAATCAATATATATGAAATTCTGTAACCA
Organism: Fistularia commersonii; assembly: GCF_037954325.1. Taxonomy (NCBI): domain Eukaryota; kingdom Metazoa; phylum Chordata; class Actinopteri; order Syngnathiformes; family Fistulariidae; genus Fistularia; species Fistularia commersonii. Next base: position 17,250,520 of record NC_141287.1, on the reverse strand, counting down.
GTTCTTACCTCTTTACTCCCAAGATTTTATAATAATCCCGCTTCTGAGACTGCTTGAGTAGGCGCTTAGCTTTTTCCAGATTATCTTTGATTTCGCGGTCGTTCTCACTGTGTTTGGCAGCAGCCTCATAGTCCTTAACAGCTGTAAAACAAGGATGCGGGTGAAGGTAGTGAGATAAATCGGGAGTAGACGAAAGGCCTTCTTTCAGTGGAAGAAACACATGGTGAATTACAGCCAGAGGAATTACAAGAATCCTTGCGTGCTCAAAGTCATATTCACCCAGATGAGGAACAATACAGCAAAGGTTGGCTTTAAATTCTTTGGACAAGCAGGAGAGACTGTATTCGTTTTCAAAGTCCTTCCCGACTCTTTTCCGTTTCCCTACATTTTTAAATGTATCCTCAAACACAATTAATCATTAACCGCCGACATACAAAATTATTCAACAACTCTTTTCCTATCACAAATGTATGACTTTATGTGGACACACCTCAAAAGAAATCGAATATGACATTTTGTCACATTAATTTAAGGCCAAATTAACTCTCTCATTATTTTTTAATCTATTATTTCTCTCCTCTGACATTCAGGTGGCATAGATTAAAATGCACTTGAATGAAGGCTGTGAACCAAATATGGAAGTTCATCATGAATCGTTTCATCACGGGTTTCTTTCAGATCACTCCTCTAAACCAACGTTCTATGCAGTAAAATACTTTATTCGACCAGTACGCTCCGACACCTTAAGATCAGCTCCGGGCTGTTGGCAAGAGCACGTTTGAGTAGCTCGGATGGTTGTTTATGCTGTGAGGTGTTCGGAGGCGAATTAATACCCCCATGGGGTCTGATCGTTCAAAAGCTCACGGGGTCTGCTGTTCCCACATGTCGATGTGTTCATGCCACTTAATGACAATATACAGCTTCAGCCATCATCTCCTGCGGTTGCCAAGCGGATGGGATGCTCGCTGTTATTACACTGAGGCTGACATGCCTGGAGGGAGGCTGGTATTAATTGAGTTTAATTGGGCTTGTGTAATGTTTTTTCTTTTTCTCTATTTAAATAATCACATGTTGGGGACCTTTTTTCTATTCAGCTAGTGTCAGTGAAAAATCTAGATGGTGACATTAGGGACAAAATGAGAGCTTTTGTTGACTGTTAATGAAGCTGCTGCTATCAATCATGATACCAGCAGAAAACAGTAGGGAAGGGTAAATGAGCATAACATCATGGTTGTCCAGCATTAGAAAATGTGCACTGTGTATGAATTTATCAAAATGTTTTTAAATGAAGTGCATATTAGCTCTTCAGTCTTAAGACAGAAAACCAAAGAGTATAACGTAAAATCTAAATTACCGGTACATGGATTTTAATTGGTTACATTTTCTGAATCCCTGTCTATATTTTAGCGTCTCACACTGTCACTGGCTGTTAAGACGCATACATTAGAATCACTGTCTCAGGAAGCTCCCATGGATCTTAAAATATTAAAACCAGGAGTTTCTACAAACACCACATGCTTGCTTTTGAAGATTTGATAAATGCATGTATTATTTAAGCTCTTTCAAAATATATTCATGTGAGTTAAGACACTTCCGTTTGATGAACCCCATCAGAATATAAGGACATCTTGGTCAATGCTAGCTCAAACTGATGAGACATAACTGGATCTTTCTGCTCTCTTAAACGTCAGGCTGGTATCTCAGAATCATGCGTTTCTAGGTTATGCACTTCAGATCAATAAAACCGTAAGAGCCTAATAGATTGTAAACCGTCGACTGAAACTGAAGGTATTGGCTCGTCTGGGTTTTGGGTGCTTCACCTCAGGGATCCAGTACATCTTTGTTCTATAGCACCTTGTTTTCTTTCTTTGTACTTTCTAACAATAACAATGCAATAGTAGATTCTCTTTAAAGCTTTCATGTATGGCATTTGAACATAACTGACATGGAGACTGCAAAGATATTTTCCTACTATCCCGTGTTTCACAATTCCCTAATTTTTAATGATGATTTTGAGATTTCTAATCCTATGACTAATTTTCCATGTTTGTAGATATAAATATCTAACAGGGACAATGTATATTGAAAATACCTCAATACTGACAGAGAATGCAGTCGCTGGCAACTGTTAAATGGCTGTGACAGGCGCAGCATGGGGCAAGGGGTTAGAGCGGTCGTCCTTGGAACTAAACATTCCTGGTTTGATTCCTGGTTCCTCCTAGCCTGTTGAAGTGCTGTTGAGCAAGACACTGGACTCCTAACTGATCCCCTGGCGCTGTTCCTTAGCTGCCTTTTGTTCATGGTGCATCCATGATGGGTTTAATGCAGTGGTTAAATTTCGCTGATGTTGAGCTCTAAGTATAATTGCATTTGACAATCAAGGCATTTCTTCTTTTCTAAACTGATCATGTCAAAGAAAGAAGCAGTCGCTTTCGCTAATGACTGCCTCAGCTTAATATTCTTTAGTGTAATATTAAATAAATAAATGAAATTGTTAAGAAAAAAGAACCAGAAGCCTGTACCTCTGAGAAAATGCTGCAAAGAAGTTGGGCTTTATCTGGGCTACAGCTCTAAGTTGTCAAACTGGAGTTGTTCTGAGGACTGATCAGTGAAATACTCAGATAAAATCAAATACCAGACATGTTAGCAACAAGATCTGCCGAAAGTAACAAAGTAACAATAAAATAGACATTTTCAATCACAACAAAATGTCTCTCACCGCAAACCAGCAATACCATTTAAATTTCAACATAATCTGTGACATAACTTGCCGCTTTTAAGTATTATCTGGATTGGAGAGCTCTGACAGGGCAATGCATTTATGTAATTTGCCAAATATTTGCCAAGACCACTTGCTGTGTCTCTCATTTTCCATCTGTTTTCTATGACTTTTAGAGGGGTCACTTATTTTTCAGATTTCCAAGGATGTGTAGAAATCCTACATTCTATGCATAGTTATATTGGCATGCAGTATTGTGTTAATTTCACATTATCCAAATAAAGAAGAAAATAGCTAAATGTGTCTGTACTGCTAACAAAGTAGTAACTTGAAATGGGTAAAACTAGCTTTACTTTGATAGTTTTTGTCAGACAGGGGCAGGTGCCTGTTAGTTCACTTTTTGTGCATATATTGATCAAAATGTGAAAGGTATATATTGTCAATAATTGTTATTTCATGTCACAAACAGAGGGAACAACAGCTTTATATCTTCCACATATGTACGAACTATATACATGTACTGAACTCGCGTAACAGCACACGCGTTCTGTACACAAACGCATCAGTGGTTTACTTTAAATGTCAACCACTCTGAAGGAGAGTCATGAAGCAGAATGAGGAAATTTTCTAAATACATTCATCAGTTGTTTATGCCAGAGTAACCAAACAGCAGAGGACAGGGAGAATGATAGGTGGGGGAGAAATATTCCTGGGGATTTCACCATCTGCCATCATTAGAAGTTCTGCGCTTTTACAACAGATAGGAAAAGGCCTGCACTGCTGGCATTGGCTTTACTAAGATGGAGAGTGCTGTGTGTCCACATGTGTTTTGGCACTGCTGTGGAAAGAGGACTCTCTTTACAAGCTAATTATATAAAATTCTGCATTCTGCATGGTTCAATCATCAGTGAGGGACAACACTACTGCCTGATTTCACCAGACCTTGTTTATTTCTGTACGTATACCTCATTTGATTTTAGGAATGATACAAAATAAATACGAAGGTAAGTACACGCCTACTAGTAATTCTGATTTTGCTGTTATTGATGTAATGTGATGATTTGGTTGTTACAAAAAATGTGGTAACGAGGCTTGCATTCCGTAATCACACAATGTTATGTAACTCTCGCCCAATTACATTTATTTCAGTTTTCTTTAATAAAACAATCGAAAGAATTACATGATGCGTCTTTGATTAAAAAAAGTAAGTTTCCTTGTACATAGGTAGACTTTTAAGGACCCCTTGTGTCAGACTAGTGTTATGACAGCAATTAGTTGAGCCTTATGTGTTTAAAATATTGGCTTATAAAAACATACAAATGTGTCATGTATTTTTATTTCATTTAAGTGGTTTTCCTCAGATGTAAATGATCATAAAACAATGGGCAGAATATTGTCAAAAAATTGGGGAGGGTAATCCGGTAAATCTATTCTCGGGGCAAACATTTGATATCCATTACACCTCTATTTGTTCTAAAATGTCACTATTGATTGTCTAAATTGTATGATAAAGTCCCTACTGGAACAGGATGGATGGAAGATAAAAGCAAAATTATTTTGAAAATGAAAACAGAAAGAAAAACAAGCTTAAATGCTTTAAAAGTGCTCAGGCTTACCTTCCTCATACAGTTGTTCTTGGATGTAGGCCTCGGCCCTGCTCTTTAGCACATTCATGTTGTCTGGATCTGATTGAAGGACCTCACTACACACTGAGATGGCTCTGGTGGCTTGCTGGCTCTGCTCAAAATAAGAGTGCAAAAATGGCAATAGAATATACTGCCTTATACATCAGTTACTGCATCTTAAGCAGTGGGAGGGGTTGGGGGCCCTACCTGTGCCAACGCATAACAGATGCGCTCCTTGGCAAGTATAGAAAAATGGAGAACATTGGGCTCGGTCTTCATCACTGCCTCATATTTGCTGACTGCGTCTTCATACCTAAAGTGCAGATAGGTGTGTCAGCATTTGGTCACTCACAGCAGAAGGCGACGTGGCAGTCAAAAAAAAAAAAATCCAGGCAGTTCTGTTTTGTCTTTTAAAAGTGGTATTCCATGTGTCTCAAATATGTTATGACATCCATTTACATTAAGACAGAATTTAAGTGCCTCAATGTCATTATATATTTACAGGGACAGAAATGCAAGGGCAGACACACGCATACATACACACACATACACACACATACACACCTCTGCTCTTGGATGAGTCCCTCGGCAGTCTGGATCTGCTTATTGAGCTTCTTGACCTGCTTGTAATGGCTGTAGCACTGCTTGTGATCTGGATCCAGCTTCAGGCATTCACGCACTTCACTACAGATCAGAGGAGGAAGGCAAAAATTAAAGGCAGGTAGGTTTAAAACATGATTTAATGTTAGCCATATCACATGTTTGTGCCACATTCCTAACCTGTATCAAGTGTGTGTGTGGGGGTGGAAAAAATATATATAAAAATAAATAAATAAATCACAAGAACACCTTGCAGTAGTATACACTAGTATATAACAAATGCATATCATGCTTTCTGAAACCAAACTGACTTTTGGTCTTACTTGAGGGACATTTCATGGTCTCCGAGGTTATAATGAATGGTGCTGAGTTTGTAGAAAGCCTCAGTATTATCGTTCTTTAACTTTGAGCAAACTTTAAGGTCGTTGATGGCCTTCCTCATCTCTCCCATCTGAATTAAACACTCTGCTCTCATCTCACGTGAGGTCACATCCCAAACGCAGGTCTGTAACAAGCAAACAATACATGTTTAAAAGTAATTGGGAAAATGAGGCATGCTGACAAGGTGCCACTCTTACCTCAATGATAGAGTCAAGGTTGGCAGCAGCTGTCATGTAATCTTTGCTGTTGAAGCTACTGTGAGCCTGGGCCACTAGCCGCTGGATTTCATCAGACTTTATCAGCTGATTGTGGGCTTCATTCTCTTCTTTCTCATTGGGTCTGGAATTTAGCTGCAACAAAGCAGAAAGTATCAAGAAATCGTGGTCATATATTATTGCAACTGGAGGAGAAAGACTAATAAGAGGGAGGCTTGCATTGAGTATGATGAGGTCTGGAAAAAACTGAACCTGGGCCTTATATTTCAAAGATATTTGTACCCCCTTTGCTTCTTGAAACTGATGCATATCTCAGCAGGGCTTAGTATTTCCTTTACAAATGATGCTACGATTATTCTGATCATGGAAGTCACGCTATTCACAAGACCAGTCTGACCAAAAGGCACACCCACAACAAAGAGCTGGCTGCCCTTTACTGTTCGCTGCAAGCTCAGCTCAACGAGGGAAATGCATGAATATGATGAATTACATTTGGTCAGTATTCCGGTCCATTGAAGCAGCAGGTGCTGGACTTAAATTTCAATTCCAAAGGCCTGTGGCTTATTGTATCCATTCATTAGCCACCAGAGGTTGAACATTAAAGCATACTGCTGTTATTAATGCCTTGCAGGTGTATGCTTTTGCCAACCCTCATTACCCTGAGATCTGCCATTAAGTAACTGCCAGAATAGTGGTTTCCATAGCATTTCCTTGAGTTAAGCTGAACATTCTCAAGGGACTTGTACATAAACAATTCAAAATGACAACACTGTTTGGGACTCAGAGAGATAATGAACTTAAACAGGACTGATGTCCAACCTACATATGTAATACTATATTAAAATGCATTGGGTTGCAATGGCAAAGAAATACAGACCACAAGGTCTACAGACAAACCATATGTCTTTGACACAGAGTGGCACGCTCTGCCTTCAACCACCTGAGAGAAACGAAGGATATCCACAACAACACATTAAAGTGGAATTGAACAACTAAAACCAAAAAAACCTTAGCACATTCACACCCTCTGGTAGATTTGTAAAACCTTCCTATGAAATGGTGATTCTATTTTAAAAAGCACCTCAAAAGGATTTCTTGAAGGCACAATACAGTGTTCATTCAATGGCATTTATATTATCATCATCACATAACTTAAGGCCAGGTTCATCCTGTTCTAAAAGATCTTGAGTCGCACATCTGATTGCAACTGTCTTTGAATAGTTGAGCCTGGCCTTTAAAGTTACATATTGCAAAAGACTTCAGGGGTCACCACAGCCAATCAACTTCATCTGTCTAATCGTATTCTCTGTGCCAACTGTAAATTTGAAAGAAAGAAAGAAAGAAGTAATGGTGATGATTTGAAAACATTTCTCCAACCAGAAAATCAGCCACCAGGGTAATTTTCTTGCTTGAGATTGCTTAATATCAAGTGGAACTTACCACCTTCTTAAAGTCACTTTCAGCTTCATCAAGTCTCCCCTGCTTCAGGAGCACATTTCCCCTTTGCATACGTGCCTGTTGAAAGATAGCTAAAATTAAATGCATTTGATCCTGGGAGCCTGCATTATACATGTATTGCCAAATTATGCACTAAAAACCACTCACAGATGTGAAGTCAGGTTTGAGTTCAATAACCCGACTCAAATCTGGCAGTGCTGATTTTGATTTTCCCATTGCTAGATATACGGTAGCTCTCCTGTAGTAGGCCAAGTAATTCTTGGAATCACCATCTGATAAGACAGCAGGAAATGATGAATATAAATATACATTACAAAGCCCACTTACAATGAAGTAACCTCTTCCAAAAAGTGTATTTCTTACCCACAGCAGCATGGAAATGCGAGAGGGCATCAGCTAGCTGTCCAGCTGCCAGCAGTTTCTTGCCCATCTCCATATGATTGTCCACACTTCCTTCTTGGCCACATTTCACCCCTGAAACACACACATACACATGCTTTTAACCAGGTTCATAATAATACAACATATAACCTTGTTTCTTCTGCTTTCTCTTACTGTGCTGAACGACCAACAGGGACAATCACGGGTAAAATAATGCTTTTATCTTGATATAATTAAATGTACTTTGAAGATACCTACCCACAGCTTGGACTCACAAACTGCTAATGAGAAATTGGCTGGTGTATGCTAACAGAGTTATCAATAAGCTAACTGTAGCCTTGGGTAGATCCACAGATATCAGATAAATTACTGCTAACACACCACAGTAAGTTAAGTAAGGTAAAACTGGTGAAGTGAATGACCGGTTATTAGCATTCGTTTTCCTTCATGTAGTTTCTTACCTTCGTGTCGCATGTAAATCAAAACAAGAACATAGGGGACGTAAGTCAACACACTGTGAGCTATTTGGTCGATTGAAACCATGGCTGGTTTTACTTAAAACACGTCCTAAGTCGTTGCGCCCCTCTAAATATTAAATTTTAACTTATATGTCGCCTAATTCGAAGAGGTCCCATGTGTTGACAGCTAGTCAGCATTGCCTCCGAGCTCTCAGCAGGGACCACGGCCGAGCGGCGAACTCGAGCGCCGGTCGTGGGTAACGCTGATTGGATGGCTCGCTGGGAAGACCCCGCCCCCCGCCGCCGGATCAACAGCGAGGAGCCACGGCAGCACAAGGTTGGAGGCGTGCACGAGCACACGAGCACGCGGATTTACAGTCCCGCTGCCAGTTCCAATGGCAAGTCAACATTTTAAATACTTCGTTTTTAAAGATGTGTTCACATGTGTCATTTGTTTTTGGTTAGATTTGGTCAGACATGAATCAGCAATATTAATTTTTCTCAATTTCCCTCCTGTCAGGGACAAATATCTCCTGCTGTTGAATGTATGTTTGCAGAAATAAGAAGTGTGCACAATCTGGGAGTAAAATCAAGGTTTAAAAGATTGGTGACATCAGCTATATTTGAAGTCAAATTCTGATTTATTTACAACGAGAAAACACGGAGCAGAGCCTCATGTGCAAAAACACCAATAAGGGATCGCAACGTGAAGGGACGGGAGCTGCTATTTTTCTTGGGTTATGACAATTATTCAGAAAGGTGAAACCATCCATTGCCTTAAGATTTTATTCAGCAGCTGGTATTACAAATATATGAAAACAATGAGTAATGAGGGGTATTATGGTAATAGATTTGACTGCAAATGCTTGAGGACGTAGGGATGTCGGTTATGGTTGATTATGTTGTACTGAGCTTCTGTAAAAGTCAGTGCAAAAATATCCAAATATAGAACAAAACTTTTCAAGCATCGAGTGAATGCATGATTTAGTGTGCTTATGAATAAATATTGTTCTAATCATTAGATATAAAGAAGTAAATGCATTTTGAAATTTACACATTAATTCTACACAATGTATTTTGTTGGATATATAATTTAGTTTAAGGATCACTACCTTATTGTAAAAATGCTACAATTACATTTACCAAACAAAACCCCAAAGATTCTATCAAAAAAAGACATTGGAACATCAATTATTTAGAATCCTGCACTGCAAATCATGTGTGTCATTCTTGCAAGAACATAATGATTTTGTTGGTTCCACTGGGGATTGAACCCAGGACCTTCTGCGTGTAAAGCAGACGTGATGACCACTACACTATGGAACCACAAAGGTGCTATCTTTTGTTGATAAAAGGATCGAGAAGTATCAGAGAATATGGCCTGGCACACAAACACACACAAACAATGACAATCATTGTAATAATAATAATAAGAAGAAGAAGAATATGCAATTAATCTCTTTATTAAGGACGCAGTGGCATGTCTAACTAAGCTTCTACTGTGCCCTATTCCAAATTAATACAAAATTGCTTACAATGGAGTAAAAGTTGGTCTTCTAAACTACTTTCGTAAGGGTCCAGAGACACAAAAATACTGTTTTTGCGATTGCAGGTCATACATATGAATTTGTAGATGAAGAGGTGGTAGAGCTGGTAATCCCTGAGATAGTGCTGCTGCCGCTGTTACTCGAGTTCATCGACTTTCCATTCTCAGTTCTCGTCTGAGCCAGCGACACAAGGCTGTTCTTTGTTGGGACGACTGTATAGGCATCAGCAAATCGTTGAGCAGGGTAACTTTTTGAGCTGCGTGTTTGAAAATTAAAATACGTCTTTATTGTTTATTTCAAAAAAAGAGTGTGAAAATAGAGTACAAAATATCAAAAGATTAATCAAATATTACCTTGATTTAAACCCTTCCCTTCCTGCAAAGATACTGTAAATGAGACCTCCCACGACGAGTAAAGTCGAGCCCCCCCAGCCAATAAACACACCGACACCTATTTCAAACCTGGAAAGAACAAATAAACAGATTAATTCACAACTTTGCCCTCATTAACCCCCACGTGAATGTTGCTGTTCTTTTTTTTTTTTGCAAACTTGAAAGGTCACAAATGCTCTTACTTCTGTGCTTTGAAATTTGGGTCCTGAAATTCAGCTCTTATTTTGTTGCCATAATAGGAGAAAGCAACCATAGAACACATACCTGAAACCAAGTATACATATTTCTTTATGTTTACAATATGACCTCTTATGAATGGTAATTCACAGTCACTTCTTACTTTACCTCCAATAAGGTAGTTCATCCCCCCGGCAAAGGTCACTTTTGCATTAACAACCTCTGTTCCGCCGATCTTTGTGCACTTCATTCCCACTAGGACGAGAACTGAACCAAAGAATGCCAATATAATGGCAATGATGATGAGAGCACGACACATGTGAATGTCCCCTGTTACATAGAAGCAAAACAAAATTTAGTGACATGACATATACCTATTAGTTGTGTCTGTTATACTGTACATAGATTACTTACAATTAAGTGCGAGCATTGACGGTATTCCTTTGCAGTCAGAGACCCCAGTTGAATCCGATATACAGTCCTTCCACAAGTTGGAGAAGTAGTTAGATGTAGTTAAAACTATGCTGTCAACCTCAGACCAAGTCCAAATTTCTGTGGGCATTGTCGAACAGACCAGGATCCATCCGGACACGCAGATCACAAAGCAGCCGATCTCCATATACATCACCACGGTCCTGTAACTCATGCTTGTCTTGCACTTGATACAGCCAGACACAGAAAAAGGCAAATCCTGTCAGTGTTGAAGCTTGTGAACAGCAGTACACCTTTGTGGAACAGGGTAATTGAGGATCCACCAAGACACGTGTGCGCACACTGAAACACACTGAAATGCACACCAGTGATGTTTGTGTACATCTTCCAGTATTTTGCCTTGAACTGTTTCCTGTGTTTTGTGAAGGTCACCCCCCTCCCTCGTGTGTTTGTTGTTGGCATGATATGGTATCACATCATGGAGCCTCCTTCGGTTGTTTTAGTTCAGATTCGTTAACTTTTTCCCTCTTGCTGTTTAAAAAGGAAATACAAAGAGTGGTATTAAGAGGTTTTTGGTTTGTATGGTTTTTGAAACAAAAGTGCAGGTGGCCATGATAACAACATATCACTAAGCCCACCGACATAACACAAAAGAATACAATTTTCCATTAGAGCGTCATCCCCAAAGAATTGAAAATATGTAGACCATTAAAAAGCACAGAAAGAAGCAAGATAAAAAGCTGTATTGAAAAGAAATAAATATCAGCAGAAAGGTCGGGACAATTAACACAGCACAAATATGTTTTTGTAAAATCAACAATTTCACAGAGGGACTGCAGCCCATTGTGAATGGTGGCTATACAAACTAGCTCAGTATAAGATACATTAATTATCATCTATATGACATTACATTTTTACGATTATTTTTGCATTTTTAACTTCATGACATATTCAGAAATATTATCAGATTTAGAATCAGTTGCAGAGAGTGAAGTGTTCAGGTCTGTTTAAGGTCTGTCTAAGGTCTATAGACAATTTGATTGAAACAAAAATTGATAATTAGATGTTAAGGTATTGTTGTCCTCAAGGTGTGAAAATATTCAGTCTCAATCGAATTATTATTTGATCATTAATGTTACATCATTTGCTTTCACAGCTCTTGAGAGGTAAAATAAAACCGTATGAGCTTTCATCACAATTACAAACACACTTAGAAATAAGATCCAACACGACATTTTGGGGGGTTAAAAGTTGAGTAAATTAAGACATGAGGAAAATATATTAACCATAAGGATCCAGGTTATTCATTTGGCAGTGTCATAAACCGCAATATTCAGTTGCTTAAATTTTCTTGTTGATAAATTAAACCTATAACAGCAGTTTGAATTTCTGTCAACTCAAAGATTATCTAATTTAAATGATAGTTGTGTGTAATTTCTTCTTGGTTCATTATCATGTATTTCTTTGTATTGTCGTTGCTTCTATAATATGCATAAGGTTACTTAATCACAGTAAAAAAAAACCTTTCAAGTGAAGTCTGCACTGACATAAACACCAAGACGATCTCGTAAAGTAAAAGTATCACTGTTGAAAGGTAGGTTATCATGTGCCAAGAAGAGCGATAGAAACAATTTATTACTCTGGTAAATTAAAAATTTTATTATCCATTAAAATAATTTGAACATTTCCCAGTTGGTCACTTTTAATTTCACATATCATATATTCAACAAAAAAAGTTCACTAGATACAGGATATGGTCTGTTTTGGCCAAAACGATATTAACGCACAAAATAATACATCTCAGTTATACATATGCAAAGTGCAATACATAGAGAACCTACTTTTTAATTTTTTTTGCCTTTATTGTATTTATCTGCTGACTAGGGTTTATCTATTTGTCCTATAAGAAAAATATCTATATACACAGGTTTCAAGAAACTAGACAAATGCATCTCTATCTGACATTTTTTCTGGTGTTGTCTTGGAAATCTCTGACACTTTGGAGTTGCCGGACCTTCCTGAGCCACTGTAAGCACTGTACTGTCGGTAGGGTCGGTAGTATCCACTGTAGAGGGTTCTTTCTCTGGAGCGGGGAACCATGTATGTACCTGCTCCATATGAATATACCGCTGTACTGGAAATGAAACAACCTTAAATGAGTCATTTGGGTTGACAGCAGCGATAAAAGGACATGCGATGTAAATATCAGATAAATTTACAGTATATTTACCTTTGTGGAAAAATGACTTTCCAGACTGTGACAGTGTAAAATATAGCACCAAGAAGGATTAAAAAACATCCCACCAATCCGAGAAAAATGGGGGGTCCCAAGTCATACCTATACCAATTTAGAACAAAAGACATTATTCAGTCTGCTTTATATAAATAAATGGGAAATTTGAAAATAAAATAAAATGTCATTAATATACCAAATGAAAGTGGTTGCCACCATTAGCCCAAATATTATTGTCAAAATGTGAGAGTTAAGCTGGTAAACAAATTGGTTTTTAATGTTCAATCAATAAAATTTTGACATTAATATGAGGTGAGACGGTTTATATCTGTGAGAGACTAATATCAAGAAATGAAACGAGATAAGTTAAATATTAGTTGAGCTCTATTAATTAATGACACATTACCTTAAAACTCCTGGTGCTAAACTTTGTGCAAAGCTTGTTCTGGCAATCCTGTTGATGTATAAGCAGTAGCCAGAAATATCTGACACACCTGTGTGCAGAGGTTTCGTTGATACCACAGCAGAATGAGGGCAAAACATCTCTGTCATTTAAAGAGACGGACATGGAGTGTGCTGTTTACTCACCACCTGCGAAATGAAACACGGATCCAGCAAGAAGCATTTTGTCCTTGGTTTTCTCTCCTCCGCCAATGAAAGTGCACTCCATTCCAACAAAGCACAGTATTACAGCGATAAATCCCAACGTCAACCCGCACATGAGCAATCCACGGACTCCTTGGATGAAAGCTGCCAGACACAGAAACAATGAAAGAAAAAGAAAAAAATAATTAAATTAACTACTTTTAACTCGGTCTAATGTAAAGATTCAAGATCCAATATCTTAAAAGCACACCTTGTAGATTTGAAGAAAAATGTTTCTAGCACTCAACCGTCAGGTGTCCATTTTCTGGTCTTAATCATTTTTACATTTTACCAATCTTCTGACTCACCCAGAACATCTTTTCGCACATGAAGAGCGAACACACTCGAGGTGTCACTGCTAAGATAGGTGTGACGTTTCTACTGTCGATCACTTACGGGTGACGCTCCAGAGCACGGGGAAGTCTCGACAGTTTGTCACTGCTGTAGAATCAGTAAAACAGTCCTTCCACAGGTTTGACCAATACCAGGCCACCCTGATGATGAAGGATCCCCCTTGGCCTCCTAGTTGGGTGATTCTCCAAAAGTCCATTGCCATGGTGCATAGTATGAACAGCCAGCCCAGCGATGAGATCAAGAAGCCAATTATTTGAATCAGACGTTTCCTCATTTCTGGTAACAATAGATAAATGTGCCTGCGCTGCAGAGTTTGTGTAAGTCCAACAAGGTCTACTAACACTTTCTGACTGTGGTCCGAACAGTCGCCTTCATTTGTGGAAGTGGAGTCGGCAGGATGACAGTGTGTTTGCACTCTGTATCATTTGGGTTGATGAGGGTGTTGTGTCCATGTGCGAGAGGTTTACTGTAAACACGAGGGAGTGCGCCGACCATTTGAACTCATTTTCACCATATAGCTTATTTTTTGTCATGTGACAAATTTTGAATTATTTTCTGTGTCTTTTTTTTTTTTTTAGCATTTTCTCATTTCGGCATATTATCAGACGACCCGCAAAAAAGTTGAAGTGGGTATTTTCCTTCAGAGAAACAAGAGAAATTCAAATGGCAAAGTCTTGCCCACATCAGACCTGCTGGCGATTCACCTGTGACATCATCCAGAAACAAAAAAGGAAGATAGAATACACAATTCTTATTTGTTTTACTTCCATATATCTACTCTTTCCAAAAGGGGCCAGTTAATACATCATATTGTCTAGGACTCACAGAAACAATGATGCAGCCCATTTTACATCCTTTAAGTTTTTTTTTATTTTCCGAAACCGTAGTTAATGATTATGTTGTGGAAATCAAGAGCACTTGGGGTTTTACACTGTTTTTGATAGTTTTTATTACAGTCAAACACCATGAAGAATTTTGGTAAATGTGTGAAAGACCCTGCTTTAACCAACAAAGCGAATAAATAAGAAAACATTAAACTTTTTTTTAAATATAAATTTGATATATACAGCTTCAAAAAGTACAAAATAGTACATTTCAAAAACAAATGTTTTTGATGTTGCTGCTTCATAAAAACAGCTACATACAAGTTATCTTCTGAAAGGGAAATAGAAATCCCCAGGACCCACACGACTCTCGGATCATATATTTTTAAATCCATGCCCCTGGAAGAAACATGCCAAGATTTCAAACTTAATTCACACTAAGTCACAAATCAATATGAGCAAATCCCCTTGCTGTGAGACAGAAGCCCCATGTTTCACTCAGTGCGCTGCATCTTTTTAGTTACAGTATCTTGTGTGACACACCAGTGCCTTTTAATATTCACATCCTTTACACATATGCATTCTTATCAAAGTGTGGCATCCTGGAGGAGTTGCTGTAGTCTTGCGGCAGCCTCTGGTTTATAGACTTTGTCTGCCCCCTTGGGTAAGAGGAGATATGGGAATGTGAGGCAGCACCTTTGTAGATATTGCTTGCCTGACTGCGGCTACAAAGAGACAGAATACAGATTAATCATCAAAAATCACAGGTATCATCCAGCCAAACTGACAGATACAGTTGGTTGGTCAATTTACAACATGTACCTTCTGTATAATATAAACCCGGTACGTGTTAGTGATACAAACCTTTTCTTGGAACAGTCTGCGGTGGAGAAGCAGAGGGTTCCGCCTCCGAGAATACAAAGTACTGAACCTGCCCAGCCGATGAAGAGTGCGGCTCCGAGCTCATACCTGAAGACGAAGCGCAGCACTTAATGTCAATATGTTTAAGTATGTTTATCTGAGTTATATTAAGCTATGAATTCTACCCAGAGCTCACTTCTGTGCGATAAACATGGGGTCGAAAAACTCTGACGTTATGCGGTGTGCATAGAGGGAGCATGCCGACAGTGAGCAGAGGCCTACGGAGAACAAGAACAATTACAATAAATTAGTGCTAAAAAACACTTTTTTTTAATGCATAATGCTATTACGCCCCCATACTTACCACTGAGAATGAAATTCACCCCTGCAAAGCAAGCAATCCGAGCCTTGCTTTTGTCAGTTCCTCCAATTTTAGTGCATTTCATTCCAACAAGGGCAAATACAGTACCGAAAAAACCCAGGCAGACAGCAGCAATCATCAAACCCCTGCAGGCTTGGATGTAACCTGCAAAAATACAACTAGAGGTCATTTTAATGCAGTCAGGAATAGATCTCGCTCTCATCTGCGCTTTGCAAGGTCACTTAGTCCGCTAATTTACACATAAAGCCTGAAATGCGATTTGTCACAGAAAACGCTAATTGTTTTCGGTGTCCGCACAGTTGAGATTGACCGTTGTGGTATGAAATATGCCGCTCAGACGTGATGTCGAGGCAAATATTACCTTCAAAGTTAACCCGTGAAACTAGTCAGCGGTGGTAGAAATTGCCCGAGGCTCCAAGTAAATCTCCTTTATAGCTTTCAAACTTTGAGAACTGGGGCTAAACATTGACCTATTTGAAGGTAAATGAGTTGTTCCTGGGAGACTGGCATTAGGCTTTAGGATAACTATTAGTTCAAGAAATTGTCCTCAATAAATCAGCCAAATGAATTAAAACGTGTCGCCAAGAGACTACGGGTGAATCGATAGTTTAAAAAAAATGCAGTGATTAAATAACACCTATTTAAGTGAGAAGCAAAAACAGAGCAATCAGTCAACATGACTGAAATTAAAAAAAAAAAAAACTCAAGAAAGAGGTACAATCTAAAGGAAAAAAAAAAACCCTAAGGATCCATCAAGAGAGAAAGAGCTGACCATCCAGTGCCAGCATTGAGGGAAAGTCTTTGCAGTTGGAGACTCCTGTTGAATCAGTGACACAGGTTTTCCAGAGGTTTGACCACATTGTGGCCGTGGTGATGATCGTCCCGTCGAGTGAAGACACTTTCCAGTAGTCTGTCGGCAATGTTGAGGACACCAGCACCCATCCTGTGGTGGCTAAAATAAAAGCTAGGATCTCCTGAATCATGCTGCTCCCACTGTGCCGTGAACCCTCTGTGGTACGTAATTGAGTTGTTCAATGGATGGGCTGCGATTGATAGTTAATGTGTTGTGGACTGTTCTATTCCTTCGGGAGGAGTTAGCACCTTTACCCGTTGACCAATGGCTTTCCTGCGACCCACCTGCGGGGCTTCACGTCACTTTGACTCACAACCTAACATGATAAGAGACTTCAAACTTCTGGGCGGCGGACATTTGGCGATGGTGCTCATAATGATGTTCAAAATTAAAGGAGGAAACTGCATAATGTCCTGGTTGCTGTGACTTCACGTGGGCATATTACATAAGCATTCACTCACTACTCTGATTAATAGATAACTTGGTTACCGAAATGGGAAAATAACTGACTAAAATTGAGAAAAACAATGCTGATTACAGGGAATTAAGTTAAATATAAATTCCGCTCCACTTAATAAAGAAACCAAATAACGGCACTGATGAGTGGAAACTTGCTCATGCACTCATACACACGTTTGTTTATCTAACATTATATATACATATGTATATTTGTGTGTGTGTGTATATATTATATACAGTTTCTTGTCAATGTTTCATGTCTTTTTGGCATACCTGGATATTTGAGTATGTTATTCATGACCAGATGCAAGTGAATGTGTCACACTTTGTCTGATTAATATTCACCGCCAGCTCAGCCTCACAGGATTTATTGGCACTTTGTCCCCTGCAGCGATGTGTCAGCAACGATAGGAAACAAGATCTTGCAGAGAAACGCTGGATTGATTCTGAATTCTTGAAATTAGTGAGACAAGAAAACCCTAGATTGAACCCAAAGCAAAATCTTACTGAAGTTTAAAAATTGAAATCAGAGCTCCATCTTGTGGATTTGAATATTATGCAATTAATGAGTCATGATTTTTTTTTAAATAAGAAAATAAAAAAAAAATCCCAAGGCTTTACCAGTATTGTTGGTATTTTTTCAAAAGCTTTTTTTGAGCGATCATGTAATTCATTAAGAAATAATCAGTCAAACTTTACATAAGAACAGAAAGAAAAGAATGTTTATTAGAAATCAAAAAACCCTGTTTCTTCAATATCGAAGTTAAGCGATACATTCATGTGCCCTTTTCAAACTACAGTTACAATATACAGAGACAGAGACTTCTCGCTCTGACACACTATCTCTTTGCATTCTTGACTTTCTGTGAGACTTATTAATTATAGCTATAAAACAATTGATTTGTCCTGTGTTATAGCCGAAATGGCATCATTAATATTCCCGTAAAATATATAAATGACTTTTTTTTTTTCAAATACCCCACATAATTCACATTCTTGAATACAGTAAAATCTGTAACAGATGGATTAATATAACTGTTCAGTCTTAATTATATGCATGCATTTCTGATGGATTCTTCATGTCTATCAGCAAGGCCCATTAGAAGTTGATTCCTTTACTTTAGGAATTATTTCATTGCTATCCATTAGGGGCATTTTATATAAAAAAAAAAAATCACAATTTCTGAAATAAACCATAAATCAGTTGTGTATATCTTAACTACTAGATATACTGTTTCCCCATGAAAGAGATGAGCATTCGTAATTTTTTTGTGCTTTCGCAAGATGAATCCTCTTGTTGTCATTGTGGAATTGTTTTGTCTTTTGTGACAAAGGATCTTCCTAACAATTACCCTTTTTTGGCTGTTTATTGATCCCTTACTGTGTACGTAATTCACATTTATTCATTTATTCACACTCCTTTGTTATTTTAGCTGCCTACATTTTCTAGAATGCAACTCCAAACAAATCGAGGCTAAAACGAAGTTCAGGTGTTTGATTATCCTGATAGTGTCACAAGTTTCTTGAGGATGTAAAAAAACACTTACCTTCCAGTGCCAAGATTGTGTGATGTGGTCTGCAATGCAAAGCTCCAACAGCATTTCCAGCACAATTGTTCCACAAACCTTGTAGCACCCAGGTGGCCGTAATGACTGAGGATGCCCGGCTAGTTGCTCGCCACTCATTGGACACTGTGGCGCCAATCGTGGCCCCCAACCCGGTCAGGCCACTCAGAAAAGCCAGAATCTGCAATCCCGACATTTGGTTATTGAAGATGTATGGGCTGACTTTTAACAGATTTAAGAAGATGAGAAGAAATAAATCCTCCTAGGCTGTCAAATTACACTGTAGACATGTGTTTCACTGAGATCATTTACAGGAAGGACATTTTTCCAGCATCTTTCATGCGCAAGGATGGACGTAAGCGTCTAAAAGTGAAATAGTAATGGGGGTCTGAGCTGGCGATTAGTTATTACTTTTTAGCAACAGCCTTTGAGAAGCTTCCGTTGTTGTCATGATGTTTTTTGTCTAAAAATAAAGGCGGGTATCATATTAACATAAAGAATAATAAAGGAGTAATCGTTCAACCTTCACACAAGAGGCTGATGTGACAAAGTCCAGTCCCTGGTTCTTCATTTGTTCATATGGAAGCAACTGGCTGACTAATGATTGTCAGCTCATATTAGGACGCAATATGACATTTAAAAAAAAACAACAAAAGATGAAATAACAAAATAGATATTTCAGCACAAAATTTGGAGATATATGACAAATCCCCCCAATTTTCTCCACAAATATTATTATTTTTTTAAAAAAATTTTTTTAATTTACTGTCCAAGATTGTGGGTGGTACAGCCATGCAGAAGTTAGTGCTTCTGCCTCACAACAAGAAGCTCACTAGTTCGTTTCCGGGAGGGACGTCTTTCAGTGTGGCGTTTGCATGTTCTCCCCCATGTCTGCATGGGTTTCTTCCGGGCTCTCTGGTTTCATCACACAGTCCAAAAACAGGCAGTAACATGCCGAGATGTGTGAATGAGAGAGTGAATGGCTTTTTGTCTCTATATGTGATCGATTGGCGACCAATCCAGAGTGAACCCCAACTCTTGCCCAATGACAGCTGCGGTAGTTCCAATGCGACCCCCACTGCAGGACACGTGGTAGAGATAATGAATGAATGAATGTATGTGCAATATTAGCAGATACTTTATAATCCTCTAAGGTAGGTCATATTCAAAGAGAAACTTGCAAATTTGATTTGGGGGAGTGTCTCTTCCATGTTAGGTTGCTATTAGTGAAGAATGGCAAACATACAAGTTCACAGTGTTTGACTTCTATCCACAAAGTGGAATATGTTGAGCTCAATATGAGAACGTCCATAAAATGCAAATTTGACCATAATAAATTGATGGAAATGTATTTCACTGCTAGATCAGTCCTCAAGAATACACTTCACAATCTTGATTTAGTTTAATATTTTTCATTCAGGGATATTCATAGTTAGGGTAGAGGCTTGCCACACCAATCCATCCCACCCAAGCACAAGGTTCAATAAAGGAGGTTGTAAATAATAAATCTCATGTTATTCTTTCTTTGGAAAATAAACAGATCAGTATCACATTTGCTCATGTGCCTTGAATTCTGTTGAATATTAACCAAGCCCATTTAATGCATTACATTTCACAAAACCCAGCAGACGTACTTTCATGGTACTGTTACAGGGGACAGCTATGTAGCAATGACATTCACATGGGATACTCTTAAAGAAAAATTTGTACATGAAATTTAATTGAAAACAGGCAATAGTTGAGTTAAGGTAATTTGTCTTAAAGCCTTACATGAAATGCTTGAAACTCAGAGATTTATATTTATTGGTTGACCTCTACTTCGTTTACCTTAATAGATTTTTCAAATGTCTCAAAAACAAAAAAGAGTAGTAGAATTTTTTTCTTTACAAAACACATTCATGCATTTTAGAAAATTTCACTTCAAGAATCATTGGTTTTTATACTTTTTTCCCTGTCGTTCTTCTATTCACCACCAGATGGCCCCACCTTTCAGTAACACTTCTCTCCATAACTTTTTCTCAATCACATCATCCCTCTTTGAATTTGTTTGTATCATATTCAGATTCAGAAACAGTTATTTTAGTCCCCAAGAATCAATTGAAATGCAGTTGGGGTGGCATAAACATTTACATATCATCACACATCTATAAATAAACTGTACATCTGTGAAATAAACAGATGTACACAATAGTGTATTTTGTCAGTTGTTTCCACCTTCGAGGTGGAGTACAGTTTTAGCGGTATTTGGATTAAAGGGACGTTAAGTCACATTTACAACAACGACAGGAAAACCAAAGACGAAGTTAATAGATGAAGTGAAACAACATGTTTTTCATTGGTGTGAAAGAGGAGGATGCAGAAAAGAGAGCTGATGATGAGGGGCTGATGATTCACTGTGGCCCCTGAAGGCTGCAGCCAAAGGAAAAGAAGATAGTTACACCAACTGTTTCACTGAACCACAGCTGAGTCTGAAATACAAATTCAAATATTAATCATCATGTACACAGAAGAAGTCATCATTGCAGTGAGCACAAGGAAGCTTTCCATTGTTTGCAAATGACTTCAAGATTAAATCCCACACTACATGCACACACACACACACACACAAACACACACACACACACACACACCATTCAGCACATTGAAGTGAGACAAAAACAGCTTGCGACGCTGATTAATACTTTTTCTTCTCCTTTCGGCTTTTCCCTTCAGGGGTCGCCACAGCAAATCAACCTTCTCTATCTAACCCTATTCTCTGTATCCTCCTCTCTCACACCAACTACCTTCATATCCTCTCTCGCTACATCCATAAATCTTCTCTTTGGTTTTCCTTGAGAACTCCTGCCTGGCAGCTCCAATTCCAGCATCCGTCTACCAATATATTCACTATCCATCCTCTGTACATGACCCAACCATTTTAGTCTGGCTTCTCTGACCTTCTCTCCAAAACATCTTAAATGTGCTGCTCCTCCAATGGACTCATTCCTGATCAATACTAATTTTACATAATCCCAATTTCATAATGACATAGCATATATTAAATGTAAAGCATGTAGACTTAAGAAGTTTGGAAAGTGAGTGTGTGATTGTAATGTAAACATGTATAATGAAATACATTTCATTCCGAACAAATTTTTAGACTTAGAATAAGAATAAGAATAAGAATAAGAATAAGAATAAGAATAAGAATAAGAATAAGAATAAGAATAAGAATAAGAATAAGAATAAGAATAAGAATAAGAACAACTTTATTTATCCCGAAGGAAATTGTTGTGCCAGAATTACAAGTAAAACATAACAATAATAAATAATAGTCGAAAATTGTATAAACAGTAAAAAAAGGGGGGGAGGGGTAATAAGAAATACAAAATAAAATGTAAAGTATCTTAGTAACAAGTCAAGGCTATAAAGTGTCTTAAGGTCTTCATTTCCCTCAGGGCTATTCAAATAACAAGGAAAAAATAAATAATATTGCTTATAGTGAAAATACAACAGAAAGAATAATAAACCCAATTCATTTGTAGCAAGGTCAGTAGAGCTCGCTCCTGGAGGTGTTCCACGAGAGTGACACTTCTGGCAGCCAATCACAGCTGAGAGGGGGCGGGGTCACGCCTTGTTCACCTGACAGCCGAGCCGGAGCGGCCTCCAGCGTCCCGCCCCCGGGCTGTTGACAGGTGTCAGACTGACCGACAGTCACAACTGTTTCGAGCAACTGCCGCGAACTCCTTCCCGGAGTTCCCCTCCCCACCCTCCTCCTTTCCTCCCTCCCTCCCTCCTTCCCTCCCTTGCCCCCCGATTTCATATTTCTGCCCGTCAGTACCCCAGAGGACATCTCCGGGTAGCTCTCGGTGTCGGGGGCATGGATCCTCCGAGGAAAGACGCGAGGGATAATCCGTCGGCTACAGCTAATCTTCTCTCCAAGATTTTCTTCTGGTAAGAAAAGCAGCCGCGTTTGACAGCCGCGTTTGACAAGACCTGAATAAAGAGCTCTCCTGTGTGACAGACGGTGCCTGGATGTGATAGCAGGTCTCAGCTGAGCACCATTCATCCGTAAAAACTTCAACGTCCCACATGGAACTGAGAGACATTCATTTTTTTCCCTTCTTTTCAATAATTGTCTCAGCAATGACGCAAAATATCACCCATGAGTAATTCAGAGCTGAAGCTGAAACTATCTTCCCTTGTGCTTCGAGGAAACAATATTGTAGATGTTTGAGAAAAGCAATTATTTATTGCAAATAAACACCAATCTGCTCCTGCAAACTTGTATTCTGCTTTCCCTCCAAAAGCATCCCCAGGCTATTTTTATCTCAAAGTGCAAAACAAAAAACAACTGTGGCAGAAAGAAGTTAATTTTTTTTCCCCCACATTACCAAATAAGTGAAAGTTTGCTTTTTTATTCATAAAATTCTGTGATGAGTTAATATTATCCTCAAATGCATCCTACTTTCCAGATCTGCCAGTAGTTTTATAATTTTGACATATTAATGCATTTACATATTTATGGCCTTCATAAATCAGGCAAAAATAAAAAAGTTATGTATGACATTATGTCCCGTTATACAAAATTGATTGTGGGGTTTCAAATAATTAGGAAAACTTAGATGTGGAGATATTCTGGGGTCTACAATATTTCATCACCCTTCTCCCTGTACAAGAAAGGCATTATATAATACATACGATATTGTGTATGAAGCTTTCTCACATTGGTTTTGTATACTTTTGATCTGATCACTGACTTATTGAACTTCTGCTTAATTTCTAGTTGGCTAAACCCTTTTTTCAGAATTGGGTACAAGAGAAGGCTGGAGGAAGATGACATGTACAAGGTCCTCCCAGAGGACTCATCGGAAAGGCTGGGGGAGGAGCTGCAGCAGTAAGACTTCCGTATTTTGCTTTGTTAATGTCACCATGATCTTTGCAGCAGGTGCATGGAAGTGCAACACTGCACTAGGAAGAAGTTGCATTTTTCATTTTATTATAATAGTAAAAATAAGAATGATTTTTCATGGTTTCATGGATGATTTAGGGAACAGTACGATCGTAAATCATAGCTGGATTCCTGTGTTTTCTAGTTGTTTACTTTTTGTAAATGCCACACTGAAAAAAAAACAAAATGCAAAACTTTTCTGATGAGTTCTGCTTTTCTCTTGTGTGTGGAATGCAAAAATAGTTATCAGATAATAAACTTTTTCAAAATGAAATCTTCATGTCAGATGATACTTCACTGTCAGTTACATTTGCCATTGTGTTGAGGCTTTTGTTGGTTTTTATTTAACTTCTTTGCAGTGGAGGGCTGAAACACAAGTGATACTTGAATTTTATCAGACTTACCAATTGTCTGAAGAACATTGTGGATGAATCTCTTGCCTGCGTGCTTTCTTCTTCTCAAAGGTACTGGAACCGTGAAGTTCAGCAGGCAGCAAAACATCTGCGTCAGCCAAAACTCACCAATGCTCTCATACAGTGCTACTGGAGGTCTTATTTATTCATCGGAATATACATCTTTATAGGGGTACAGTGCAGCCACAACCTGAAACAACCCATATTTTGGGAGCAAAGGTCATTTAGCAACTGGTTATTCATTTCAAATGTGCAAAATTCACGTGTTTTATTCCCCATTTTCTATTAGGAAGTTGTCAAAGTCACTCAGCCGTTACTCCTTGGAAAGCTAATTGAATACTTTGAGAGATACAATGCGACCAACACACTTGCAGTGTATGAGGCCTACAGCTACGCGGCAGGCATCTCCCTGTCAACCGTCAGCCTCGCTATCCTTCATCATCTGTATTTCTACAATGTCCAAAGAGCAGGAATGAGGATCCGTGTTGCTATTTGTCGCATGATCTATCATAAGGTAAATTACCAGGGCCGAGTTGCTGTATGACCATGTGTTACAGTACATTTAAGTTGATTGGTCGAGTTGACACGGCTTCACTATTTTGCTTTGCAAAGGCTCTCTGTATTAACAGCACAGCTTTAGCAAAAACCACCACTGGACAAATTGTGAATCTCTTATCCAATGATGTCAACAAATTTGATGAGGTAACCATCTGAAAGTATCACTTTTTGAACGTCTCTTTCTCCGTAATGATGTCACATCTCATCTCAGTAGTTTATCTCTTTTCATCTTTTTCTCACAGGTAACATTGTACTTGCATTTTTTGTGGATTGCCCCCCTTCAAGCAGTAACTGTGATACTATTGTTGATGCACTACATTGGCCCGTCATGCCTTGCAGGAATGGCTGTCTTCTTTACTCTGTTGCCAATTCAGACAATGTTTGGATGGTTGTTTTCACGTCTCAGGTTTGCAGGCATCAATTGAAATTGAAAGCCGTGTTATTGATAGGTCTCTGCCATGCCACTTTCTCAAATCATGGCAATCTCTGTCCTGTTTCAGGGCTGAAACAGCAGTCCTTACTGATGACAGAATACGCACAATGAATGAAGTCATTTCTGGAATCCGCATCATAAAGATGTGTGGTTGGGAAAAAGCATTTGCTGCAGTGGTGGATGAGGTCAGAAGGTACGTGTAAATACTTCCACCAAGGATGTAAAGTTAATACCTTAGTGGAGAGGTGAAGCGTGGTTAAAAAGAAGATAAAAATTTTTTTCTAATATTTAGATGTCAAATATCTATCATTTATAAAATAAACAGGGTCCTATGGATAGAGCTTTTCGCTAAAAAAAAATAATTTCTCGTAGTTTGTCTTGTTCTTTTTTCTCATGACCATCTACATTATGGAACTGTTGTAGATGAAAGAAGTAACTTAGTTACAAGTTTCCCCCTATTGAGTAGCTGAATCCTCCTCAATTTCCTTTGTCGAAGATATATAACAATCAAGATTCTGCTTTCTGGATGGCATTTTCTAATATCCTGTTTTGTTGATATACAGAATGGAAATCTCCAAAATAATGAAAAGCTCTTACTTGCGGGGCTTGAACATGGCATCTTTCTTTGCGGCCAGTAAGATCATTGTCTTCATCACGGTTTGTGTCTACGTGTTGACGGGGAACCAGTTGTCTTCGAGCAGAATTTTCATGATGATGTCCCTCTATGGAGCAGTCCGACTCACCATCACCCTCTTCTTTCCCTTCGCCATTGAGAAGGTCTCTGAGTCTCTCATCAGCATCCGAAGAATTAAAGTAATCCCAAACTTCAGATTTTTTTAATTTAATGTGATGTATATTTGTAAGTCATTATTAAGGATATTTTTTCTTCCTTCTAGAATTTTCTTCTTTTGGATGAAGTTTCTCCTCAGCATCTGGGGCTTCCTGTCAAAGAGAAAAGAGACTGCATGCTGAAGATTCAGGATTTAATATGTTACTGGGATACAGTGAGAGACTTCACTACTTTAATTTCAGATAAACATACAGTCATAATCTGAGCATGAAACTGTGAAACCTCTCATTTTTTCCCCTGTCTGAATAAATCTGATATGTTATCGCATTTGAATTTTCTTTTTTTTTTTGGCTACAGGTGCAGGAGTCCCCAACTTTACAGAATGTGTCTTTTACAGTGAAGCCAGAACAGCTCTTAGCTGTAATTGGACCTGTTGGAGCTGGGAAGGTCAGGCCCATTACTTACTGCATGATACATTCTGGTCCACTATTATTTGGACAGTAAAATATTGTGTGTAAAACAGTCCATGTACATTCCTGGATTTGGAACCATTTTGGGTTTCCAGCCATGCATATACATATTCACACATATTTAGAGGTTCAGTAGTAATTGGACAATCGAAAATATTTATAGACAAAATAATTTTTTTTCTCGACCAGTCCAAAACATGGTCATCCCTCAACAGTGTGATAGGCCTTCATCGCAGGATTCTGAATTTCAGCTTGATTATCATTAATACTTTTATTTCTGTAAAAAAAAAGCAATATTGAGTTGAGAGTAATACCTTTTGGGTTTAAACCAATAGCTGTCACTATTACATTCTTTATGTTCCTCCAATAAATTCTCCCCATAATGACATTATGACTTCTCAATGTTTTTTTTTTCCTGTAAAGTACAACTTTTTTTTTTTCTAATTTGGATTTTCATGTGTGTCAGTCTTCACTCCTCAGTGCTATCCTTGGAGAGCTAAATCAAGAAAGTGGCGTGGTAAAGGTCAAAGGAAAGCTGTCGTACACTTCTCAGCAACCTTGGCTCTTACCCGGCACTATTAGGAGCAACATCCTTTTTGGCAAAGAGCTCAACTATCACAAGTACAATCGAGTTCTTAAAGCCTGCGCCCTGAAGAGAGTGAGTATCACATGGGAGTTACATTTTACACACACAGGCTGCATACTGTCCTGTAATTTCATTCTGTTCAGGACATCGACATGTTGCCAGGTGGTGACTTGGCAAAAGTTGGAGATAGAGGAGCCAATCTCAGTGGAGGACAAAAGGCAAGGGTCAACTTGGCCAGGTGAATAACAAAGCAATGCACCTTGCTCTGTAAGCATTGTTAACACACATAAGAAGAACTCTAAATAAGCATCTTTTCAGAGCAGTGTATCAGGATGCAGATATTTACTTGCTGGATGACCCGCTTAGTGCTGTGGATGCTGAGGTGGGGAAGCATCTCTTTGAAGAGTAAGTCCCTGAACACTTCCCCATTTCAGTTACAAACTCAGTTATTTGATTCGTGTGTCTGTAATCATATTGGTGTAATCATATTAGTAAATGAATATATCTTAATCCATAATGTTCACACACACAGGTGTATTTGTGGCCTTTTGAAGAAGAAGCCTCGTATCCTGGTTACTCACCAACTGCAGTATCTTAAGGCCGCTGATCAAATTGTTGTCTTTAAGGAGGTGTGTGTGTTTGTTGCAAAGAAGGGGAATCAGTGTTTTCGAAAGTTTTCTGTCTTTTTCTGTTTTTAGTAAAATATCATATCCTGTTCAACTATCACATCTAAGTAATTGAATATTCAGAATACGATTCAACACATTATCTCTATTATTAGCGCTGGTCACTCAGGCTTGAGCTTGTTAATGCATAAATTACAGATCTCTGTATTTTGTTTTTTGACACCTTTTTATACTTAAACCCATTCATCAGAAGTTACTGGTCTTGGTCGTTCAAACCCGTTTCTAATTTTTAATAGTATGCAAATGCAATGGCTGCATCTGTGCCATGCAGAAGGAAGTAATGCAAAGCCAAAATGCCATAGGAAAAGCATGGATCTCTTTATATCACTATATAAACTATAAATCACATAACTCTGATTGCTATGTAACTGCATCTTGTTCTGGCAGGGCCACATGGTGGCTTGTGGGACCTATAGCGAGCTGCAACATTCTGGACTGGACTTCTCTTCCTTGTTGAAAGAGGAGAGGTGTCCAGAAGAGGAGAAACAGACTTCCACTCCTGTCCTTGAGGCCGAGAACTCCATGTCATCCATGTCCTCTCTGTCGTCTTCTCACTACTCTTTGATCGAGGGGACAGAGCCGATGACTGTGGTAGGTACAATTTGAAATGTCAGATCAACTGGGATTACGAAGCGTAAAGCAATGTCAAAGGTGAGACGTTTCTATTTTACTGTGCCACTAGAGGGCAGAAGACACTCATGTTACCCTGCTGCTCATTGCAGCTTGATCTCTACCTGCAAAGAAGGTGGAAGCTCAGATGGTCTTGACACTGGTGTTTTTTCTGTAGGTAGGAGAGCCAGAGGAGGAGGAAAGACGGCCAAAGGGAAATGTCAGTCTGTATATGTACGTGAAATACTTCCGAGCAGGTGCAAACCTCATGGTTCTAATCGTCCTCATTTTACTGAATGCCCTAGCCCATGTGAGTTCACCCCTTCAGTTTATGTGATATATTGTATTTTTTTCTTGAATTAGAATCAAAACAAGGCTTTAATGACTTAATTATTCGCAATAGTTTATTGTTTATCATTTATTTGTTTATTGTTTATTATCAATATGACTTTGACTATTCATCATTTATATATGCTTATGTGGAAATATTGTTTTCATTTTTGTTCAGGTTACATTTGTTCTACAGGACTGGTGGCTTGCTTGCTGGTGAGCATAAATTTTGTTTGTTTATTTGTGTGTTTGCTTTTTGTACCATATGAACGACATGTGCAAGCCCGGGAAAGCAATTTGGGGGAACTTAGCTACAATTTCTCTTAAACATAAACAAAATAAATTGAAAAAACTCCTCAGTTGTTTCCGGACAACTTCCCATATTATGTATTACTTTTTTCTAAATGAAGGTGGGGGGGAAAGAGGTTTGTTGTAATGCTCATTCTAACCACAGGGGTTGAAGTGTGCTTTAACCTGATCATCTCAGAGGATCTAAAAGTATTAAAGCCTGCGTTCAAAATGTACCTTATTTCTCTATTGGTGGCAGCAGAGCAAGGATCGATATTGAACATAATTCAGATGATGACAAAAAGTAGGAAAGATAATCCTTGCAAGAAGAGAATATGGCTGTGCTCACACTCAGAAATGTAATTGTAAAATTGGCATTTGTTGCAATTCCGCTGCATTAAAAATACCATCCTGCTTAAAACAGACTGCAAATTGACTGCAAGAATTCCAATCAGCAATTCTGGAAGTAAAACAAAAAAAAGCTTAGAGTTTGGAGCTCGACTAACTTTGTTAGATTTAAATTCTGAATTGGACCGCGAGGAGACACCTGCGTGCTTTCAGTCCAATTTCTAACATTGGTAGTTTTTTTACCTGCCAAACCTTGAAAACAGAATTTGGCAAAAAATACTTCTCCCTCTGCAGAACATGTTACACCACCTGTTCCATCGCAGGGAAAAAAAAATACAGATTTTTCTTCCCTTCTATTATCCGCTTCATTAATTTTTTGTAGACAGCTATTTATATCAGATCCAGAAAATAAAGAGATTTCTATTTATATCAGATTTTGAAACTGTATTTCCAGCCCCCGGTGAGGTTGTTTTCTCACTTGGCTCTCATGGCTTTTAAAAAAACAACATGACTTGTTAAAAAAAATAAATAACTGGCTTCACATTTTTTGTCAGGCTGGAAATGGTTGATTATTTATCGAAGAGAACTGAACCGTGCTGTTTGTCTTGGCATTATCTGGCTGCCGTTAAAGCTGACCTTGTGCTTCAAGACAGTAGGAATGTGATTGTGTAGGGCCTTCATGTTGCTGCTGCTTTTCTTTGTTGTGTTTATATGACCTCGTGGATTTTTGGTTCTTTTGTGGCTGACTTGCAGGGCCTCTGAACAGACGCACATCAATGTGACAGGCTACCTCAATGGCAGTCTCCCTCAGCAGCTGGACCTTGACCTGTACCTAGGTGTTTACGCAGGTAAAGCTCATGGAGCGCACATTGATTTTTGTGTGCTGTTGAAGCTCTGAATACGGCAGCCATTCAATGAACACTTCCACAGTTCTTTGGCTGTAGCCCAAGGCCTCCAAGGCCAAGTATGTGTGTACATGGGCCTCAGCTGTACAGAGAGATAGCAGTGCATTTCTTGTTTTCGTCTCTTGGATTGCTCTGATTGTCTGTTTGTGACTCGTAAGCCTCTTCACCCTTTCAGGCTTTGTATTCACAGTTAAAGATCAGCATTCAAGACAAAAGCCGTGAATGAAGGATACATATAAGTGGATTATTTCTCATCTTTCCACTGCATAGGATGTTAAATAACCATAGATGTTTAGCTGTCCTTGGAGCAGGCTGAGCATAGCATTATAATGCACTGATATATATTTTTTATCGGTGCTTTTATCAGGTTTAACAACCACATCAGTGGTGTTTGGCTTCCTTCGCTTCTTGGTCTTCTTTAATGTCCTGGTGAGATCAGCTCAGAACCTGCACAACTGCATGTTTGACGCCATCCTCCGAACCCCATTGCACTTTTTCGATATCAATAGAACAGGTATGTAGCTCTTGATCACATCAAGTTCCATGAGATTTATCTTATTATTCTGATAGCAGATTGAAAAAATCTTGATGGAATGCCCAGATGACCACTGCATGTGAAGATCCTAGAAGACTTGTTGTTACTGTGCACGCCACTAGAGAGCAGACTGCTACTTCCTTCGATGCGCTTTAAATTCACATGGTTGGCCTTAAACTCTTACACGTAATGAATTATTTTGTTTTCAACAGTTCAATTTTTTACCTGCAAAAATATAATGTTTTGAAAAAAAACCCAAAAACATTTGAAATGGTGACCAAACTGAAACATTTTAAAATTATATTTCTGGCTAAAAATGAATTGTTCATTCATAAACAGTGATTGGAGGATTTGATAAGCACTCGACTATCAAGATGATACATATAACTGTGCAAATTAAAACATAATTTGCTTTTTGAGTACTCAGTAAATTTGGCCAAATTGTACTAATATAAATATATGTAATATTAAAAAATGGATCTTTTAAAGTCCAGGGAAGCAAAGTCTGTGCAACCCTGACAGATATTCAGTTTAAATGCCTGGAGATAAGATTCAAAATTAAGACCCAATGTTTCTAAGTCACTTCAGAGACTAATGTATATTTTTTTTAATTTTAAGTTAGAACAAAAAAGATAACATTTATTTTCAGTCAATACTGTGTGATCTATTGCATTGACAGTACTGTGTTTTGACCGAGCTCTGTAAATACAGACTTAAATACAGACTTATTTATCTTGTACGTCGTATCAGAAGTCTTTGATTATTTCATTAGCTTTGTGGGCTGTAGCTGCAGGGCCGGTGGACGGAACACCTTGATGCGCTTTTAAAAGCGAACAAATACTCCAAACAAATGTGGCTTTGCTCAGGGAGGGCTGATGGATTTTCCTAAGACGCTAAATGCTATTTCAAGTTAAGCAAATAACACATAAGCATGATTCAGAACCTTGCTTTAATAAGGAGGAGGTTTTATTTTTTTTAAAACATTTTGTCTATATAATTTTGTGGTATTAATTGCAGACGTCTCCTTTTTAAGGTAAAGAAAAGCAACCAAAATCTGCCATTCATACCCAGACGGAACTGTCAAGTGGCTCACTTTGATAACTTTAATTTTTCTTGAGCATTGTTCACCTGTCAGCAGATAATTACTTAGCCTAATCCCTTTCATAGTGACATGCATGTACAACACAATCAGCCCGGGTGGGAATTCTGAACAAGAGGGAAACTTGTGTCTGTATAATCAGTCATATTCAACTGGAAACACAAGTCTAAATATGATTTGAGGGTGTTTGAGCTTGCAGTTTCTTCTCCATTCCGAGGCGTGCTTCTCAACCAAAGCTTTTCTTTGCAAAGCTGTGTTTGGAGCAAACATAAGACGTCTTATTTTTTTTCAATTTTTGAAATTCTTTTATTTATTTTTTTTATATTTTTAGTGGTACTCATGTGTTGGACAACCTGGCTTCTTATCGGGGTGTGTCTCACTTTCAATAATGTCATAATCTGTTTAATATCACTGCAAAGGAGAGGCTTAACAGACAGTGTTATCTGATTGGTGTTCTGCTGCTATCAGTAAGCATTGTATGACCAGTCCAGTCATTACAGCTTGGCCTCCAGGCTGGCAAACAAAGCTGTGTGTCGGCTTAGATTCATGAACAACAGTGTTTTTTTGTTTTTTTTTAATTGTTTGTCCAGTTAACAGTAGGCCAAGCGTGAATATTATCATTTCGATCTTTAAATACATATATTTATAGAAGTTCTACTGTTTCACAGCTTTTTTCTGATTGTCTTTCACCTCTTCACTTGGGCGGGGAGCAGAACAGATAGCTGTTGACAGATTTGCAGCTTTTCTTTGACTCCCTTTCTTCCCAAATGTTTTGCTACCGTCTAAAAGGTCCTTTTCCCCCTGCTCTCTATACAATAACGTCCGTGTCTGTCATAGCCGCTTCAACTCCCAGTCTTGCCATTAAGTGTACATTTGTAACCGCATGCGTATGTATTGTTAAGGATTTGACAACTGTTTATACACGTAAGTGATAGGTTCGCTGCTGCTGAACAGGCACAGTGTTTGATAGTCAGCCTCTGAGTTAAAGGTTACCATTTCAAGCGTCACTGCACAAAGGTCTTATTTGTTATTTCACAAATGTGGTTTATAACAATGCAGTACAGCAGGAGTGAATTATAACTTATGAGGAGGCATTGTAGCTCTTCTCTATCAGTCTCTCAGTGCTTTAACGGCATTTAATTTTGTGTACGTTATCTTTTGCCCCATGCATTTCTATCTTCGATTGCGAATTTGGCCGTGTTGCCGATTAAAACCTTTACTTTTCAGCACAACAGGCTGTGATAAGTTGTAGGGTAGGCAATGTCGATAAAAAAAATTTAAAAAAAAAACGGCCGACTTTATCCTTCATTATATTGATTTATATAACTCAGTGTCACATTGCTCAGTTTTAGCAACCTGTGCAGTCTTATTACAGCTGTTCATCCGAATGTGATCCAGTTAAAACGGCGCACACACAGTGGTGGATGTGTTGAGCTGATGTTGATCCCTGTAATTTAGTGTCATTGAGTGGGTTAATCCCCTCAGAGACTGCAGGCCAGAGCCTCAGCTCATCAGCACAGTCAAGAAGGGGAGTTTCAGAAAACACCCTCTCGCTCAGTCACACCGTCCCCCTTTCGCATAACCATAGTTGTCCGTCTCATATCTGGATATCGCTCAGTCGCCGATGAAGCCGGGAACATTAGATCGCCGTGTTGTTGGCAATGTGAGATTCTAATTGTATGGAGAGAGTCTGTGTTTTTAATGTGTGCATTTCAGGTCTTGGATGCAAGAGTGTTAAGAGCAAAGTGGAGAAAGTACTGCAGAGAGGAGGATGATGATATCGAAGTGTGTAAATTGAATGTGAAGATGGGGCTGTGTGTGTGTGCAGTACGGCTGATAGAGCTCCCCCTCGCTCTGCACTTCCACTATTTAATTGCATGAAAGGGAAGCAGAGGAGATTGCAGAAGCCTGGCAGTGAGAGCGAAGAGAATGGATTTAGAATGTATTAGTATTGGCAGCAAGGTGCCGGCGGTGGGAGGCTGCCCCAGGCCCATGGGCCCTTCATGGAAGTGCAGGTGAGCTCTGCCACCTTCAGCCTTGGCAGCCCCCTCCCCAGTATTCCTTCATTATTGCACTTGCTTCTCTGAAAGACCCCTCCAACTGCACTAGGGCCCACACATGGAGTGGGTCTGAGTCCTCCCCTTATCTTGATGTTTACAGGGAACAGCGATTTACCACATGCGCCGCTCGAACCGGACCCCACTGTTCCACTTCTTTAAGTGTGATTTCAGGACCTGTTCGCCTAATATCTCCACCTAAAGGGCTACTTTAGTTGGGAGGGCTTGATATTTCCTGAGCCTGAAAAGTGGTGCAAATCACCCCTGGAGTCTTAAAGCATGAGGAATTGTTTGATACTAATGCTGCTGATATCCTGAAATGTCTATACCCTTTTCTGCACAATAGCCGATATTGTTCACAACCACCCATAGTGATTGAAGCCATTGTCCCGCACCGATCTTACCTCATAGGCATTTCCATGCAGTGACCGTCTTTGTGTAACTGCATCACTGTAATGTATCCCCTCTATAGTCTGCGCAGGATGGAGAAGGGTCTCTACTTCATCCCCTCTGAAACTCTGTTAACTGAGCCGCTTTGTCAAACAGCTGATAGCTGACTGATGTTCTCTGCTCTAATACCCTCTAACCATGGTATGATGTAACCAGGAGAAACATATCCTTTTCCTTATTGCCATTGTTTGTCCGGTTTTGCATGAATTTAGGTCATCTGTGGCTTAGACAGTAAAATTACATAAAATATTATTGGATCTTCTGCAAACTCTTTGCCAAGTCCTCCCCCCATTTTCAGACTAAAGCAGGGAGATTCTGCACAAGTATAGTCGAAGCAGTACCCGCTCGCTTGAACCCTCCCCTCGGGATGTCTGTATGCTAAAGGGGCACTCACACTGTGAATAAGATTAGTCTGCCTCCAAGTGTACAACATGCTTACGCCACTTGACTTTGAATCAGTCCTGATTTGGAGCATTGCTGGGTTGTTGCGGGGAATAATGCTCTGGCCGGGTTTATGCAATGGCTGTTATGGGGAGACGGGGCTCGCCCGCATGCATGTTTTTAGGCAGGAGCAGCATTTTGGATAAAGCTGTAAGCTGCTTACAGCCGTGGAGAGAGGTGATTACAGGGCCCACCTCCGTAGGACTGACTGGGCGGCTTGGAGGCAACTTTTAGGTCAGTGGTGCCATGTCTCTGCCGAGACTCTGGTGTGCCCTACTGCCACATTCTGCCAAAGTGCCGCTCAGCCATTCCCTCCCTCAGTCTCATACCAAGTCCCGCCCCATTTCACGGCCTTTTTCTGTGAGCCCAGATGAATTCATCTCCTTGCTTGAATAGTTAGTTTCCCATTATCAGAGGGCTGAACACTTAGTGTGTGAGTACTCCTTTATTTAAATTCCGCTCAGATATTCCTGTTTGCTGTGTCACAGGCAGAGATAATGGTTTGCTTAATCACATTATGAAACATAATGTTATTATGACATTTAGAGGTGTGTTTACAGACAAAACACTGTATAAGTGACACATAGTACAACCGCATTGTTGTTTGTGTCTGATTCAAAAGCCTGCCAGGTTCTTGTAGCGGCATTTCTGGCACTGCGCAGGTAATTTCTTTTTGTTTGCCCCTTCGAGTCTGAGGGCCTCCATCAGGGACAAACAGTGAGAGCTTTTTTTTTTTCTTGCCTGCCTTTAACTAGTTGTAGAGTGGGGATTGTCTATCATTGACCCTGCAGCAAACAGTGTGTGTGAATGCAGGTGGACTGTAATCGTATGTGTTGTTGGATCAGAAAAGGGAGAAAAGTCACTAAAGGAGTGACAATAAAAGGCTGCTACAACACCTGCCAAGCACTGGCTTAAATAATGAACACCTGAGCAGATTGGAGGCAACTCAATTAATGTCACCGACACTGTCAGTCACGACATAAAGGCAGGTATGCGGCTCCTGTTGCTCTTTTGTTTCCAAACAAAAGTGTCTCTATCGTATTCAGTCCAGTATAGGGCAGTCATTATGAAATGCAAGACAAATACTGATTCATTGTTTAATCTAGATAGCCCTCTAGTTTTCAATATAATACTCAATGTACACATTCTCCTCTGATAACTGTTAGCGGTTGCCAGTTAGACAAAC
This sequence comes from Fistularia commersonii, assembly GCF_037954325.1. Lineage (NCBI taxonomy): Eukaryota > Metazoa > Chordata > Actinopteri > Syngnathiformes > Fistulariidae > Fistularia > Fistularia commersonii. The sequence goes on along the minus strand of NC_141287.1, from coordinate 17,214,845 downwards.
AAAACAATGTTTTCATTTGTGCAGATTGGCTAATGGACACATCCCTCTTTGTATTTAACTTTGATTTATTCACCCAAGTGCCATATCTGATTGTAGTGTATTCTAATGGCGTCACTCTGTATCATAATATTATACCCAACCTTCACTTCTGATAGCGCATATTACTCACCACTGACAAATGAAGCAGAAATCTACTCTCAGTTGTGTAATTGTGCGTATTTATTTGATGTTTTCTGGAATCTGATGTTATTTATCCTTCTCTTTTTGTATTATGCTGTACCCCAGGAAGAATCCTCAACAGGTTTTCAAAGGACATTGGCTACCTGGACTCTTTGCTCCCGTGGACGTTTGTGGACTTTATCCAGGTGAGTCTCACCTCGGCAGGTTTGGTTGCTGGCGCTGCAGCATGGGGAGGCCATTTCATGCCTGGCTAAACCTGCTTTGTGGTCCGGGTCCCCTAATCTGGAAACAATTACTGTGGGATTACCTGCCAGCGCGGCCCAGTGCCTGCACAGATTTAATAAAAGTGTGCACACAGGCGGAGGGCGTGGCTCCCATAGTGTGACACAACAGAAGCGGCATCTTCAGAGAATGTGTACAGAGCCCGAGCAAGTGATTGGGAGAGAGAGAAAGGCACCACAGAAGAAATAATGGACACAGGATGATGGGTGTGATATGGACGAAAACAGTGGGCGAAGGATAACAAGCATGGTGTGTGGAGTGGTGAAGGGAAGAAGTGTGAGCAGCAGGCGTAAGATGTGCTTGGAGGGGTGGAGCTGGAAGCACTGCGGAGGGGGAAGGGGACAGGTCACTTGGAACGGATCCAGAGTGGGACTTGCCCCTTTCAGTGCAATTCGCCTAATGCTCTACAGTCCAACAGGCCTAGTAGCCAAGGGCCACCCTGATGCATAACAAGGTTAGGTTACGAAATGCCGCGCCACCGCCGTGACAGCCATCTCCCACGCAAGCCTGCAGAGATGCGCCAGCTCATGCACCTACTACCACAAAGACGGGAATGTTCACTGCACAATTCAAGGTAGATGAGCAGGCGTGGTTCCTTGGTTAGGGCCAAAGAATAGAACAAAGGCGCGCTGAAAATGAATCCCTTTTCCACAATGCCTGAGTGATGTTTGTGGCAGATACCCATCTCACAGTAGACAAAAGCCATCTTAAATGCTGAAAGCACAAAAGATCATATGCACAAAAGCTTTTTGTCTGCCATAGTTCACTTCATTTTGATGATGAGGTGAAGAATGGCTTGAGTAAAATAATAACTTCGTAGAGGGCTCGGTAATCCCGGTGAAAACAGTGAAAGTGCATCGGGTCATGAAAACATTGCCACAAACGTACTCACTGTGCCTCGCTAATAACCTACTCTTTCCAGGACATAGGGAATTCATATTTGAATGGAAGTGTTTCAATTTAGACAAATTTAGTCATGCTGGAATCATTTTGTTAGCCAATTACATTTGACGAAAGATGTTTTTCTACAAAGCTTTTGTTTTGGTGGCAATCTGCCCTTGTTTGCAGGTGTTGGTCATAGAAAAGTCATTAATGCTCTCAGGAAGGCGGGTTTTCCCTCTTTCTATCAAACCATTAACCGTACAGAAAAGCTGCTGATCCGGACTATTGTTGTTCATTCCTGGAGGGACATTTCCCCATAGTCATTGTTTAAATGGTTGTCAGGGGGGAATAAAGTGAAACTTCATAAACAATGCCCTAACTGGTTTATCTCTCTATGGGGAGAGGCCATTTCTGTATGGGGATTTGCACCAGAGCCTCCCCTTTATGGTGAAGTAAGCACTTCACATCCCCTCAGCCATGCACCCATATCCACTGCACAAGGGGGACTCTCTCAACCTGGTTACACCTTAACAGCCCTATTTTTCCCTGGTCTCATTTTGTAGTAATTTAGTATATTGGGAACACAGAGTCTCCGTCTTTCGCCGTCTCTTTACGAGCCGGCGACAAAGACAGAAATGTCTTTTAAAAACACCTAAGGCTTTGGGGACTGTTAGCTTTTGTGTGGACTTGACCTTTAAATCCCGGGTTGCTTCTGTTTTCACAGAGGGGACAGAGCAGGAGGGCAAGACAATACGGGGTAAGAACAGGGGCCTTTCAGTGGAGGATTTCATACGAGGGCTCTTGACCAACTCCCACCACCAACTGTGTAGTACATCCACAGGTCCCCCTAATGATCTATAAAATCCAGTTTGTCTCTAAACTGGTTTCTGTGAATTCACCTTAAGTCAATCAATATCAAATTATATAATATGTCAGGAGTCAGTTTGGAGTTAAGAGAAAACAGTTTGTGTGTGTGTGTGGAAGGCAGAATGCTTGTTTGATAATACTGCGGGCAACAAACCCAGCACAGAAGCACTATAGACGCACACAAACACAGCAAAGATGCCCATTGTTTAAAAACACTGGCGGGTGGATCTTTTTGTGTGTCTCTATATTGTGGCACATTGTGTGTCGGGCTTCTTCAGGGGCTTTGCGGGATATGAGAACTGCTGACGTAACCGTGACTGCTGTAGGATGGGATTTCATCGGCTTTCTCTGGTTCTTTACCACTCTAGTGACAGAAGAAGTAAAGAATGCACTCGCTCCAGGCATCGCACACATTCTTCTGGGAAACACTGGAGATGGTCTTGAGGAAATATATATGCTGTGCCATAAATCCTCTTTCGCCATTATTGAGCATTATTTTATTTCACTGTTAGACAGCAAGGTTGGGAAGCCAACTTTCTTCACCTCTCTTTTCTTTTTTTTTTGTCAAATCTGGGGAAAAAAACTGAGTCCTCTAAATAATGGAGCCTTTGAATAATGTTTGCGCACATTTTTGTGCATAGCAGAACACTCAGCAATACCATTCGTGGTCATTTGATGGCGAGCACTGGCCAGGAAAAGCTTCCGGGGTGTTTATGTGTGGTCTCTCATGACGCTGTGGTCCAGCACCTCTGCTCGTCTGACTCAGACATATAGGACAGGCGTGGGAGTCCTTCTAGCCCGTGAACTTAACAACATCTTACACCAACCTAAAATTCCTCCGTGTGTCACGGTGATGAATTCTCCACTTACTGATAGTCAGTGCCTTTTAATCAATCGCCGTTCTGTTTCGTATGTGAAAATGTTTTTGTGTTGTGAGAAAGAAGGGATGACTGAATGAGGTTGCTGGACACAAATGATTTATAGTAGAGAGGGAGCAAGACCACATTTCAAAGCCTTTCTCTTATTTCCAAAACGGGGTTGGAAATCAGCAGCTTGACTGAGCCCAAATAAGTGACTTATTTTACCTTTTCACAGCACACAAAGGCTTAATCCAAGGACTACTTGAGCCACCAATGTAGACAGCAACTGAGACCACCACAGTATGTGTCAGACTCTCCTCACCACACACAAAAAACATTGACTGCAGCTTTATGAAGTGAAAACGGCCCAAAAGGAGAAAATGTGAAGGAGGTGTCCACAGTCATTTCTCCCGAAGAAAGGCTGCAGCATCTGGGCATTTAATGCTAAAATAAAGCCCAAAGACAGAGTAGAAAAGATTGGGTCACTTGTATTGTTCCAAAGCCCAAGTGGAACAGCTCTGTTTTGTTTCAGTACCACTGACCCTTGCAGCTTATTGTGCCACCCTGTCACAGAAAGTGTGGGCTAAAAAAATCCCAGCAATGACAAAGTGCTTCTTTTGAGGAATTTTCTTCATAATAGTTTCCCCTCGCTTCCTGTCTTGTTTGCTCTTTTTCATTGGTAGTAAATAAAGGAAGGATGAAAAAGAGGCTGTAAAGCATACTGACTCCTTGTGTCTGGAGGGATGTTTAATTAAAGGGAAGTGTTTATTTTCTGCTGTCGCTATCATCACTGAACACAAATATAGCAATTAACTTCAATTTTCTACATTTATTGGGACATCAAAGGGCCGATAGAATCATTGAGAAAATAAAGCAATTAGGGTCAGCAGAGATCTGAATGGTCTTTGGACACAGCAGTGTATCCAGTTTGCTTGAATGCTTCAATCGCATGCGTGCAGGAGCTTTCTTTTCTTGCTAAAGAGCAATTAGCGGTAATTCTTTATTTAAACTGTTTGTATACAAAACCCCTTCATCCTTTTATCCACTTTTATGTGCAGCGGGATGTGGCTTTGGGAGTTTTCGGTTCCTGTGCGGCTTCACAGGGAGATATGGATGTGGCTCGAGAGGGTGAGGTGTATACTTGTGCATCACTTATCGGAGTCATCTGTGTGTTGTGTGGGTGGGGGCCGCGGTGTTCCTGATGCTGCCATGATAAGCGCCAGACCACGCAAATGGATCACATCAAACGGGACCTTGGCGACAGCGAGCCCAGGGGATCAGGAGGAGGCAAGACTCCTATCTAATGGTTCCTGTTCCTCTTCTGTCCCCTTAGATGACCCTACTGTCAGATAAGCTGGTCTGGCTCGGACCTTCATGACCCTCGCTGAAATGGACCCAATTAGAATTTAAATGAACTAACCATCAGGCACGAGTGAGCAATGTTACCATGTCACCAGTAATCAGCAAAGGGGTGAAAGAACATTACATATGGTAAGGTATTTGATCAGTTAATATTCGATTCCCTCAAGGGGAGGCTAGATAACATGCAGTAATGGCTTGTGTGCCACCATCTCTCTCTGCAGTCTGGTAGCCTTCCATCAAGACTCAGATTGAAACTTATGTACTGTGAAATTCTTGGGATCAGTTGTGCTCAGTAGCTTCCACTCCCTGTTTGATTGTGTGGGCTCCACTACAGCAGTGGTTAGACTAGTAATACCCTCTTATCTGAACTGCAAATGGAATTGAGTGGCTTTTCATCATAAAACCACACTGAAAGTGATCATGCTTAAATGTGTGCTTAAATGTCTGATAACATCCATAATTAAGGTGCTGAATTAAATTTTCATCTCTGGGTTAGTCTGAGACCACTGAAGGTAGCAGTATGATCCTAATCTCCCCTTCTAAGGATTCGTCTCCGAGGATGTGTCTAATTTCAGGGTATGAGGTTTCAGTTTTATCGTCTATCAATTGAATATGAAAATAATGAAATATGTAACACAATTTAGCTTTCAGTCAAGTGGCCAGTTACAGAAGTTTAAAGATTCTTTTCCCTCCAGTCATGGCTGCAGCCCTTGTGCTAAATTGGCAAGAATTAAAATTCTCTTCATCCCGCAGTACAGAGCGCTCACATTTAGAACTCTATATTATTCAATGTGCAATATTGATGACCATCGATGAATTGAATGGATCTAATATTTTACACATCAGAGGTTTAAAGTAGCAGATTGGCCAGCCCGGGCTGCCGCATACAGTTTCAAGGGAGGTTAATGGAGACTAAGGGTAGTCATTTCCCAGAAATGTTGCTCTTTATTTACGAATACTACATTTTTGGTGCAGCTGTGATGTCAAGCTTCAATACTTTGTTTGTACTTTTTTATCTTTAAAGTTAACTATCACGCCTTGATGTAAGCATTCTCTTAAATTAAGCCTGCAACTTTTTTGAAATCTGCTGGTGCTATTTGTGAGAAATTACATTTCAAATATACATAAAACGATTAAGTCTAATAAAAAACAAACATTTTCAGCGATACATGATTGCCAAGATGCATGTGTTGCGGCAAAAACATTTTATCTATAAGGCAATATCGATGAATATTACATTACAGTACATTACATTGCATTTGGCAGACGCTTTTATCCAAAGCGACTTACAATAGAGGACATAGGGACTGTAAATACACTTGCAAATACACAATGCACTGGAAATGTACAGAACAGTAAGCTTGGGTTAGTGAGGGTTTTTTTTTTTTTTTTTTTTTTTTTGACAGAGACACACAAACGTACACACACACACTGCATAGCCTTTCTTGCTGCCAACCTGATCTGGGGCATCAGCGCAGCAAAAAGTCCTGAAAGAGAAATGTTTTTACCTGTTTCTTGAAGGTTGAGAGAGATGATGCTAGTCTTGTTGCTTCTGGGAGTTTGTTCCACCACTGTGGTAGTAGAACTGAGAACAGTTTTGCCTGAGATCGCTTGGAGCAAGCAAAAGGTACTGCTAATACTGCTACTGAATAAGTGTCTGATACTTAATCGTATGGTTATTGACATTTTAATTACATTGTAGGTACAGATGCTGTTGTCGTCACACTCCTCGCGTCCTGACCTGTTGAGGCAGCTCTGGTATCCTGGTGTCGATGTGTCATTAACACAGGTGATGAGTCACTGTGTTGCTGAGGCCGGTGTGTCTTGTTGTGATGTATCAGACAATGCGGTCTGGTGGCAGTGCGGTTCTCGAAACCCTTTGCCAGTCACTGCCTGGTAGCTGCCAAGGAGACCAACAGGCCATAAGTGTTGAAGGCTTAGCGGAGGGGGGCCAGTGAGATGAGCTGCAGTGGCCAAGCTGAAAATTCTCACCTGCAACTAAGTGAGAATTAGCGCTGTGATTGTTTTCCTTTCAAACTGTGAGTCACATAGCCTCAGTCCCAAAACCCGCCGCTACTTTAGTGATTGGTGCTTACGGTTGCTTACACAACCCCTGAAAAAGGTATCTTTTTCCAGCCTCATAACTCACAGATGCAGCCGTGGACCGCACAGTAGGGGTGGCCTTTGGAGTTAATGTTGCATTCGCGTCTCTCCTTGTGTCCCAGGTCTTTCTCCAAGTGCTTGGGGTGATCGCTGTCGCTGCCATGATCTTCCCCTGGATCCTTATCCCAGTTGTCCCTCTTGTTGCTGTCTTCCTGTATCTACGATCCTACTTCCTGCAGACCTCCAGGGACATCAAGAGCATAGAGGCTACTAGTAATTCTTTTTTTTTTTCAAGTGGTGCCGGGATAGGGGGGTGGGCATGTCCATTTATGGTAAGAAACAAAAGCAGAGCACAAGAATGCTAATAGACCATTGAAGAAATCCTCAGCCATTTGCATAAAGGCTAAAGGTGGCTTTGGCCCATGGCTCGGCCACACGCAGTTTCCTCAAGAGATGGGAGTTCATGACATCATATACAATGGGCAAAAATGCCAAGTAGGCATGACTGGGCCATTGCTAGCTTTAGTTTATCTATTTTATTCTTTGCTAAGAGCCCCAGTGCACAATGAGCAACAGGTTCCGTCATCCTCGGATAAAGGTTCTATTAAAGCTTAAGGTTTTGTCTTTGGCTTTGTCAGTCTAACAAAGAAAATAAAAGACCAGTCAATTGCAACCTTCTCCTTAATAAAGACTGCATAGTAATTTCCTGTTTGAACTATGCAGTATTATTGATCGGTTTATCATTGTTTCATTGTTTACATGTGGGCAATGTGTGTATTGGACCAAATCAGTTGTCGCAGTTCTGAGTAATTCAAGCTTTGAGACACATTTTCTTTAGCTAACTAAAAACAGTAGCAATTTAAAACAGTCTTTTATGTTGGTTTAAACTCCAAGCTGTTATAGCAAAACGGTGTTGCCTTGAGTAACACTTACTTTTGATTTGAAATCCTGACATCGCTCTTTATATTTCTCTGTTAAATTTTGTATTCCTTTCAGCACGGAGTCCTGTCTTTTCCCACCTCTCTTCCTCTCTCCAAGGCCTTAGTACCATCCGTGCCTTTAAGGTTCAACAGAGGTTTCAGCAAATGTTTGATGAATATCAAGATCTTCACTCAGGTAAAGAGTGATTAGTCTTCACTTTGTCCAGTATCAGGCATTTACTAAGTTGATACATGTGCTTAGACATGACAGATCACGTCACAGATACATGACACAAACAAGCTCACTTTGTTCTTCCCAGTGAAATGGAGAGGGGTGTATATTTTAATTTTTTATGCATGTGATCCAATTAGCTGATTTATTTGAATTAGTTTCAAGCAAGTTTCTGAATTCAGCAATAAGATCGTCACATCCCGGTCATATCATGGAATATATTCAATAATTATCGATGTGTTTGCCAGCCCTAATTTTGAACAATATTAAATGTGTTGATTCAAGAGAAAGACTTCATTTTACAAGCAATTTCTGTGTTTTCCATCAGAGGCCTGGTTCTTACTCCTTACCACTTCTCGCTGGTTCGCTTTGCGTCTCGATGGAATTTGTTGCATTTTTGTCTCCATCACTGCTTTTGGCTGCATTTACTTCAGGGGTGGTAAAGTATTGACTTAAAAATACATCATGTGCACAATGCTAACATTCAGGGCAATGTTGGTGGTGTCAGTATGATGAACTATTAAATGTATGCTTGTGTATTTACAAAATTGTGTACTGCAGGACTGGAAGCAGGTACAGTGGGTCTGGCTATGACCTACGCTATGACGCTGACAGGCATGTTTCAATGGGGCGTTAGACAAAGTGCAGAGATTGAGAACATGGTGAGTGATCCTTCATACCTTAACTGTTTGCTATTGTTGTTTGATGACATTCTACACAAATGGCCAATAGGACAACATTCCCTTACAAAATCCCCTTATCTTAAAAGTCATGGCAAACATTCAAAAGCAGCAAATACTGGAGAGTGCATACTTGTTGTTTTGTGCCTGAACCCAAAAATGGTCACAGCAAAGCATGTTTATGGTTTTGATGTGCAATTGAAGTTCCTATTTGAGAAATCATCCTCGTTTTCATACCAGGCCCACTTTCAAAACGCTTCCTTCTTTAACATTTCTTGAATGTTTTGTAGATGACATCAGTGGAGAGAGTGGTGGAGTATGCAGAGCTGGAGAGTGAAGCCCCCTGGGAAACAGAGAAGAAGCCGCCGCAGAACTGGCCCAAGACTGGCACCATCTCCTTTGACAGTGTCAGTTTCTCTTACAGTGCCAGTGGGCCTTTGGTCCTCAAGAACCTGACTGTTGTCTTCACTTCCAGAGAAAAGGTTTTTCTTTTTTTCTTGTGTTCGCACCTGTTCTTGTTTACTGGTATGCACGGAGGACCCTGATGTGCACACCAAGGCAAAGTAATCAGGTGCAAGACAAAATCCTCCACTGGGGAATGAGGTCTGCATGCTGTTTAGCTCCAAATAAATCATTTCATTCTCCATTTGGAGGTGATGCTTTGATCAGTAAGATCTTCTCCGGGGCCAGTGGTGTGCACAGGCCATGACATAGGTTGATAGCAGCGTGTGTAGAACACGTGATGTGTTCTTTTATTATGTGTCATTATTTTCAAATCAATTATTGAAGGGACACCATATTGTGTTGCTGATTCTTCAGGACTATACCATTTGTGATTCATGGAATACATATCTTGTAATTAAGACTGTTCAAGTGGATCCATTTGGTCCCAATTTGCATTTTGAACTACCTGACGGTGACAACTGTTTATTCACAATAAGAGAGAGGGGCTGGGAAAAGAAAGAAAGGATAGCAGCGGAAGATTGTTGAGGGTGATTAAAAATTTGTCTAATGCCGGGGGCGTATTTTGCATGGCTATGGTTGGCCAGGGTGGCTGATTTCACAATGAATGGGTTGATAAGTGTTGAGGTTCTGGCTCTGACAGCCCATGGGAGGGATCTCTGTCACATGCCATGGGGGTGTGAGGCTTAGTGCATCCTGACAGTTTCCGTGATAGCCTTTACCAGGAAACGTACATCTACAACCCACAGTGCAAGATCTATTGACTTCATCCCTCACTAAAGTCGTATATCGTACAAAAGCCTCTTTCTCACCACATGTTGACTTGACTGGTTTTTTTGGGTGGAAAATTTTGGTTATTCTTAGTGTTGTAACCTCTGTCAATGTTCCAAGTAAACCGGGCCAGTAACCAATTACAATCTTCCCATTATTTTCCTTGGTCATTTATACTCAGCGCTGAATTATTGCCGTACTGCAGTGTGTTTTAGGATAATGGACTCAAGTATTCAAGTGATTTATGTTGAAACTACCTTTACCTTGAGATTTTAACATCACACTAATGGGAAGGGGGTGCTGCTGCCGTTCCACAGCAGATGAAGTAAAAGATGAGTGGCAGCGATGCTTTTATTAGCTCAGCCTCTATATAATTTCACACAGTAGGTGTTTAAGTCTTTAAAGCTTATGAATCCGTTTTCAATGCCTCACCTGTTAAAGAATTAGAGTTCATTTGAGTGACAGAAATTTCCAGACCTATATATACATTCACATGCACAAAGAGTGAAATTGTTCGACAGCGAAATAAGCGCTTTAAGTACACACTGTATGTATGGCAATCTTACATTTCAAAACAGTAAGCCTCTGCCAAGACTAATATAAAAAATAAACAAACAAATAAATAAAAAATGTATGTATAATATATCTATATTTATTTTGTGTTTGTGTATATATATATATATATATATTTATTTTTTTTTTCAATTTATTTACTCAACGTATGGTTCTTTTTTTGAGCTTTCTGAAAAACTTGAGAAATTTATTTGCGCGCTGAAGCCGAGGATGTGCTTCTATTTACATATTTTTTTGTTGTATAAAACTTTCATCCTCGCCCATGCTACACCAATCTTTATGTAAATGAGCTTATCCTTAGTCTTGTAATCCTGCAAACACAAAGGAACAAATGAGAACCTGTCTGAAGGAAGGAGCGGTGTATTTCCTCTGCTTTTGTGTGCCATTATGAGACACCGATGTCAACATTTTGTTTTACTATGTCGCATGTGCCGCACCCAGTGTATAGAATTGTTTTTATCTTTGGGCTAAATATAGTGAATTTTTAAAATGGATGAGGACTTCTTATCTTTCCCCTTATAGGTTGGCATCGTTGGACGCACTGGCGCCGGTAAAAGCACTCTGATTTCTGCCTTGTTCCGCCTGGCAGAACCAGAGGGAAGAATAATGATTGACGGCTTTCTGACGTCTGAGATCGGTCTGCACAGCCTACGTCAGAAAATGTCCATCATCCCACAGGTGCCCCTTTTTCAAAAGATATAGTTGAAACAGCATTAAATAACAAATGTTTAGATCTTATTGTAGAGCTATAAGGGGAAATAAAGTAAGCCTGCAGTTCTCTAAAATTCTATTTGCTCTGCTAAAAGAATATTCCTGTCTATGATATAGTGTGCAATTTATTTTTCTGAAATTGCAGGGCTGATCCTTAAATTTAAATAGTGTCTTAAAGATTCAGTGTTTCCTCCTGATTCAGAAATGGCAAAACTATCAGATGAACACTGGTTACAGAAAGAGGAATCCTCATGCTTTAGCATTTTTTTCCTGTTTGTACAGCTTGCTGTAAAAAAAAAAAAAAAAAAAAAAGCTAAAACAAGTGAGGAGAATTACAGTTGTCACTCAGGGGATTTCTGAAAGTGAGACAAACAGATGCCTTGAGACAGTTTAACTTTATTTCCGCTTGTTGAAACTGATACAGCATTAAGAAAATGCCAGCCTGCGGGTGAATGTCAGCGGAGTGGAGGGAGGGGAGAAGACTCCCACGGCCTGTACTGTGAAGAGAGCAGTTCTCCATCCCTGACAGAGGATTAGCCCTCTACCCCCCAAACATGGGAAAGCTGCTTAGAAGAAGTCTCCCCCATCCTCACAGTCAGAGTCCCCTTGTACACCGTCACTTACCCAAATCTGAAACATTTCTAGGGTGTAGCCAATATGCCCAAAACAGTTTCATTAATGCTTTTCTGTGGATTGGATAGGTTTCTGGCATTGCTTCGACTCCAGATAAAAGTTTTACTTTACTTCGTCCGAACTACTTTTAGATAGATGCGATGTGTGCTCGATGGGATTTCGTTTGCTTTGTCTCTGCTGGAGGGAAAGTGGCAGGTGACAAGTTAAAATGTAACTGCATGCTTTCGTGATCTGACGTTTTTCTAGTGTAGAAAGGAATAGTCTCTCTGTACTGTGCTCTTAGTTTTACAAAGTTAGCCTCCTGGATTTACACACATTCTTCTTTTAGCCTTTTTGCTCGTCGGTTTGACAGAGAGCGCGATAACAGAATATTCAGTCAGCCTTTCACATGGAAAAAAACGGCGATGTAAATTGCTAGTTGCCTTACCTTTTCATGTGGAAGGTTGAGCGTGATATGTAAACCATACATTGATGGTGAGCAGTTTCATTATTCATCCCCCACAGATTTGATTATGATAAGCGTTTATTAGCATATGGCATTAAAAAGGATACATTTAATATTCTATTGAATTCTCAGGAATGACTTGGTTAAAAAAATGAATTCTGTGGCAAACAGAGGGCTTAGAATTGGTGGAGCAAATAATCGGTGCATGGAAAGCTGTGCTTGAAAGCAGTTTTTCCAAGCGAACATTGAATCCTCAATTAAAGTGTGTCACAAAACTAGTTTGAATTGGGACTTCAGCTGGCTTTATGACACAGTCGTATTTTGGTGACAGAAGGAAACGCTCATCAGAAGTAAAGAGCTGGAACATTTTGTAAGGCACAGGTAGCAAGGGTAAAGTTCTGAGAGCTTTATTTTCTGCTGGAATTGAATGAAAATTGAGCGACATATGTATATTTATATCCTATAGGTTTTTTGTGCTTATGCAGGAGTGCATGATGCATGAGTCCATGTGTTGCTGTCACTGAACAGCCTTCAAGGCTGACTTATGGAAGACCAGAGATGAAGGTGTGGAGAGTGAGTCACATTCAGACAAGTAGATCTGTAGGTTTAACACAGGACACTCAGCCTCTTAGAGCCATTATGTGCTTAACTTCAAATCCCTGGTCTGATCTCACAGTTGCCAGGTAAACATTTCTTATCTTGATTTGAGATCAGATCTCTGCCTCGGGTAAGCTTCTCACATGGCTTTGGCTGGAGTGAGTATACAGTAGGAGTTTTGTTAATTGCATAATGGTTGTCGTTAGCTCATTTGCCATGATACCTTTGCCTTTCAGATCTAATAAACTTGTATCAAATGATCACCATTGTTAATCATTAAATGTTAATTACCGACAGACGACCACCCCTATTTATGTCTGTTTGCCAGTACATTGTGGATCTAACTGCAACTCCACATTCTGGGTGGTGTGACAGTGAGTGTTTGTTGGCCTGGAAGTGTGCGCAATAAATCATGTCAACACTGGGACCGAATTTCTCCAACAAATATCTGGTCTGACACAAGGAAATGCTGCCTTGCTTCCGTTTATCAGCTTTACCACAAAAAGACTGGCATGTTGGCATGGTGCCTTTGGACTTGTAAGCTCTTTCCTGTGCACTGTAGTAAAAGGCTTAATTTACTCTCTCTGAGACGCTCGTGCTACTGAACACTGACGCAGGTGTGTGGCTCGCCGTAAACGCATACCTTTTGACATCCAACTGTCCGAGATGTGATTGCTCGTCGCTTAAATAAATTGATGCTCTGGAAAATTATTTGGTTGCCCCGTTGAAATTTTTACTAATTTCAGTAGGATGGAGAATATTTAAAAATGTAGATACTAGATGGCACTTTCTTTTTCTTTGCCTTCTCCACCAATTGCATTGCACTTGTGATACTTTTTCTTAAAATAAAAAGATTAACTTATTGAAGCATCTTTGGACAGAGCATTGAATGGGACTCCTGAGTGTAGCGAACTCTTTGTGAACATCTTCCCCTCACACATTGCTTAGCAGTGCTCTATAAAGCCTGTCTTAACCCTTTCATACATCTTTCCCCTTGTCATTATCTTAACTGGCCACGGCCTTCTCTTTCTATATCCATCTATCCACAGGACCCAGTTCTCTTCACGGGCACCATGAGGAAGAATCTGGACCCTTTCAGGCAGCACACAGATGAGGACCTGTGGAATGCACTCCAAGAGGTACTCCAGCCTGGCTCTGAATGATTCCCCATTGCCGGCCCAGGGGGGATCCCTCTGTCCCCCTGTACAATGCTGCCATTCAGCCTCCCTGCTCGCCACAAGTCATGGGGGGAAATCCCATTAGGGCCATGGGGCCCAGCTCAATGTGCGGCTTGTAACTGGGAACCATTGAAAGTGCTGGGGGAGATGTGTTTGGGCAGTCAGGCCAATCAGGATGAAGGCTCCCCCCACAGTGAAGGGCTTCAGCTCCTGGTCCTGCCTCTGAATGGGTTTGGTGGCCTGGATTAAAGCTAGAGGCAGGCCACAAGAGAGCACTGGCCAAGGTCATCATTGGACCTGGCCCTGTATTGTGCCAGACGGTTAATGGGTGTGTTTGGATGGTTCTTTAAAGACATCCCAACAGGAAGCCTTTATGCAGGAGTAATGAAGGGTTGGGGCTCTGCTCTCCCTCTCTGCAGGTGCAGATGAAGGCTGTGGTGGAGGAACTGCCCAATAAGCTAGAGACGGTGCTGGCGGAGTCAGGATCTAACTTCAGCGTGGGCCAGAGGCAGCTGCTGTGTCTGGCCAGAGCAATCCTGCGGAAGAACTGTGTCCTCATCATTGATGAGGCAACAGCCAATGTGGACCCAAGGTCAGGGGTCTACAAGTAGAGCTTTTGATACTGAACCCCTATGGAATCCATTCCCATTGGAGTTTACACGCTTTAAATGTCTCCAGATGGCTAAATAAAACTGATAATCGAAATTGCGCGAAACAATCGATCTCAAAGCATTTAATGTACACAACATCCCCATGAAGGACATTTACAGAAACTTATTTCGTACACTTATAGAGATCTGGTGTCCATTTTTGTCTACCCCTGCACATACCTCTGTTGATAAGACATTGTCATGTTAAGGGGTATATTTCCTGCCTCGGGCTTTTTAGGAAGAGAGATTTGTGTTTCTCAGGTATTGTGTTCTCTGCTTCTTTAGGACTGACAGCCTCATCCAAAAGACAATCCGGGACAAGTTTCAAGAGTGTACGGTCCTCACCATTGCTCACAGGCTCAACACTATCATTGACTGTGACAGAATACTCGTAAGTAACAAGACAGTAAGTTTCCATTGTTCAGCGGTTGAAAAAACTCACCTTCTGATGTAAACATATGTTTTACTACCTTCACTATCTTCCCCAATGAGAGACGGACCCTCTTTTATCATCTAAACATTTATCTCCATACAGAATGTATATTTTGAAACGGTTAGAAAAAAACAGAAAACATGCATAAACAAAGTTAAAGTTGCCCATCTACATGTCAGATGTTATGTTACGAGGAATCAAGTCTTTACAAAATGTTTTCTTATTTTTCCCTCTCAAAGGCAGTTCAATTCATGCGCCATGTTTAGAACAGCTGGGCCGATCTCTCCCTCGCAGCATTCCCTCTCATTGAACCTGTGCTCATGCCACTTAATCTTTGGCCCTTTCCTGCCGCTGCCTGCAGAGGTGCCAATTAGTGCCATTCGTGGCAGCGTTTGTTAAAAGTCTATGGAGGACAAGGCCTGACCCCGTACGGCTTAGTTATTGAGAGGGTTGCTGAGAAAAGCCAAATATCAAACAGCAGGAAATGTTTCACACCTTAACTCGTGTTAAATGGCCCCAGAATAATATCCGCTGTGGGAGAGTTAAATTGCCAAATAGTTAACGGTGCCAAATTTGGATGCTTAATGGTTTCCAAAATGTGCACTTGCAGGATCCCTGTCATACTAAACTCTCTTTTTACCAAGAACAAGCCACCTATAATGGCTTTAAGGGGATCAAGCCTGATGAAATTTGTCTGTGATATAATCCTTTCAAAACTGCACTTTTCTTTATGTGACATGTGATGACACCGAAGTGATCGTAATTGTCATGTGTTCTTAAGGTGTGATTGTTGGATTTGACAGAGGACCACCCCTGAGCTGTTGAAATGCCAGGATAAATACATGGCTAACTCACTGATCTTTAGTCTGTTAGAATCAGTGCAACAGACTTTCACACCGTTAATAGGCTATGCTTGTTGTCCGAGGCAGACACAGACGCTGCTGTTTGCTGTCAGCATGAGTCACATAAAATGGATGGTTCTGAGGTACAGAGAGCTACTGTTTCCACATTCATCTTGCAATTTCTGCATGCATCAATCAGCGGTGAAATGTTAGTTTTCCTTAAAGTAAAGTATACAGGTAACAGGAACGTAGAATCATAGTATTGCGTGGATGATTGCAGGTTCTCGACGCTGGCAGAATCCAGGAGTATGATGAGCCATATGTGTTGCTCCAGAACCAGAATGGACACTTCTATCAGATGGTCCAACAGACAGGCAGAGCTGAGGCCGCCTCGCTGCTGCACGCAGCCAAAAAGGTACCGCACCCATATTTGATTCAGGCCGGGCCGTCACTAAGAACCACGGGCCGGCGGTGAGACACCGACTCCAGACGGTCCCTTTAACCCCAGACTTCAGTGTTCACCTCGAAAATAATGCAGTCGTGCAACAGAGGATGGTTATAAGTCTGACAATGCAAAGAAAGTTGATTGCCATTTTAATTCAAAGTATTACTCCGCGCATTTGCAACTTTAATTTCGAGAGAAATTGTCGCTTTGTAGATGTACAGCTGCTGATATTATCAGTGAGACCCTGGGTATAATCTATTTTCTCATAATATAATTTTGAGATCATTTTAGAGATGATTCGAGAGGAGCAGCTTTCTTTGCACTATATCTTTTTAGAAATATTGGGTTTAACCTCGTCGTGATTTGGTATAAACTTTCTATGGGGATTACTGTAATAGAGAATGTCCATATTTTCCCTGTGAAATTCATTTGTGATGTATTTCCCCCTCAGACACTGAATAGATAAGGGTTGGCTATTCATTGTTCAATTCCATTTTATGTGCATCTGTCTGGAACTACAGATACCATATGGCAACTTCAAACAGGTCTTTGTGAAATAAGAAAAAGTAGGCATCATTTCATTTTCTCTCTGTCCTCTGCACAAATTTATCAGCGGAACTGTATCTTCCCAGCCAGAGGAGTGAAATGAGTAAAATACTGATTTCAAAGAGCCAGCACACTGTGGCATTATTTGGTATCGTCTTACCCTGCACACTGGCGGATTGGTAGTGACATTGTTCGAGCCCTTACGTTTCTCTCTCTTTATTATAAGGCGCTCTCCTCAGATCAGATTACTGCAGCATCCATAACTGTCTAGCACCACTTATTAAATACTGAGATGGTCCACATGTTGTGTGTCAAGTTTCTATGGCTGTCAGTTAAGTTTAAACGCATTCAATAATCTGATATCAACCTTGAGCTCTTTTGTCAACGATGAAAGAAAACCCCGGAGCAGACAGTATATCTCGAGCAGTGGCCTGCCTGTTTTAACCTATTTTGCTTCTTTTCCGCTAACTTTGTGTTGTTGAAATTGACGGCCTGTCAGGGTCCCTTTGTGTGAAGGAACCAGGCATTCCTTAAACACTTTGAGCAAACACACCGATAACTTCCCAGACAGTTTCTCACATAATGTCAGATCTCTCTGTTCACAAGCCACAGAGAAAAATTCACTCGAGAAATAATTGAAGTGATTATCTCAGATATATTTTCCCTTGAATTTCAAAGTTGCTTATTAAGCTAAATAAGCCACTTTGGCATGCTCCAGTGAGTGACAAATCCCTTCACCATGCTCTGACTGGCCTGTCATAGATCACATCTTAACAGATCGTACCTCAGATTGGACCGCATGATTGTATTCCTGTGACTCTGCCTCCCTGATATGCTTCCAGGTTTACATGAACAAAAAGCAAGAGACAGATGTGCGCCGTGGCAAGGACGTCTGCGCCGTCTTTGAGACATCTCTTTGACAGTTTGGAGGGCTGCTTTGGCCATCAGTGACCGAGCGCTACCGCAGAGGTATTTAGTTTACTGCAAATTATAATGTGTTTAGACTCCCCTGGGGGCCCAATGTAGTATGTGCTGCAGTTTAGATATCATAGTCCTTTTGTCTGGAGCGTAAACAGACAAGTAACTGAGGCAGTCTTTTGCCCGGCTTTACCTTTATTGACTGCATATTACACCGTGGCAGTGTATTGATTACGCTCTGATATGTTTATGTATGTGTGCTCTGGCCTCTAGGGGGACTTCAATCCTATACTGGCGCTCCAATAGTGCAGTTATTGGATGTGTTTATCCCGGGGCAATAAATTATTGCTTGCTTAAATTACTTTTCTTAGGCAAACATTGTTCTGGTGTCATTAATCGCAACGCACTTCAGAAGACAAGGAGAGGTTGAGAGAGGAAACTTTAATTGTTGTGCCTTCTTCAGACCAAAGTTTGTAATTCCACTGTTTCAAGTGATTGGTCCTCCTGCACTTGGACTAAAAAAAAAAGACCTGTGTCTACCTCAGCTTTTAAAATCGGTGAATGTTAAATGTCACATCGTGGCAATGGCACTGAATAAAATCAGGTTTTTTGTCGGTTCGGCTTTCTTAGGGGATCCCTTGTATCACGGGCATTCTCCGTTTCATTATTTCATGCTAGTGTCGCTTGAAAAACCTAGCACTTTTGACACTTGTCTGTTTATTTTTCCGTATCTGTAATTTTTGGTAACAGTATTAATTATTGGTAATACTTCACCAAGTTTGCACATTATGGTGTGTAATTAACTGATAGAGATAAACGCATCCCTGGCAGCAAATAAAATTCATGCATAATAAAGTGGAGTTGTGTGACTGTTCCAGTAGTCTTTGCAATTTTTTTTTAATTCTCCCACACTGACTGACTAACCATTTCCTCCCACGATTGCTCATCATACATTTAGTCCTCTGAATGGTGTGTTTGCCTCAGGTCCGCAGTTTCAACTGGTGTTGACCGCGGCTCTACAAATTGGTAAGTGGTTATGACAAACAACCTAGTGATTGAGTCAAATTATTTTAAAATTCAATGTCAAGTGGTAAAGCACTAGAGCTATTTGCTTAATATAACGTGTCAGTTGTACAAAATGATAATTAATTCCCAATTAAAATGTAATTTTGTCATCACCGCGTCAATTAGGAAAGAGCTGCTTGATTCTGCTGTGCGCCGACAAGAGCGGAGGTGGTGATTACATGTTCAGATATGGCTGTCGGTAAACACTCAGCTCAATTTAAAAGGCAGTATTTAACCAGGCCCAGATTTGGTTAGTGAACTGCGGGACACCAGTTCCTTTAAAGCAGAGAGATTTACACAATTCATTAAAGCCAGTGAATCTTGAGCCAGCGTCATATTAAATGGTTACTTACTCTCAAATAGCCTCTCGGGAGTTGAATTGTTGACTTGCGAATAGATTAAAGTTTACATTGAAAAGAGAAATTGAATTCAGAGGTAATCAATAGCATAATGGGCCAGTGAGAGGAGGCTGCTGCCTGAAATGAAATTACCATATTTTTAATCTTAATTTTCCACTCTGTTTATCTGACAGTGTGGATGTGCAATCCAAACAGATAATGAGAGAGTAGGATATTGACAGTGGGGTCCTCTGGAGTGCTTGTTTCAATGATTAAACGCTGTGATCTGTGATTACTTTGTGTCGGATGTCAGGCTGTCGGCCAAGGCCCGGGGAGACACAGGCACACAGCAGCTGGAGCATCACGGGTCTCTGAGGTGCTAATGCACCTGACACAGCATTGACAGCATTCAAAACCCTATCGAGGACTGCGCCACACAGCAGCTGCTACAATAGGAATACTCATGGCGCTATCTACATCAGAGTCAGCATATTATTCTCTCTGCTCTTCCCTCGATAACAGCGAGCCCAAGAATGGCGACAACAAAGTTGGCACAATAAGTATTATTAACCGTATCTTCCTACGTCGCTCACTAATAGTGCCATTTTAAGAAATATCTGAATAGGTGTGCAAACAGCGACGCTCCGCACAGCGCTGATATGGCTTTAATAAATACAGGTCTGAGAAAACCTGGACGTGTACACAATGAATCCCAAAGAAATAAAACACAAAATAAGAGTCAGCACAATGTGGAGGCAGTGAATAAAATCACAAATTGTTCGCCCGTCCTCACTTTAAGCGAGAAGTGATATGCCGCAGCTGATTTAAAGGTGGGATACTACTTCCATTCAGTTACATGTTTTTCCCTATTGGCAGTAGAATAATAAAGTAATGATAAAGTATAACAAGCAAAAGTGCCGTAAATTGTTTAAGGCTGTTTTGTCGTGGGGCAGTAAATAAGTAGTCAGAAGCCAATTTTTGATTGACGAGACAATGTTTTTCAGAAACTTTCTGTTGTGCCAGCATTTTCTTTTGTGATGGATACTGCTGTTTGACAAATGGAAACAAATTGCATGGTGGCGGCGGCTGAATGGCAGGGAGTTTGGGAGTGTCAAACCTGCTGCTGAAAGACGGGGAAGCGTGATCTGCAGGTTTTTGTGGGCAACTCAAACCTGACTGATCCCAGCATAAAGTACTTGTTGAAGAGAAGGAGAAAAGGAGAACGGGATTTCGACAGGCTGCAGTGAAATTAGGAGAATTGACTATGGCGGCTTTGTTCGTGGCTGGTGACATGGAGTGGGGGGGAGATGGTGAGACTGGAGCAATTCCCCGGAGACGTTGTTGTGCTCAGTCTTTCTAAAGTGACTACAAAGTGAATATCTGACAAGTTCCCAAGACCTTACTCAGTATGGAACCAAGAAAAACAAACAACAAATGGCATGTCTTTTTTTTCTAATGTACACAGGTTGAGACTGGATGAAGTGTGTTTTGAAATTGACATTTGTTAAAAATAGGTTGCTCAATTCCAAATGTTGATGCTATACTTTTTAGACAACAACATTCTCCGAGTTAGACCTAGTTTTTTCCGCTGACAGACTTTGTGAAAGTAGTAAAATTAATTTTACTTAACAACTTGATTTTTTTTTTATGGCTATGTCTTTCCTTTTCATCTTCCTGCAAACAGCGAGGAGTTTTCCCAGCTTACGAGGTCCAATAAACACCACTGAATCGTGGCGCTTCAGCAGTTTTTAGTTAAAATCCCAGACTGACCTGATTGGTGGACTAATACTGGACAACCAGTAATTTTAGGTTGAGTGACAGTGACGCCTTGCAGAAGTCGAACGGTTTAGACTCATCTGAATATCATTTGATGTTTGTCGGATAGTTCCACTCAAATTGAACATTTGATCATTTTGTGCAACAGTAATGTCTCTCTAATGATTAATAATAGCTTCCGGGTAAAAGAAGAAACATGAAAAGTGGTCCTTGCTGCCTTGATCTAAATTGGCTAATGTGGCTCTTTGAAAGGCCACCACATAGGGAAGCTCTTTGCATGTATTAGCCTTAAATCCCGGGCATGCTCTGTCACCTTCCAAAAGTGCCGTTTGATTCTTCAGCTGAGAGAGAAAGAAGCAAAGTGGAGGGTTAGACAATAGCAAAGGGCTTATCTCATCAGTAAATAAAGCTTATTGCTTCAAGCTATAGAGGCTATGCTTATTGGTGATGTCATCCTTTTGTGGAAGATTGATGGAGCTTGAGGCAGGGGGCATAGTGTGTATGTGTGTGTGTGTGTGTGTGTGTGTGTGTGTGTGTGTGTGTGTGTGTGTGTGTGTGTGTGTGCGTGCGTGCGTGCGTGTGCCCGCACGCACACACACGCACACACACATACACACACATACACATGAGCTTGCATTCTTGTGGATGTCGCCATGTGAATGTGTGTCTGAGTGCACTTCCCAAACTCAAAGTTTCAAACTTTCCCTGCAGAGTTTGATATAATTTAAAATGTATGACATGTATTTTAACTGCTGCTGCACTAAAATTGCAGTCTTTGGTGGTAAACTAACCCAAATGTACTTCAAAGTTCCATCTGGCCAGGGGGCTTTTATCCTTGGCCATGAGAGCGGTTGATGTTCTGTGCATGTAAACGTGCAGCTTTGGGTAAAGGTGGAGACAGCTTGTGTCCCCCATTATTGTCTGGTTGCATTTACGTGGGTCCAAGGGCCCACTGTGTCTTTTCAGGTTACTTTCTCATCATTTCTCCTAATGTAGAGACCCACAGGGTTGGTGGCAAGCGCACAATGCATCTGTTGTATGGTTACTGTCAGCTCTCTCAAATAAGGCTTCCTGTTCATTAGACTTCTTTTCACCTCCGCACAATGTGCCGGCTTTGCAGCAATAGTGAGTCGACGCCCATCTCTTCAATGCCATGTGAATAGTTCTAAATAGTGTTTATGCAAGCCATTGTTGTCTATTGTGCGTTCAGTCTTGATGCACAGTGATTTGCCTGCTTTTGTAGCCTTGGATACATTATCTTGCTTATGTGGCTTCAGATGCATGCCTGGCCTTTGAGCCAGTAAACAGTCTAAAAGTTAACTCCCTACGGACAATGCTGGTGATGCCTGATAAAGTGGGAGAGAGTAACTAACTTGCCCATTTCATTTCCCCTGACAATTACTCAAATGGCCTCTTTCTGTCCTCACATGTTTGTTCAGACTCTGCAGTCTAATCATTTCTACACTGGGCTTGAAAATTGTCACATCTCTCACCTCTTAGTTTTAATACGATGATATTTTTTTTTTCTGTCATCCCGTTTTTCATATGCATTAAAAGAAAGTTTGCACCTAACAACTTAGCTGTGTAGTAGTCTGTGACAATCATTTCCCTTTTTTCCCCAGTATATAAAATTGATGATTAGATTGACGGTATCTGCTGCACATCTGATGAAGAATGTGGCAAGATGTATTTAAACACTGTCTTTTATTCTTCAAACCATCAGTGTGAAAATGAAAGGGTAATACAGACTGACACCAAGGTGGATAATCTGACACAAATCACAGTTAGAGAATAAAAACTTTTCAATCTCAAAGATAATGTCAAAATGATAGATGTAGTAATGGGAATTTTAAGTCTCGTGAATCCCGTCGGTGTTCTTTCTCGTTGAAGCTCTCCGTTGGACCGTAGCTTAATTTATTATGGAGAATTCATTCAATCATTCGATAAGTTTTAAATCAAAACTATATGCTGTGGTCCCTGAAATGTTGTCATGAAAGACCAAAAATATCACAATGAAAAACAACAGAGAGCAGAAGTGGCCAGTATATTATAGTCGTCATCTGTTTTTGTCTCCGTTCTAAGGACCGTATACATCACCTCAAGAGAGTAACCGATAGGCCTGACCATTCTCCGTTCGGATAGATGCACAAAAGCGGCAGATATGCACGGCACAGATTACATTATACTCATTTCAAAAGCATTCACAGTAAAGTATGCAGAGCAGAAAAAAAAGATGCTTTTAATGCAGGCCAATGATTACAGGTGAGAGATGTAACTGATAGTTGGCCCATTATTGTTCAGAGATTTGGTGTGTTTGACCCCCTTAAGCAGTCTGCTGCCAAGGGAATTTAAAACAACCCCTGCCCCTGGACTCTGAGGAAAGGAATGCTGTGTTCTCCTCCGGGAGGCACTGATACGATGCCGTCACGTCACCCGCCGCAGATTGCAGGCGCATCGGGAGAAGCTTCGCCGAGTGAGTCTCACTCCGCAAACACTTAGCAGGCATTTCATTAACTGGTCTGGGAGAGGCGAAGTGTTGCTTTGTCTTATATTGCCACACTCGTGTTGCTTCACTTGCGTTTGACCTCCATTAGCCCACCAGGTGTGTTTCACATTTTATTTAATGAACTGCAGTCATGAGGTAATTCATTGCCTGCACCAATTCACCTTGAAGCAAGTTTTCTTTCCCACCAAAGCAGAGCTGTTGACTTGTATTGCTGCTGGGTGATATTTTCATTAAAAGGCCTTCTTATCAAATAATGAAATAAAGAATCAGTTTTTTGCCCAGTGCTATTACCCACAAATTCAAAGGTTTCAGTGTAATGTCTTGCCTTCCATGCCAGTTAATTAGGTAGCTCTGTGCTACATACTAATGCTACTTTCATGAGACAATAAACCTGTCTCTATTGTGTCCCTACTGCAAGCCCTCTTAATTAATAACAGCAAATACAAACCTAAGTTAATTGAAATTTGAACATCCCATCTTTATATTTCACAATAACGCAATCACTAGTGTTTTGTTGTTGAATTACTATAATAACCGGCATCATATTTCTATTTAGCACCGCATTGATTGATCTCAGGGATGCAGAAGAAATATAAAAGAAAGAAATGTCTTAACCATGAGTAAACACAGGAGGCAATATATGCAACCCCAACATTGATTCGGACGGGGGCATTAATATTCACACCCCCACAGATAATCATAGTGAGGTGTACATGATTTGTTTTCATTGATTTAGTGACATTGCCCGGCTACTAACATCATGGTTATTAATATACTTTGCATTGATATTACTGCAGCATTAACAACAATTTCGCCATGTGAGAGAGATTAGCGGGCCGATGCAAATGAGAGGAATCTTTCGGCGGGGATAGGTTTAATCAGAGCCCCTTCTGATACAAAATCTTTACAACTTTAATCAATCTCTATAGACAGACTTTTCAAACTGCATGCAAGTTTGAATAGCATAGTTTTAAAGAGGCTGTGCCCTCCTGTCAGATATCTGCAATGTTTCGCAAATTAAAACTCCTTCCAGGAATATGAATTAGGTTTTTTGTTGCAAGTTTTCCTCCATTCATGGTGAAAACTGTCCAAATGCTACAACCTGCTCTTGTTACCAGGCCAACAATTCCCAACTAGTGGGGGATTCTTGTACGCAGAGCCCCCGACAAAACATAAACTGGCATGCTACTATTCCAGTTTATTTTGTCATCACACGTCTTTTGTCACATTGGCCTGTGAACAGAAATAGCTAAACAAAATAAATAAACAGATAAACAGTGGGCTATCTTTATTGCCTTTATGCAGTAATATTTCTGAGCCAAGAACATTTCTGAAGTTAACAGTATTTATTTTGCCGTAGTGTTGGTCACAGTCTGTCATATATTATTTGCATCTGCATGTCCAATCAACAAATGTGACATATTCCTAAGATCAGGCTCCTAGCACTCTCACCACCCACCATGGCAATTAACTGTCTACTAAGCTAACAAGCGTAACACACATGCCTGATGCAAGCCAGTAGAATATCAAGCTCCTCTGCTAGATGTATCCCCACTTCCCCCGTGCAAGACGCAGAGCACACATATGGGCGATTTCACTCAAACCAACGGGGAATCTCTGCAATGAGCATTTGGACCTCCCGAGTATGATATTTGGTTTATGTCGAAGCACACACCTATCATTTCACATCCACGAGTGACTGGCGAGATTTTGTAAGGGGGAAGTGCTTGTCGACACATTTAACATGCTTTTCTGGGCCTTTGTGTGCGTCTTCGGGACTAGTTATCAGCAGCTTCACTCTTGATAATAATGCTAAAGCTGCTGCTTTGTTGACATAAATAAATGAAAAAAATAAATGACATTTTCAGATACTCATAAACAGAGACTGAGCTCAGGGTAGAGAAGGGCTGAAAATGAAATGGTACATATCACCTATGTCAGGAGAGGAAAATAACACGACGTGCATTGCATTGCTGTCCAAAGATCTTCATACCCTGTTGACATCACTGAAAATAAGATCCACAGATGTTATTTCACTGTTGGTTAAACGATTTTATCCAACATAATATCTGAGAGGTTTTGTGGTAAATCCAGAGAGTTTTTATAGAGCGATCGCTACAGACTAAACTATCTGTTCTACTTACTGCTAAAAGGAAAAAAAAAAAGCATTGACCGTCGGGGCATAGCCAATATGGAGGTTAATCCATTCTAGTGTCTATACGATGGGATGCTTATGGAAGCATATTTGCTTAGGGCAGCCATGCAAATTATTACTTACTGCCCTGTAAGCTGATAACACAAATTAGATACCCATTAAAGTTGAACAATGTATATAGAATGAGAAAAGATTGCAAGTGATACCTGAAGGGATGCTTAAGTCGTATGGCACTAAAATATGCCTCATGCTTGCAAAAGTGGAGAGATGTTTATCCTTGGGATTGGAAGATGCATAATAGTAATCTCACACACACAGAGGCAGCTGCCAGGTGGAGGATAGCACACCGCATGTTTATGAATGGAAATCATTACAGGGACTGGGAAGCATGCCGGCATGGACCAACAACACTGAACTTTTTTTTTTTTTTATCATCTCCTCACCACGACAGCACTTAAAAGTTTGTGTGCCTTAATGTTTGTTTTTTTTTTTTTTTTGACATTACTTCACCTGTGGTCATTTTTTACTCTACTTGAGAGCACGGAGAACATCGGTTGAAGTCTCTCTCTCTCTCTCCATCTCTCTCTCTCTATCCTGACCTGAATGTATGTTGAGAACAATCATCCTGTTAACATAATAGTGCTACACGACGGGGCCTGGGAAATCGTGAGCACGCCGGCTTCACTAGCAGCGCCACAGCTCCTCTGGGCCTCTACCTTCACCGGTCTACTCTTATCAGATGAGCCGCTTTTAGTCATGTGCCAAACACCTCTGAAGGCGAATACAAATGTTCGGCAGTTACTGAGAAGTGGAAGTGGTGTTTGTTGTGCGATAGACCAGAGAGGAAGTGCTTCAGGGGTGTTTTGGAACCCTGGCTAATTCGACCCTTTGCTGTTGTCTTTGAGCCTTTTTCCCTTTCTGCTCCTCTGGCTCGCTGATAGGGATTCATCTTAAAACCTCCCCTTTGTCTGACGGACCATGGAGTCAGCAGTTTTTCTTCAACTGACGACTTTCAATGCTCGGCGGTGAAAGAGATGAAGCTGAAACACAAAGGCAAATTAAGGGTACAAAAACACTCGCCATTGTCCCATTGTTGAGGGTCACAAATTGTCAAGTAAAAGCAACACAGCATGGTTGAAATGTATTCGCCTCCAACCCCTTCCCCCCCTCCCCTCCCTCTCCTCTCTTTATATTCATTAGATTCATTATAGGCCACAAAGGATTGCCAACAAAACAGCTTGTGATTTTAGTTGAATTCAATCCCCCTCTGAGGCCTGCAGGGAAATTAAAGAAGGTGACTATCACTAGAGGGGGAGCAAGCTTGACACATCTGAAGCTTTCAGTGATGCTAATAGCCAAGCGTATCCAAAATACACAGGAGCTGACCTGAAACAGATTGTGGGGGCTTAGAATCATTAGTTTGCAAATGACACAAAAGTACATTGGTTCTATGGTGAAATCAGCCCACTCTCAACCTTTGATTAGTGTTTGTCAACTCCCCTTTCTCTTCATCCCATCCGCTTGTAGTCCATAAATTAATAAAGGCGACATAGCGACGCTTTGGATGGGAGACGCTTTGCATCTGCAGCACCTGTTAAACAAATGCTCTTAAGGCAGGAGTCAAATTGTCAGCATGTTTAAATTGCTGTAAAATCTTCATTTAGACAATGTCCCCTGGGCCTGCTTATTACTTCAGATTTATATAGCATTAGTTCTGCCTCGCAAATGTGGTGCACCATTCCACCTCAGTGAAATATGAAGAGGTTTGATAAAAAGCTACAACAGATTCTCGAATTAAAAAAAAAACTAAACCTTTTAAAGATTCATTAATTTAACTTGTGGCATGCAGCAGCTCTGACATGCACAGAGTTCTGTGGTTGTGCCCTTGAGCACTGAATGATGTATGGTGTAAGATGTTGCCGTGGCTCATCGGCAGAGGAACAAGTGCACTTGCAAATTAGACTACCTGCAACGCTGAGCACATCTCATCGTATTGCAGATGTTAATTTTGAAGTGAATACTGGCTCCACAAAAAGCGGGGGATTTTCTTTAAGGTTCTTTACTTCTCCTCTTTTTTTCCCCCAACAACATTTCAAGTCAGAAGTCAGTTACACTCTCTACATACGTAGCCAAGAGTGGCATGCATTATAATGAATCGCGGGGAAGTCTGAAGGAAACTGCCACAAAGGGTATGAAATGTAGCAGCGGCTCTATTGAGCCTGTCTGTTTCAGTCCCCAATCTGTTTTGTTCTCTATTCTTTTAAATGTGTTTACATTGTACGAGAGGAGACAGTCTATTGATTTGTTGTCCCCCCATATGAAGAGTGGCGTTGTGGGTTAACAAGGACCCCCAGTATCTGGCCCCTGCCCTTATGCTGTGTTGTCTAGCAGCTAGCTTCTGGTACTGTTGTCCTTTCACTTGATGTATAAATATATATAGACACACACACACACACACACACACACACACACACACACACACACACGTATATATATAAAAATGCTGCACCACACGCATACGCCTTCCTTTTATCAGGGCGGTTTGTATTCATGTTTTGTGACATCTCCTTTTGCCGATGGCGCTCTTTAAAGCACCTGTCTGAAATTCCACAGAACAATTTATAAGAGTGAAAAGAATCATTTCAGATGAAAGTTGAAATGCCATTGTAAAATGGCCTTTCACTTCTCTCGCTTGAAGATAAACAATTTCCCATGAATATATGGCTGGGCCCCCTATCTATCACAAAAATCAGGATGTGTCCCATACTGAGCCTATTGTAGTCTATTAAAAGAAATCCTTCCCTGTGGCAACCATTTTGCCGGTTTCAAGTAGATAAATGCCTTCCAAGAGGGATAAGAATGCATTTCGACAAAACTGCATTAAAGAGTAATGTTTGTCAACTACTCCGATAAAAACTTCACACTCGCATTTTTTCCAGGCAGCAAATGCATTGGCAATGTGTAAAGCTGATTGGTCTGGGGAGGCTGCCTACAGGTTAGCAGGCCTCATTTTCAATCTCTGACAGCAATATGTGTCGCCGTGTGCTTCATCCCGATTGCTCATGTTGAACACAAACCATGGTCACTCTATATATGGAAATCTCTGTCTTCGGGGCGAAATAAAATTAAAAAGGTGAGATTGGCACTTTAACCTCCGTGCCCCCCTGAAAATATGTTTTAGTCCGATACATTATACAATTGCGAATTATTTATCAAGAAGATACAAGCTTGATATTTCAAAAAAAATAATGAGATGCCGTGGTGGCAGCTGGAATGTTCTGGTCCACCGAGCAGCATCTATGAATCTGGGGAAATGAAGTAAATATGGCGGGCTGGGACACAACATGTGCAGAATGTGGAAGAGCAGTGGGAAATGCTTTGGTGGCACTTACCAAATCTTTTCTTTCTCTCCTTTTTTTTTTGTAAGTGCGTTCGGTCTTTGTTGAAATAGAGAAACCTGAGCGATGCAATTTCACATGGCTGTGTGTGTGTGTGTGTGTGTGTGTGTGTGTGCGTGTGTGTGTGTGTGTGTGTGTGTGTGTGTGTGTGTGTGCGTGTGTGTGCGTGTGTGCGTGTGTGTGTCTGTGTGTGTGTCTGTGTGTGAGTGTGAATGTTTTCATTAACGAAAGATTAAGAGATGCTCTCTGTGGCGATTTGAAATCGGGTGTATTGTGAATTCTTTGGGTGTGAGTTTGACAAAAAAATAAATAAAAAAAAAAAAAACGATTTAAGTCCAACCTGTAGCCCTTCATCTATCAGGCGAAAACAAAACAAGTGTTGTGCTGTGTTAAGTTGAATTGAAAGAGGCCACCTGTCGACACGTCACATTCAGAGAACAAATCATCCAGTTGTTGCAGTCACACAAAGCAAGTGAAGAGACTAAAATCCATTCACACACTCTGAATACAGTTGAAGTGTGTCTCACCCCAGATGACTGTTATGCAAAACAACAAAATGGAAAGACTGTGTATTAAGAGGCTGTCAGTCAACAGTGTCACTTCATGCTTCATCCCCTGTGCCTTGATGAAGACAGTAATTACAGTAGAACGTCATGTTTGGTTATTTATTGACATCTAAAAAATGCTAATTTTTTAGAGACTTTGGATGCTTGAGCTTCCCGTCTGCAGACTGATGTGGGGATTCACACTATATTTAATCCCACTTTAGAAGACTACTTTAATTTGTCAGGGTAATTTTTGATTTCAGAATTTAAAGCTGATTGATATGACATTTGGGGTAAATGAAAAAATTTAGAAAAAAAAAAACAATACACTTTTAATTAAAAGTAGTGTTTTTTCTGTAAATTATAGTGTGTCTTTCAGGTTGTTGACTGGATTGAGCGAGAGAAATGAGAAAGAAATATACTGGTTTATTTCAGGGGACGCCCCTCCATCCCCTCTATCCTAAATGCTTTGTTTTGGTTTATTTCATCCCCTCAGAACATCCCGGCGCTTTTCAGGGCCCCTTTTGTTCTTGGTGAAGGGGTCTTTTATTTGGGAAAAATCTCCCATCTCAGACTAACGCTTTGCCTTGATGCAGATCTTCATTAATCTCTGGGGCCGCCGCGGACTCTACAGCAGGCTGACGTTTTGATGGGAATTGAATTTGATACCGTATTGTGGTTTGTATGGAGGCTAACAATGGACTGTGTTCCTTCCTGTGTCTGTGCACAATCAGAGAGACCCAATTAAATAATTTGGTACAATAAAGGGGAACAATGAGATACCCAGCCATAAAGTGGGGGCTCCACCATTTGCATTCTACCTATTTCTGTATCATGTTAATTAATTCGCATTGAAACCACAAGGGAACGCACAATGGCAAACAGCGCAGCTCTTTTCAGAGTATGTGTGAGGATTCTTTATATTCTTTATAGTGCGGTGACATGCTAAATCAACATTTTACAATAGGATATTTCACATCTCTCTCCGGAGAACCACAGGCAGTTAATTCCAAGTTTTCCTCGTGCGTGCAATTCATTTAATTTATGACATTATGTGTTGTGTTGATTACATAGGGAAGCTATTGTTTCAAAATATAATTAAAGGGAACTTTTTGAAAAAAATGTTAAGCTGCTCTATGTAAATTGCAATTTCCTAGACTATCATAATGACCCATCCTTATTTTACAATGTACACATTTTTGACGATATAACCTCTTTTGTGAATGACAATATGTCATTTCCAATGAAAGGCATAGGAATTATCCATGAGTGATAAGCAGTGATGGGACCCATATGGAGCTGTCAGTGGGCTGCTGGTGGGCTCTCCTAGTCCAGCTGCTGTAATTGAAAGAAATGAGCCATGGAGCTGACACATTAGCAGTCTCCCCAGAGATGGACCACACAACGCACACACCCACACTCTCACACATGCTCACACATTTTAAACCTCATGTACACAGACTGAATGCCCTGCAAATGTAACCTGACTGTCACCGGACAGCCTCCTACTGTAAGTAAGACAGTGTGTAAGGTTGGATGTGTCTGTGTTACTGCTGGGTTAAGGGGATAATGAGAAACTGCCCTGCAGTGAGTTAATCAGCTCATTGCTCACCCAGCACTGCCATTTATTTGCTGTTTATTCTCCTGCACAGGGCCCCCAAGGGGAAGCCTGTCGGTGGGGAAGCACCTGCAGCTTCCCTGACACTTGATTTAACGCTGTAAATGCAGCTTGTGGGCCAGATCATACTGGACAGAGATCAAAACTTATTTGCACTGTGATTAGAAAAACTGCTCCCTGCACTGACCGGGCAGAAGCAATTCTCCTTTAGCAATTTTATACCGCTGCCCTACGTTAAAATGATTAACACCGACTGGATAAATGTGGCAGCCATTCACCAAAGCCGTATCCCTGCCGAGCTTTCAGTTGAGTTAGGTAAGCTGCTGTGCTTCACCCGATTGCTATAATGACACTCACAGAAATATATCTAATGATTAGTAAAAGCCTGTGTAAGTAAATGGCTCACTATAGTGGGGGTCTGGCTGGCCGTTCAAACTTTAAACTCACCTCGACACAATTTGCTTGCATACATAATATAACTACCCAATATTTAATCTTAATAAGCACAAATAGCTAATAGGACCCTGTAAGTTAATAGTGACACCAAATGAGTTGAAACTGCAATGAGATGTCGGCACCTGGGTATCACACTTGTCTCTTGCATTTGGGTTTTGCAGAGAGTCAAGCAATATCAACAATATCAACAATTAGCAGGATTTATCAACAACAAACATGGAGCCGCTAATCTCCAGGATTAAATCTTTAGCGTGTATTCATATGTGCAGATTGTTTAAAAAAACTGCTCAGTTGTTGGATATGTGATGTGAAAAGTCTTAAAACCAACATGGCCCGCACACATACAAGCACACACATAAAAGACCCCAACACACACACATGGACACACACACACACACACACACACACACACACACACACACACCCAAGAGCCAATATATCCTATAACCTTCAAACATATTGTTTTTAGTCTCCCCTGCACTCAAAGTGGAAGGCACTCCAGCTTGGTCATTGTGCGGCAGATTTTCATGCTTTAGAAGCACACAAAGGCTCTTCTTTCCACTAAATGATCAGACCATCTCAAATGTTTACACAATGCACCTGAGACTGAATAGGTCTTCTATTGGCAAGGTCTCTTTCTTCAATCTACTTCTATGCAGAGGCCAGCCAAGTATTAATGAAACCGTATTCTCATCTACAGTCAGTGATCTCCCACCAGAATATATCTGCATTATTTTCCTTATATTTACTATATTACCAAAACTCTGATGCGAGGGCCCATTTAGAATTGCGCTTGAGTGACTGGCAAACGCACTGAATTAAGGCAAAGGAGAATTATTGCGGAGAATATGTACAGTATAAAGAGCTGAAAAGAATAGAAAGCATTGCCCATAATGGAAAGCTCTCTGAAAGAAAGCTCCTTTTCTCCAAACAACCTTCCCTTTTTTTCTGCTATCAGAGCAGAGTTCTCAGAGAGAAAATTAAATGCATTCATGCATCCTGAAAGAGGCTTTTAATTTCTAGCTCAAACAAAAAGGAAGGAGAGCAAAGGCTAGCCCAAGTATGACTCAATGCTTATAACCTTGCTCTGCAGAATTTAAGAATACTGAGAGAAATATCGAAGCTGACTTTAATGCCCATTCCTGCCACAATGCTGGTATTCGTTTAACATTTACGACCGTGAGACCAAAGTGTGTGTTTTGTGAAATGTTTCTAAATAATTCAATTCAAGTGTGTGACTGTATTTTGGAAAGGAGTTCGAAAACCGACACCGGAATTTTTCGTGGCCAGAAACAATCTTTCGGAATAATTTGATTGTTTTTTTATTGATTTAGAGTGCTTAAAAGATATGCATCTTCAAGATGAATATACGGTTATGATAAGATCCGAAGAGCATTTTTCTTAGCTGTCAGACCCCCTCCCATTGCTCCCAGCCCCTTTCTCTCTTCATTTTGCTAACTGGTGCTCAAAGCTTCTCCTCCGCTGACCAAGCATCAGCTTCTTGTGCTGATAAATGGGCTTCTTTGAATTGATGGCAAGCTGGAGGAAAAAGAGATAATCCAAGATA
The DNA here is from genome assembly GCF_037954325.1 of Fistularia commersonii. NCBI lineage: Eukaryota > Metazoa > Chordata > Actinopteri > Syngnathiformes > Fistulariidae > Fistularia > Fistularia commersonii. The sequence continues at coordinate 17,181,849 of NC_141287.1, read as the reverse complement.
ATGTGGACACAGTTTTCATTTCTTGTCACCCAATTAAACTGCAATTATCCCGAGTGCAGGAGAGGAGAAAAGTGGAAAGAATGGCCAAAGAATGGGAGAGCGAGGCTCCCTGGGACACTCTCTAGCAGACACATTAGCCCAGATTTGCTCCATCGTGATAAAAGAGACCCGTTTTTTGCACTTGGCAGTGCACAGTGAGTGGCAGACCAGCTGCAACCTGGGGTTCAGAAAAGAATGCCTTTACAATGTTAGTGCCATGCCTCAAAGTGGCTGGGAAGAAAAAGATCAAAATGTATACAGGTTGTTGCCCTATTAAAGCAGGGTGGCATTTGTGCGGCGCTCTGTGAGTCTTTAGCGCCGGACATAAAGGTTTTATCCTTTTACAGCCCCTGTAGATTTTTTATGCCATTATCATGCTAATGTCCGTGACACTTTGTCACGAGGAATAAAAGTGTATATTTAGTGAAACTTTTGTCAACAATGACCGGTCAATATGAGAACCCCGCCGTTGAGTGGGCAGGGGTGGGAAAAGCCTTCAAAGAATCCCGAGGCATATCCAAAAGTGCTTTGACCGAGTGTTTTGCGCGCATCCTCTGTTTCCTGGAAGAATTGACTGCTGCTTGAAA